>NC_083575.1:66377153-67112153 GCF_027579695.1 Neoarius graeffei
TAAGAATTTGATGATCAGACGTATGGTTCAAAAGTAACAAGCAGAAATGTACCTGCAATTTTGACCTGTTGGTGGCGCTAGAGAGTTTGAGGTGCTGAGTTGAAATTTGGTGACAAGATCCTTGAGGCAGCCTAGAATCAGTGTGCCAAGTTTAAAAACCTCTAGTCAGACGGTTCTATGCATTGCCATAGAATTTCATTGATTTTAACAAAATTCAAAATGGTGGAAAATCCTCAAGGCAGAATATGACGTGATAGGGTGCGGTGGATTCGGCTTGAGCCAAGGATTCCTGACATAGTGGAATTTTGTTTCTAGGCAAAACGCATCATGAGATATGAGCCAAAAGACATTTTTCCTAGTTATAGCGCCCCCTAGCAGCTAATTTGTTCCAAATTTTTTGCTGCCCTTTGGGGAGGGGTGTTGCATAAAGCCACCAAGTTTCGTTAAGATACGCCAAAGGTTCGCCGAGAAATGAGCACACTTCCTGTCTTGCATCTGCCAGCCAAATTTGATTGGCTGCCACGGCCAAACGCTTAAGAAATTCTAAAAACCGGGTATGTTTCTTGTGCAGCTTAGTCCCCAGTTGCCATGTACCAAGTTTGGGAGAAATTCTTCAAAAATTGTGGGAGGAGAAGCATTTTAATTGATTTTCACATAATTCAAAATGGCGGAAAATCTCCTGGGTGGAATATGACGAGACAGGGCCCCTGGATTCGTGGTGACCCAAGTATTCCAGCGATACTAAGATTTTGATGATCAGACGTATGGTTCAAAAGTAACAAGCAGAAGTGTACTTGCAACTTTGACCTGTTGGTGGCGCTAGAGAGTTTGAGGTGCTGAGTTGAAATTTGGTGACAAGATCCTTGAGGGAGCCTAGAATCAGTGTGCCAAGTTTAAAAACCTCTAGTCAGACGGTTCTATGCGTTGCCATAGAATTTCACTGATTTTAACAAAATTCAAAATGGCGGAAAATCCTCAAGGCAGAATATGACGTCATAGGGTGCGATGGATTCGTCTTGAGCCAAGAATTCCTGCCATAGTGGAATTTTGTTTCTAGCCAAAACGAGTCATGAGATATGAGCCAAAAGACATTTTTCCTAGTTATAGCGCCCCCTAGCAGCCAATTTGTTCCAAATTTTTTGGGGCCCTTTCGGGAGGGGTGCTGCATAAAGGCACCAAGTTTCGTTAAGATACGCCAAAGGGTGGCCGAGAAATGAGCACACTTCCTGTTTCGCATCTTTGCAGCCAAGTTTGATTGGCTGCCACGGCCAAACGCTTGTGAAATTCAAATCACCGGGTATAACTTTTGTGCAGGTTTGTCCAATTATGCTATCTTCCAAGTTTGGGAGAAATTGGTAAAAAATTGAGGGAGTTGAAACATTTTAATTGATATTCACAAAATTCAAAATGGCGGGAAAAATATATGGGCGGGAAATGACGTCATGGGGTGCGTTGGATTCGTCTTGGCCCAAGGATTCCAGGGATACCAAGTTTTTGAAAATCAGACCAACGGTTCAAAAGTTACAAGCAGAAATGTACCTGGGACTTTGACCTGTTGGTGGCGCTAACGGGTTTGAGGTAGAGGCCTGAAATTTGGTGAGAGGAATGTTGAGAGTGTCTAGAATCAGTGTGCCAAATTTCACAACTTTTTACCAGACGGTTCTATGGGCTGCCATAGACTTGCAGAGGCGGAAGTGGACTGAATAATAATAATAATAATAATAATAATAATAATAATAATAAATATAGCTGCAAGCAGCAATGTGGGGGCCAAGCAACATATGAGCCTAGTCGGAAGGCCAGCAGAATGCACTTGGGCCAGGTAATGCCCTTGTGCAGCTTAGTCCAAAGTTGCTATCTACCAAGTTTGGGAGAAATTGGTGAAAAATTGAGGGAGGAGAAGCATTTTAATTGATTTTTACAAAATTCAAAATGGCGGAAAATCGTAAAGGCTAAATATGACGTCATAGGCTGCGATGGATTCGGCTTGAGCCAAGGATTCCAGAGATAGTGGAATTTTGTTTCTAGCCCAAACAGATCATGAGATATGAGCCAAAAGTAATTTTTCCTAGTTATAGCGCCCCCTAGCTGCCAAGTTGTTCCAAGTTTTTTGGGGACCTTTCTGGTGGCGTCTGGCAAAAGGCCACCAAGTTTCATTAAGATCTGCCAAAGGGCGGCCGAGATGTGAGCACACATCCTCTTTTGCGTCTGAGGAGCCAAATTTGATTGGCTGCCACGGCCAAACGCTTATGAAATTCATAAATCCGTGTAAGATTCTTCTGCAGTTTCGTCCACAGTTACTATCTACCAAGCTTGGGAGAAATTGGTTAAAAACTGAGGGAGAAGAAGCATTTTAATAGATTTTCACATAATTCAAAATGGCGGAAAATCTACCAGGTGCAATATGACGAGACAGGGCGCGTTGGATTCGATGTCACCAAGGCATTCCAGAGATCCTATGATTTTGACGATCAGACGTATGGTTCAAAAGTAACAACCAGAAATGTACCTGCGAATTTGACCTGTTGGTGGCGCTCGAGAGTTTGAGGTGGTGAGTTGAAACTTGGCGACAAGACCCTTGAGGGAGCGTAGAATCAGGCTGCCAAATTTGAAAACCTCTAGTCATATGGTTCTATGGGTTGCCATCGAATTTGATTGATTTTAACAAAATTCAAAATGGTGGAAAAACCTCAAGTCAGAATATGACGTCATAGGGTGCGATGGATTCGTCTTGACGCATGGATTCCAGAGATAATGGAATTTTGTTTCTACCCAAAACGCATCATGAGATATGAGCCAAAAGACATTTTCCCAGTTATAGCGCCCCCTAGCAGCCAATTTGTTCCAAATTTTTTGCTGCCCTTTGGGGAGGCGTGGTGCATAATGCCACCAAGTTTCGTTAAGATACGCCAAAGGGTGGCCGAGAAATGAGCACACTTCCTGTTTTGCATCTGCCTTCCAATTTTGATTGGCTGCCACGGCCAAACGCTTAGGAAATTCTAAAAACCGGGTAAGTTTTGTATGCAGCTTAGTCCCCAGTTGCCATCTACCAAGTTTGGGAGAAATTGTTCAAAAATTGAGGGAGGAGAAGCATTTTAATTGATTTTCACATAATTCAAAATGGCGGAAAATCTACTGGGTGGAATATGACGAGACAGGGCGCGTTGGATTCCTTTTGCGCCAAGCATCCCAGCGATACTAAGAATTTGATGATCAGACGTATTGTTCAAAAGTAACATGCAGAAATGTACATGTGATTTTGACCTGTTGGTGGCGCTAGAGAGTTTGAGGTGTTGAGTTGAAAGTTGGTGACATGATCCTTGAGGCAGCCTAGAATCAGTGTGCCAAGTTTAAAAACCTCTAGTCAGACGGTTCTATGCGTTGCCATAGAATTTCATTGATTTTAACAAAATTCAAAATGGCGGAAAATCCTCAAGGCAGAATATGACGTCATAGGTTGCGATGGATTCGTCTTCAGCCAAGAATTCCTGACATAGTGGAATTTTGTTTCTAGGCCAAACGCATCATGAGATATGAGCCAAAAGACATTTTTCCTAGTTATAGCGCCCCCTAGCGGCCAATTTGTTCCAACTTTTTTGTGGCCCTTTGAGAAGGGGTAGCGCATAATCCCACCAAGTTTCGTTAAGATAGGCCAAAGGGCCGCCGAGAAATGAGCACACTTCCTGTTTCGCGTCTTTGCAGCCAAATTTGATTGGCTGCCACGGCCAAACGCTTGTGAAATTCAAATCACCGGGTATAACTTTTATGCAGGTTGGTCCAATTATGCTATCTTCCAAGTTTGGGAGAAATTGGTAAAAAATTGAGGGAGTTGAAACATTTTAATTGATTTTCACAAAATTCAAAATGGCGGGAAAAATATATGGGCGGAAATGACGTCATGGGGTGCGTTGGATTCGGCTTGGCCCAAGGATTCCAGGGATACCAAGTTTTTGAAAATCAGACCAACGGTTCAAAAGTTACAAGCAGAAATGTACCTGCGAATTTGACCTGTTGGTGGCGCTAGAGAGTTTGAGGTGGTGAGTTGAAACTTGGCGACAAGACCCTTGAGGGAGCGTAGAATCAGGCTGCCAAATTTGAAAACCTCTAGTCATATGGTTCTATGGGTTGCCATCGAATTTCATTGATTTTAACAAAATTCAAAATGGTGGAAAAACCTCAAGTCAGAATATGACGTCATAGGGTGCGATAGTTTCGACTTGACGCAAGGATTCCAGAGGCAGTGGAATTTTGTTTCTACCCAAAAGGCATCATGAGATATGAGCCAAAAGTCATTTTTCCTAGTTATAGCGCCCCCTAGCAGCCAATTTGTTCCAAATTTTTTGTGGCCCTTTTTGGATGGGTGGGGCATAATGCCACCAAGTTTCGTTAAGATACTCCAAAGGGCGGCCGAGATATGAGCACACTTCCTGTTTGGCATCTGCGCAGCCAAATTTGATTGGCTGCCACGGGCAAACGCTTGTGAAATTCAAATCACTGGGTATAACTTTTGTGCAGGTTCGTCCAATTATGCTATCTTCCAAGTTTGGGAGAAATTGGTAAAAAATTGAGGGAGTTGAAACATTTTAATTGATTTTCACAAAATTCAAAATGGCGGGAAAACTATATGGGCGGAAAATGACGTCATGGGGTGCGTTGGATTCGTCTTGGCCCAAGGATTCCAGGGATACCAAGTTTTTGAAAATCAGACCAACGGTTCAAAAGTTACAAGCAGAAATGTATCTGCGACTTTGACCTGCTGGTGGCGCTAGAGGGTTTGAGGTAGAGGCCTGAAATTTGCTGAGAGGAATGTTGAGAGTGTCTAGAATCAGTGTGCCAAATTTCACAACTTTTTACCAGACGGTTCTATGGGCTGCCATAGACTTGCAGAGGCGGAAGTGGACTGAATAATAATAATAAGAAACAATAGAATCACTATGGGTGCCTTCGCAGCTTCGCTGCTTGGCCCCCAATAATAAGAAACAATAGAATCACTATGGGTGCCTTCGCAGCTTTGCTGCTTGGCCCCCAATAAGAAACAATAGAATCACTATGGGTGCCTTCGCAGCTTCGCTGCTTGGCCCCCAATAAGAAAACCGACAAACTCATTAGGGGCCTTCGCCAGCTTCGCTGCTTGGCCCCTAATAATAATAATAATAATAATAAGAAAACCGACAAACTCATTAGGGGCCTTCGCCAGCTTCGCTGCTTGGCCCCTAATAATAATAATAAGAAAACCGACAAACTCATTAGGGGCCTTCGCCAGCTTCGCTGCTTGGCCCCTAATAATAATAATAATAATAAGAAAACCGACAAACTCATTAGGGGCCTTCGCCAGCTTCGCTGCTTGGCCCCTAATTAAGAAATATTAAGGAATGTAGTTATTATTAAAACAATATTAATTATATTTATCAATTTAAAAAGACAATCATTACAATGTCCTTAATGTCCACATGCTGTTAACATTGAAGAGAGTTAAAAAGAGACGGCCTTTCGATTTCATAAAATCGGTGAAATTTAGTTCCCTCTGAAATTTGGTCATTGTGATATATGTTTATTTCTGTAATATCTCACAAAATATCAGGCCATTCTGTGGCTGGGAAGTTATTTAATTTGAGGGGATTCCTGAGCAAATAATGTGCATGAAATCGCTCATTTCACGCAGTCAGTCAGACAGAGGAAGTCCGTGTGCGCATGCGCAGGTTTATCTTCTTATTCTTTTCCTTCTTCTTCTGGGTTTTATGGCAGCTGGTGTCCACAGTGTTGCATTACTGCCATCTACAGGTTTACCTTTGACCGTGCACTGACAGTTACATCATTCTGTCGCTAAACGAACAGCTGATCACACCGAGGTGCTCGCTGACTGCTGAGATTTATTAGTTTGGTCCTGCATTTCCTTTCCTTCGCAACATAACGTCTTTTCTTCTCACTTTCTGTTACTGTAGTTGGTCTTTCACGTTTCATTCTCACACTCATGTCCTCCATTTTTCTCTCCTGTTTCAACTTTGTATCCCACAATGCCTTGCGTGAACGGGGAAAGCCCACCACATGATGCATGACGTAGTATCTTGAATTGGGTCATGGTGAAGCAGGAAAAAATAGCAGAGAGTTTAGGGCCACGTGATCCTAAATTCATTAATTTAAAAAAAATGAATAAAATTGGAAGTCTGTGATTCAAATTCAGTAGCTTTCAGTCCACTAAACAAAAATAACTGGGTGTCAGGGAAAATTCTTTTTATGACCTACACTTGAAAACTCTGAAAGGCAGTATAGCTTTAATCACATTTTGTGCATTTGATAATTCTATATGCAAAAAAAAAAGATGTTGCTTTTTTAATGTTAAAAAGGCTGAATGACCCAGCATTCATGGAACAACCCACCAACTGTCCTAATATTTATAAAAGGTTGAATGTAAATTATTGATCTAAGTGTCTATTTTGTATATAAATGATCACATAATTAATTCTACCTCAGTCTATATTAGGTGCCTATGTGTGAAAATCCACTTGTACCTGCAGGCCAGACTCCAGAATATTGATTTTGTAGATTCTGTATCACTGGAGCATGCAGTGGCCACATCATTGTGCGATTATGGATTTCATTAAAGATTGTCATTTCACAGTTATGCCTTCATTCCTCAAAGCTAGCCAGTGTTCAGACTGTAATTACACTAAACACAAAACACTGGTTTTAGCAAAGAGATAATATAACCATGACTCAAATATGTGGCTAGATGCCACACCTATAGTGTGAAATCATGTCTAGCCAAGACATAAACAATATTACACAGTAATATGGTATGATGAATTAAAAATAAGCTTTTTGGTTTAAATAATTGTTATGCATACAGTAACTGCAGTTCCTGATCCTGTAGACTGCATCGTGTAATATCATGTCTGAAGCTGTTTCTATAACATCAACACACAGTCTGAAGCATTTGGAACTTTTCATATAAGATTTTTCATGGCAGTTTTCCAAATGAGAAAAATGTGTTTAGATTTATAGGATAAGAAGGGGACTAACGGAAGCTGTGGGCTTTAAATAATTTTCCTTTCTGGAGCTGCAAAAATGCATCCTTCGTCCAAAAGGATCTTGCATTTAGACTGAGGAGAATGCGAGAATGAATTGTTCAGGCTAGAATTAAGGGCCTTAGCACTACACACACTACACACTCCTGACCTTGCATTAGTGCTTGTTGCTGATCTTTAAGAGTGACGAGGATCAAGTGACAATGTTAAAATCAACACACTCACACATCCATCCACCCATCCATCCATTATCTGTAACCGCTTATCCTGTACAGGGTCGTGGGCAAGCTGGAGTCTATCCCAGCTGAATATGGGTGAGAGGTGCGGTACACCCTGGACAAGTCGCCAGGTCATCACAGGGCTGACACTAGAGACAAACAACCATTCACACTCACATTCACACCTACGGTCAATTTAGAGCCACCAATTAGCCTAACCTGCATGTCTTTGGACTGTAAGGGAAACCAGAGCGCCCGGAGGAAACCCACGCAGACACAGGGAGAATATGCAAACTCCACACAGAAAGGCCCTCGTCAGCCGCTGAGCTTGAACCCAGGACCTTCTTGCTGTGAGGCGACAGTGCTAACCACTACACCACCGTGTCACCAACAAAACCCAAAAAAAAAAAAATTAAAAAATCAACAAAATATAGAATAAAAGTATTTGATGATAAGAACGTATCTTTTTTAGTTTTCAAGAAATATTATTATAGCATTTTTCACAAATTGCTACTGTCATTTCGCCAGTTTGTTCACATTCTAAGCGGACCACTATACCACTGTGCCGCCCCACACGCACACAATAGATGATCATTTCCCTTCTACCACTTCTCATAATAGAGAATGTATAATGTGAGAAAGTTGAGTCAGCTTCTTACCAAGCATCCGCAATGCCGTCTGTCTGGAAGACTTTCTCGTATCAAAAAAACAAAAACATTAACAACAACAATTAAAAACTAAATAAATAAAACAATAAAAAGTTATGGCTGCTGACTGTTACAAAGCACAAACACTGGAGACTCCTTACAAAAATTCTAAATAAATATTTCCTCACTGAAACCATCACCAAGCCAACACAGTTATTTTTAATCTTCCTGAAAGTGAGCGAGTGGTATTAATGCAAACCTTGCAGCCAGAGCTAATATCACTTGCTGTGATATTAAAATTCATACACGGTATGGGTGCTGTGTGAGACGGCTGCCTCTCCAGTAACTCTGTAGTTTTTAGCTCTTTAAACCTCTTTTTTTCCACCTTTTTTACTTTTCTGCTCTTCTTACGAAGACATAGTGTGTTTTACTTATATAACATGGATATTTTTAATTTTAACACGCAACCAGGAGCCAGTTTTCTCACTTATTCGAGAGAGGAGCTGCTGGCCCTGAAAACAATGGGACGAGCTGGGATACGACACCCCATCCCAGCAGAGCTGAGGAGGAAACCCAGGGGCTGCAAAGCTGGAGCTAAGCTAAAGGCTAGGCTAGAGGACAACCAGCGGCGCTACAAACCATCCATTCCCTCCATTATCATGGGGAATGTGAACTCGCTGCCAAATAAAGTCGACAAGCTTTCCACTCTGAACAACCAGCGGATTTACCAGGAGAGCAGCTTATTTATCTTTACGGAGACATGGCTAACACACCTTGTACCGGATGCTAGCGTGGACCTGCGGGAATTCACTGCTGTGAGAGCCGACAGAGACACTAACACATGCGGGAAAAGCAAAGGTGGGGGACTCATCATTTATGTTAACAATCGCTGGTGTAACCCGGGACATATCTCCTTAAAGACAGTTTTATGTTGCCCGGACATGGAGCTGCTAGCTGTTAGCCTGCGGCCATATTATCTGCTGAGGGAGTTCAGTCACTTGATCACCATCTGTGTTTACATCCCTCCGAGGGCAGCCGCAGCCGCTGCATGTGAGAGGATTCACTCTGTCACAGCAAGGCTGCAGACACAGCACCCTGAGGCATTTATCATAATTTCTGGGGACTTTAATCATGCTACTTTGGACTCTACTTTGTCTGCTTTTTATCAGGCTGTGGATTGTCCAACAAGGAACAACAGGACAATTGACTTGCTGTATGATAATGTGAGGGATGCATACAGAGTCACACCCCTCCCCCCACTAGGGAAGTCTGACCACAACCTGGTTCATCTACAGCCGAAGTACACCCCCCTGGTTCAAAGGCAGCCTGCAACAACTAGCTCCAACAGGAGGTGGTCCCCTGAAATGGAAGATGCCCTCAGAGACTGTTATGACATCACGGACTGGGATGTGCTGCTTAGCCCACACTGTGAGGACATAGAGGGGCTGACACACTGTCTGACGGATTACCTTAACTTCTGTGCAGATGTGGTCTCCCCCGCTAAGACTGTACGGTGTTACCCTAATAACAAGCCATGGGTAACACAGGAAGTCAAAGCTGTCCTCAACAGGAAGAAGGCCGCTTTCAGGAGCAGGGATGGGGGGCGATGAAAGCAGCACAGCAGGAGATAAAATGCTGCGTGAGGGAAGCTAAGGACAGCTACAGGAGGAAGGTGGAGCAGAAGCTGAAGGAGAACAGCATGAGGGAGGTCTGGGAAGGTGTGAAAACCATCACAGGCCACAATACAAAGACCAGAGTCGTTGAGGGGACAGTGGAGAGGGTGAATGAGTTGAATGACTTTTTCAATCGGTTCAACCAGCCCACGTCCCCCCCACCCTCTCCCTCACTGCAGCCATCTCTCCTTCTTCCCTCAACACACCTCCCCCCAGTCATCACAGCAGCCCCCTCCTCCCCCACCTCAACACAGACTCCTCCATGCATTACTGCAGACCAGGTCAGAGGTCAACTGAGGAAGCTTCACCCCAGGAAAGCAGCAGGCCTGGACAAGGTGTGTCCCCGACTACTGAAGACCTGTGCTGCTGAACTGGGTGAACCACTCCAATGCATCTTCAACCTTAGCCTGCAGCTGGAGAGAGTGCCCACCCTCTGGAAGACATCATGTATCGTTCCAGTTCCCAAAAAGAATCGGCCCAGCGAGCTGAACGACTTCTGACCGGTGGCACTCACTTCACATCTAATGAAGACATTGGAGCAGCTCTTCCTCAGCCTCCTCAGACCCCAGGTACAACATGCCCAGGACTGTCTGCAGTTTGCGTACCAGGCAGGTGTTGGTGTGGAAGACACCATCCTCTACCTGCTACACTGAGCCCACTCGCATCTGGATAAGGGAAATGGCACAGTGAGGATCCTCTTCTTGGACTTCTCGAGTGCCTTCAACACCATCCAGTCCCTATTGCTTCAGGACAAACTGAACAGGATGCAAGTGGACCCCTGTCTGGTCACCTGGATCTCCAGCTACCTCACTGACAGGCCGCAGTATGTCAGGCTGAAGGACATCACATCTGACACTGTGATTAGCAGCACCGGAGCACCCCAGGGCATGGTGCTGGCCCCTCTTCTCTTCATCCTGTACATTGCGGACTTCTGCTACAACTCGGAGCTGTGTCACATTCAGAAGTTTGCTGATGACACAGCCATCATTGGGTGTATCAGTGATGACAGAGAGGAGGAGTATAGGAGCCTGGTGAGGGGCTTTGCTGTGTGGTGCAACAGGACCCATCTGCAGCTCAACACCTCAAAGACCAAGGAGCTGGTCATTGACTTTGGGAGGTCCAGACCAAGGTCACAACCAGGTCTGATCGAGGGAGTCGAGGTGGAGGCTGTGGATTCCTACAAGTACCTCGGGCTGTGGCTGGACAGCAAGCTGGATTGGACTTGCAACACCAAACACTTATACAGGAAGGGACAGATATATTATACAGGAAGACCTATACTTCCTTAGAAGGCTGCGGTCCTTTAACATCTGCAGGAAACTCCTGTGGATGTTCTATCAGTCTGTGGTTGCCAGTGTCCTGTTTTACACCGTGGTGTGCTGGGGGGGCAGCACATCCAAGAAGGACATATCCAGGCTGGACAAACTGATCAGGCGGGCTGGCTCTGTGGTTGGCATGAAGCTGGACTCTCTGGTGACAGTGGCAGAGAAGAGGACTATGGACAAACTATTGAACATCATGGATAATGCCAGTCACCCTCTGCACACCGTCATCAGCAACCAGAGGAGCCTGTTCAGTGACAGAATGCTCCTTCCCAAGTGCAGGACGAACAGACTCAAAAACTCCTTTGTCCCTCATGCCATCAGACTGTACAACTCCTCTCTGGGGGGAGGAGGGGTAACAGGAGGACAGAGGACGGGAAGGAGCAGTAGCCTAGCCTAACAATAAGCAATACCGGACAATGTGCAATATAAAGTGCAATATCTCTCCTACCGCCGCCCCCCTTCTCCCCACCTTCCCCCCTTCCCCCTCCCCCTTCCCCCTACCCTTTCCTCTCTTCCCCATATCTTATTCTTTTTATATATTTGTATATGTAAATACTTAATTTATTTTAATTCATCTAGAAGTTTTCTCTATTTCTTTTCTCTGTTTATCTGTAATGATGCTGCTGGAATCTTAATTTCCCTGAGGGAACCCGCCCAAAGGGATCAATAAAGTTTTATCTAATCTAATCTAATCTAATCTAATCTAATCTAATCTAATCTAATCTAATCTAATCTAATCTAATCTAATCTAATCTAATCTAATCTAATCTAATCATCACTTTCTGACCAATTAGAAATGAGCATTCAGCAACGTTGTGTATAAGTCATAAATAGTGCTGAGTGGTTTAGGAGTGCACACTTGCATGTGGGCACTTGCAGTGCTGCTTCATACAAAGGCCAGAGGAGTCTGTTTCCTTATGCATGCCAGTGGTCAGCCTTCTGCCTACACACCCTCTGCTATTTCAGTCTCTCTCACTCTCCCGCCACCCCCTGCCCCTTTCCAGCTGCATCTGGCCTAATAGAGAAAGTAACGGGAAATAAACCAAGAAAGAAAAAAGAAGTGGAGATTCTAAGAAGTGTTAAAGCTAAAATTACTATGAAGTTATCTATCTTTATCGTAGGCAGACATTACTATCTTTCTCTTCCTGTGAACTGAACACAGTAAGAGGAAAAAAAATGCAAAACATGAAACATGTTTCTCTGTTCAAAAATTAGTCACTGGATTAAAACAAGTCATACAAAAGAGAAACTAATTCTCGACACTCTATAGTACAGACTGTAGTATTGAGTTTTTTAAGGACAAAATGTAAAGCATCTGGTTTGTTTTATATGGACACGAGCCACTGAATGAAATCAAAGGGAATGTAATATGTGCATATGCATTCAAACTTGCTTGATGGCTGTTAAAATGGTTGAATTTGGCATAGAATGCATTTCATGCAGTGTTTTAAGGTAAGGCAAGAACACTTGCGTAACACATGAGCATTCTTCTGTGTGCTACAAGGGCCAGGATGGTAGTAGGAAGAACTCAGATTGACCTGCTCTGCTTCTGGTTGCTTTTGATGGACACTAGACAAGCAGTAGGACATGCAGTTCTTAAAGGAGAACTGAAGGCAAATGTTTTCTCATCTCATCTCATTATCTCTAGCCACTTTATCCTGATCTACAGGGTCACAGGCAAGCTGGAGCCTATCCCAGCTGACTACGGGTGAAAGGCAGGCAAATGTTTTATTACCAAAATTCTCATTCTCATCTCATTATCTCTAGCCACTTTATCCTGTTCTACAGGGTCGCAGGCAAGCTGGAGCCTATCCCAGCTGACTACGGGTGAAAGGCAGGCAAATGTTTTATTACCAAAATTCTATTTATCTCATTTTATTAAATATAAGAATGCATTTTTGATAGCTATTTTGTCACTGCTATAGCAAGTTACCGGTATGAGTGTTTGGAATATGCTATGTAATATATCAGTCCATATGTCAAAGCAATGGCTGTAAACGAGATTCATTGAGACCTGTGCAAGACATCGTAGGACGGAAGTAAAACGTACAGCAGAAATCAAAGTGGCCAACGTCTGCCAACATTGTCAAAAGACGCACGCGCCCTCTTTCAAATGCTGATGCAATCAAGCCAGAAGTTTTGTTTTTTTTGATAGCAATCAGGAAAGTTTGAAAAAAAGTAGCCAGTAATCGTCATTTAAACTCATTTTTGTGCAATATTTCGTTTGGAAAACAGTTTTCAAAATGGCAGCACCGACACCTGGCTGACACTTCACATTTCAAAGTCTCACACAAGTCTCGTGAAGATCGCGCGGATAAGCGATGCCTGCCGTGGACCAAACAAACTAAATTCAACATAGCTAAAAACCGAATAGACCGATAAGTATAATATTTAATTGCAACTATTTGCCAATACGAGTCACAATATCTCTCATCTCATCTCATTATCTCTAGCTGCTTTATCCTGTTCTACAGGGTCGCAAGCAAGCTGGAGCCTATCCCAGCTGACTATGGGCGAAAGGCGGAGTACACCCTGGACAAGTCGCCAGGTCATCACAGGGCTGACACAGACACAGACAACCATTCACACTCACATTCACACCTATGGTCAATTTAGAGTCACCAGTTAACCTAACCTGCATGTCTTTGAACTGTGGGGGAAACCGGAGCACCCGGAGGAAACCCACGCGGACACGGGGAGAACATGCAAACTCCGCACAGAAAGGCCCCTCGTCGGCCATGGGGCTCGAACCCGGACCTTCTTGCTGTGAGGCGACAGCGCTAACCACTACACCACCGTGCCGCCCGAGTCACAATATAAGGTTACTAAAACCAAAAACACAATTGAACACATTAATTAAGAAATAAAGCAAGTTTAAAAATGACTTCAGTTCTCCTTTACACACAGACATGACTTGATAGATTACTGAAAATGGGAACGGTTGTGTAATAACTCAGTGCATGAGCACATGATAACAAACATGCATACAGTATACAGTCATGGACACACACACACACACACACACAAACATTATACACTGTAATTCAAACACAAAAAGCACGTCTTGCATAACCTCAACATAATAAAAACACACCCATGCATATCAGACACATGCATACACACAGACTAGCTACCCCGTGTGGAATCCCGGCTCTGGAATTATAATCCCAATAACATTTTTGATTCTCCTTTTTGTTCTCCTTTAAAGTCCACAGACAGACTGGCCACTTTGGCTCCAGCATGACAGATAAGTAGACACAGCTGGACAGTGGGGATGAGTGGATGCAGACTGCCTGATGATTTACTCTCAGCTCAGTGACAGGCTGAGGAGCAAGGACCCGTCAACCTGCTGTTCTCTCAGAGACAAACTCAAACCACATGGAAGTATAGGAGATCCCCTTTCATCTGCCACATTGGAGCAACACACAAACCCACCAAGTGGATTCTTTTCCACTCTAAATGGCCAGGGATCCTATGGTCAAAGTTGTGTTTTATATTTTACACCACGATAGAGCACAATAAGCCCGGGGTGTGAGATAGACAGTGCCATCACTCATTATTGATGATCAGCTGTGATCTTTCTGTTACTGTATACATAAAAGTGATTCATTCCAGGACATGTATTTGCCTCACAAAAGTTTCAGCAACATGATATATGAGACGGAGTGCACACAACGTATATACCAATATTCCAAAAGCTAAGGGGTTTATGACAGAAATAACTGCTGTATAAAGTCAGATATATTCAAAATTAAACTTTGCCATCATACAGATATGAAAAGAGCACAGCAAGAGCACAGTTCATTTACCATAGTGCTACTGAATTATTGAATCTGATTGGTCAGAAGATCACAGTAGTGCTGACTGTAAAACAAATCGCAGGTTAATCCACTTGATCCGTTCAATAGTAACAACTCATTCACAGGGACTTGTACAGCAGATGCTCCACATAATCTAAGGCTAATAATACATTGATTAAAAAATTAGCAAAAAAAGTAATCTTTCATATAGTGGAGCTTTCTGTGGGGAGATGATTATGTTGCATTTATCAGAAGGATTCTCCACTGTCAGTGTTTTATAGGTTTCCAACAAAAGATAGTCTTGAGGACAGAACACTTTCTTGATAGTATGCCAATCCATATTTTTTTTTATCTTCCTAACTTAAAGAAAGAGATAAAACAAAGCTGGTGATGGACAACTGTTTTATAATACAAATGACAACTGGAACTTGTCTTGTGGATGGTCCACAACATTAAGTGTAACTATAAGTGGGTGAAAAGTATGAAATGTCATCCATCCATCCATCCATCCATCCATCCATCCATCCATTACCTTTAACCGTTTATCCTATGCAGGGTCACAGGCAAGCTGGAGCCTATCCCAACTGACTATGGGTGAGAGGTGGGGTACACCCTGGACAAGTCGCCAGATCATCACAGGGCTGACACACAGAGACAAACAACCATTCACACTCACATTCACACCTACAGTCAATTTAGAACCACTAATTAACCTAACCTGCATGTCTCTGGACTGTGGCGGAAACCGGAGTATCTGGAGGAAACCCAAGCACACACGGGGAGAACATGCAAACTCCACACAGAAAGGCCCTCGTCAGCTGCTGAGCTCAAACCCAGAACCTTCTTGCTGTGAGGCGACACTGCTAACCACTACACCACCATTCCGCCCTGAAATGTCATTATTTAATAAATTAAAAATGGTAATCATTGGCAAATTGTTAAATTGTTTTGGTAGAACAGGAATAAAACACTTCAGGAGGTGCTGTCATTGGAAAATAATCCACTTATTTGACGATAACAGTCATTCACTGTCGTGTTGATCAGTATCACACAACTCCTTTCCTAAAGCATGCCTCTTCGTATTTTATTCTTTTGAAGTTTAGGCCTAATAAACAGGTATAAGTGTGTTATGAGCAAAAAATACAGGAAAAATACTTTGGTGTAAAAAGATGGTCCTCATCATTTGGCATTTAGCTCTAAGAGCATTTGATGTGTCAGGTTTATTAAAGCTTTATAGTGTTATAAAAGCTTCATTTAAAAAAAAAGAAGAAGAAAAAAAGAATTATATGTAGTGTTTTACTGGGAAATACGCCACTCGTATTTTTCATATGAACTACAACCAGGACATCCAGAACAACAACCATGACATAAATCTCTATATGTCACAATTAATTGTTTTGATAAATTTGGGTACTTTTTGTTTGTGAATGTGTCTATATAATAAAAAGAACATCAAACATTGGCTTGAAGATATGAAGTTTATCTTCTCATGTTGAAAAACATTTATATATGATGACTTTTATTTGTCATCATATGAGCTCTGTTTCAAGCTCTGTTGGAAACTAAATAATGAACCCATTATTACAGTAATTGTTTTCAAACATTGTAGAACTGTTATTTTTGAGATGGTATGGTATAACCATCTTATAAGCTGCTGAACATTTACTGCACATAATAAAGTTCTCTGTTAGATGGGTAAGGCCCAAAAGAGTTTAATTAAATTTCACTGAAATGTATGACAGGATCTAGATCTGGAAAAGAACAAGATGTAATAAAATACCTCATAACTGAAAAATTAGAAAAGAGTTCAATGTAATATTTCATTCTACTAACATATCTGTAATCAGAAAGTTAAACTTTTAACATGTAACCGAATAAACCTTTTAATCAAAATAATTGCCCACTTCATACAGCACACTTACCTGATTAATAACTAAAACTTATCTGACCTAAAAACCAAAATCATTTACAATAAATTTGGTTTATATCCATTGCATTTTTTAAAAAAATCAGTCAAAATATGAGCGCTGTTCCAAGCTCTGTTGGAAACTAAATAATGAATAGTGCAATTATGAATCATGCTAATAACAGATTAAAACGTATATACTCATCACAATACTGGAAAATACGACATAGCACAATTTCAGTTGCTAATAGAGAGATGAGTTGATGTCTGTGAGATGGAGGGAGGTTGAAGAGGATGAGGCTGTGTTGATATGATGGCTTAGCTACTATCTGCTGGTGCAGGCTGCTGAGTGGAACAATACAAGCAGAAAGAAGCATGTCAGGCACTAGGAATGCTGTGCTTGTAAATTCATAAACATTAGAAAGAATGCATTGACCACGGCTGTTTTGCTCTTATGGAAGGAACTCAAACCGCAGCACTCAAGAGGACCACAAACATGGAAATGAATCCCTGTGATGGAGCAGCTTGCTAAAAATTATTCTAATGGTTGCCGCGGTAAGAAAACCTCCTATCTGTCAATGGCAGACTGTCAGGACAGTAGAACCTGATCTGAGCTTTCTACTGTCTCAGCTTCCACATAATGGAGATGTTTAAGAGAGATGCATATAACTACTTTTATGATGAGTTTAAAAGTGGCTCAGGTTAAGCTGAGGGCAAATTTAATAGTCAGTTTTCAGTTTCATTGCCAGGACTCTTGAAAATCCATTGATTATATTGCCTGTCTGCATTGTTATCGAATAGTTAAGGTTGTCCTTATTGGGAAGACTTATTTTATTTTATACTAAAATTTATATGCTGCTTGACATGGTGGTTTTTCAAAAACTTCTTCACTAGACAACAGAAGAAGGCACTGATCAACCTGTACTTTCATCATCCTCAAGATGTGCAAATTCTGGTCATGGTCAGAGCCTATACCGGGAACACTGCATGCAAAATTACACACAATCATTCAAAATTTCCAGTCAAGCAAACAAAGTATTTCTCAACAGACATACTTTATGAAATAACAATATTTTCTCTAAAAAGATACACTCACCACACTGTAAAAAAAAAAATTGTTGTTTTAACTTAAAAAAGTTAGCGCAAGGGCTGCCTTAAAATTTTGAGTTCACTGGAATTCACATAGTAAGTTAAATTGTTGTGAACTTACTATATTAATTTCAGTGAACTCAAAATTTTAAGGCAGCCCTTAAGGCAACCCTTGCACTAACTTTTTTAAGTTAAAACAACAAATCATTTTTTACAGTGCATGCTCTTTATTAAGAAAACCTGCACACCTGCATATTCATGAAGTTATCTAATCAGCCAATCATGTGGCAACATCCCAATGCAAACAAGATCAACTGTGAGCTACTGCTCATTTATGTATCCCCCCACTCTCGCTTATATCAGAATGGAAGCACTCGAAGGAATAGGACACTTATTATGAATGTTGACTTCAACAAATAATGAACCCTGAAACAAGTAAGTAAAGAGCAGTGTTCTCCCCAGGGACTTCAAATAGCATCCTGGTAAACTGTCATTTTGCTTCTTGAAATAGCGTCAAAATCCACCCTATATGTTCCATAAATATGTTCAGTCGGTAAACAGGAAGTTGATGTGCGACAGACCTGAAAACAGTATACATGATATAGAATCCCATGCTGAAGCTCAGTACCAAATATTGATTTGTACACAATTTGTAATACCAATTGTGATTTGTAATTGCTGAGAAAAGTGTTATGAAAAATTTGTAAATCTATGCTATATGTTTTGTAACTACATTCAGTCGGTAAACAGGAAGTTGATGTGCGACAGACCTGAAAATGGTATACACAGTATAGAACCCCAAGCTGAAGTTTGGTACCAAGTACCAAGTGGCTATGATTTATGGTTGCTGAGAAAAAGGGTGTTTCAGACGGATAGAGATACAGATGGACGGACAGATGTAAAAAAAACAGCATAAAACTCATGCAGATACAGGTCAAAAGCTTCAGTTGATATTCACATCAAACATCAGAATAAAGAAAATGTGTGATCTCTGTGACTTTGATCATGGCATGGTTGTTGGTACTACAACCCCGATTCCAAAAAAGTTAGGACAAAGTACAAATTGTAAATAAAAACGGAATGCAATGATGTAGAAGTTTCAAAATTCCATATTTTATTCAGAATAGAACATAGATGACATATCAAATGTTTGAACTGAGAAAATGTATAATTTAAAGAGAAAAAATAGGTGATTTTAAATTTCATGACAACAGCACATTTCAAAAAAGTTGGGACAAGGCCATGTTTACCACTGTGAGACATCCCCTTTTCTCTTTACAACAGTCTGTAAACGTCTGGGGACTGAGGAGACAAGTTGCTCAAGTTTAGGGATAGGAATGTTAACCCATTCTTGTCTAATGTAGGATTCTAGTTGCTCAACTGTCTTAGGTCTTTTTTGTCGTATCTTCTGTTTTATGATGCGCCAAATGTTTTCTATGGGTGAAAGATCTGGACTGCAGGCTGGCCAGTTCAGTACCCAGACCCTTCTTCTACGCAGCCATGATGCTGTAATTGATGCAGTATGTGGTTTGGCATTGTCATGTTGGAAAATGCAAGGTCTTCCCTGAAAGAGATGTCGTCTGGATGGGAGCATATGTTGCTCTAGAACCTGGATATACCTTTCAGCATTGATGGTGTCTTTCCAGATGTGTAAGTTGCCCATGCCACATGCACTAATGCAACCCCATACCATCAGAGATGCAGGCTTCTGAACTGAGCACTGATAACAACTTGGGTCGTCCTTCTCCTCTTTAGTCCGAATGACACCGCGTCCCTGATTTCCATAAAGAACTTCAAATTTTGATTCCTCTGACCACAGAACAGTTTTCCACTTTGCCACAGTCCATTTTAAATGAGCCTTGGCCCAGAGAAGACGTCTGCGCTTCTGGATCATGTTTAGATATGGCTTCTTCTTTGAACTATAGAGTTTTAGCTGGCAATGGCGGATGGCACGGTGAATTGTGTTCACAGATAATGTTCTCTGGAAATATTCCTGAGCCCATTTTGTGATTTCCAATACAGAAGCATGCCTGTATGTGATGCAGTGCCGTCTAAGGGCCCGAAGATCACGGGCACCCAGTATGGTTTTCCGGCCTTGACCCTTATGCACAGAGATTCTTCCAGATTCTCTGAATCTTTGGATGATATTATGCACTGTAGATGATGGTATGTTCAAATTCTTTGCAATTTTACACTGTCAAACTCCTTTCTGATATTGCTCCACTATTTGTCAGCGCAGAATTAGGGGGATTAGTGATCCTCTTCCCATCTTTACTTCTGAGAGCCGCTGCCACTCCAAGATGCTCTTTTTATACCCAGTCATGTTAATGACCTATTGCCAATTGACCTAATGAGTTGCAATTTGGTCCTCCAGCTGTTCCATTTTTGTACCTTTAACTTTTCCAGCCTCTTATTGCCCCGTCCCAACTTTTTTGAGATGTGTTGCTGTCATGAAATTTCAAATGAGCCAATATTTGGCATGAAATTTCAAAATGTCTCACTTTCGACATTCGATATGTTGTCTATGTTCTATCGTGAATACAATATCAATTTTTGAGATTTGTAAATTATTGCATTCCGTTTTTATTTACAATTTGTACTTTGTCCCAACTTTTTTGGAATCGGGGTTGTAGATGGGCTGGTGTGAGTATTTCAGAAACTGCTGCTCTCCAGACACAACAGTCTTTGGAGTTTACACAGAATGGTGTGAAAAACAAACAACACTGAGTGAGCAATAGTTTTGTTGGTGGAAGCTCCTTGTTAAAAGAGGTCAGAGGAAAATGGTTTGAGTTGACAGGAAGATTGGTTGAAGCTGACAGGAAGTCTATAGTAACTCAAATAAGCACTCTTTATAACCATGGTGAGCAGAAGAGCATCTCAGAAAGCACAACACATCAAACTTTGAGGTGCATACACAACAGAAGAAGAGCAGAAGAGGTTGCACTCCTGTCAGCCAAGAACAAGAATCTGAGGCTATCATATCAAACCATATGTACAGTGGGGCAAAAAAGTATTTAGTCAGTCACCAACTGTGCAAGTTCTCCCACTTAAAAAGATGAGAGAGGCCTGTAATTTTCATCATAGGTACGCTTCAACTATGAGAGACAAAATGAGGAAAAAAAATCCAGAAAATCACATTGTCTGATTTTAAAGAATTTATTTGCAAATTTTGGTGGAAAATAAGTATTTGGTCAATAACAAAAGTTCATCTCAATACTTTGTTATATACCCTTTGTTGGCAATGACAGAGGTCAAACGTTTTCTGTAAGTCTTCACAAGGTTTTCACACACTGTTGCTGGTATTTTGGCCGATTCCTCCATGCAGATCTCCTCTAGAGCAGTGATGTTTTGGGGCTGTCGCTGGGCAACACGGACTTTCAACTCCCTCCAAAGATTTTCTATGGTGTTGAGATCTGGAGACTGGCTAGGCCACTCCAGGACCTTGAAATGCTTCTTACGAAGCCACTCCTTCGTTGCCCGGGTGGTGTGTTTGGGATCATTGTCATACTGAAAGACCCAGCCACGTTTCATCTTCAATGCCCTTGCTGATGGAAGGAGGTTTTCACTCAAAATCTCACGATACATGGCCCCATTCATTCTTTCCTTTACACGGATCAGTTGTCCTGGTCCCTTTGCAGAAAAACAGCCCCAAAGCATACAATACAATTTTGTTTTTTGTTTCTGGTGTTCTTTGGATGCAACTCAGCATTCTTTCTCCTCCAAACACAAGTTGAGTTTTTACCAAAAAGTTCTATTTTGGTTTCATCTGACCATATGACATTCTCCCAATCCTCTTCTGGATCATCCAAATGCTCTCTAGCAAACTTCAGACGGGCTTGGACATGTACTGGCTTAAGCAGGGGGACATGTCTGGCACTGCAGGATTTGAGTCCCTGGCGGCGTAGTGTGTTACTGATGGTAGCCTTTGTTACTTTGGTCCCAGCTCTCTGCAGGTCATTCACTAGGTCCCCCGTGTGGTTCTGGGATTTTTGCTCACCGTTCTTGTGATCATTTTGGCCCCACGGGGTGAGATCTTGCGTGGAGCCCCAGTTCAAGGGAGATTATCAGTGGTCTTGTATGTCTTCCATTTTCTAATAATTGCTCCCACAGTTGATTTCTTCACACCAAGCTGCTTACCTATTGCAGATTCAGTCTTCCCAGCCTGGTGCAGGTCTACAATTTTGTTTCTGGTGTCCTTTGACAGCTCTTTGGTCTTGGCCATAGTGGAGTTTGGAGTGTGACTGTTTGAGGTTGTGGACAGGTGTCTTTTATACTGATAACGAGTTCAAACAGGTGCCATTAATACAGGTAATGAGTGGAGGACAGAGGATCCTCTTAAAGAAGTTGTTACAGGTCTGTGAGAGCCAGAAATCTTGCTTGTTTGTAGGTGACCAAATACTTATTTTACCGAGGAATTTACCAATTAATTCATTAAAAATCCTACAATGTGATTTCCTGGATTCTTTCCCCCCATTCTGTCTCTCATAGTTGAAGTGTAGCTATGATGAAAATTACAGGCCTCTCTCATCTTTTTAAGTGGGAGAACTTGCACAATTGGTGGCTGACTAAATACTTTTTTGCCCCACTGTACTTAAACTTTTGATCAAGATATACAATGAAGTTATAAAGGTAAGAATTCACAAAATAACAACAGATACTCAGGATTTCTTTAAAAATCAAAATTTACTGATTTTAATACTTTATTACACAAAAGTGTAATAAGGTATTGAAATATTTGTGCCTTATGTTTACAGTAAGTGTACTTGCCCTGTAGTAAATTTTGATTTTTAAAGAAATCCTGAGTATCTGTTGTTATTTTGTGAATTCTTACCTTTATAACTTCATTGTGCCTTAAGATACAAAACAC
Source organism: Neoarius graeffei (assembly GCF_027579695.1). Lineage (NCBI taxonomy): Eukaryota > Metazoa > Chordata > Actinopteri > Siluriformes > Ariidae > Neoarius > Neoarius graeffei. The sequence goes on from NC_083575.1 coordinate 66,399,704, forward strand.
TTAAGTTATCTACTGGTAGTGTGCATGAGGTAAGGGTTAGGGCTAGAAAACTAATAGTATATCTAGAAGGGTAATTGCAGTACACTTCATAACTAAAAAGTGGACTAGATGTATATAACCAGTAACTAATATGCTATAAAGTATACTTTTATAAACTAAAAAGTGGACTAGAAGTGTGTAACGAGTAAACCAATAGTATATTTCCAGTGTCTCATCTCATTATCTCTAGCCGCTTTATCCTGTTCTACAGGGTCGCAGGCAAGCTGGAGCCTATCCCAGCTGACTACGGGCGAAAGGCGGGGTACACCCTGGACAAGTCGCCAGGTCATCACAGGGCTGACACATAGACACAGACAACCATTCACACTCACACCTACGGTCAATTTAGAGTCACCAGTTAACCTAACCTGCATGTCTTTGGACTGTGGGGGAAACTGGAGCACCCGGAGGAAACCCACGCGGACACAGGGAGAACATGCAAACTCCGCACAGAAAGGCCCTCGCCGGCCACGGGGCTCGAACCCAGACCTTCTTGCTGTGAGGCGACAGCGCTAACCACTACACCACCGTGCCACCTATTTCCAGTATAATACAAAGTATACTTTAGTAAACAAAAAGTGGACTAGCAGTATAAAACAATTAAACTCATAGTATATTTCCAGTATACTATGAAGTATGCTTTTGTAAACTAAAGAGTGGACTACAAGTATAGAACTAGTAAACTATTAGTATATTAGTTTACTTGTGGTATACTTGCAGTACAAAATAAAAAAATACTAGTTGTATACTCAAAGTTTACTTCTCTTAGACTTAAAGTATACTTTTTATAAACTAAAAGTGGGCCAATTTAGTCCCAAGAAGTATTAGATTGGTTTACTTACAAATATACTGTAAGTACATTGATGTCAGTATACTTGGTACACAAAAGTATACTTAAGGAAATATACTTTACTTAAGTATACTTAATAAAATGAACTTGAAGTATACTTCTTTTTGATAAGAGTAAGCAAGTAACATGAAAACCAAGGAGCACTCCAAACAGGTCAGAGACAAAGTTGTGGAGAAGTATAGATCAGGGTTGGGTTATAAAAAATATCCCAAACTTTGAATATCCCAGGGAGTGCCATTAAAACCATTATAGCAAAATGGAAAGAATATGGCACCACTACAAACCTGACAAGAGAAAGCCACTCACCAAAACTCACAGACCGGGCAAGGAGGGCATTAATCAGAGATGCAACAAAGATACCAACGATAACATTGAGGGAGCTGCAAAGATCCACAGCGGAGATGGGAGTATCTGTCCATAGGACCACTTTAAGCTGTACACTCCACAGAGTGGGGCTTTATGGAAGAGTGGCCAGAAAAAAAGCCATTGCTTAAAGAAAAAAAAACACATTTGGAGTTTGCCCAACAGCATGTGGCAGACTCCTCAAACATATGGAAGAAGATTCTCTGGTCAGCTAACCCCCCCCCCCCCCCCCCCCAAAAAAAAAAAAAAATCCATGTTAATTCCAGCTTGTAATGCAACAAAATGGGACAAACACCAAGGAGATGAATACTTTTACAAGACACTGTACCTTATAAAGTGTACCTGAGGTGATACTACATTGTGACAATGCTGTAGATTATTTATGGATACAGTTTTATCATGCTTTATTGTTCATCATATTTCTCTTGTGAGAATTCTTTCCTTCACACACAAGGTCAGAACAACTGCACACATTCCAAACCAATTCCTGCATACACACTCAACTGCCCAGCATGTGCCATGTGTTCCTTCCACTCTACACACACTCTGTGGGTCTCAATAAAACCCAAAGCAAAGTATCTGTGGCATGTACCCATCCTATGCATACACACACACACACACACACACACACACGTCAGATGTAAAGCACATAAAAACAATCAGTGAAACTCATCAAAAATAAACACTGTATAATTGTAGGTTGAGCTGCAAAAATATGTTATGTTTGAAAAAATCAATTGCCAACATTTCACAGATGCCTATATCCCTACGTATTGCACCGTTATTTATTTCAGGCATATTCTGTTCTTTTAAATGAATGCTGGCTTTAAATGTCTCATTAAGACTTAATTTCTCCAACATTGCAGATTGTAAACCTGTGTTACAAAGATTACAAAGATAGCACTCTTCCTTTCCTGAGGCCTATGCTGGGATTTTGTGTTTATAAAAAGTTGAATGGTATCACAAATAATCCCCTGTCTGACGCCACCGACACAAAACAGATGTACATACAAGAAGCACATCAATGTCTGTGCTTTTTTCCTTTCCTCTATCAGGCTGACAAATCCAGAACAAAATTACATCTCAGGAATGTAAAACATTTCCCATTTTAAAATGAGTTGATGTTATTGTTAGTCATATTAATTAGGACTTTCCTTTCCAGACTGTCAACATTCCCAAGAATAAGAACCATCAGGGTCTATTTGTAAGAAGGAGTCTGGAAGGTTCCACAGCTGTTAATGAACTGTTGAGTCAATGTTCAGACCAACCAGCCCAGTATTAACATCTTGGGCAGCAGATGTACCGTATGAGACAACTTGCTTTTAGAGCTTCAGCATACTACCATCCCATGTAATGGTAGTATGTAAAAGTATGTCACAAAGCAGTTCCTGTTTACAAGTATGCTGAACAGGAAAGTATGAGAGAAAGAAGAGAAACATTTCTAAACATTCCTCTAACCATTAGCCATGGCCTAATGGTTAGAGAAGCAGCTCTGGGACCAAAAGGTTGCTGATTCGATTCTCTGGACCAGCAGGGATGGCTGAAGTGCCCTTGAGCAAGGCATCGAACTCTCAACTACTCCCCAGGCTGCTCTAGGTACCGTATGTTGTACCATACATCTTCACCAACTGCTTTATCCTTATCAGAGTCAAGGTGGATCCAGAGCCTATGCCAGGAACACTGGGTACAAAGCGGGAATACATCATGGATCGGACCCCATTTCATCACAGGGCACCGTGCACACAAACATTCACACCCTCATTTAGACCCAAGGGCAATTTAGTGTCATCTCTCTCTCTCTCTCTCTGTCTCTCTCTCTCTCTCAACCTGTGATCCTTAACCCAACTGCTCTCCAGACCTGCCTGATCCATACTGATGCCCTACTTCTAGTTGGAGTATCTTATCACTTGGAAACCACTTGCTCCTTCTTAAGATGGCCTCATATGGACATCCTAAAGATACACTTAGAGACCCTGAAGATGGCTTAGGACTACAATTGCTATGAACAGTTTTGCACTCAAGTCCCTATCACTCAAAAGATAATAACTTTAACAAAATAGACTTCATGTTAAAATTATATGTAATTTCCTGGTTACACAATTGTACTTTTGACTGTCTAGCACACAATTATAGAAGCAAATTATTTTGAATCACACTATCTGGTGACACCAAGATGAGAATAGATTCCCTTTTCTGGTTCCTAGATTTCTTCCTCATGTCGCCTCAGGGAATTTTTCCTTGCCACCACTGCCTCTGGCTTGCTCATTAGGGATAAATTTGTATATTTAAAATTCATATCCAGAATGTACTGTATATATTTCAGTAAAGCTGCTTTGTGACAATATCCATTGTTAAAAGTGCTATACAAGAAAATTGAATTGAACTGAATCCACAGATGGAGGAAACCAAAGAATCCAGAGGAAATCCACACAAACACGAGAAATATGAGAACCATGAGTAACATGGGATCATGAGAAAATCGGTACAGATAAAACAGCTGTTTGGGTTATGAGGAGGCACTGATATCTGCTGCACCATTGTGTCATCCCTGATTAGGATATGTTGGATTTTGGATTTGATTATTGATTTTGTGTCTTGACAATTTTGTTGTTATAATACTGGGCAAAATTCTGAGGCAACCTGCATTTTTTTCCACATTTCTCCCAGAACATGTATGTGATTTTGCTTTCAGAAACAAGAAGCCTCAGTGCACATGACAGTGTAGGAGTATGTAGTTTTAAATGCAATTTAATTCATTGTTTGTCTATATATGTGTATGAGTATTCTATCACTAAATCATAGTATTTATGTTGTAGTGAATAATGCAGTTGGCAGTCTAGAAAACATTTTAAAAATACACAGGTCAGCTGAAGTTTCTTAAACTAATCTCTTGGTCTGTGGAATGCTATTTACTGACCAAACTGATAAGAAGAGGAGGATCTTCCGGATTCCCAAAAGGGAGTGACAGACAGTGTCCCCTTGAGGGGTCTTTCTACAAATAAGTCATTAAGCATACGCCGATAAAATCTACTGGGATACTTGTTCATTCCACTGGAATTACAGTTGCGGAAATGGTAGCATTTTATTGAATAATTCCCTAAATTCTAGATGTTTAACTTGTATGTGGTACAAACTCTAACATGCAAGATCATTCATTTGGGGTTACAAGATGGTAAGTAACAAAACATTTTAACTAAAGTACACTGAAATGTTGGATGAGTTCTCAATATTAAGCACATAGGTATATGATAACTAATTATTTATGTGTAAAAAAATTTATTTTAACGTTGTTTTTAATAGGGTATGTGGTTTGACAGAAGATAATGTCGTGAGGCCGCAAGCTAGTGTCCAATTATTGTGTTGTGTTACTTGAGCCCACAATATGTTGTAGAAACATCACACTTAATACATTATGTCCAGTTAGTTATTTGGTGGGAGCATACAAAAAAGCCTGTTTGCTTTAAGAAATTTCTTAAGGTGATACAGGATGGAATAGCCATATTGCTACTCCATGCTTAGATTCATGTAGCTACAGTGGTATAATTTAATTGCTGTCTCTGTGTCTCATTAATTTAAAAAAATAAACAGTTGCCATAAGTAAGCAAGTGTTGCCAGGCAAAACAAACCTTGTCCAGCAGCACTTATGTTATACCTACATGTTGATAATGGTAATATTTCTCAATCATCAGCTGTCAGGTTATACTGTAGTCCTATGAAAATCCATAACCTTGAGTTTGACATTTCAAAGTCATTCAACGTCAAAGATCATGGTGCCAAATGAAAGCCCATATGGCACTTTCTATAAATTGATAACAGTAAATATCTGTCTACCATCAACTGTTTTCAAGTTACAGCCCTCTGAAAATCCATGACCTTAAGTTTGACCTTTCAAGATCATTCACAGTCAAAGATCATGGTGCCAAATGAAAGGCCATATGGGAGTTCCTATATGCTCATAATAGTAAACATTTGTTTATCGGCAACAGTTTTTGAGTTATAATGGAAAATATGTTATTTTGACCAAAAGGTTAACCTTTCAGTTGACCTTCACCTTCACCTTGACCTGATTACCCCCAAAATTCAATCAGGTAATCTATGGACCATTGCCTACCTATCCTGAAAATTTGAAGCCAATCGGTGCAACCTTCTAGACGCTAGATTGTTAACAGACAAACAAACAAACAAACAAACAAACAAATCACACTGATTACAATACCTAGCCCCGCTTACTCTGTCGAGGTAAATATTGCTAAAATCTCCCTAAATTCATAAATATCATATAAATAATAAAAACTAATATATAGTGTATGTATACTAATACAAAATGATATTAGAATGGGTAGGTGATTATTGTCCCACTTTAATTGGACTATAACAGTCATTTAAATGGTTGTTACCAGTAAAATGACTTAAAACACTTAAACTGGCATGACTAATGACTGATAAAATATCTGTCACATTAGTTTCTTTGTTCATTCTCCTGTTTCACCCCCTCAGCCTCTCTCCAATATATGTTGCCAGTGCCATGTTTCTCAAATAATCACTGCCTGTATTGAGTCACTGTATTTGCTCATTGGGCAGTCAAATTAGTAATCTAGAGAAGTCTAATCTAATCCAATTATATATGTGCTTAAGCCAAGCTGGTATGAATCAGGAATAAACAGGATGCTGTCATGCTACTCATCTCCATTAAACTCCCGAGCAGTGAATCATCGAAATACAGCTGCTTCTCTTCTTAAAGAAACAGAGACATTGACTTTTACTGCCATAATGGAACATTTCACATCTGCTGCTCATTTCATACATATCTCACATAAGTTATGGTCTCGGTTCCTGCATTTTAGGCTGAGGTCTAATGTTTGACTCAAGACTAAAGCTAACACTTCTATATCACCCACTGTGTAATAACAAATCAAGTCAATTTTATTTGTATAGCACTTTTAACAATAGATGTTGTCACAAAGCAGCTTTGCAGAAATATATACATTCCAGATTTAATTTTAAACACACATCCATTATCTGTAACCACTTATCCTATGCAGGATCGCGGGCAAGCTGGAGCCTATGCTAGCTGACTATGGGCGGGGGGGGGGGGGGGGGGGGGGTACACCCTGGACAAGTCGCCAGATCATCGCAGGGCTGACACATAGAGACAAACAACCATTCACACTCACACCTACGGTCAATTTAGAGCCACCAATTAGCCTAACCTGCATGTCTTTAGGGGAAACCAGAGCAAACCCACGCAGACATAGGGAGAACATGCAAACTCCACACAGAGAGGCTCCTGTCAGCTGCTGGGCTCAAACCCAGAACCTTCTTGCTGTGAGGCGACAGTGCTAACCACTACACCATCATGCCACCCTAATTTTAAACGTATTTATTTATAAAGTTATCTCTGAATTTATCCCTAATGAGCAAGCTTGAGGTGACAGTGGAAAGGAAAAACTTTCTGAGATGACATGAGGAAGAAACCTTGAATGGAACTAAACAGAAAGGGAACCCATCCTTATCTGCATGATAACCTATATGATGATTTTAAATAGCTTGCTTCTATAACTGTGTCCTATATGGTCAAAAAGTGCAACAAGATGAGTCATTCTAGAATTCGGGGTACATTTTTGCGTCTCCAAGATAAACCTTTTGTTATTTTCCACAAAAGAAATCTTTATTGAATCAGTTTTGGACAATAATGCAACAGTTCTTGAAGTTGATGTGTTGGAAGCAGGAAAAATGGGCAAGCATAAGAATCTGAGCGACTTTGACAAGGGCCAAATTGTGATGGCTAGATGACTGGATCTGAGCATCTTGACAATGGCATATCCTGTGGGGTGTTCCCGGGATACAGTGGTTAGCACCTACTAAAAGAGGTCCAAGGAAGGACAACCGGTGAACCAGCGACAGGGTCATGGGTGTCGAAGGTTCACTATTCGCATGGTGCACAAAGACTAGTCCATATGGTCCAATCCCACAGAAGAGCTACTGTAGCACAAACTGCTGAAAAAGTTAATACTGACACCAATCTGTTTTTGTCAGCATTAATGTTTTCAGCAGTTTGTGGACAAAAGTTTGTGGACACCTGACCATCACACCCATATGAGGGCCTTCCACAAACTGTTGCCACAATGTTGAAAGCATATAATTTTATAGGATGTCTTTGTATGCTACAAAATTGAAATTTCCTTTCACTGGAACTAAGCAGCCCAAATGTGTTCCAGCATGATAATGTCCCTGTGCATGAAGTGAGGTCCATGAAGACGTGGTTTGCCAAGGCTGGTGTGGAAGAATAATATCTACAAATGATATTTAAATGCACTGTGTATGAATTTGAGTGTATATTGTTCTAGACTGGAAATTCATGTCAACTATTTGCCTTTGTACATAGTATAAGTATAAATTGGCTGAAGTCGATCCTTTGGGTTGGCCTCAGTGTGACTTCTTTTCTGTGGCTCTTCTGCCCTGTACCATTTTCACTCTGTAATAAGGGCCAAGTGTGCTGCCTGTTCTCAGCAAATAAATAGCTATGTTCTGCAGCTGTCCTCCAGGGCAACTCTGACGCTGGTTCTTTGGGCCAACCGCAATCTGATTACAAGACAGTGGGGTCTGTGGAAGAGGTTACCAGAATTCTTCTCAGAAGTTCACTCCCTCCATATTTGGTCTTTTTTCCTCTTCCTCTAAGTATGTCAGCTTTCAACAAGTCATCATATACAGTAACAAGGAGAGTTGCGCCATGTACCATATCATCACCTTAAGAGTTCTTTAAGTTAATATTCTTGGGTGAAATGTTCTCTCTGTCGATTTCCACTTTTCATATACTTTTTCTTCATGTACTTCATGTACTTTTTCATGGAGAATAACTTTTTGCTGTCTTTAATTGGTCTTTTTTTGATATGACTATAAATGCAGCCTATTTCTTTCACATCATGGGGGTCCAAAGTACATAGTCTATCAGCCTGGGTTAATTTAGGTGCATTTCCTATGTGCAACAGGAAAGCACTGTGCTCATGCTTGCTATCAACTGGAAATTTATTTGTGCATTAAGGGAGTGTTTTTCTAAGAAGCCATAGTAATAAGCTGGCACTTTCAGTGATTGAGTAGGAAGATTCAAAACTGTATTTATGAAAAGTGGAAATGGACAGAGAGAACATTTCACCCAAGAATATTAACTTAAAGAACTCTTAAGGTGATGATACGGTACATGGCGCAACTTGTTGGGCAATGTTGCATGGGCAATTGCACTTTGACACTTTCCCATTTAGATTGGGCAACATAATTTCTATCTGAATGATTTTGATTGTTTTGGGCAACCTAACCCTTCAATGCACAACCTGGGTCAAAAGTGACCCGGCTGAGTTTTTATTTAAGCTGGGTTTGCTTAGCTTGTGCATCAAAGGGTTTAAAAAACAAAACAAAACCAACCCTTAGCAAAAAGAAGTTTATTCAAGTGTACTATGAGTATACTTATTTTTTTACTAAAACTGGGGAAGTATACTTGAAGTTGACTTTTTATAAACTATATTTTATATACTTAAGAATAGTATAGTGAAGTATACTTGGCTTATACTGAAAAGTATAAACAAAAGTCTAAGACTAAGTACATTAATACTAAGACTTACACTTATACTTTAATACTAAAACTTATACTTTAGTATACTTTTTACGTTTTTCTGCCACAAAGTACTAATACTTAGTATATCTTGCTCCAAGTGCATAATAAGGTCAAGTCATTGACTCATGCTTAACATTTAATTTATATATTTGTGGCAGCGGGGGCGTGGACCAAGTCCACGAACGGGGAGGATTCCATGGGGCTGCAGGACAGGTGCTCCACTTTCCCGGGTTTCGGCACCACTGTGGCAGTTCCTTACGAGTGGGTGGAGTACAGAGGACGGCAGGACAGAGATCAGGTTTGTGTATAGGCTTTATTGCCACACTTTTCAGTCTAACAATAATTTTCCCAATAGAGAGACACACACACACACACACACACAGCGTCTCGTCCGGGGATGAGCTTCCCTCTGCTCTCACTCTCCCTCCTTAAATAGGGCGCGGTTTATTGGGGAGAACACACACAAAACATAGGTTAATCACACTCAGGTGAAGCGATTCTGCCACTTACCTTCCCCAACTCCGCCCTCCTGTCACAGACCAGCGCTTGACCACGCCCCCGCTGCCACAATATTAATATAATATAATGCTGGAATTTAAAACTTTACAGTATATAGTATGTGTGCTCAATTGCATTATCTTTATGTAACTTAAAATCATACACAAAAATAGAAAAACTTTTGACTTGACTTTATTGATCAAGCTAGTCCCTTTCATAAGGGTTTGGCAATGGTGTTATGTACATAGCGTCAGCTGTTTCAACAAGAACACATTTTGTTTTGATCATGTCATGCCAGACAGCATTAACAGTTTCAGTTTTTTTAACAACATATAGGAAAGTACTTTGTACATTGATTTGTGAATCTTTACATACAGGCCTGTCTGATCATAAAAGTACAGATTTTGTTTCTATCTAGTTATTTATTTTTGGTTCCAAAGGTGTGCACTTTTCTTTTACCTTTTTTGACAAGGAAGGACTTTAGTTCTCAGTTGAAGACACTATGTTTACATTTTTACAAGCATGCACAAGTTTTGCTTTACCACTTTTTACAAATAAGGACTTGATCTTGGAGAGACCATTATGTTTACATTTTTACATGCAAATGTGCACTTTTTCCTTTCATTTTCTCCAGTAAGGAAGGGCTTGATTTCATAGGTCTTTGTTTTTGAAATGTTTGAAATGTTTGAAAATATATCAAACTTGTTTTCAACATTCTGTCTTGTGATTTTGTAAATGCATCACACTCTTGTGTACATACAGTATGAGTAAACTTTAAGAATACTTTAAGGAGTATATTTCTAGTATATAAATAGTAAGCTACAAGTAATATGCCAAGCAAACTTAAAGTATAACAGTTAAACTAGTGAAATAACAAACGTTTATAACAGTATACAATAATAAACTAAAAATAGGGACTCAAAGTATATAACTAGTACAATGGCAGTATATCGATAAGTGTACTTGTGGTATACTTTAAGCATACGAGAGGGACATACCAAGTACACTGATAGTATATAGATGAGTGTACTTGTTGTATACTTTAAAGTGTACTTTTCAAAACTTAAAATGAACTTTAAAGTATACTTTTATAAACTTGAAATGTTCTAATTTAGTCCTAAAAAGTATTCAATTTGTATACTTTCTAGTACACTAAAAGTACATGGTCTGTAGGATACTTGCTATACTTATACTGAAGCATACTTAATAAAATGAACTTTAAGTATACTACTGTTTGCTAAGGGAATAAGTCTTTATTTGTCACACATACACTTAAGCACACAGTGAAATTTAACCCATCTGAAGCAGTGAACACACACAAGTGAGCAATGAGCACACACACACACACACACACACACACACACACACACACACACACACACACACACACACACACACACAGAGCAGTGGGCAGCTATGCTGCATCACCTAGGGAGCAGTTGTGGGTTAGGTGCCTTTGCTCAAGGGCACTTCAGCCCAACCTCAGGCCATGGCTGCCCCATGTTAACCTAACCTGCATGTCTTTGGACTGTGGGGGAAACTAGAGCACCCAGAGGAAACCCACGCAGACACAGGGAGAACATGCAAACTCCACACAGTCCCCGTCGGCCAGTGGCTTGAACCCAGAACCTTCTTGCTGTGAGGCGACAGTGCTAACCACTACACCACCGTGCTGCCCATCATGTTATGTGTAAACCCAAAGTGGTCAATTTACCTCATCAAATGCTTAGAAAACCAACATAAATCTATTTTTATATGCTCAGGTTGTAATTAAGGCATCGTTTTTTTTTCAGCAAAGTGCAAACTGCTGTTAGCTAACCACCGCTCCATAGAGACTGAATGTGATTTAGTTAACTAGCGATGGTTTTTGCTAACATAGTTAGCTGAAAGTTATCGCTAGCTATGCAGGGGTAACGTTAGATCTCTTGCATCAAGTTAAAAGTGATGGGCAACTCATGATTATTTTTTGTGAGTTGTAATAGAGATTGTCGAACATATTGTCTGATCTAATTCATATACAGAGCACGACTACTTGTGGAACCCAAGGGCAAAACAGTACAAACTTCAGGATCTAAAAAAGAAAGCCTTTCCAGAGCTCCGTCACCTCTTTTCCTCCTCAGCAGCCATCTCCTGATCCATGACCTTTTGTCTTTTTTGCTGAGATGAGAATTAAGCGATTATATTTTTTCCATTATGTTTTTGTGATGTGTATGTCAGTTAGTAGTTATAGCACATGTGATTGAGGCTAGTAGCATTTTTAAAGAGATTTAAAAAGTGTTTATTATTAACAGAATAATGTGGTTATTTTGACTTATAAATGTTAAAATAATGGCAAATTATCTTTTGACCACAGTATCTATTCAGTTTTGTTCCAGAAGTGATATTTACTCGAGTGAAATAAAGGCTGAAGCCAAGATAAAAGTGATTGCTGCAAATGTTTGTGTCCATCTTTGCGGTGTCTGTCTCCCTGGTAATAGATTTGCTCTTATCTGATTGGTTGTTGCGAATTGTCTGTTGCCCTAATTAGTTGCCCTGTGTCTCACCTGGTTGCCCGTTGCTGGCAACACTGCCCGACAACATTGCCCAAAAAGTTGCCCTATGTATCATCACCTTTAAGCAAAAAATGCAAGAATGTTTCAAGGGCTGGTAATATCAGTAAACTTCTCATTCTCATCTCATTATCTCTAGCCGCTTTATCCTGTTCTACAGGGTCGCAGGCAAGCTGGAGCCTATCCCAGCTGACTACAGGCGAAAGGCGGGGTACACCCTGGACAAGTCACCAGGTCATCACAGGGCTGACACATAGACACAGACAACCATTCACACTCACACCTACGGTCAATTTAGAGTCACCAGTTAACCTAACCTGCATGTCTTTGAACTGTGGGGGAAACCAGAGCACCCGGAGGAAACCCATGCGGACAGCATGCAAACTCCGTACAGAAAGGCCCTCGCCGGCCACGGGGCTCGAACCCGGACCTTCTTGCTGTGAGGCGACAGCGCTAACCACTACACCACCATGCCACCCATCAGTAAACTTCATCATATGAATTAAAAGTTGTAGGTACAACAAACAGTAGTGATACTACCACTTTATTTCTCCTGATTCAGTTTGCTACAAGCTTTGTGTGAGTCTAAAAATGCTGGTGCTAACAAGATGACACATACTCTGCCACACACAGTTATATGGAGGTGCCTCTGGTGGTGCAAGAGCATGTGTCAATCATGTCCCTAAATTTGGATTGTTAGTGGGAGAAATTCAAAATGAACAGAGACAAAGAGAGTACCATATTTACTGCACTGACAGAATTATCTGTCAGTCTGATGAGGAGCTAAGTATTTTAGCAAAAAAAAAAAATGTAGACAGACATTTCATAACTTTAAACAGAAGGGAGTATTTTTTTCGCAAACTTATGACTTTAACTTCACTACATTTGAAAGACAAATATCGTACTTTTTACTCCACTACATTTCTATCAAGGTCCTCGTTACTTGTTACTATGAAGCAGCTTTGAAAGTGGATTTTTTTCCTTTTTTTTCTAAAATGTGATTTTTTTTTCCGCAGGTGACGCTGAGACAGCCTGTCAGTAATCACTAAGGTCACGTCTCATCCATAAACTATAAAATTAAGTTCAATGATTTCTCTGCAGCATTATTTGAACACAATCAGCTGATGGCAGAATGGAAGGAGGCAGTTCTGGGGAATGCACGCACCCAGGGCCCATGAACCCATGTTTCAGTTTTCTGAAAGGATTAAAGATTCATTTCATTTTAAATGTTTGCTTTGTTTGCTGAAAACGAACCACATTGCAGCCTACAAAAATTTGCCGTCCAACCTGCGGAAGCCTATTGAGGTATGTAAACGTTTTATTCCTAGAGAAAGCTTGCAACGAAGTTGTCTGTGCTTTTAGAGCTAGAGATGACATTACAATAGCGATGCAGTCTGGTTAGTCAAATGATTTTCTATGGATTTGCCCGCCAAGTTTCCGTAGCCTTGTCCATGGCTAACGTTAACACATAGCTAGTTAATTTGGACACCTGTAGTTAGCATGTAAAAACAGAGTTGCACTAACATGAATAATGTTAACTTATCTGAAGTCCTTTCAGAAATATGGTTTAGCATAATCTTGCCAAATAAACAGAATGTAGAAAGCTTTCTTTTCTAGTAGCGTTAGCAACCCAATATGATTTTGAGTTTGAAAAGAGTTTACTAGAATGTCAGGTGGAGCTTCACTGACTAGCTAGCTTAACATTAAACCACCATGATGGCACAGCATGCGTTCATTTTGTGAATTCACATTTCTGTCTTTGGTAATGGCATTAGGTTTTGTAAGCATTGTGGCAATAACACAACGATGCGTTGACAGAAAATGTACTTTTAATACTTAAGTATTTTTAAAAGCAAGTACTTCAGTACTTTAACTTAAGTAAAAATTTGACTGGACAACTTTCTCTTGTATCGGAGTAACCAGTGGAATCTGTACTTTGACTTAAATAGTGAAGTTGGGTACTTTGTCCACCTCTGGATTTAAGGTAGTATATGTTCAAAAACCAGGCGGCATGGTGGTGTAGTGGTTAGCGCTGTCGCCTCACAGCAAGAAGGTCCAGGTTCGAGCCCCGTGGCCGGCGAGGGCCTTTCTGTGCGGAGTTTGCATGTTCTCCTTGTGTCCGCGTGGGTTTCCTCCGGGTGCTCCGGTTTCCCCCACAGTCCAAAGACATGCAGGTTAGGTTAACTGGTGACTCTAAATTGACCATAGGTGTGAATGGTTGTCTGTGTCTATGTGTCAGCCCTGTGATGACCTGGCGACTTGTCCAGGGTGTATCCCACCTTTCGCCCGTAGTCAGCTGGGATAGGCTCCAGCTTGCCTGTGACCCTGTAGAACAGGATGAAGTGGCTAGAGATAATGAGATGAGATGAGATGAGATGTTCAAAAACCTATTCACAACTGAGTGTGTGTAGCATGGTTATATTTATCTCCAATAAGAAAGCAGGTGTAATGAATTAAATGATGTTAAATAAAATTTCTTTTTAAGTAACACCTTTACAGCTATTTGGAGCAAGTATGTATTCACATCACGAAATATCACAAAACATTGCATAAAAATCTCATAAATGTGTGATTTTATTTGTTAAACATAGGTAGTAAAGAAGGCAACTGGATTTGCTTGAAATTTTTGAAGATGTTTCACCTCTCATCCGAAAGATTTATGGTTTACGATGACCTGGATGACTGAGAACCTTCACAGACGATTTTATTTGTTCTTCTGGAGAAAAAAAAATCTACTGTAGGGTTAAATCAACTTGGAATAGCTTACTAAAGGACAGTGTTTCCAGAGCAACATGACACCTGCAGAAGTGGTATACAGTGTTATACAGAAGGATTTCATATTGTTATTACCACCAAGTGGTAACAGTCTTGGCTCTTCATCTTGTTTAAATATGATCTTGGTCTTGAGCAAGTGTTCAAGTTGAACAAGTCTTCTATTGGTGACTCAATTATATGCCTAATTCTATTGTCCAGAACGATTCTACAGAATTCTGGACTTAAAGCTAGACGGCCTTTCGATTTCATAAAATCGGTGAAATTTAGTTCCCTCTGAAATTTGGTCACTGTGATATATGTTTATCTCTGTAATATCTCACAAAATATCAGGCCATTCTGTGGCTGGGAAGTTATTTAATTTGAAGGGATTCCAGAGCAAATAATGTGCATGAAATCGCTCGCTTCGCACAGTCAAGCAGACAGAGGAAGTCCGTGTGTGCATGCGCAGGTTTATGTTCGTCTTTTTCTTCTTTTGGGTTTTACAGCAGCTGGCATCAACAGTGTTGCATTACTGCCATCTACAGGTTTACCTTTGACCGTGCACTGACAGTTACATCATTCTGTCGCTAAACAAACAGCTGATCACACTGAGGTGCTCGCTGACCGCTGATATTTATTAGTTTGGTCCTGCATTTCCTTTCCTTCACAACATAATGTCTTTTCTTCTCGCTTTCTGTTACTGTAGTCGGTCTCTCACGTTTCATTCGCACACTCACATCCTCCATTTTTCTCTCCTGTTTCAAATTTGTATCCCACAATGCCTTGTGCGAATGGGAAAAGCCCACCACGTGATGTATGACGAATTAGGTCATGGTGAAGCAGGAAAAAATAGTGGAGAATTTAGGACCCTAAATTCATTAATTATTCTATTTAAAAAAAAAACAATAAAATTGGAAGTCTATGATTCAAATTCAGTAGCTTTTGGTCCAATAAACAAAAATAGTTGGGGGTCGGGGAAAATTCTTTTTATGACCTACACTTGAAAAATCTGAAAGGCAGTCTACCTTTAAGGCTCGGTCCCACAATACTGATAACTATAACTACAACTATAATGATAATTGTAAACAAATCAGTCCCCTGGAGTTTATGTGGTTGGTGGTCACACCAGACTGATAACAATGCCTATAGCCCAGGCCTAGGTTTATCAGTATCGGTGAGGTTGCTTCTGGAGAGATTTTTCCAGGCCTGGACCTGATCTGATAAAACATCTGACCAATCAGCTAATTGTTTACATGTGACATTGTCTGAGCATGTGCTATTTTCCCTGGACATCTTTGTATATCCTTATTGTATCATGAAGTCATGGAATATGGATTCACGGAAAATAAAAAAATATATAATACAAAGTACCGATCTTTTATTCATGGATATGTGATATTTTCCACGAAATTTCAATAGTAAATTAACAAAGAAAACATATAAATGCAGGTAAAATATTTTAATTATGAACTTCGGCAGTCCAAACATTTAATTGTTTTAGACTTCTTAATTTTTTATCTGTGATGAATCATCCGTATGAAATCCGTAACCAATCTGTAACATACTGAAACGTCCATGACCAATCGGTAAATTATTAGCATCCATGATGCATCTGTATTAAAATCTGTAACCACTCTGTATTTTGTATCCTTTTTTATTATATTTCCATAGTCCTTGGCCTATCTGTGTTTTGTCAGCCACTGGAGTGTGTGCATGGGTTGCTCTGAAGTCCAAGCTGTGCAGTATGACCCGGAATAATGTGCTACTACTTGGAAAAAAAACTTCCATGACTATTCCTAAGTTGCATGCATTTATTTCCCTGAGTGGCAGGACCAACCAATATTATAGTCGGGATTATAGTTGTGGTATGACTGCTCCAGACTGGAACTAAATTCAGACATAGGTATACAGTAGTCATAGCTGTAGTTATAGGTATAGTTATAGTTATCAGTGTTGTGGGACCGGGCCCTTAATCTCAGCTAGTCCTGATCTAGGACTTCATAATGATGATTTTGACTACAACCCTAGAATTAGCTTTTACAAATGTTTATGTTAAGTGTGGTCATGAAGAGCTTATGTATATGTCATGTAGCCCTGTGAACATAACTCCTTACATAAATTGTTATGTAAACTTAAAAAAATCCTCCAAGTAATATAACATTTAACAAACCTTGCCCGGCGGCACTTATTTTATAACTATATGTTGATAATGGTAATATTTCTCAATCGTCAGCTGTCAGGTTATAGTCCTATGAAAATCCACGACCTTGAGTTTGGCATTTCAAAGTCATTCAAGGTCAAAGGTCATGGTGGCAACTGAAAGCCCATATGGGACTTCTTATCTGTTGATAATGGTAAACATCTGTCTATCATGAACCATTTTAAAGTTACCGCATAGCCCTATGAAAATCCATGACCTTGAGTTTGACATTTCAAAGTCATTCAAGATCAAAGATCATGGTGCCAAATGAAAGCCCATATGGCACTTCCTATAAGTTGATAACAGTAAATATATGTCTACCATCAACCATTTTCAAGTTACAGCCATCTGAAAATTCGTGACCTTGAGTTTGACCTTACAGGGTCACTCAAGGTCAAAGATCATAGTGCCAAATGAAAGG
The DNA here is from genome assembly GCF_027579695.1 of Neoarius graeffei. NCBI lineage: Eukaryota > Metazoa > Chordata > Actinopteri > Siluriformes > Ariidae > Neoarius > Neoarius graeffei. The sequence continues at coordinate 66,416,987 of NC_083575.1, forward strand.
TAATATGGGAGTTCCTATATGCTCATAATAGTAAACATATGTTTATCAACAACCGTTTTTGAGTTATAATGGAAAATATGTTATTTTGACCGAAAGGTTGAGCTTTCTGGTGACCTTGACCTTCACCTTGACCTGATTACCCCAAAATTTAATCAGGTAATCTACGGACCATTGCCCACCTACTCTGAAAATCTGAAGTCAATTGATGCAACCATCTAGACACTAGATTGTTAACAGACAGACAGACAGACAGACAGACAGACACAAACAAACAAACAAACAAACAAACTGATTACAATACCTCACCCTGCTTACTCCATCATGGGTGAGGTAATGACTAAATCCATGCCTCGTGTTTCAGGAAAGTCTCATTTTTGGTGTAGTTTCTTTCCAAGTATAACAATAAAACTGAACGAGATGGCTGGCTTTGACTGAAGAAGTGCTAATTAAACAAAAACGGACATTCTAAGCATTTGCATAAATTCTTACAGAACCAGATCAAAAGAAAGCCAAACCTATTATTGCTGTTATGCACCGCTTTTACGCAAGACCAGTTTTACGATGTGAAAGTCTTGACTTTACTGTCAAAATAAATCTAAATCTCTACAGCATGTACCTCCGATTCATTTAAAATAATCCCAGAAAAGACAGACAGCCTCTTTGGATTTTAGTGTCTATTGACATTTCAATGGTCTGACTTCAGTAGCAGCAGTTAACCAACACATTGAATTCTGGGAAAGCAGGCTGCACAAAGTCCAGTTGTTCTCCCTGTTCAGCCAAAAACAAACTTATTAAATTCTGGCAAAATATAGTGATTCCTCAGGCCACATATTGAAAACATGACATTTAAAGAGATGAAAACACACAGTGTCAGCCTTGGATGACAGAGACATTCCTGGCTGTGGGTCCCAAGTTTGAACAGTATTTTATTGTATATTTGCTAGCATTGCTCTCGCCGAAGAGTTTCACAACCTGAAGCAGTAAAACAGACCGGGCAATATACAGTATATCAAACAGAAAAGGAGCTTTTTGTTGTTGTTGTTGGGACAAGTTGTTCTGGGTGTGTAGCGGAAAACCTTAAACATATTACTTGTACTTTTTCAAGGCACTGCATTGCACTGTATTCGATTCAAAACCATGTGCTTTCCACATGCCTGCCTCAATGAGATCACTCTTTGCACATCCACCCCCAAGGCCAAAGCGCTCTCATTCAGAAAGCTGTTTAGACGTTACCAAACAACGCCTATTTCACTTAATTAGTGGGTGGTTCAACTTTAGCCCACCAGTCAGAAAATCCAGCCCTGAAGAAACACAGTCAGCCTCTTCTACCCATTAAAGGACTAAATGTGTTACAGAGCAGAGGCTAAATGTGTTATGGAGCATTTGTGTGAGGAATCACTTGAAGGCAAGAAGAGATTTATATGCTTTATTTTTAATGATTGTCAAATGCTGACGCTGCAAGCACAGATCGTTAAACAAACCTGCAAGAACACACCAGAAGCGACCTGTTCTTAAACAACTATTCGCTGATACAGACTGTATGGCTCTGACGCACACACACGCACGCACGCACAAGTTGAGACACATAAGTAGACAGCGGCATTTTCGTCTCTCTCCTCTCATCCTCTGTTATGACATCACTGCGGAGCACAGATTGTTGCCAAGGAAACCTGCAATAGGGGAAATGTGTAAAGTGATAAGGCTTCAGCAAACCTCGTGTGCATTTTCCCGAGGAGCTCTCAGGGAGAAATATTTACAGCACACAGTCACTGTAAACATGCTTGTCCTTTAAGAAAACCCACAGTAGAGAAGAGGCTGTAAAACCTAAAGCGATTCCCACAAGAGCAGCCTTGTGGTGTGCTGTCGTGCATGTTGTCTGAAGGGCAATTCAACGAAAACAAATGTTTTCTGTTGTAATGAGACGAGCAAAGCTGCACTGCATCCCTTACACATGGTTTAAATGGGCTCTGTTGTGCCCTTTGTCATCTCTCTCTCTCTCTGCATGAGAGATGAATGTAGTTGAATCATAAAAGCTGGAGAAAGTATGAATGCAAGAATGGGAGGAAAATGCCCAAAGATCATTGGTGCATATCTGAATGTGTGTTTTGGAAGGGAAACAAGACAGAGTGACTGAGTCACTGATAGAGAACGAGAAAGTGCACAAAACACATACATCCAATAGCAAGGGAGTGCATACTTTCTGTTAGAGTTACAGTGAGGATTTTATTCATCTTAATGCAAAATAGTGAGCATGAGAGAGCAACAAGACGTATTCAATGGTATATTAGTATATTGTCCTACTTGCATGCAATTTTGCCTTAATCTATCTATCTATCTATCTATCTATCTATCTATCTATCTATCTATCTATCTATCTATCTATCTATCTATCTATCTATCTATCTATGGTATCTATCTATCAGGACAAGACAAAGTGAGAGCACAGAATCCATGAGAAACACAGGGAGGCAGGAAGGGAAGGAGAAAGTGAAACAGGGTGATTGACAGCCAGCATCTCCTAACAGGACTTCATCTCCAGCCGGCTTCACATGTTCTAAACACAGCATGTCATAAAGTAACTGTTCAGTCTGGATGTAGCAGCGATTCTAAGAAGTGGAGAAACCACAGAAATAGAGGCAAATTGACTGCTGAGAGAGAGAGAGAGAGAGAGAGAGAGACAGGTGCTGCAAGAGGGGAGAGCAGGAAAGAGGAGGAGGAGATTTCTCTTCGAGCAGAACGGAGAAGAGAGAAGCCGCACACAGTTATGCAGAGGAATTCCTAAACAGCTGTCCGGCAGACCTCCTGCTTGTGAGAAACGGACATCCAGGGCTAAGAGACGGAAAGACAGAGTGAGAGACAGTGAAGAAGAGGAAACCACTGTAGACTACGCTAAATAGAAGTATTTTGGGACAGTAATATTTCACAAGACAAGCCACTACTTCTGCAGGAAGGACTGAGAGATTCATCTTAAGAAGATAAATACACAGGTAAAAACATATAGGTGGGAATTATTGGGTTGTAATCTCTTCTGCTAATAAACAGTATGCATCATTTTTAAGGTTTTATTAAGGTGATATTTTGATTTTGAATTATACATCTATACTTTGGTTTCTTTTTCAATCTGAGTTAATATGCTATAAGTGGTATGAGTAAATTATGTTGCACTGCTGAATAACACTAAAATAATGCTTATGGTTTATGGGTTATGACTATTTAGTAGCCTTAATGAAATAAAAATGCCTGCTCATTTGAGACTCGAAAAAAATCAAGGGGGCATGTAATTTTCGGTAAAGAGAAAAACTCTGCAGTAAATTATTCCATTAAATTATTTCATGCACGCCACATGCCAGACTGTGTTTAGTAGATATTGTGTCTGCAGGATTTTTTGCTAAGTTCTCAGAGCAAAGCGGAAGCAATAACACACAAGTGTAAGATGGACAGGAGTAGCCGAGCATGTGCCCACAACAAGAGTTGAAGCACAGCAAAAGCAACCTGATACTTTTTTTGCCACTGCAGCAAACACTTTCCCACTCCGTCGACACACTAACCGCAATAACCATAGAGCTGCTATTCAGTGGCTGCCAGAAGAACTTAGAGAGTTCTTCCAGCTGTTTTGACGTCCCCTTCATGTTTTTCAGCCCTCTCATTTCATCTTCAGCACACGGTGGGCCAAAGACAACACGGGGGCTGAGAACAGAAGGAGAGGTGGACAGCAGAGGAGGGAAAAAATAAAGAAAGAGGGAATAACAGATGAGGTTGAAACGAGAAGAATACTTGCTCCACCCTGCCTGTCTCAAAAGACTCAGAAATCTCGAGCCCTCAGGCCTCGAAAGGAAGCGCCTAGCCTGAAGTATAATTACAGCTCCCTTTATGTTACAAACTGGCAAACCAAACTGGAGGAATGTTGAGGGAAGGCTGCCATTAGCCTATGTGCTATCAGCCTTTAATCTCTTTTATTACAGAGTGCAAAAGATGGGGTCTTCAGTCTATTTTGGATGTAGGAATGTTTAGGACTAAGGGTCAATCTGCAGAAACAGTTTGGTCACTCCAGTGACATGCTAGTCAATCGTTTATAGCATAGGATGTCTTATGTCTAGATCTCAGTGCCATAGTTGGATGGATCTTAAATACAGCATCAGCAGCAACAACTGCAGAGGTCCAAGTAGCCACCACATTTTCTGCCAAAAATGGCCAAGGCTAAAAAAGGTCAGCACAACACTCTGAGACAGCACTGTTGTAGGCACTAAATTAACGGTTGTCCTCGAAATGCATCTCTGCATACAGCGAGCTTAAACTGCTGAATGTTATCATTGCACTTGTTTAGATGAGCGCACGCTCATATTCACTCTAATAATAAGCTGACCCACATTCTTGGTCCATGATTTAATTACTAAGAACAAACGAGCAAGCTGACATAAGTCAACACAAGGACCCTTACTTACTGTCTCACTATCCCCATTAAGGGCCCCCCCGTCTAACTGCCCATCTCCATAATTAAACAGCACCCTCTGAGTGACTGGAGTAGGTCCAGGCTTTGGCTCTCACTCAGCCAGCAGGATCAGAGATACACTGATGACCTGCTGGTATGAAGGCCGTATGCTCCACTGTGGTTGATTGACATAGTACAGCACTAACACCTCTGAAAAGAGTGTGTGACAGAAGGGGGGGTGGATGGATGGAAGGGAAATTCATAGTCATATTCTGCTATAGAGGACATGGGCATGGCCATGTGGGTGGCAGAATGGCAGCTGCTAGTCTTGAAATACGTCTTGCTTGCGGTTTACCCATCCCAAGTCTGACCTTAAGTCATGCTTTAGTCGTATCCAATTATTCTGACTTAATGATGCATGTATATATAAAATATGGAAACGAGTGTTTTACTGGAAAATATGCCACTCGTATTTTTCATACTTGCTACATCCAGGACATGGAGAGCCAAAACCATTACATAAATCTCTATATGACACTCGTTTATCTTCTCGTTGACAAACTCGCATTTTTCATACGAAATACATTGTGGATCTGAGTGACATATTTCCTGATATTTCACTCCAATGATGTCACTCCCAGTGTATTCCTGCTGACTAGGCGCACGCTGTCAAAATGGTGAACTGGTTCAAAATTAAAATTCTTTTGATTAACTTGCGTATTTTTTGTGTGGATATGTCCATATAATATAAAGAACATAACATGGTGGCACAAGGATAAGAAGTTTATCTACTCATTCGCTTCGCTTACTCATGAATATGTTCACCACTCGAAGATAAACTTCATATCTTCACACAACCGGGTAATATAGATGATATATATATAAACAGTTGTTATTCCAGGAAACCGAGTCGTACATGAGCTGATTGTCGATGAGGTGCGTAGCACCGAGTTGGCTATAAGCCATGTATGACGAGATTGAGTGGAATAACTATCCACATTCTATCCACATTCACTGGATTTTGAGAAACAGAGCATTTTTATTTTTTGCAAATTTGACAAATAAAAACTTTATACAAAAGGCCTGACAAAATCATTTCCGTTTAGAATGTAAATAAACCGACAAAATTACAGTAGCAATTTGTGAAAAATACTATAATAATAATTCTTGAAAAATAAAAAAGATGTGTTCTTACTGTCAAATACTTTTATTCCATATTTTGTTGCTTTTTTTGTAATTTTTGGGGTTTTGTTTTCGAGTAGACTTTTTATTACATCCTCAGTTGGTTCGGCAACACGTTCCACCATTTTGTTTTTCTCTACTCACAGTATATGAGCTGATATCCTCATAGTAGAGGAGCCAATCAGAGCGCATGATTGCACATATCCAAAAGCTTGGTCACATATTAAGGTTTAATAATAAATCAATTTATTAACCACTTAATGGCACATTGTTTAAGAAGCTTAAAAAAATACCTCATTTTAAAAGATTTGTTTTGGTACTACTCTTTGCAAGGCAGTGGGATGCTTAGACTGGATTTGAGAATCCCTGCCCATTCTTTTAATATTTGTTTTCCAATTTCAAAATTAGTACCAAGATGAAAGATTAAGAAGCTATTTTTCCTTAATGAACTGTATATTAGTTGAATATAATTTATACATTATTACTGAACCTTAATTCTTATCAAAGGTTGATCACCTTAAAGCTTATCTAAGGTTCATAATTTTAGCTAAGGTTCATCAAGGGTACCTCATGTGTTCTAAGCGCCCTATAGAGGTTCCTCTTGGAACGCTTTCTGATGTTTAGTCTACAGCTATTCTTCAAGAGTTCCTCAAGAGGGTCAAACTGAAGAATACTCCAGACATAGAGTGTAGAACAAGTATTAATCTGATACAATAATGAGTAATTATATGGTTATTTTGGGAAAAAAAGGAATAAATTAAATATTCTATCAAGGGAACTGTGTTAGGTTGTTCCACCCCTTAACATGTTCTTGCCCTCCATTTGCAGTTCCATGTATTAAAATGTGGGCAAGCCACACACAGAGGACGAAAGAAACACACTGCCTACTCCTTCTCCCTATTTTTAAAAACAGTTTAGAGTATTTTTAAAAACCAAATTTTAGTTTAAAAACCAAACAATAAATAAAAGGGATGCATTCACCATTACTGTACATTAGTATCACTGTATATTTTGGTTGTTAACTGTTAAAAATGTGTTGTGAACTGCATCGACTTTAACGTCACTTTAATTTTTCAGCCTTACAATGATAGACATGGTTTCTGGAAGCAGTGACAGAATGTGTACTTATTTGTGAAATTCCTCATGTGAAACTTGAGCATTGAGTCCTGCTTCCCAACCGAAGTGTCAGATTTACTCCACATGACATGTCTTGTCATCAAATCCCACCTCAAAGAGTATTACTATATTTTACAGAGACACATCCATCATGGTATTTGCTAACATCCGTCCTGCTTTGAAAAGCCTTATACTTAGCTGTTAAGGTAATAGCATTGAATTGAGTGCACTAATCATTTCCTCCTAGAAAATATCACAAGATGTGTACATTTTTAAATACATTTTGAATTAGCAGGTAGCCTTCCGGGGTGTTAGAGCCTATGGGTGATCAATAAACTAATAGTACTAATAGATGTAATGATGTTCTAGTGTCTCAGCACTGCAGACAGAGCCCTCTCTTCACTCTCTCTCTTTTCACATATACACACAAACATTTAAACACACAGAGTTCCTGTTTGAAAAGAATGTGGATGCTGATCACGGGTGGGGAGGGGGTGCTTGTGGCACGCGACAGGCTAGATTGTTGGTGTGAATCCAATTTGCTTCCTTGCTGCAGTGAGTGTGTTAAGTCAAGGTCAAACTTCAGAGTTGCAGGAGCATAATGGAAATTGAAGGAGTTATTACAGACACTGAGCAGATTGAAGAGAAGAAAGAAGACAAAGAAGTGAGTTAGAGATAAATGAACAGACAATACAATGAACAGTTTAACTGGTTCAACTGTGACACTCACAGTTTTCACACTTTTCTTTACCCCGCATAGATTTTGCTTTCACACAAACACATAAAATCTCTTCAGCCACATTTTCACATTGCCATATAATATAATTACACTAATTTTAGGCTAGAACAGCAGGAGTAACACGCATTCATTAGCCCCCCCCCCACACACACACACACATGCACACACACATTCCTTATCCATCCATAAAGCTCAGTGAAACTATATATAGCTCTCTGGATGTTTGTCAAATGAGGTTTAGGTTATTTGTGTTGAAATGCATCAGCATCTAAAAATGTCTTTAAAGACATGTGGACTCTTTACCCTCTGGGCTGTTCAAGAGGAGAACACATACATGGGCGAGCGAGCCTGCACGTGCACGCGCACACACACACACAAGTTTGTCTCACTGTCCTTGTGAGGACCTTCCATTGACATAATTATTATTATTATTATTGCAGTTAATTAATGCTGTGCCTGCACCTAAACCTAACCCCAACCTCCGTAATGAAAAGGAAACTTTTTGGCCCTTTTATTTATTTTGTTTGTTTGTTTGTTTAAAAAACCACAACAACAGCAATTTCCTTGTGGGGACCATCCAAATGTCCCCACAAGGTTGAAATTGTCAGATTTTACTATCCTTGTGGGGACATTTGGTCCTCAGTAGTACATAAACACACACACACACACACACACACACACACACACACACACACACACACACACACACACACACTTACGTAGAGTAGGCTCCTCAAAAGAATAATGCCACTAATTCAGCCTATGTAGGAAGGAATAGCAGTCATTGTGTAAGTAACATTCATTTTCCCTCTACAATGTCACAAGTACTACAATGTACAAGCCAATGTAACCTTGATGTTGTGTACACGCACTCAAAGTTGTTAGCATTTTACCATCGTCAAGTCATGTATCCTGAGGAAATGGAATCTGGGCTGTTTTGTAAACAGATCGGAATTTCTGCTGTTTTGTCTTCTTTGGCTGCCACTTACTGCGTTCAGGGCAAAGAGAACACAGTGTTGAAGCTTATAGTGTCTTATTTCAGCCAAAATACTCATCCTTTAAGGCTTCATGCACTTTTTTTTCCACTTGTAAGCACACAGAAAATTGGATCGGTGATAAAATGTCAGAGTCTGTGCAACATCGCATTTGGTGGCATCTATTCATAGCTTTAGGAGCTTTTCTGATTGAGGTCTCAGTGGCAAGAAAAGTACTGAGCTGTGCTACTACAGGAATGTAGATGTTTTTTCAATCGTACTCATTGGTGTGGACTTGGCCCAGCCGCTGCTTTTGTGATAGCTTGCAGTCTGTCGGTGAGGGTCAGCGCTTAGAGGTTTCTCAAAAGTAAATATGTCTATAAATGGGCAAGTACTCTGCCTCTCTCTCTCTCTCTCTCTCTCTATCTATCTCTCTCCTGCCCTCAGTTCTCTCACTCTCCTCATCTAGAAATTTATCCACGCCACTTTAAATGCTCTTCAACCTTGTTGCTTTGGCATCTTGTAATGTACTTACAGCCTAGTTTATCACAAATATCTGTAGAAATACAGGCTTCACTCTCAGTACGGTAGCTTTCTCTCCTGAGTCATTCTCACTCTGATCCTTTTAAAGCCCCATCTCCTCTTCTAGACCAATGTAGAATCCAGCTGGTCCATATTAGCACATACTAAACAGGAGCCGGACTGACTTTGAGCCAACGACAGCTTGGGCCTCTCACCATTCATGACTTTCTGGTTATACTGATCTGAGATCAGGGGTATGAAGTCATTTTGGGGGCTATCCTCTGTGGCACACAACTGTTCTTCCCTTCTCCAGAGGCTTTGCTATGAATAAGATGAAGTGATATCTTTGTTGGGTGGTTTCATGACAGACACCATATATCATCAGTGACAAACTAGTATGACTTAGAAGGTTGGTCTATAAAAATATCAACATGTGCATGTGGACATTATTTGAAAACTGAGCGGAATGCAAAGTAAAACATCAGCTTTCATCATTACACACATACTGCTTTATATAAGATAGGTCCCTGATGTAAGATAAAACATAAAATAATAGACCATATGTCAGGCAGTTTTCTTGACCAAACTCATAATACACATGATGAAGTTTGCTTTTTAAAGGGTTTGTTGTTGATTTCTACATGACCCTTTAAGATTTCCCCTAGAAGAGCCAACTGTAGAACCCATAATGGATCTAGATATTTAAAAAGTGTATTTTGAATATCATCCAAAAATAGCATCTAGCTTAGCTTGTAAGAAAATATCAATAAATGTAAAATAACAAAAAAAGTCAAAACAATATTAAAAAGAGAAATGCTTCTCTCTGGTTTCCCCAGGTAAAAGACATCCCATCTGGACTATTAGGACCAAAACAGCCCAACACTGAGGTCTGAGGACACTGCCACTATATCATCAACTGTCTGAGAATGTAACTCCTCTCATTTTCTGAGGAGAACTCAGATCAGCATCAATTCTGCATCACAGGATCGTAAGATTCATAAAGACCTCCCTTTCTTCTTTCTCTTCTCTCACGGATTTTACTATTCTGAGATGCCAGCTAAAACTCCCATCTACCTAAAATCCAACAACAGCAAGAAAGGGAAGAAGTGTCGCCTAAGAGACATTCTGTCCCCAGACATGATCAGTCCTCCACTAGGAGACTTCCGCCATACTGTCCACATTGGGAAAGGGGGTTTGTGTGACACCTTTGGCGACATGACTTTTCTTCAGGGCAAGTTTGAATTGCTTCCTGGTAAGAGTGGCCTGGTTCGACCACAATACGGTGCCCATGGTGAGTTCATGCGAGCGAACAGTGCATCCGATGCCTCCTACATTGAAACTCCTTCACCAATCCTGAAGAATGCTATCTCCCTCCCTACCATTGGTGGGAGCCAAGCACTGACCCTGCCTCATATCACTACCACCATGTTACCCATGACCCGAGACCCACTAGACGACCTGGTTGGGCCACCCATTCCACCTGCCAGCTCAGAGGGGACAGATGATCTGGAACTCCTGCAAATGGAGAATCTTCTTCAATCCATATCTATCTTCAGACGTGATCCCAGTCCTGTTCTAGAGGAGGTTATTGAGAAATCCTTATTTCCTATCAATCGTGTGGAGAAATCACTGGAAAAGAATACCACCATGTATACCTCTGAGAATGAGGATACAAAGAAGCCATTGATGTCTTTCTTCATCAATGGCAATCACAATGAAAATGGCAACAGCATTAGGAATAACAAATGCAAAGAAAACAGTCTCAGCAATAATAGCTACAATGACTTGAACAGTGACATCTTTCAGTATGAAAAAGAGCTGGCCAGCATGAATGGAGATTGGGAAAACAGAGATAGTGGTGTAGAGGAAGGACGCATTTGTGATTTTGACTTTGAGCTCTCTAAAAGCAAGACTCTCTCTCGGGAGTCTGTGAACAACAACAATAACACTGGATCATTGCTGTCTCTCGAACTAGACTTAGGTCCTTCTATCTTGGATGACATACTCAATATCATGGGTAAGCCTGAGTCTTGAACTTTGCTTCTGGCAGAAGCTGGAAGAGAAAAGAGAGATTGGTCAGTCAAATCAAACACGTGAACTAAAAAGGCAGAACTGTCTCAGCGATACTTCTCCCAGTATATTTTTATCCTGAAATTCAACTTTCTGTGCTTAACCAGTGTCATTTCTCTCATAGGTCATAAGGGATGCATGCTTTATCAAATTTAGGGATGCTACACAGAGATATTGTGCCTTTTAATGTCACTCTTGGGTTAAATCAAGAACTAAAATTGTTTGGTGAGCTAATCAGTGTAAATAAAAGCAATACATTTTACTGTATGCTGTTCTTAACTAATGCACAATGTTACATGCTATGTAATGATATTTCTCTAAGAGATGTACAGCTGTGTGAATTATCACCAAACTTGGTCACAACCCCCCACCCCCAACCCCCACCATGTACAGATATTATATTTATACTGACTCTCTCATTAACTGTGCTACAAAAGCATCAAAGCATATATCTATGTTTTCACTGTGTGGAGATACAATACAAAATAAATGAGTCAATAAGGAAATACGTACCATTTAGTTATCTGTTGGGAAATGCTGTGTTCTATGAATGATATCATTTTGTTATAATGTTACCTTTCAGTCCAAGAAAACTTGAATAAAAAAATGAATGTTACAGATGAGTGCTAGCAGAGAGAATATGGCGCCCGCCCACCTTTTCCCTCGTCTCTGACATTCCTCTCATTCACCCAGAATGCCCTGCAGTGGAATCAGAGGTGGGCGAACAGTGCATCATTTCTACAGCCAAACGCCTGCACCATTTGTCTGCAAGTTGCTTGGTCAGAGAGAAGAGAGGGTCTTTAGCATTCCCTACATTCCACTGAAGCAATACAAGTACATAGGACAGGCCATAAATAAACATCCTAGACCCTGACAAAGGGCCATGATCTTGAGCTGAGGGTAGGATTGTGAAAGCTAACAGATGAAAAGCAAACAGTTTTCCTTATAAAGAGTGAAATCTCTACTCACTACTGTAATTAAGAGCTGTGGCTGAGGTAATGCTGAAACACAAGTATTACACCCAGGCAAGTGAAATTAACATGTATGGAGTTGCTTGACGTTGTTTTTCCTCTGTTGTGATAAACATATTGAAATTAATTTCAGCTACTTTCACCTATGTGAACTGTAGCTATAATTACAGTTATTGTAATGGCAGTCATTTGGCTCTAAAATCTCATGAAAGGTTTATTTGTTTGATGCTTGAGGTTATTTTTAATATCCGCCTTTCAATGCAACAAAACTAAATAAGCAGACCTCAAATAGCATCGATTTCTATCTGTAATGCAATTAGCTAGTTTTGGCACAGTTCAAAGCCTTTTATGAATAAGAACAGAAATAAACAGGCGATATTCTCAGCCATGGTTCTGCTTGCTACATTCCATCTGATTGCTCCTGATGTTCAATTACTGAAGTCATATGTTAACCATTACTTGTATGTTTTCCGCATTGCACTGAATTCTAGTGAACAGATGTGGCTTCAACCCCTTTATTTAAAGAAACCACAATGTCTACCTAAACAAGGTGCATAATTAATTTATACTTTTTATGTTGTGTAGGACTTGGTAAAGTATATTTACTAAGCCTTACTAATGAATATGTACATTTTGCCAGACATTTAGGTGACTTTTTGAACCCTGGAAACCTTGTTACAGAGGTAATAACCATGTTTGTGCCTACAGTGATATGGCATTAGGCTAATGACAGTGTTTGTCAGTTCAATTATGCTCCAGACAGATCTTTAGGATTTCACTCCTGATATACGTTTCAGATGTGTATAAACATACTCTTTTCAGATTCAGGTAGATTATACACCCTTACTGAGTACAAACCCAGTTTAATTATCAGACCATGTATTACATAGTATATATATTTTTTCACTAAATACTCGTGATTTTCCTCCTTTTTGTTTTGTTTTTAATATTTTGCTTTTTGGATGCCCATTATGAGCTCAATTTAGATTAAAAGCAGCTGGCAGCCATACACTGTGACATACAGTACACTGTGCCTCATTGTGTAAGTAAAGCATTTGTATAACAAACATGTACAGTGCCTTGAAAAAGTATTTATACCCCTTGAAATTTTTCACATTTTTCCACCTTACAACCACAAACTTAAAAGTTTTTTATTGAGATTTTATGTGATAGACCAACACAGAGTAGCGCATAATTGTGAAGTGAAACAAAAATGATAAATGGTCTTCAAAATTTTAAACAAATAAAAATCTGAAAAATGTGATGTGCATTAGTATTCAGCCCCCCTGCGTCAATACTTTGTAGAGCCACCTTTTGCTGCAATTACAGCTGCAAGTCTTTTGTGGTATGTCTCTACCAGCTTTGCACATCTAGACACTGAAATTTTTGCCCATTTTTCTTTGCAAAATAGCTCAAGCTCAGCCAGATTGGATGGAGAGCATCTGTGAACAGCAATTTTCAAGTCTTGCCACAGATGCTCAATGGGATTTAGGTCTGGACTTTGACTGGGCCATTCTAACACATGAATATTCTTTGATCTAAACCATTCCATTGTAGCTCTGGCTGTATGTTTAGGGTCATTGCCTTGCTGGAAGGTGAATCTCCTTCCCAGTCTCAAGTCTTTTGCAGCCTCCAACAGGTTTTCTTCCAGGATTGCCCTGTATTTAGTTCCATCCATCTTCCCATCAACTCTGACCAGCTTCCCTGTCCCTGCTGAAGAAAAGCATCCCCATAGCATGATGCTGCCACCACCATGTTTCACAGTGGGGATGGTGTGTGCAGGGTGATGAGCAGTGTTAGTTTTCCGCCACACATAGCGCTTTGCATTTAGGCCAAAAAGTTCAACTTTGGTCTCATCTGACCAAAGCGCCTTCTTCCACATGTTTGCTGTATCCCCTACATGGCTTCTGGCAAACTGCAAACGGGACTTCTTATGCCTGTCTTTCAATAATGGCTTTCTTCTTGCCACTCTTCCAAAAAGGCCAGATTTGTGGAGTGTACGACTTATAGTTGTCCTGTGCACAGATTCTCCCACCTGAGCTGTGGATTTCTGCAGCTCCTCCAGAGTGATCATGGGCCTCTTGGCTGCTTCTCTGACCAGTGCTCTCCTTGCTCGCTCTGTCAGTTTAGGTGGACGGCCATGTCTTGGTAGGTTTGCAGTTGTGCCATACTTTTTCCATTTTTGAATGATGGATTGAACAGTGCTTCTTGAGATGTTCAGAGCTTGGGATATTTTTTTATAACCTAACCCTGCTTTAAACTTCTCCAGAACTTTATCCCTGATCTGTCTGGTGAGTTCTTTGGTCTTCATGATGCTGTTTGTTCTTCAGTGTTCTCTAACAAACCACTGAGGCCTTCACAGAACAAGTGTATTTATGCTGAGAGTAAATTATACACAGTAGGACTGTATTAACTAATTAGATGACTTCTGAAGGCAATTGATTGCACTGGATTGTATTTAGAGCTATCAAAGTACAGGGGGCTGAATACTAATGCACACCACATTTTTCAGATTTTTATTTGTTTAAAATTTTGAAGACCATTTATCATTTTCGTTTCACTTCACAATTATGTGCTACTCTGTGTTGGTCTATCACATAAAATCTCAATAAAAAACTTTTAAGTTTATGGTTGTAAGGTGGAAAAATGTGAAAAAGTTCAAGGGGTATGAATACTTTTTCAAGGCACTGTAGTTATATATTTTAAGGATGGCTGCTATGAGACCTATAAAAAGACAAATGCAAAAATAAAAGCCTGAGAATTGTTCAAATTTAAATTAACCAACTGACCAATTACATAACCAATAACATTTCTTTCCCTATACTAGTGCATCTCAAACAATTAGAATATTGTGAAAAAGTTTTTTTTTTGTAATATAATTCAAAATGTAAAGTTTCATATATTCTATATTCATTACATGTAAAGTGAAATAATTCAAGCCTTTTTGTTTAAATTTTGCTGATTATGGCTTATTGTGGGCGGCACAGTAGTGTAGTGGTTAGCGATGTTGCCTCACAGCAAGAAGGTCCGGGTTTGAGCCCCGTGGCCGGCGAGGGCCTTTCTGTGTAGAGTTTGCATGTTCTCCCCATGTCCACGTGGGTTTCCTCCGGGTGTTCCGGTTTTCCCCACAGTCCAAAGACATGCAGGTTAGGTTAACTGGTGACTCTAAATTGACCATAGGTGTGAATGTGAGTGTGAATGGTTGTCTGTGTCTATGTGTCAGCCCTGTGATGACCTGGCGACTTGTCCAGGGTGTACCCCGCCTTTTGCCCATAGTCAGCTGGGATAGGCTCCAGCTTGCCTGCAACCCTGTAGAACAGGATAAAGCGGCTAGAGATAATGAGATGAGATGGCTTATAGCTCCTGAAAATCAGAAATCCAGTATCTCAAATTATTTGAATATTTCCTAAGATCAATCAAAAAAGGATTTACAATACATAAATGTCCAATTTCTGAAAAGTATGTTCATTTATGCACTCAGTACTTGGTTGGGGCTCCTTTACCACAAATTACTGAATCAGTGTGGTGTGGCATGGAGGCGATCAGCCTGTGGCACTGCTGAGATGTTATTGAAGTCCAGGTTGCTTTGATAGCGGCCTTCAGCTCGTTTGTATTTTTGGGTCGGATGTTTCTCATCTTCCTCCTGACAATACTCCATAGATTCTCTCTGGTGTTCAGGTCAGGTGAGTTGGCTGGCCAATCAAGCATAGTAATATCATGGTCAGCAAACCATTTGGTAGTAGTTTTGACACTGTGGGCAGGTGCTAAGTCCTGCTGGAAAAGGAAATCAGCATCTCCATAAAGCTTGTCAGCAGATGGAAGCATGAAGTGCTCTAAAATCTCCTGGTAGACAGCTGTGTTGACTTTGGACTTGATCAAATACAGTGGACCAACACCAGCAGATGACAATGCACCCCAAATCATCACAGACTGCGGAAACTTCACACTGGACTTCAAACACCTTGGATTCTGTGCCTTTCCACTCTTCCTCCAGACTCTAGGACCTTAATTTCCAAATGAACTGCAAAATTTACTTTCATCTGAAAAGAGGACTTTGGACCACTGAGCAACAGTCCAGTTCTTTCTCTCCTTAGTCCAGGTAAGACACTTCTGACGTTGTCTCTGGTTCAGGAGTGGCTTGATATTAGGAATGCGACAGTTGTAGCCCCTTTCCTGAAGACATCTGTGCGTGGTGGCTCTTGATGGACTGACACCAGCCTCAGTCCACTCCTTCTGAAGCTCAACCAAGTTCTTGAATCAACTTTTCTTGACAGTCCTCTCAAGGCTGCAGTCATTCTTGTTGCTTATGCACCTTTTCCAGCCAGCCTTTTCAGCAATGACCTTCTGTGGCTTACCCTCCTTGTGGAGGGTGTCGATGATCATCTTCTGGGCAACTGTCATGTCAGCAGTCTTCCCCATGATTGAGGTTGTGTGTACTGAACTACACCGAGAGATACACAGTATATATACTGTTTTACTCAAACTTGAAATTAAATATTCTAATATTTTGAGATATGTTTTTGTGCTGTAGGTCATAATTATCAAAATTAAAATAGAAAAATGCTTGAAACATTTTAGTTTGTATGTAATGAGTAGAATATATTAAATTTTCACTTTCTTAAATAACTGATGGAAAATATTGAACTTTTTCATGATATTTTAATTGTTTGAGATGCACTAGTATAACAGAGCAATCAGCTAAACATGCATGGAACTATCTCTTGGAAAAAAGTCATTCTATGATTTCTGTAAAGCCAAGATCCAACCATTACTAGAACCCTAACCATTAGCTGTCCTTGATTTACATTATCATGCATTGTACACACATCTAATTGCCATATCAGAGTTGATAGTTTCACTGAAGTGACCCATTCTATGAGATTGTTTTCTTACCAGTGCAGAAAGAATTGAAGTTCACGACCTAAAAGGCATGGTTCACCACTGCAAACCATATTAAAATACCGCATCAAAAATTATTATTTTGTGTATATTCCATTTTACTCTGTCAGAACACCCACTTTCACTGCTGTCACTACAGTATGAAAGCCTTCAAGATACTCCCAGGAAAGAAAGAATTAGGAGCAATCCTTGAACTGTTAGAAAACTTCTTTTATGCCAAGTCCACACAATGCTGCTCTACAAAGTTCTAGTTTCAGGGATTTGGGGAATCTACTTCAAGCCTCTTTCTACTGTTTTTCCTCCAGCACTAATGGCACAAACATCATCCCACAAACTGACTGTAGAAAGCAAAGAATTCCAGCATGGTCCAAGGCTCCATAGTTGCATGAACAGTATTGTTTTGATGAGGACGTAGCCCTGTTCTTTAATGAGAAAACAAAGAGAGAATGTGGTAGCACATGAAGCACCCTGATTATCTTTAGTCCTAAGTCATGAACATTTAAATCATATTCATAGATTCATGTAGTTGATAACTGAAAATAGTGCCTCAGTCACTTACTGTAGCTGTTGTCATGTACTTCAGTCAGTCTCAGGACAAGTCTCATTTAGGTTAGCAGCTGGTTTAAACATTGCTGTTATAGGAAAGGAAAGGTCACCAGGAAAGGAAAAGTAGTTATGGATGGAGTATAAGTAGTTAGCTAGCTGACTTGGTTAGAAATTGAACCATATAGGTGAACATGTGCTTTGTTTTAATAATGGGATTTGTTCCTTGGGGCGGCACGGTGGTGTAGTGGTTAGCGCTGTCGCCTCACAGCAAGAAGGTCCTGGGTTCGAGCCCCGTGGCCGGCGAGGGCCTTTCTGTGCGGAGTTTGCATGTTCTCCCTGTGTCCGTGTGGGTTTCCTCCAGGTGCTCTGGTTTCCCCCACAGTCCAAAGACATGCAGGTTAGGTTAACTGGTGACTCTAAATTGACCATAGGTGTGAATGGTTGTCTGTGTCTATGTGTCAGCCCTGTGATGACCTGGCAACTTGTCCAGGGTGTACCCTGCCTTTTGCCCGTAGTCAGCTGGGATAGGTTCCAGCTTGCCTGTGACCCTGTAGAACAGGATAAAGTGGCTAGAGATAATGAGATGAGATTTGTTCCTTACTGTAGGTACCATTTCCTGGAACCACAACTATCTGGCTTAACTCTTACAGTAGGTAAACAAATGATCCAATTATTTAATATATGTGGTTTACATGATGATATTGACCTTAAAAGTGTAGCTCAAATTAATTTCAAATGATGTAGTCGTGATATGTAGCATACAGTTGTAATTTAAATTAGCTTTATTCCAGTGGCGGCTGGTAGTCTTTCAAACAGGGGAGGCTGGTCGGTTACGATATTTCCAGATTTTAAAAGAAAAAACACATCAATTTTGCCCATACTCTTGCCTCTGATCTGGCTGATTATTGGTAGGGTCACAAACTGTGAAATAACAGGTTCTTTTGGCCCATTAGCCTACTGTCCAGTATACATGATGGTGGTGTTGGGGGGGGGGGTATATTTTAACATTTTATATTTTAAAATTGTGGCATGTTGTTTAAAAATTGATCATTATTGAAAGCAGCTCTTTGTCAGGAACCTCAACAGTAGAGCTGGGTGCCACACATTTCATTCAGTGACACTTTCCCTATATTTTACTTATTTTGACTGAGAAATGTTTTATTGACAATTTTGATAACCCTTCACTTTTAATCCAGGTCTGTAGTGTGAAATGTTCTCGGCTGTGTTTTTGTTTAAAAATGTTTTCCAAATTGTAGCTGTGTTTAATTCATATCCAGAAAAATATATATTCCAATATAATATACTCAGCATAAACATTTTAAATAGATTCTATATTTTTGGTCCATCCATGACATATTACTAAAGTAGCCTATTTACTGTTGTTGATGTGGGTCACTTGCTGTTAGCCAATTCACTTTCTCGTACCAGGAGAGCTGAAAGGAACGAGTATTATTCCCTACCTTTTTCACCAAGTCAATTTGAGGCATTGGTCTACCCTGCTCTTTAATTTTAATTTTTTCCTCGAAAGGAAGACTGGCAAATGGCTTTGCCAAAATTAAATCAGCAATGCTTGGCATCCGTGCGCAGCTTTCTTGCTAGCTGACTAGCCCCCTCAAGTTCAAGTTCAGTCACTCAAATAAACGAAATTTCTGGAACTAAGATAGCAAACTTGACAACACTATATTTACACTTTATTTACAATGAAAATATATACAAACTAAAAAAGCTGGTAGAAACCGTATGTAATGAATGAAATCGAAATGTAAGCTGATCTCTTACAATACACCACAGCACTTGCGAATCCGCATGGGACTGAACTGAAATTCACCGCTACCTGTTTATAGTTGAAATGAGCTGTCAATCAAAGAAAATATCCAGCCGCTTTCACCAATCACCAGTCTCCTCGCAGAAACTGCCATGACCCTCCCACTGTGAGGCTCGGAGTCCGTGGGTGGGCATTTTCGCAGTATTTGTCCAATAATCATCTTGCAGTTTGAGATTGACAAGCGCATAGCTCCCAAATGCCATTGAAGTGCACTGAGGCTGCACTGCATCGCGCTGTCACGAGGGGGAACAGTGTTGCCAGATTGGGCGGTTTCCCGCCTAATTGGGCGGTTTTAAGTGCATTTTGGCGGGTTTTGAACATATTTTGGGCTGGAAAACGTCAGCAGTATCTGGCAACATTGGGGGGAAAAACTCACGCACACATTAGGCGAACTGGGGAAAGTTATAAGGCAGGGGTGTCCAAACTGATCCATAAAGGGCCATATGGCTGCAGGTTTTCATTCCAGCCATGCAGCAGCACACCTGATTTGGCTTATTCAATCAACTGACACACCCACCCTTTAATCAAGGGTGGGTGTGGCTGCAAGTATTTGACTGTGTGAAGACAGTTCAGTTGATTGAATGAGCTAAATTAGGTGTGCTGCTGCATGGCTGGAATGAAAACCTGTAAATTGACTGTTGGTGTGAATGTGAGTGTGAATGGTTGTTTGTCTCTATGTATCAGCCCTGTGATGATCTGACAACTTGTTCAGGGTGTACCCCGTCTCTCACCCATAGTCAGCTGGGATAGGCTCCAGCTTGCCCGTGACCCTCCACAGGATAAGTGGTAATGGATGGATAGTTATGTGGATTGAGTTACTCGGCTTGCCACTTGAATATCTGTATATCTCAGTTGATAGAACATGTATGTGTGGTGTTACACTATTTTACATGTGCATATAGTGCTGACAATTAGCAAATATAAACGTCACCTGTTAATATTTAAGTCAGATATTAAACTGGTGCATAGTTTGTTCTCAGTGTGAAAGGTATCCCCCCACACAATAAATAAATAAATAAATAAATAAATCTCCATATACTACATTAATAGCATTTAGCAGATTCTCTTATCCAGAGTGATGTACAACAAACCCAGAGCAGCCTGGAGAGCAGCTTGAGGTTAGGCACCTTGCTCAAGGGCACTTCAGCTATTCCTGCTGGCCCAGGGAATCGAACCCTTAGGTTTGATTAGGGATAAAATTATCTCATCTCATCTCCCATCTCATTATCTCTAACCGCTTTATCCTGTTCTACAGGGTCACAGGCAAGCTGGAGCCTATCCCAGCTGACTACGGGCGAAAGGCAGGGTACACCCTGGACAAGTCGCCAGGTCATCACAGGGCTGACACATAGACACAGACAACCATTCACACCTACGGTCAATTTAGAGTCGCCAGTTAACCTAACCTGCATGTCTTTGGACTGTGGGGGAAACCGGAGCACCCAGAGGGAATCCACGCGGACACCATGCAAACCCCGCACAGAAAGGCCCTCACCGGCCATGGGGCTCGAACCCAGACCTTCTTGCTGTGAGGCGACAGCTCTAACCACTACACCACCGTGCCGCCCTGTTTTTGTTTCTGTTTTATTATATATAAAAGGGTTATCAAACTCAATCTGACAACTTTTGTAACCACTCGAGAGGTCATATGACTGTTTTTTTAGTGAATTATAAATACATATTTTCTCTAAACATATCAGGAAATAATGTTTGTTTTTGCTTCATAACTATGAAAAAAACCCTCATTTGTTCATACCACAGCTTTTTTACTATAGCGTATAGATAATCTGGGCTTATCTTTTCTTCAGCCTCCCACTGTTCTTGTCTTCACACTCTGTCAGTGCTCTCATCATTTTGTAGGTTGCTACACAGGATAATCACTCATTATATTAAGGAACTTTTAACACCAAATTAATTTCTGAAGGTTATAGACACAAAGTTGATCCATTTTAACAAGCGTTTTCATCTACACTTGTAGTCAG
This sequence comes from Neoarius graeffei, assembly GCF_027579695.1. Lineage (NCBI taxonomy): Eukaryota > Metazoa > Chordata > Actinopteri > Siluriformes > Ariidae > Neoarius > Neoarius graeffei. Next base: position 66,438,242 of record NC_083575.1, read on the forward strand.
AAGTTTACATACAGTGACATGAATGTCATCTTGGATATGAATGTCATGGCAATATTATTTGGGCTTTCAATGATTTCTCTGAACTGTTCTTTTTCTGTGGCAGAATGATTGTACAGCATACATAAAAAAAACTAGAATTTGGTGCACAATTTTCTTTGGGTTTTCTGAAATCAACACAGGGTCAACAGTATACATACAGGGTCAAAAATTTACATACAGCACACCTAATATTTGGGTAAAATGTCTCTTTGCAAGATTCACCTTGACCAAAATTTTTTTGTTTACCATGAACAAACTTCTGGCAGAATTCTGGCTTCATGGGAGAACTGATATTCAATTAATTTTTTTTTCTTGGCATGGACTTGACTTATAAGCACAGTCCGTATATTTTCAACAGGGTTGAAGTCAGGGCTTGTTTTAAGCATAATATTAGCCTGCTTTATCCTCCACAACCAGCTCTGATGCGTGTTTGGGTTCATTGTCCTGTTGTGACTCCCAGTCATGTTCACGTTTCCAATGATTTCAGGTTATGCTGAATGTGACGCCCCAGCTGGTTTGTGCTGGGTCTGTCACGTGTCCCATCCTGTCTGTCTGTTGGTTTTGTTGTTTCTCTCTTTGACCTGCAGGGGGAACTTGCCATTAGCGTGACGTAGGCTAATTGCTCAGGTGATTGGGAGGTGGATATAAGCCGGGTCTTGGCAGTCTGTTGGAGAGCTCTCTCTCTCCCACACTCGCCTGGCGTCGTCGCTGGCAGCCGGAGCGGGCTGCGGTTTATGTTTTCTTTTTGTTTTTGCACTGCATTGCACTGCACTTCACTATGCTGATATACACTACAGTCTTGCTTTATCTCTCATTCACTGATTTTTGTACATAGCTTGTTATTTTAATAAATATCTTTCGTTAATTGGAGCAACTGTGTGGTCTCCCCTTTATGTTGTGGCTGCCTTGAGCCAGGCGACCATGACATGTGGGGGCTCGATCCGGTTAAATTGACCTCAAACTTTTTGGTGCGCTTTGGACTTTGGTAGGTAAGCTACGCTGCAATTCCCATTAGTTACTTGACTGACGTTGGGGTAATGTTGGGGCACTGAATAAAACGTACAGGTATAAGTTTGGCCTACTGTTTGGGGGGAGCCACAGGTTGCATTTTTGTTTGGGTTTGTGGGAGATAAATTGGGTTTAGTTTTATGTCCAGCCTTATTTTTTTCGTGGTGTATTTTGGCAGTTTATGTAACCGGATGAAAATATTTTGGAGCTATCATTCATCCTCGGCTTAGAGCGCCATTGCACTGGGGCTTTAGGCTGGAGTCTCACTGTGCCTGGGCCAAGGACATCGCCGTGTAGATCCGGGCTGAATTGGCTTCGGTCGGGCGGTTGTCCAGGAAAGTACGGGTTTTTCCCCTAATGAACTGGTGTTTGCACATGAAGTGTGCACTCCTCTGTCAATTTTGAAGGGTGACTTGGATGGTTCTGGGCCACCTGGGAATCTGTCTGAGTATTTGCATGGGTTTCGTCGGAAGTTATTCCTGGCCTGGAAGATGGCCAGTGAGAATTTAACAGCAGCTCAGAAGAAGATGAAATGACTTTTTGATCGTAAGATGGAAGTGAGAGTTTTTAGGCCGGGGGATCAAGTGGCAGCTTTGCTGCCCATCCCTGGTTCCCCATTTGGGGCTAAGTACTCGGGTCCTTATTCTTGAATCAACTTTTCTTGACAGTCCTCTCAAGGCTGCAGTCATTCTTGTTGCTTATGCACCTTTTCCAGCCAGCCTTTTCAGCAATGACCTTCTGTGGCTTACCCTCCTTGTGGAGGGTGTTGATGATCATCTTCTGGGCAACTGTCATGTCAGCAGTCTTCCCCATGATTGAGGTTGTGTGTACTGAACTACACCGAGAGATGCAGAGTATATATACTGTTTTACTCAAACTTGAAATGAAATATTCTAAGATTTTGAGATATGCTTTTGTGCTGAAGGTCATAATTATCAAAATTAAAATACAACCCAATTCCAAAAAAGTTGGGACAAAGTACAAATTGTAAATAAAAACGGAATGCAATAATTTACAAATCTCAAAAACTGATATTGTATTCACAATAGAACATAGACAACATATCAAATGTCGAAAGTGAGACATTTTGAAATTTCATGCCAAATATTGGCTCATTTGAAATTTCATGACAGCAACACATCTCAAAAAAGTTGGGACAGGGGCAATAAGTGGCTGGAAAAGTTAAAGGTACAAAAAAGGAACAGCTGGAGGACCAAACTGCAACCCATTAGGTCAATTGGCAATAGGTCATTAACATGACTGGGTATAAAAAGAGCACCTTGGAGTGGCAGCGGCTCTCAGAAGTAAAGATGGGAAGAGGATCACCAATCCCCCTAATTCTGTGCCGACAAATGGCGGCACAATATCAGAAAGGAGTTCGACAGTGTAAAATTGCAAAGAGTTTGAACATATCATCATTTACAGTGCATAATATCATCAAAAGATTCAAAGAATCTGGAAGAATCTGTGTGTAAGGGTCAAGGCTGGAAAACCATACTGGGTGCCCATGATCTTCGGGCCCTTAGATGGCACTGCATCACATACAGGCATGCTTCTGTATTGGAAATCACAAAATGGACTCAGGAATATTTCCAGAGAACGTCATCTGTGAACACAATTCACCGTGCCATCCGCTGTTGCCAGCTAAAACTCTATAGTTCAAAGAAGAAGCCGTATCTAAACACGATCCAGAAGTGCAGACGTCTTCTCTGGGCCAAGGCTCATTTAAAATGGACTGTGGCAAAGTGGAAAACTGTTCTGTGGTCAGACGAATCAAAATTTGAAGTTCTTTACGGAAATCAGGGACGCCGTGTCATTCGGACTAAAGAGGAGAAGGACGACCCAAGTTGTTATCAGTGCTCAGTTCAGAAGCCTGCATCTCTGATAGTATGGGGTTGCATTAGTGCATATGGCATGGGCAGCTTACACATCTGGAAAGACACCATCAATGCTGAAAGGTATATCCAGGTTATGCTCCCATCCAGACGACGTCTCTTTCAGGGAAGACCTTGCATTTTCCAACATCTCATCTCATCTCATTATCTCTAGCCGCTTTATCCTGTTTTACAGGGTCACAGGCAAGCTGGAGCCTATCCCAGCTGACTACGGGCGAAAGGTGGGGCACACCCTGGACAAGTTGCCAGGTCATCACAGGGCTACATTTTCCAACATGACAATGCCAAACCACATACTGCATCAATTACAGCATCATGGCTGCGTAGAAGAAGGGTCCAGGTACTGAACTGGCCAGCCTGCAATCCAGATCTTTCACCCATAGAAAACATTTGGCGCATCATAAAACGGAAGATATGACAAAAAAGACCTAAGACAGTTGAGCAACTAGAATCCTACATTAGACAAGAATGGGTTAACATTCCTATCCATAAACTTGAGAACTTGAGCAACTTGTCTCCTCAGTCCCAAAACGTTTACAGACTGTTGTAAAGAGAAAAGGGGATGTCTCACAGTGGTAAACATGGCCTTGTCCCAACTTTTTTGAGATGTGTTGTTGTCATGAAATTTAAAATCACCTAATTTTTCTCTTTAAATGATAAATTTTCTCAGTTTAAACATTTGATATGTCATCTATGTTCTATTCTGAATAAAATATGGAATTTTGAAACTTCCACATCATTGCATTCTGTTTTTATTTACAATTTGTACTTTGTCCCAACTTTTTTGGAATTGGGGTTGTAGAAAAATGCTTGAAACATTTTAGTTTGTATGTAATGAGTCTAGAATATATTAAATTTTCACTTTCTTAAATAACTGATGGAAAATATTGAACTTTTTCATGATATTTTACTCTTATAAGAATAAGATACTCTGATAAGAATTCTCAGGTAGTCCTCCTTCTTCATTATTCCATCCACTTTGTGTAATTAACCAGTTCCACTGGCTGCAAAACTGCCGCAGAGCATGATGATCCTACCACCACCACCATCAGCTGGTACAACGTTCCTCTGTACATGGTGGTCACTGTGGCCAAACAACTTAATCTTTGTATCATCTAACCATACAGCTATCCTCCAGAAGGCTTTTTCTTTGTCTGTGTGGTCAGCTTCAAACTTTAGTTAAGCTTGAAGGTGTCAATTTTGGAGCAGGGGGTTATTCTTTGGATAGCGGCCTCTTAGTTCATGGTCATATAAAACTCACTGAACTGTAGACAGTGATCCATCAGCTTCCAGATCATGGTAGGGCTGTGCCATGGTGGTTCCTGGGTTATTCCTGACCATCCGAACCAATTTCCTTTCAGCTGAGGGTGACGGTTTGGGTTTTCTTGAAGCAAAGTGGCTTGGCAAAGTGACTAAACCTCACAATAACTGGGATACAATTGTTTGAACTGATCTTGGAATTTGCAGTTGTTTAGAAATGGCTCCAAGTAACATTCCCGAGTTGTGTATATCTGTGATCCTCTTTCTCAGATCTGCACTGAGCTCCTTGGACTTTCCCATTTTACTGTGTGTTGGTCAATCCAATGAGTGCTGTAAACAAGCCATTTTTATGAAGGCATAGAGAAGCTACAAGCTGTAGTCAATCATGATCACTAACAGGAAGTTAAGAGACCTTGGCCTTGGCAAGCTAAGAGACATTTTGGAAGATTCAGCACCTCTGAGTTAATAATCTAAGTGACCATATGTACATTTTTGACCCTGTATGTATAATTTTGACCCTGTGTTGATTTCAGAAAACCCAAAGAAAATTAAAACTTGTGCACCAAATTCTAGTGGTTTTTTAATTAAAGATGTACAGTGGTGCTTGAAAGTTTGTGAACCCTTTAGAATTTTCTATATTTCTGTATAAATATGACCCAAAACATCATCAGATTTTCACACAAGTCCTAAAAGTAGATAAAGAGAACCCAGTTAAACAAATGAGACAAAAATATTATACTTGGTCATTTATTTATTGAGGAAAATGATCCAATATTACATATCTGTGAGTGGCAAAAGTATGTGAACCTCTAGGATTAGCAGTTAATTTTAAGGTGAAATTAGAGTCTGGTGTTTTCAATCAATGGGATGACAATCAGGTGTGAGTGGGCACCCTGTTTTATTTAAAGAACAGGGATCTATCAAAGTCTGATCTTCACAACACATGTTTGTGGAAGTGTATCATGGCATGAACAAAGGAGATTTCTGAGGACTTCAGAAAAAACGTTGTTGATGCTCATCAGGCTGGAAAAGGTTACAAAACCATCTCTAAAGAGTTTGGACTCCACCAATCCACAGTCAGACAGATTGTGTACAAATGGAGGAGATTCAAGACCATTGTTACCCTCCCCAGGAGTGGTCAACCAACAAAGATCACTCCAAGAGCAAGGTGTGTAATAGTAGGCGAGGTCACAAAGGACCCCAGGGTAACTTCTAAGCAACTGAAGGCCTCTCTCACATTGGCTAATGTTAATGTTCATGCGTCCATCATCAGGAGAACACTGAACAACAATGGTGTGCATGGCAGGGTTGCAAGGAGAAAGCCACTGCTCTCCAAAAGAATATTGCTGCTCATCTGCAGTTTGCTAAAGATCATGTGGACAAGCCAGAAGGCTATTAGAAAAATGTTTTGTGGATGGATGAGATCAAAATAGAAATTTTTGGTTTAAATGAGAAGCATTATATTTGGAGAAAGGAAAACACTGCATTCCAGCATAAGAACCTTATCCCATCTGTGAAACATGGTGGTGGTAGTATCATGGTTTGGGCCTGTTTTGCTGCATCTGGGCCAGGACGGCTTGCCATCATTGATGGAACAATGAATTCTGAATTATACCAGCAAATTCTAAAGGAAAATGTCAGGACATCTGTCCATGAACTAAATCTCAAGAGAAGGTGAGTCATGCAGCAAGACAACGACCCTAAGCACACAAGTCATTCTACCAAAGACTGGTTAAAGAAGAATAAAGTTAATGTTTTGGAATGGCCAAGTCAAAGTCCTGACCTTAATCCAATTGAAATGTTGTGGAAGGACCTGAAGTGAGCAGTTCATGTGAGGAAACCCACCAACATCCCAGAGTTGAAGCTGTTCTGTATGGAGGAATGGGCTAAAATTCCTCCAAGCCGGTGTGCAGGACTGATCAACAGTTACCGGGAACGTTGAGTTGCAGTTATTGCTGCACAAGAGGGTCACACCAGACACTGAAAGCAAAGATTCACATACTTTTGCCACTCACAGATATGTAATATTGGATCATTTTCCTCAATAAATAAATGACCAAGTATAATATTTTTGTCTCATTTGTTTAACTGGGTTCTCTTTATCTACTTGTGGGACTTGTGTGAAAATCTGATGATGTTTTAGATCATATTTATGCAGAAATATAGAAAATTCTAAAGGGTTCACAAACTTTCAAGCACCACTGTATGTTTTACAATCATTCTGCCACAGAAAAAAAAAACAGTTCAAAGAAATTACTGAAAGCCCAAATATCGCCATGACATTCATATCCAAGATGACATTCATGTCACTGTATGTAAACGTCTGACCACAACTGTAAGTATTTCCCAGGCCTGTTTCTGGAACAGAATGTGACTTATGCTTACTTATGCTTACTATACTTGAGATTTTTCCAGGAAAAAAATGAACGGTAGACACAGCCATTCACTCTAGTAAGCTATGTATACTGTACACCTCTCAATACCATGTACACTCCCTGCATACCTGCCATTTTTGTAACCAGCAAGAACCCTTTAGTCCACACAGACTCACCGATTAAATCACAATGCACAAGTATGATCTAGTAAAAATATTGGTTTGTAGTTGAAGTCAATTTTCAGTTTCTGTATTACTGCTACAACCACAAACATTGCATTTTGTGTAATATCGTGTCTGGATAAAATAGCATGGGAGGTAGAATTTGATAATCCACCTGTCAGCATGAGCAAGTCTCCAAAGGCGACATCTCAAAACTGTCACAACTGGCAAACCCAGTAGTCTTCAAGCTACAATTTTACAACAATGTGAAATGTTAACCCTTATAATCTAAACTATTGATTTCAGAAAACCCAAAATAAATTAAAACTTCTGCACTAAATTCATGTTTTTTTTCTATTAAAGAAATATGTTGTACAATCATTTCGCCACAGAAAACGAACATTTCAGAGAAATTACTGAAAGCCCAATATTGCCATGACATTCATATCCAAGATGACATTCATGTCACTGTATGTAAACATCTGACCACAACTGTACAAGGGCTCTGTGAGTTTTGTGTTAAATGCTAGGCCACACACCCCCTTGATTTTCTTTTACACTCTGGCATAATTAGGTCCATATTTTTTTTTAAATGTTTGCATGATAATATTATTGATGGTTAATCAGAATAAACCCAAAAATACAGGTTATCCACAGTCTAACAATCTTGCGTCACATTTTTTTTAATCGAAATATGCTGCCATTCTGTGGACTATCCAAATTCTTTACATTTCATTGTTAAACACCGGCACTACAATGGTTATGCATTATAAAAATGGAAGGTGTTATTTAACACAATTCCAGTATGAACATACTGTGTATCATAGGCCAATTCAATATTTTTTGCAAATTTATATGGGCCAAATGGAATAAGGCAGCAGACTGTATTTGGCCTACAGGCCATGAATTGGACACCTCTGATATACAAGTAGCACTTGCATCTAAGAACAACTTCCTCATATTTTCCCATAAGTCTCCTTGAAAATAATAGTCTAAGGATAAATCATATAACATCATTGACTGTTTCAGAACAACAATCCTTCATGAAGCACTACATGACTCATTTTCTCTCTCTCATATATATATACACACACACAGCGGCACGGTGGTGTAGTGGTTAGCGCTGTTGCCTCACAGCAAGAAGGTCCGGGTTCGAGCCCCGGGGCCAACGAGGGCCTTTCTGTGTGCGGAGTTTGCATGTTCTCCCCGTGTCCATGTGGGTTTCCTCCGGGTGCTCCGGTTTCCCCCACAGTCCAAAGACATGCAGGTTAGGTTAACTGGTGACTCTAAATTGACCATAGGTGTGAATGTGAGTGTGAATGGTTGTCTGTGTCTATGTGTCAGCCCTGTGATGACCTGGCGACTTGTCCAGGGTGTACCCCGCCTTTCGCCCGTAGTCAGCTGGGATAGGCTCCAGCTTGCCTGCAACCCTGTAGAACAGGATAAAGCGGCTAGAGATAATGAGATGAGATGAGATGAGATGAGATATACATACACACACACGGGGTTTAAATCTGAGTGCTAACCTACTAGTGATATTCCCCGGGCAACGGCTACAGCAATGACTTTGGGTTGCGATACCACCAGGAGCATGGTGGGAAACCGGCAGGCTCATCCTGAAAGGTTCTCCCTGCTCCTGGCAGGTTCAACCATGGTGAGACGGTTCCCGGGGGAGCTGCTGCTGCCAAAATAGCACCCGCACCTTTCCAGCTCATCGCTCTTCCTTATCAGAGCGTGATACAAAATAGATAAGGTTGGGCGAAGGGTCAGCACCCCCTCACCACAAAAACTTAAAACTGCTGCAGAAGCACGAACTAGAAACTCTATATGGGCCTGGGAGAAGATGGTCCTCCAAAAGGAGGACACATGACACCAAGTAGTGAAATCCAAATAAACCTGGAAGCTACTAGGCCGATAACCATCATATTGACCAGGACCACTAACAGGTTGGGGACATGGAATGTCCGAACTATGTATGAGGTGGGAAAAACAGCACAAGTGGCAACAGAGATGAGAAATCACAAGCTAGAGGTGATGGGAATCAGTGAGTCAAGATGGACAGGCTCGGGACATGTGATATTAAACACAGGAGCATTGCTGCTATATGCAGGTCATGAAGAGGAAAACGCCCCCCACACACAGGGAGTGGCCTTAATGTTGTCCAAGACAGCCCAGAAAGCTCTCATTGGATGGGAGACACATGGCCCAAGGATTCTAACTGCATGCTTCCGTACAGAAAGAAGGAGGATCAACATGGACATCATCCAGTGCTACACTCCAACAAACGATGGTGATGAAGAGGTCAAAGAGGAGTTCTATAACAGAGTACTGACAATCATCCAGAACAGGCCAAGATGCAACATCGTCATCACCATGGGGGACTTCAACGCCAAGATAGGGAGTAACAACCAAGGCCACAAGTCAATCATGAGGGAACAAGGTTTGGGCAAAATGAATGATAATGGGGAGAGGTTTGCCAATATGTGTGCTACAAGCAACCTAGACATAGGTGGGAGTATGTTCCAACATAAAAGGATACACAAAACTACTTGGACATCACCAGACATCTCATCTCATCTCTAGCCGCTTTATCCTTCTACAGGGTTGCAGGCAAGCTGGAGCCTATCCCAGCTGACTATGGGCGAAAGGCGGGGTACACCCTGGACAAGTCGCCAGGTCATCACAGGGCTGACACATAGACACAGACAACCATTCACACTCACATTCACACCTATGGTCAATTTAGAGTCACCAGTTAACCTAACCTGCATGTCTTTGGACTGTGGGGGAAACCGGAGCACCCAGAGGAAACCCACGCGGACACGGGGAGAACATGCAAACTCCGCACAGAAAGGCCCTCGCCGGCCCCGGGGCTCGAACCCAGGACCTTCTTGCTGTGAGGTGACAGCGCTAACCACTACACCACCGTGCCGCCCATCACCAGACATGTTCACGGAAAACCAAATTGATCATATATGTATTGGGAAAAGTTCAGAAGATCCCTCCAAGATGTTCGAGTCAAGCAAGGAGCTGATGTTTCCTCAGACCACCACCTACTGATCGCAATCTTAAGGTTAAAACTGAGAAAAAACTGGACAGGGGACACCAGACAAAGTGGCAGAAGGTACAACACCTCAGTCCTGAGGGATGCAGAAAAGCTGGAAGAATTCAGGATCACACTCTCCAACAAGTTCCAGGTCCTGCAAGACTTAGAGACCACGGTAGAAGACTCCATCAAGGAAAAGTGGCAGGGGATAAAAGAGGCAGTAACATCAACATGCCAGGAAGTGCTGGGCACAAAGAGATGAAGCCACAAGGAGTGGATCTCAGCAGAGACCCTGGAAAAAGTGGAGGACAGGAAAAAGAAGAAAGCAGCAATAAAAACCTGCCGCACAAGAACAGAAAAAGTCAAAGCACATGAGGAATACGTAGAAGCACACAGGGCAGTAAAGAGGCATATAAGAGCAGACAAGAAGAATTACATGGAGACACTAGCAGTAGAAGTGGAGGATGCAGTCCACCATGGCAACATGAGGGAGCTGTATGCTACCATCAAGAAACTTTCTGGAAAACACACCCAGTCAAAGAGACCAGTAAAGGACAGTGATGGGAATATCATCCCGGATATGGAAGGGCAAAAGCACAAATGGGCACAGTATTTTGAAGACTTGCTAAACAGACCAGCCCCAAGGGAAACGGCAGACATCCACCAAGCAGACAGTGACCTGCAAATTGAGTGTGGACCATCATCAAAGGAGGAGATCCAGAAAGCTGTCAAACAACTGAAGAATGGGAAGGTGTCAGGTCCAGACAATATCCCAGCAGAGGTGCTGAAGGCAAATGTGGAGACAAGTGTGGAGATGCTCTACCCATTGTTCCAAAGCATGTGGGAGAAGGAAGAAGTCCCACAGGAGTGGAAGTAGGGGTACATCATCAAACTACCAAAGAAGGGTGACCTTAGCTCCTGCGCCAATTACAGGGGAATCACCCTTCTCTCAATTCCAAGTAAGGTCTTCAACAGAGTCCTCCTGAACAGGATGAAAGATGCCGTGGACCCAAACCTCCGTGACCAACAAGCAGGGTTCAGGAAAAACAGATCCTGCACGGACCAGATCACCACACTTAGAATCATTTTGGAGCAGTCCATAGAATGGAACTCACCTCTCTACATCAATTTTATTGATTATGAGAAAGCATTCGACAGTTTGGACAGACAGTCACTATGGAAGCTACTGAGGCACTATGGAATACCTGAAAAAAATCACCAACATTATCAAGAACTTCTATGAAGGGATGATGTGCAGGGTAATCCATGGCCAACAATGCACAGATGCCTTCCAAGTGCGGACAGGGGTGAGGCAAGGGTGCCTGCTGTCCCCATTCTTGTTTCTTCTGGCCATAGATTGGAATATGAAGACATCCGCAGATGGTAAGAACAATGGAATAAAATGGACAGCTGGGAAATGGTTGGATGATCTGGATTTCATAGATGATATGGCTTTTCTCTCTCACACACAGCAACAAATGCAAGAGAAGACCAACTCAATAGATGCAAGCTCAGCTTCCCTAGGCCTCAAGATCCATCGTGGAAAGAGCAAGATCCTCAAGGTCAACACAAACTGCAATACTTCCATCACCCTGGCAGGAGAAGCACTAGCAGAGGTGGATAATTTCACTTACCTAGGAAGTGTCATCGACAAACAAGGTGGGACAGATGCAGATGTAAAGGCATGGATAGGAAAGGCAAGAACAGCTTTCCATCAGTTGGATAAAGTCTGGAGATCATCAGAACTGACTACCAGTACTAAAATCCAGATGTTCAACACAATGGTAAAACCTGTTCTATTGTATGGTGCAGAGACATGGCGAATAACAGCCAGCACAACCTATAAAATACAAGCTTTCATAAATACCTGCCTTAGGAAAATTCTTAGAATCTACTGACCTAACACCATCAGTAATGAGGACTTGTGGCACCACACTGGGCAACAACCAGTAGGGACTGTCATTCTATGTAAATGCTGGACATGGATAGGGCACACCTTGTGCAAACCAGAAACAAATATCACAAGAGAGGCCTTCACCTGGAACCCCCCGGGGAAGCGGTAGAGGGGAAGACTGAAGAATGCATGGAGGTGGGACCTGGATGCTGACGTGAGGGCAACCGGCTACACATGGGAACAGCTGGTAGAAAGGGCCCAGGACCACATGAGATAGAGGGATCTAGTCCGTGGCCTATGCCCAAAGATGGGCAGTAGGCCTACCGTAAGTAAGAGAGTACACACACACACACAGTGGTGCTTGAAAGTTTGTGAACCCTTTAGAATTTTCTATATTTCTGCATAAATATGACCTAAAACATCATCAGATTTCCACACAAGTCCTAAAAGTAGATAAAGAGAACCCAGTTAAACAAATGAGACAAAAATATTATACTTGGTCATTTATTTATTGAGGAAAATGATCCAATATTACATATCTGTGAGTGGCAAAAGTATGTGAACCTCTAGGATTAGCAGTTAATTTGAAGGTGAAATTAGAATCAGATGTTTTCAGTCAATGGGATGACAATCAGGTGTGAGTGGGCATGCTGTTTTATTTAAAGAACAGGAATCTATCAAAGTCTGACCTTCACAACACATGTTTGTGGAAGTGTATCATGGCACGAACATGGGAGATTTCTGAGGACCTCAGAAAAAGTGTTGTTGATGCTCATCAGGCTGGAAAAGGTTACAAAACCATCTCTAAAGAGTTTGGACTCCTCCAATCCACAGTCAGACAGATTGTGTACAAATGGAGGAAATTCAAGACCATTGTTGCCCTCCCCAGGAGTGGTTGACCAACAAAGATCACTCCAAGAGCAAGGCGTGTAATAGTCGGCGAGGTCAAAAAGGACCCCAGGGTAATTTCTAAGCAACCGAAGGCCTCTCTCACATTGGCTAATGTTCATGAGTCCACCATCAGGAGAACACTGAACAACAATGGTGTGCATGGCAGGGTTGCAAGGAGAAAGCCACTGCTCTCCAAAAAGAACATTGCTGCTTGTCTGCAGTTTGTAAAAGATCACGTGGACAAGCCAGAAGGCTATTGGAAAAATGTTTTGTGGACAGATGAGACCAAAATAGAACTTTTTGGTTTAAATGAGAAGCGTTATGTTTTTGGAGAAAGGAAAACGCTGCATTCCAGCATAAGAACCTTATCCCATCTGTGAAACATGGTGGTGGTGGTATCATGGTTTGGGCCTGTTTTGCTGCATCTGGGCAAGGACATCTTGCCATCATTGATGGAACAATGAATTCTGAATTATACCGGCAAATTCCAAAGGAAAATGTCCTTTAAAAAGTCAGGACATCAGTCCATGAACTGAATTTCAAGAGAAGGTGGGTCATGCAGCCAGACAATGACTCTAAGCACACAAGTCGTTCAACCAAAGAATGGTTAAGGAAGAATAACGTTAATGTTTTGGAATGGCCAAGTCAAAGTCCTGACCTTAATCCAATCGAAATATAGTGGAAGGACCTGAAGCAAGCAGTTCATGTGAGGAAACCCACCAACATCCCAGAGTTGAAGCTGTTCTGTATGGAGGAATGGGCTAAAATTCCTCCAAGCAAGTGTGCAGGACTGATCAACAGTTACCGGAAATGTTTAGTTGCAGTTATTGCTGCACAAGGTCACACCACATACTGAAAGCAAAGGTTCACATACTTTTGCCACTCACAGATATGTAATATTGGATCATTTTCCTCAATAAATAAATGAACCAGTATAATATTTTTGTCTCATTTGTTTAGCTGGGTTCTCTTTATCTACTTTTAGGACTTGTTTGAAAATCTGATGATGTTTTAGGTCATATTTGTGCCGAAATATAGAAAATTCTAAAGGGTTCACAAACTTTCAAGCACCACTGTATATGAAATTTTGTGATAAAGAAAAAAGTGTTAAAAAACAAATTATGTTTCATATTTTAGATTCTTCAAAGTAGCCACCATTTACCTTGATGATGCTTTACACACTATTGGCATTATCTTAACCAGCTTCATGAGGTAGTCACCTGGTTAATGGAATTGAATGCTTTTCAGTTAAACGGTGTGTCTCGTCAAAAGTTAATTACTGAAATGTACTGCCTTCTTCGTGCATTTGAGATCAAAGAGTAAATAGTAAATAATAGAAATACAGCAAATAGCCCTATTCCACAACTGTAGTGATCATGATTATGATTATGTCAAGAACCACTCAACTAAGTAAAGAGAAACGACATCCACCATTACTTTAAGGCATGAAGTGTCTTTTAATTCATAAAACTAAAGTAAAAATGATTAATTATTGAAGTAGAAGGTGTGTCCAAACTTTTGACTGGGTTTATATATATATATATATATATATATATATATATATATATATATATATATATAGGGAGGGAGAAAGAGAGAGAGAGAGAGAGAGAGAGGTAGATGAGACTCTGAATGGTCCAGCACTATATGAAGTAAGAGTGCAGTCCCTTTTATTTTCCTGGAACAAGGTGAAACTGTCAGGTTTCTGATTAATATGCTTTGGCCCATGGTCCAGGATTGCCAAAGAAAGCATAACTCAAACTGGGGGAATTTCTCCAACTGTCCCAGAGCAGGGCTCAGAATAATGTGAACAGTGTCTTGCTAACCCTGAGCTGTAACACACCAAGCTCTCACCAATCTGAGACAGCACCCATAAACAGGATTGGAGCCTGGAGGCAGGTTTTACTAAGACATGTTGTAGTTCCATGAAGAGGGCACATTTCCATTTTCCATCATGTTGGTGTTGAGGAGCCTGCTGAACAAAACCTGCTGGCCCAAAGGGGAGGACAAGAGGAAGTGCAGTATATGGCTCTGGTTGAAAGAATGAATGTAATTTCCTATATAGAGAATTACAAAGAGATATGTTTCTGAAAAGGGAATGGTGTTGGTTAACATGTGGATAAAGGAGTTTTGGCAGGAGAGGTGCTTTTACTAAACGTTGCTGGATCGAGTGTACCTATTCAATGTGCCAAGTCTGCAGACCAAGTCCCACTTGTGTAAATTGTTCTTAGCTGAAAGAATGAAAGTGTTGACTTTTTCAGCTTTCTGAATACAAACAGTCGTAAGACAAGACACTGAAGTTCTTTTTTCCCAAAACTGCTGAAAATTTGCATTAAATCAGACCTTTGTTTGTGGATACAGTAATAAAAGAGCAGCACAAAAAGATAAAAGCATGACATGAAAATCAAAACACAAAAAGCTACATAGTGGTCGAGCTAATGAGAGTGAGAATTACTGAACACTGACAGAGTCCATGCATGCCACTGTGATGCCATGCTCACTGTGGTTCACCAGTTATTCCCATGTATCTCTGGAAGCTGATGACACTATAAAGGGCTCAAGCTGCTTTCTCACAACAGTTACATTACAGACAGTGTGATCAGGAACAGATGAGACATTGTGTATTCAGCAATCCGTAGCAGCACCTCACTGCTAAACTATAACAAAGAAATCCCTCTTTAAAAAATGATGACTTAATTCCATTCAAGAATCTCCAAGAAATCACTATATTGTTGATATTTCTTTGCTTCCTAAATTGGAACTACAGGGAATCTTCTCTAAGATGGAAATATTCTGCTCTTAATTTTTTTAGTCCCCCAAAAACTTAATGTTATGCAGTGTTGAACCAACACATGTGAGACTCTGAAAGGAAAACTGGACGTGTTCATAACACCTCTATATAGGTGTTAATTCAAGACTAATGATTTTAAAGCAACTAATTATTTTATGATTTTTAAACAGTCAAGTCTATTTGTATAGCACTTTTAACAATAGACATTGTCGCAAAGCAGCTTTACAGAATTTTAATTAATTAAAACATGAGCTAATTTTATCCCTAATCTATCCCCAATGAGCAAGCCTGTGGTGATGGTGGCAAGGAAAAACTCCCTCAGACAACATGAGGAAGAAACCTCGAGGGGAGCCAGACTCAAAAGGGAACCCATCCTCATTTGGGCAACAACAGACAACATGACTATAACATTAACAGTTTTAACATGAAGTCAGTTTCGTTGATGTTATAACTCTTCATTGATGGAAACTTTAGTGCAAAACTGTTCATGACAACTGCAGTCCTAAAGTTAGCAAGTCAACTGTAGTCCTCAGCCATAAAAGCACTACTGTAAGTGTCCAGAGTGTCTTCCAAGTGTGACTTTCAACTGTCCATATGGGGCCATCCTCCACAGGAGTGATGTGATGAGACTCCAACCAGACATAGGGTATCAGGATGGATCAGGCAGGTCTGAGGAGCAGAAGAGGTCAGCATCTCGATCTCAGGATTCACATGTAACTCAGAGGAACAGATGGGGGGGAGAGAACACAGGTTGTTAGGTATGCCCAATGTCACCTGAACAAGTAGGAACAGTATACATTTAAATACTTACCTAAGTGTTTGCAGATTGCACTAAGCCAGAGTAACTTTGAAAAAATAGAAACAAAATGATGTTTTAAAATAGTGAAGTCCCTCCTCAAGGTATAGACAAGGCTGAATATTCCAGTTAGGAGGCAAATAATTCCATTATTTTATCCACATTCACTGGATATGAGCAATCCTGTGCTCTGATTGGCTACTCTACTACTAGGCTATCAGCTCATATACCGTGAGTAGAAAAAAACAAAATGGCGGTGCGTGTTGCTGAACCAACCGAGGACAAAATAAAAACTCTACTCAAAAACAAAACGTCCAAAAATAAAAAAAAGCAATAAAATATGGAATAAAAGTATTTGATGGTAAGAACGTATCTTTTTTTATTTTTCAAATATTATTATTATCAGATTTTTAACAAATTTCTACTGTCATTTTGCCGGTTTGTTTACATTCTAAGCGGAAATTATTTTGTCGGACATTTTGTATAAAGTTTTTATTTACTGAATTTGCTAAAAATAAAAATGCTCTCTTTCTCAAAATCCAGTGAATATGGATAGAATAAAACAGTTATTCCACTCAATCTCGTCATACATGGCTTAGAGCTAACTTGGTGCTACGCACTTCATCGGCTATCAGCTCATGTATGACTCGATTTTGTGGAATAACTGTTAAGTTTTCATAACCCTTCTTCATAACCGGTAGTAGGTTTCAATGGCAGTCCTGAATCTACATCATTCTACATGATTGTAACAAACATAACAAAACCTATTAATATTAGATTTAGGGTCCACAAAGTTTGATATACAAAAAAACTTCCTCATTTACACTTTTTTCCTCTTTATATCAGCAGGTCAGCAAGTAAAAAACTGTTGTACGCAAGCATGTATTTGAATATATTTGTAAAATATTTGAGTATTTAACATGTGGTTCTTATATAAATTATGCTTTACAGCACATCTGAGCACAAAACTAAACTGGATTAATGTGCCATCAACCAGCAAGAGAGCTGACGTGGGGAATGGAGAATTTATAAAGCTGCTTACCAAGTGAATATAGATTTATGCAAATAAGGAGGCGAGGTGAAAAGCCCCTCTATCATGTCCTACACCACTGCATTCACCACACTGCAAATCTTTTCCACTTTCTCCATGTCAGGAGCCTAAGCCTAAGCTGTAACTGTCCATTAAGCATCATACTTTCACTTTTTACTTTAGTACACCTTATGCCAATGTGTCTTCACGGCAAACACACAAGCGCTTTACAGTGACACATGATTGGGAATATGCCCAACAAAACTATACTCCAATTAATATGGGTCAAACCACAAAGGTGGAAGCACAAAATTGTATAGAATGTCTTTGTATGCTGTAGCATTACAATTTCCCTTCACTTCAACTAAGGCACCTCAAACCTGTTCCTCCATGACAATGACCCTGCACACAAAGAGAGGCCCATGAAGATATGGTGTGCCAAGTTTGGTGTTGAACAACTTGAGTGGCTCTGAACTCAACCCCACTGGACAACTTGGATGAACAGGCATCTGAACCCATCATCAATGCTTGACATCGCTAATATTCATGTGGCTCAATGGGCAACTCTCCACAGTCACATTCAGAAATCTAGTGGAAAACCTTCCCAGAAGAGTGGAGGAAATACATTTTAAATGGGCTGACCAATAAGAACATATGCGTGTGATGGTCAGGTGTCCACAAGTATTTGGCCATATACTGTAGTGTATGAGATTATCAAAGCAAAATCAGTTCATTATGCTAGTTTAAAGGCTTTACTGGAGGACGTATCTTTTCCAGAAATGGGAGGAAGACATTTTGATGTCATTTTGGTGCAAAAACAGACAAGAATAGAAATGTATGTTTTAAGAAATACTAAAGTACTAAAAAGTCTGGTCATGTAATTGTTGTTTGTTAACTACAATAATACAGGGTGTTTCAAAAAATTTGATATTATATAAGATGTAAATACCCCAGAAACTACATAGTCTAGGCAAATGAAACTGAACAGGCTTAATGTTGAGCAATATAAGATTTATTCCTCAAAATTTGAATGAGAAATTCAAAGGTATGTGGATTCCTTGAATGATTTCACAAATTTTCAATATGCACGCCGCCTGAGACACAGACACACAGACAGCCTTCCTCTTTGAACTTTTTGTGCCGTGTCCAAATCTACATTGCAGTTGGTGCATTTTTAGAGAATTCTCTCATAAATGTACGCTGCAGTCTTGTTCGAATGCGCTTAATGCACAAAACGCCTTTTCCTTTCCAGTGAATAGCATTTCTATACCTAAAAAGATAAAAACATTAAACATAAAATTTTGACCTATTTCCACACATGCTGTTAAAATTTGAGGTCAATTGAACAAGAATTGGCAAAGTTATTAGATTGTGAAATGATGTAAAAAAATTTTGAAACACCCTGTATAATGTGTTTCAATGTCATTTCCATATGGATGAACCCCATATAACACATTTAACAGTACGGTTTCCATGAGATTAGATTAGATAAAACTTTATTGATCCCTTTGGGCAGGTTCCCTCGGAAATTAAGAATGATGAGCTCCTCCACCTTAAAATTCTCAATTTAACCACTGCATTTATCCACAGACATAGGTAGAGACACACAGACAGACAGACAGACAGACATATCACAGTGTAAGTTAAGCAGATAAATGTATTGTTTCTTGGGCACAACAGTGGCCTTAGAATTCTGTAGCTGTTTTGGGAATCAATCTTCAAGTCACTCACTTAAGCTTAACAGCTGAACTATCACTGTACATATAAAGGCCTGCAAAAGTGTTAGACAAAATAATTTCTGTATACTCTAATTTCTCATCTCATCTCCTCTAACCGCTTTATCCTGTTCTACAGGGTCGCAGGCAAGCTGGAGCCTATCCCAGCTGACTACAGGTGAAAGGCAGGGTACACCCTGGACAAGTCACCAGGTCATCACAGGGCTGACACATAGACAAACATTCACACCTACGGCCAATTTAGAGTCACCAGTTAACCTAACCTGCATGTCTTTGGACTGTGGGGGAAACCAGAGCACCCCCATGCAGACCCAGGGAGAACATGCAAACTCTGCACAGAAAGGCCCTCGCCGGCCACGGGGCTCAAACCTGGACCTTCTTGCTGTGAGGCGACAGCGCTAACCACTACACCACCATGCCACCGCCTGAGAACATGTCAAAAATATTAGTTTAAACTTTCAGTGTTTCCAACTGAAAAACACTGAACCTCAATTGCTTATGAGGTTCAGTGTTTTTCAGTTGGAAACACATTGTTAACAGTTGTAATTAAGGAGATTAGAAAATCCCTTCAAAGATCCATTAGACGTTATCTTCAACTATAAATTATCTTAAACATTTCCATTTTAGAATTAGAGAGAAAATTTAATAGAACACTTTGGAAGAGTCATGGAAAGAGTTATTATTGATATGTTTGACTTCAGGGGAATACTGCCACACTCTGTTATCAGGAAGGAAGGACCATTTGATGCAATACGGTATGTACACAGATCATTATAACAATATTTTGTACAAACATGAATCAAAGACCTAGCCACACACACAGGTGGTAAAGATATAGAAGCCTGATTTTTCCACCTCTGTTTTCAAAAACCATGCCAAATATTCACATTTAGGTCAGCATTGCATTCCAGTTATTCTGGCTATAAATCGCTTTCACTTTCTGCCTTTTATGGCAACATTTCTCTGTTTCTTTCTCTTTCCATCTGCCTCAGGCTCTCTGTCCTTCTCTGTCTTTCCCCTTGACCTTTTATCATAGGCCAGGCAGTCTCTGCCACTGTCTCAGTCTGTTGTTTTATAAGCCGTCACAGCGTTGTCATGCAATCACATATGAAAGCAGTTTCCAGCAGGTTTCTCTGGTCCTGCTGTTCCCTCAGTGAGCAACTGCAGCTGGCAGAGTTTTGCCTTATGCTTTGTTTACAGTGAGCTTTCACCCATCCATTTATTCCCTTACAACTACTAACGGAACAAGGTACAGAAGTGTAAACCTTTGTTGATGATACAGCTCTGTGTATGCGTAATGTTTATTTCTTTCATTCACTAAAGAAAAGAGAAACACTTAGTTCTCATCTTATAAGTATCTCAGTATCTACGCAGACGTTCTACACTGAGGTTTACAGCACTGTTAAAACTTCCATGTGTTCTTCTCTCAACACTTTCAAGTTTGGTCCCTTGACTGTAATGTATTTAACTGCACACTGCTGATGAAAAATAGGCTCTTTCGTCATTAAACATGACATTTTAACACAGCAGTGTTAGTTGGATCTATATAATGCACTATGTGTAACATGTAGAGTATGTATACACATATATTTCAATTTGTGTTGTACGGTAGGTGTTGTGAATTACCTACAGTATCGAAGTAAAAATCCACCCTGAATGACTTGCATTTTTAACCCACATGTGATCTTCAGTCGTGTAAATAATTTGTTGTGTTTCAAGTCTGAGTTGACCTTAAACTTTTTTCATCAACACTTTCCTACATGACCCACAGTGCCATTCAACCAGCTGTCCAGCTCTCTCATCTCCTCATCAGTATGCCTTACCTCAAGCACAGTGACTTACAAAGCATGAACATTCATGCTAATATCACTGTCAGTGCCATTGTGTTGTCCTCTCACAGAACACCAACTAGCCTCTGCCTTATACTTGCACTGCATCCTGGAATTTTGAGTCCAACATTTGCCATCTCTGCTACTTCTACATTGAATATCTCATTAAAATGCCTCACAGCTCTTCCCATTTTCCATGTTCTTCCCATGTCTGCATAAGTTTCCTCCAGGTTCTCCAGTTTCCCCCCACTTCCCAAAAACATGCCAGTAGGTGGACTGATGAAAATAAACCTTAAGGGTGTATTCGTGCCTCATGCCCAATGTTCCCAGGATGGAATTATTGGGATGGGCTCCAGATCCACTGCAACCCTGAGTGAATGTTTCTGGAAATTTAGTCAGTGAGAAAAGAAGCTATTGTTTTATTGTTGTTAGGCTATAGCAGCAAAATATGATCTTTATCACTTATGTTTGAGAGTGTTAAAGATGTTTTCTCAGATCAAATAAGTACTAACAATGTCCCCATAGGCGGTTTTAAACGGGGGCCAGGGGGGGCCAGTGCCCCTGTAAAATTGCTCCTGGCCCCTGTTGTGGCCTAGCCTGGGAAATCCCATGCTGCTTTGCACAATCGTTCCGATCACTTGTGATATGGTCTGGTGTTAACCAGACTAGTTGTGGCCCCTGTGCTGAACAGATAATAAGATTTATTAATTTCGACGTGCACTGGCTCGAAGATCGGAACTGACATGACGGAGTGTTCTACACGGACTCCTTAAAGCGCTACACGCACACTGTTACCTGCAGCAGAAAGACCAGCAGCAGCACGAATTGTAAACTTCAGACGTGAGAGATAACAGCTGTCACGTCCAAAGTTTTTTTATTAAAAAGCCATCAGATACAGTAGCGTTGACACATTTCACTGAGCCATATAAAGAAGTATTTTTTGAGCTCTTTAGACTATGCAAAATAGCTGTGGCACTCCCAGTGAGCTCTGCCTCTTGTGAGCGGAGTTTCTCCACTTTGAAACTGGTGAAGACCTACCTCCGATCCACCATTAGTGAGGAGCGTCTAAGCAATCTTGGTGTGCTCAGCATTGAATCCAGAAGGTCCAAGGCTTTGAATCTTGATGCATTTGTAGACCGTTTCTCAAGGAGTCACAATCACAGAATGTTGTTGTTGTAGTGTTTCAGCCTGCTGTGAATGCTATAGGGTGATTCTGAGACCACTGTTTGTGAATTTATTTTTTCTTTCTATTTTCCCCCCAACTGTACATAAAAAAAGAGTGAGATGATGACAGTGTGATTTAGATAGTGATTGTGCATTCAAGTCTCATGCTGTGAAAAAGAAAATTCATTCATGCTGTGAATTTAAAAAGTGTCATTGTACAGATAAAAGGTTCATTGTATGCAAAAATAGAAATCTTATTTTACAAAAAAGAGAAACATGGTTTTAAGATTTATTGAGCACAATTTATTTTATGTTTAGGCTATTGAGACAGAATGTTTATCTCATTGTATTTATGCTCAATGTATTTTGTTTTGGTTCTAAATAAACTAAACAAAACATTTTGAACGCTTAAATATTGCCATGTTTTGTCCTTATATGTGCCCCCCTGAAAAAACACTGGCCCCACCTTGGCCCCCCCTAGTAATTTTGGTCTAGAACCGCCACTGAATGTCCCCATGTGGCATCAGTGCAGTTCACAACTGCTAACTTTACTCAGCAGTAATAAAAAACACAGCACTGATCAAAAAATGAGCACCATGATTGCTAAACACATCACAAATATTATTATATAAACATATTTAATGTGTTTCGGGGTGGAGGTTTCCTTTGTTTATACAATAGTTTCATTTAGATTTGTTGTATAAAATATCCACATGTAGACATCTAGACATCATTTGATGATACCATTTTCCTTATCGTAAAATTTGCCTGTTCTTTATGAGCAAATTACAAAAAGAGATTGTAGTAGCTAAAATTTTCACAGAACACCTACCAATTCCAGTTACCATTACTCATTACCTGTGACCTTTTCCTGAGGGCTGCAAAGCTCACTTATCTACACAGTTTACTCTCCATGGACACAGCTCTTGTCTAGAAAGGAAGTAGTTTATACAATATGCCATTAGGCTGGGTTCTGTCCTCATCTTTCCCATGAAGTTCAGATCACAGGCATAACACTGAGGTAATTATTTCTATTTTCTCATCAGACAGTAAAAAGATGAGCTTCAACCATCAATATGTTTACAAACATACAAAGTCCAGACCATAGGCTTATAATATAATAATAATAATAATAATAATAATAATAATAATAATAATAATAATGGTGGCATGGTGGTGTAGTAGTTAGCACTGTCGCTTCACAGCAAGAAGGTCCTGGGTTCAAGCCCAGCAGTTGGTGAGGGCCTTTCTGTGTGGAGTTTGCATGTTCTCCCCATGTCTGCGTAGGTTTCCTCTGGGTGCTCTGGTTTCCTCCACAGTCCAAAGACATGCAGGTTAATTGGTGGCTCTACACTGACCGTAGGTGTGAATGTGTGTGTGAATGGTTGTTTGTCTCTGTGTCAGCCCTGCGATGACCTGGTGACTTGTCCAGGGTGTACCCCACCTTTCACCCATAGTCAGCTGGGATAGGCTCCAGCTTGCCTGCAACCCTGTAGAACAGGATAAGCAGCTACAGATAATGGATGGATTAATAATAATAATAATAATAATAATAATAATAATAATAATAGCCCTGTGATGACCTGGCAACTTGTCCAGGGTGTACCCCGCCTCTCGCCCATAGTCAGCTGGGATAGGGTCCAGCTTGCCTGCGACCCTGTAGAACAGGATAAGCAGCTACAGATAATGGATGGATGAATAATAATAATAATAATAATAATAGCCCTGTGATGACCTGGCAACTTGTCCAGGGTGTACCCCGCCTTTCGCCCGTAGTCAGCTGGGATAGGCTCCAGCTTGCCTGCGACCCTGTAGAACAGGATATAAGATGAGATGAGATAATAATAATAATAGTGAGACCATCAATGATGGCGTAGCTCACTCTGGCCCCGTCTAGTCCAGAAGGAGTGATCTAAATTGGGCCACCTTGCGCAGTTCTACTCTCAACCCAGGGCTCGAAATTCATGGTGGTCCGGTCACCTGAGGCAACTTAATTTGTCATTTGGCGGGTAATTCCTGTCACTAGCCAGCCTGGCTGGCTAGTTGAAAATAAAAAAATATATATGAAGCGAAAATCAGACACACCGTCAACTAAAGCCGCCACATATTAAGTGTGTGCCATGTCTGTGTTAATCCAAGTGTTTATCGGCAGGATGGAAAATACCAAAGAATTCCGAATCATATCGTGTACAAGTCAAGCTGTCAGTTTTTTCACTACTGCGCATGCATATAACACATCTCGTTGAATATTGCGGTAATCACGTGTAGTATTGGACCAGGTGGGTGGAGCACAGAGGCACGGCAGGCCAGAACTGAGTTCTCAATGAACTATTTATTGCTAGCTTTTCAGCCTTTTATCACTTCCCAGCCGCGCGTGCGCGCACATGTGTTCTGGTTGGGGAGAGCTCCCTTTCTCTGCTCTCCTCTCCTTTTAAAGGGCGTGGTCACTGGGGAAGACACACAAACACAGGTTAATCCCCATCAGGTGCAATGATTCCACCACTTACCTTCCCTGACTCCGCCCTCCATTCACAGACCGATGCTTGGCCACGCCCCCGCTGCCACATCACGTTATCAAATTCAATAGATGTGGCCACATTATCGCCCATTTAAACACGTGTTTTTGTTGTTGTTTACATCTACATCTGCCAAAGCTACATTGCGATGTGGAATTTTCTGAAAGGTGTACAGAAACCGACAGAGATGGGGACAAAGTGACCTCGGTCTGAAGAGGAGAAAAAGGCCGCCGATAAAGCGTACGAGAAGGAGAAATGACAAAGGACTTATAAGCAAACGTGGGAGCAGGGTAGGTCTTGGCTGCGATACGATTTTTATGGAATAATTAATTTTTTTCAAGTTGATTCCTAGTCAATATGAAGCTCCTAATGCTTTCTCTCTCATAAATGGTTAAATACAGAAAGCATGTTGGACATATTTTGGGTGCTATAGTCATGACAGTAAGTATATTTGTTTTCAATACTCATACACCAAGTTGCCAAGTTTTCCAATATATTATTATTTGTTGATATTATATTATGGTGCTCTGTGTTGTTCTCATTTATGTATTTAACAACAACATCAAAATACTCGGGTCTTGAAATAAATGCACATTAGTCATGAACAATGGTAACTACTCTTTTTTGTGTTATTTTTGACAGAAGTAAAATTCATACATGAACAAATTTTGGCTAGTTGATTTTCTGTTTGGCTAGTTACTTTGGAAGGTAACTAGTCTGGCTGGCTGGTGAAAAAATATATGAATTTCTAGGCCTGTCTCAACCAGTCCAGCTCAAATATTTGCCAGAAGGAATCCAAAATGGCAAGGAATTGACCGAGAAGAAGCAATTTTTGTTGAACTACTCATTAAGGTTTGATTAGTCCATAACTTCATTAATAATTGTAATTTAGCAAATCTGGGTGGAAGTTACAGTGGTACGCAAAAGTTTGGGCACCCCTGGTCAAAACTGCTGTTACTGTGAACAGTTAAGCAATTTGAAGATGAAATGATCTCCAAAAGGCATAAAGTTAAAGATGACTCATTCCCTTTATATTTTGAGCAATTTTTTTTTATTTTCATCTTTTACATTTTCAAAATGACATAAAAGGAAAAAGGCCCGAAGCAAAAGTTTGGGCACCCTGCATGGTTAGTACCTAGTAACACCCCCTTTGGCAAGTATCACAGCTTGTAAACACTTTTTGTAGCCAGCTAATAATCTTTCAGTTCTTACCTGGGGGATTTTCACACATTCGTCCTTGCAAAAGGCTTCCAGTTCTACAAGTTTCTTGGGCTGTCTTGCACTCACTGCTCTTTTGAGATCTATCCACAGATTTTCAATGATGTTTAGGTCAGGGGACTGTGAGGGCCAGGGCAAAACCTTCAGCTTGTGCCTCTTGAGGTATTCCATTGTAGATTTTGAGGTGTGTTTTGGATCATCGTCTTATTGTAGGACCCATCCTCTTTTTAACTTCAACTTTTTTACAGATGGTGTGATGTTTGCTTCCAGAATTTGCTGGTATTTATTCAAATCCATACTTTCCTCAACCAATGAAATGTGCCCTGTGCCACTGGCTGCAACACAACCCCAAAGCATGATTGATCTACACCCATGCTTCAGAGTTGGAGAGGTGTTCTTTTCCTGGAATTTGGCACCCTTTTTTCTCCAAACATACCTTTGCACATTGTGGCCAAAAAGTTCTATTTTGATTTCATCAGTCCACAGGACTTGTTTCCAAAATGCATCAGGCTTATTTAGATGTTCATTTGCAAACTTCAGACGCTGAATTTTGTGGCTAGGACGCAGGAACAGTTTTCTTCTGATGACTCTTCCACGAAGGTCATATTTGTTCAGGTGTCGCTGCATAGTAGAACAGTGCACCACCACTCCAGGGTCTGCTAAATCTTTCTGAAGGTCTTTTGCAGTCAAACAGGGGTTTTATTTGCCTTTCTCGCAATCCGATGAGCAGTTCTTTCAGAAAGTTTTCTTCATCTTCCAGACCTCACTTTGATCTCCACTGTTTCTGTTAACTGCCATTTCTTAATAAAATTACAATCTGAAGAAACAGCTACCTGAAAACACTTTGCTACATTCTTGTAGCCTTCTCCTGCTTTGTGAGCATCAATTATTTTATTATTCAGAATGCGAGGGAGTTGCTTAGAGGAGCCCATGGCTGTTGATTTTAGGGGCAAGTTTGAGGAGTCAGAGAATTTATACAGCTTTGAAATCTGCATCATCTGACCTTTCCTAATGAATAATTTGAACAAGCCACAGCTCAATAAGCTAATTAAGGTCTGGAACCTTGGTAAAATTTACCTGAGAACTCAAATTTATTGGGGTGCCCAAACTTTCACATGGTGTTCCTTTTCTTTTTTTCCCTCTCCAATTGTACAAAACAAAAATAATACACAAATCTCGCAGAAAACACTGAAAAGAAATGTGTCATCTTTACCTTTACGCCTTTTGGTGATCAGTTCATCTTCTGCTCACTTAACTATTCACAGTAACAGACATTTTCAGTCAGGGTGCCCAAACTTTTGCATGCCACTGTATATGCACCCTAGGTACCCCTACCTTCATGCTAAAAAGAATCAAAATCAGTGAAGACTTGAGGGGGAAGAAGCGATTTGTGTGGAAACTGCTCATTAGGGCTTAATTACTCCATATCTTCATTATTAATTGCAATTATGCAAATCCGGGTAGAAGCCGTACGCACCCCAGGCAGACCTACCTTCCTGCCAAAAAGAATAAAAATTAGTGAAGAACTGAGAGAAAAAAAGCGATTTTTGTGAAATGTGGATGACAAACGACGGACAAAACATGATGGCGTAAACTCATCGCCTGTCAGCCGGATGAGATAATAATAATAATAATAATAATAATAATAATAATAATAATAATAATAATCACCCCCAAGTGGACAATCAACAAAACTTACACTGAAAATTATTTGTGTATTGGATTAGTTTTATCTTCAAACTGAAAAAGATATGTAAATCTGAATAATATAATATTCATGAACTATAGCATGAATTAAGTATTGGGCTTAGCTCATACATGGGGTCTTTTCAAACTGTAAAGTGTAAGATGCCATGTGGCATGTATTGCAGGTTGCATTTCTGGATGCAGCGGTGGACTGTGTTAAGCGACAACGGTTTTCCAATGTGGGCGGCATGGTTGTGTAGTGGTTAGCACTGTCGCCTCACAGCAAGAAGTTTCTGGGTTTGAGCCCAGCAGCTGACAGTGGCCTTTCTGTGTGGAGTTTGCATGTTCTCCTCGTGTCTGCATGGGTTTCCTCCGGGTGCTCCGGTTTCCCCCACAGTCCAAAGCCATGCAGGTTAGGCTACTAAATTGACCATAGGTGTGAATGTGAGTGGTTGTTTGTCTATCAGCCCTGTGATGACCTGGCGACTTGTCCAGGGTGTACCCCGCCTCTCACCCATAGTCAGATGGGATAGGCTCCAGCTTGCCTGCGACCCTGTACAGGATAAGCAGTCACAGATAATAGATGGGTGGATGGTTTTCCAATGTAATACTGAGCCTATGTGGCTATATTTGTCACATTAACCAGATGGTTTCTCAGGCAGTGCTGCCTAAGGGCTCAATGATCATGCACAAGATTGGAAACAGTGGTTTCTGATCTTACCCTTTATGCACTGAGATGTCTCTGAATTCCCTGAATCTTTTCACAATATTATTTAATGGAGATTTTGAAAGACCTAAATTCTCTGCAATCTTGCGTTGAGAAATGTTCTTTTTGAATTCACTAACAATTCTCTCATGAATTTTGGCACAAAGGAGTGAGCCATGACCCATCCTTGCTTGCAAAGATTGAGTCTTTGGTGCTGCTCTTTTTATACCCAATCATGATACCTTCACCTGTTACCAGTTAACCTGCTTATTGTGGAATCTTCCAAAATGGTGGTACTTGAATATCCTATAAACTTTTAGGTCTTATTTTGCCTCTGTCCCAACTTTTCTTGAGTGTGTTGCAAGCATCAAATTCTAACTTCGTTTATATTTACAAAATACAATTATGTTGCTCAGTAAAACTATTGAAAATCTTTTCTTTGTACTTTTGTCAAATAAACATTCACATCAATGAACAAATCACAGATTTTTGTTTTTATTGCATTTTGGAAAATATCCCAACTTTTCTGGAAATGGGGTTTGAGTGGTATTTATTTCGTAGACATTCTCACAAAGCAGCTTTGCAGAAATCTGGAATTTTAGATCTCTAATGAGCAACCAGATCCTATTAATATTTATTTACTGTACACTGACTGATTTCTTGCAGGAGAGTTGCTCAAGTGGGTTTCATCAGCCTGCTTTTAAATGTCATATAATGCTATGTCATAACTGCAGGATATTTTTGTCACACATATCTGAGCAGTTTTATCGATCATTACCATCTGTCTTTTTATTCAAGTAGAAAGCGTCACCATCAGCCATCTGACCATCTGCAGCATGAAGAATGCATTTACACCAATACACACCCTGTGCATTTTCTGCAAAGACTGTTGTCAATAAACCCTGACCTCATTAAAGTCAAAGGTCAACCCTGACCCTGACCATGAGACCTCAGATGCAGCTAGGTATGTTGAAAAAAATGGAAGCGTAGATAGAAGACACTTCATAGGAATATACAATGAGGTACGTATATTCCCTTTTAAACTGAAGAATCCCATCATGGTGGAAAAACAAATCTATATACAGAAGAATCTTTTGGGTGTGTGCATGTCTTGTGTTGTTATATTCAGCATCTCAGTAAAAAGGAAGTGGATTCTTAAATGTTCAGATCAGGTCTGAGTTTCTCAAAAGCATTCCAGCAGAAAGATCACTATGCAATGGTAGAGCTGGAGGCAATGGAAAAACTCCCTAAGACATTACGAGGAAGAAACCATGACAGAAAAGGGAACACATCCTCATCTGGGTAAGACCGGATGGTGTGATTGTAAATAATTTCACTTTTATATCTCATCTCATTATCTCTAGCCGCTTTATCCTGTTCTACAGGGTCGCAGGCAAGCTGGAGCCTATCCCAGCTGACTACGAGCGAAAGGCGGGGCACACCCTGGACAAATCGCCAGGTCATCACAGGGCTGACACATAGACACAGACAACCATTCACACTCACATTCACACCTATGGTCAATTTAGAGTCACCAGTTAACCTAACCTGCATGTCTTTGGACTGTGGGGGAAACCATAGCACCCAGAGGAAACCCACGCAGACACGGGGAGAACATGCAAACTCCACACAGAAAGGCCCTTGCCGGCCACAGGGCTTGAACTCAGACCTTCTTGCTGTGAGGCGACAGCACTAACCACTACACCACCGTGCCGCCCACTTTTATATCTGTATATTATATTGTCAAAACATGCAATTGTGCAGCCAGGAAGTTGTGATCTTATGAGCAACTTATGATTATGAACATTGTGAATATGAATATGAGCTTAACTGTACAGTGCTTTTGGGAAACAGGGCCCTGATAAAACAAAAACTTTCAACTTAGTTCTGTAATGTTAGCATGATCTGTCTGGAATAGCAGTTTGTCTAATCATTCATACATTCCTTTCTTTATTCATCCATTTTCAGAAACCTTTATCATGATCAGGGTTGCACTGGACCTGAAGTCTATCACAGGAACATCCATCCATTATCTGTAGCCGCTTATCCTGTTCTACAGGGTTGCAGGCAAGCTGGAGCCTATCCCAGCTGACTATGGGTGAGAGGCGGGGTACACCCTGGACAAGTCGCCAGGTCATCGCAGGGCCTCACAGGAACATTTGACACAATATACACTCTTGATGAGACACCAGTCACCATGTACAGACATTCAAACCTGTGGCAATTCAATGCAGCCAATCCATCTACTGGAATTTTTCAATTTAATCTAATCTCTCGAGTGAAAACTGACAGGTAAATAACCCAAGAGGGGAAAAAAATAATAAGTTGGCCTTGAGGAACAGGCTACAGTAAAAAGTTTGCTCCAACACTTCTAACAGACAGGAAAATTCACTTGTGAGTATCATGTTTCATTAGTTTTATGTGTGGCCCAGGTCCAAATTTAATAGTGTTAAGATCAGAAAGGTCTGTGGGTTGCATGAACCATGATCTGAGGCTCTAATCTACATTTTTACACAAGTCTAAAATTAAACCAGTAATTCTTACTGGATTAATTTTAGGTTAGATGCCTGTTTGGCATCCAGTCCAGGTAGACTGGTCAGTGCATGTACATGGGCCAAGACTTATTAACACCTCATGACCTTTAATCTCATTGTACATGTGTACACTGCAAAACCTGATAAGGTCACTGAGCTAAAAAATTTTATTGAAACCGATTACGTAAAAATTTTTGAGGTAAGTAACAAATTTTTTAAGGTAAGATTTCTTAAAAAATTACAATTAAGTGTAACTATAGTGTAATTTTTAAGAAATCTTACCTTAAAAAATTTAAGTTGCTTACCTCAAAAATTTTTACGTAATTGGTTTCAATAAAATTTTTGAGCTCAGTGACCTTATCGGGTTTTACAGTGTATAGCGACAATAAAGGCATTCTATTCTATTCTCTATTCTATGATCACTGTGTTCCTGGAATAAAATCTGCTTTTAACATTTCTTTCTCAATGGTAGAAACAGTTCATGCTCATTTACAAGGTCAGGCTTAGGTGAGACAGGGTTTGAGCAGTGGGAACTGGTTCAATATTCTCTGGGTAAATAAACCAGGCTCCATCTAACAACCACTGTAGTTAATCATAAGATAAACACACTGAGACACGACTGTTATACTAGCAGAGTGGCACATAGTAGTTGAGTGGTTAAGTTTGGACTGTCACTGTGGGGTGCTTGAGCAAGGCTCATAACCCTCAACTGCACAGCTTTATCCTATCCTATCCTATCCTATCCTATCCTATCCTATCCTATCCTATCCTACCGAATTTTGCCTAACTTGTAAGTCACTTTGGATACAATCATTTTCGATGTGAATAGGAAGGTAAATGTATCTCAGGATGGTCATGCAAAAAATCCTTGAGTGTGGAAAAGAAGTTTCATGTATAAACAGTAGAAACAGAAAATAAGTTGCTTTTAAGTACAAATAAACAATAATTACAGGTGACTTAGTTTTATCATTATTCAAAATTGGATGTTGATGTAACAACCTGCTGGTGAAATCTGGATGTGAGATTTATTTGAGAAACCCAAAGTACACAAAAGACAACATAACAGCTGAACCCATATTTTACAGCTACTTATGTCAGCTCTCTACCTACAGACATGCAAAGATACACTAATATAAAAATACTGGGTCAGGACTACTACAACTACTACTACTACTACTACTACTACTAATAATAATAATAATAATATGAGTGTTTTGGATTAAGTCCATCCATCCATAAGTCCATTTATGTGAATTTGGAAGCTCTAATAGGATTTGATATGATCAGATCTACACATGGTCCCATATTTGCACAGCAATTCATATATAAATAACAAATATACAAATCAAATGTTTGAACTCATGTGGTCATTGGTGACTTCATTATTACTACAAAATAATAATGATATTAACACGGAGTTAATACATACAGAGTTATGCACTGACCAAGAAAAGTGTTAAACAAATCCATCCATTATCTGTAACCACTTATCCTGTGCAGGGTCGCAGGCAAGCTGGAGCCTATCCCAGCTGACTACGGGCGAGAGGCGGGGTACACCCTGGACAAGTCGCCAGGACATCACAGGGCTGACACGTAGAGACAAACAACCATTCACACTCACATTCACACCTACGGTCAGTTTAGAGCCACCAATTAGCCTAACCTGCATATCTTTGGACTGTGGGGGAAACCGGAGCACCCAGAGGAAACCCACGCAGACACAGGGAGAACATGCAAACTCCACACAGAAAGGCCCCAGTCGACCACTGGACTCAAACCCAGAACCTTCTTGCTATGAGGTGACAGTGCTAACCACTACACCACTATGCCACCCTAAACAAATCTATTTTTCATCTCATCTCATCTCATCTCATTATCTCTAGCCGCTTTATCCTTCTACAGGGTCGCAGGCAAGCTGGAGCCTATCTCAGCTGACTATGGGCGAAAGGCGGGGTACACCCTGGACAAGTCGCCAGGTCATCACAGGGCTGACACATAGACACAGACAACCATTCACACACTCATTCACACCTACGGTCAATTTAGAGTCACCAGTTAACCTAATCTGCATGTCTTTGGACTGTGGGGGAAACCGGAGCACCCGGAGGAAACCCACACGGACACGGGGAGAACATGCAAACTCCACACAGAAAAGCCCTCGCCGGCCCCGGGGCTCGAACCCAGGACCTTCTTGCTGTGAGGCGACAGCGCTAACCACTACACCACCGTGCCGCCCAAATCTATTTTTTTTATTTTAAATCCTTAACAATATTCCTAATAAAGCTTTATCAGTTTAATATTATCAAAAAGTACTTAATGAAAAATAACCTTTGATTCAGAAACATTTACATTTCTCTTGGAAACAAATCTCAACCATAGGCCTTTCTCAAAATGTCTTTAAGACAATCAAAATCATATAGTCAAGCATGTCTAAATAATATATATGTCTCAAGATATTTAAATATTGTAGCAGTTTACAACCCCAGATAAAAAAAAGCTGGGATGATATGTTGAAATTGAAATTAAAACTGCAAACAATGATTGGTAAATAAGCTTTGACCTGTATTAGATTAGATTAGATTAGATTAGATTAGATTAGATTAGATTAGATTAGATTAGATTAGATTAGATTAGATTAGATTCACTTTATTGATCCCACATTGGGGAAATTCACGTTACAGTAGCAAGAAAAAGTCATACAACAGAGCAGCACATTATTTGATGTTTTACCTCATTAATTTCAATTTTGATTATTGTCATCTTTGTCATATTTTTTGTTACTAAATGCATATATATATATATATATATATATATATATATATATATATATGGTGGTGGTGGTGTAGTGGTTAGCACTGTTGCCTCACAGCAAGAAGGTCCTGTGTTCGAGCCCAGTGGCCAGCGAGGGCCTTTCTGTGTGGAGTTTGCATGTTCTCCCCGTGTCTGCGTGGGTTTCCTCTGGGTGCTCCAGTTTCCCCCACAGTCCAAAGACATGCAGGTTAGGCTAATTGGTGGCTCTAAATTGACCGTAGGTGTGAATGGTTGTTTGTCTCTATGTGTTAGCCCTGCGATGACCTGGCGACTTGTCCAGGGTGTACCCCGCCTCTCGCCCATAGTCAGCTGGGATAGGCTCCAGCTTGCCTGCGACCCTGTAGAACAGGGTAAGCAGCTACAGATAATGGATAGATGGATGGATATATCTAAAATTAGGTTCGAAGTTATTTGAACTCGTGAATCAAGCCATTAAAAAGTATCTATATTTCTAGTTTTGGACTATCCTCAAGACTTTTGCATGCAAACTGCTAATTCAGGCCATCTACGGTATGAGTAGATTGTATGCCAGTCATTCATTAGAAAGACCGAAGACCAGCAAAGGCAGCAGTCACCAAAGATTTGTCACATGTCTGGTTCACCGTCATTCAGGGTTCCTGGGTGCCAAGCGTTTCACAAAAAAATTTTAATTAGCAGTAAGAAAACTAAAGTCTCTTTAAAAAGAAGCGGGCCAAAAGAGAAACAATTGCTTCTGTTCATGTGTCAGTTTGTGTGCCAGACAAAGCTGATTAGAGTGGCTTGAGGATGTATTACAAACACATTTATTTTACTTCTGGGAAGCTTTCCAAGAGAAACAAAGCAAAGAAAATCTAAAATACAGTGGGTTTTATTGAGAAACTATGAACTGTTCATCTGACATGCCAGGATTGAGAATCTACAGATGCTCTCATTATAAGCAACAGTGGATTTTTTTTCTTTTACACTGTGGGAAAATATCCAATTAATCAATACCTTTTTTTAATGACGTGCAATACATTGTTTTTCTATTCAATCCACAACCTGTACATATTGCTTGATTTTCATATAGTTTCTGTTAAGTGTATTTATGTTCATTTGGTACTGTATATATTATATTTATTTATTTATCACCTTTCTTAGCTCTCAGGTATTTGCTAAGTAAGTGCTGTGGGGTTTGTTGTTGTTGTTGTTGTTTTGTGGGTTTTTTTGTTATATTTTTGTCTTAATTTTTTGCACCTTTGGGACTAACACAAAAGAATATGGTTAGTTTTTTCTTTTTTATCAGACATCTAGTTTTAGGTTTGTTTACCTGACATGTTTCGACGTACGTAACTGTCATCTTCCTCAGAGTGTCACCGGATGTTGTTGGTGACGCATCTTATCAGCTGATGTTTCCAAAGGCGTGACCTTCCTGTCTGGTTTGACAGGTCGGTCACGCCTTCTACTGTCTGTTCGTCCCCTGCAAAATGGCACTCCAGGTATGGGAGAGCATGTATGCTCCCTCATCCTGGTTGATGGTCCTCGGGCTTCGCTTTTGGATCTCCATGGCCTCCCTGATCCAGCGCTGATGTTTATTATCTTCTGTGCGGATGACTCTGGCATTCCCCCAGTCCATAATGTGATTTTCTCTTTTGCAGTGATCTGTTATGGCTGACTTGTAATTTTCCTGTTGTGCCTTTTCTTTTATTGTTTGGGTTTGTCTTGTAGCTGTCTCCTTTTCGCACTCTTTCTTATGTTCATTTTTCCTTGTGGTGAAGCTCCTTCCTATCTCCCCGATGTAAGTTTTATTGCATGATTGGCATGGAATCTCATATATGGTGTTGAATTTGTTATCCGGATGTATTCTGTCTTTGGGATGAACCAGGATCTGACAGAGTGTTGTGTATGGTTTGACAGGTGTGTTAATGTTGTGTTTCCTCATAGCTCTTTGAATGCATTCCGTTATTCCTATGATGTATGGTAATGTTACTACTCCCCTGTGTTCTTGTTTGTTGCTTTGTTTTTTCTCTTTCTTCTGTGTTTTGTTGTTCTTGACCTGTTCTGCCCCTTTGGATATTGCCCACTGTGGATATTGACATGCCTTCAGAGCATGTTGTATATGTTGTTCCTTCTGTTCTTTGTCCTGTGGATCTGCAATTATTGCTGCGCATTCATGTAATTTAGAAATATAAAAAGAAAGAGTGTGAAAAGGAGACAGCTACAAGACAAACCCAAACAATAAAAGAAAAGGCATAACAGGAAAATTACAAGTCAGCCATAACAGATCACTGCAAAAGAGAAAATCACATTAGGGACTGGGGGAATGCCAGAGTCATCCGCACAGAAGATAATAAACATCAGCGCTGGATCAGGGAGGCCATGGAGATCCGAAAGCGGAGCCCGAGGACCATCAACCGGGATGAGGGAGCATACATGCTCTCCCATACCTGGAGTGCCATTTTGCAGGGGACGAACAGACAGTAGAAGGCGTGACCGACCTGTCAAACCAGACAGGAAGGTCACGCCTTTGGAAACATCAGCTGATAAGATGCGTCACCAACAACATCCGGTGACACTCTGAGGAAGAAGACAGTTACGTACGTCGAAACATGTCAGGTAAACAAACCTAAAACTAGATGTCTGATAAAAAAGAAAAAACTAACCATATCTAATATAAGACATAATGAACATAATTGAGAGGTAACACAAAAGAAATTTCATTGCGCCTTAACAGTGACAATAAAGTGTTTGAATTTGAACTTTTCTGCAGTGCAACAAGATATGACTTACATAGATGTACAAGTAACTGTCACTAATCACTGTATCTGATTATGTTTCAACAACTTGAATGCAAGAATCTCCTCATATAACCATTTTAAGTTGGCTCTGGAACTTATTCAGGGAACACTGAGCACTAGGTAGTAATGCACCCTGTATGGGATGCCATTCCATCACAGAGCACCATGCACACACATTCACACACTCATTCATACCTAGGGGCAATTTACCATAGTCAAACCACCGACCTGCATATTTATAGGAGGTTGGAGCAAATCAGAGTAAATACAGATTTACTCAATGAAGGGTAATGTTAAAATAAAATGTATTTTATTCATTATCAGTGACAAACTTTTTCTCCAGCCACAGCTCTCAGATCAACTTTTTAATCATAATACTACAAACTATGAGCAAGAAAATAAAACTTATTCTTTGCATGCTAGATGATCATTTTAAGCTCCTAAATGACCCTAAATAATACATCTATCCTCAATTCAACCCAGCCTCGTTTGTGTATTTGGAGCTATCCTTATTGCCTCTGTGGGGAACCTTGAATTTTGATGCTCTACCGCTACCTACTGGTAAGATTTTAGAATAGAATAGAATAGAATAGAATAGAATAGAATAGAAAGCCTTTATTGCAAGGCCGGATTAGCTATATGGGCCTGCGGCACAGTGCCCAGGGGCACTAACCACTCACAGCCAGTGGGGGGGGCACCACATGACAGAAACTTTAAAAATATTTTTCGTGAATGTTTGTACACTTAAAATGGTTATACACTTGACATTGTTAAATAGTCATATATAATTCATTATGAACACTAATTTCATAAGAACAACAACAATAATCATAATTCTGAGAAAGAGTGTCCTATGTGACCATTAACCCCCCTTTCCTCAACCTGTCAGTTGAGCCAGTCCACCTACGGTGAAATGCATCAATTTTTTAAAAACCGCGGTAGAAATGAAAAATGGACAGACATCAATTGAGTGGTTGTGCGAAGAGAAAATTAAAAAAAGAGAGAGACTCCAGGCGTGTAGCTGCAATTAAAAATGTTCCAGTGTTAGATCGTTTTTTTTATAAAAAACATCGACAACTGCTGTCACTACCAGCGTTGAAGCCGAAGCTAGTGAAATCAGCGATGCTAGTGAGGGAGATGGCCCTGCTAGCACTAGCCGGGGAGATGCTACAACCACAGCCAGTGTTAGCCGAGGGGTCGGCGACGACGAGGATCCCCTTGAGACATACAAATATATGCTGCTCATTTTTGAATAAGACATTTCAATATGCCTACATGCATATCGTTGGTTGTTTGCATTGGCTTAATACGGCACTCCTTTATTGTCATTATACAAGTACAATGAAATTTAAAGCTTCACCATACAGTGCACACATAAATACTAAAATAGACATAGGAAAATATGTACAATGAAACTAATATAAAACTACTACTAAAAAACTACTACTAAAAAAAAAACCTACTGACAACTATACCTAAACTGTACATAAACTTGTGCAAGTCCCTGAAGGAACACAGGTGCATAACAGTAACAGGGTTGAGAATAAAGTGACTAGCTGCATCAAGTGATAGAGATAGCATTGGCATGTACAGATGCCTATTTTCAGTATGTAGGCAACCCCCCCCCCCAAAAAAAAAAAAGATGATCTGACTTGATATGATAGTGCAATAAGACAGTTTACAGATAGCTATGATATTAATAGTGCAAATATGACCGTTTACAGTACTTAAAATGACAAGAAAGTGCTCAAACAACATACAAGGAATAGGCCAAATGAAAAGTTCAAGCTTGAAAATTATTGTAGAATATATGCTGAACACCGTCTTTTGAGAGAAACTGGAAATTTCTTCATAACCATAAATACAGTGGGGCATGCTATCTGTCCCTGTTGGTTTGGTCCCTTGGTATTATGGGCAGACAGATGACGATATCATAGCAGTTCAGGAAATGGTCCTGAATGCCAGAAACCTCATATGAGGGCTTTGTATACTATGAGATCAAGGCAGCATTTTTAATGGTGACTGGATGGTTCAGGGCTGAATTTGTGGTTATATAGCTCATGTTTTTGAACAAAGTGATGAACCTTGCAGTGTTCTACAAAAGTCAGCCTGCAGAATGTTCTCTACTTTGTCCAGCACACGATACTTCCCTACAGGATACTATGAGCTACCATTCAATTACTGAATAAGTTATTTATCTGTCACGGTGCCAAGGCACGTGGTATTCCTGTGTCAAAGCAGAGATGAGCCCACTGGGTGACAGATCATCACCACAGCCTAGAAATGGACTAGAAGCCCAATCCTGCTATGACATACCATTCCACTAAGAGGGTTTCATCTTCATGGGCACTTATCAAAGATGTGCTGCTCCAGGAGGTATATACTGTGGTATACATTTAATTAAAAATGAAACAAACTTGTGAGCATATACTCAGACAAAAACACTTAGCTTACTAAATCTATACATGTTTATTATTGCGAGTCTCCTGAGGCAACTTGTTTTTCTGTAGCTAATGTCAGATGAGGGACACCACTCCAACCTATCCCTTGCACTGGCTTGGGCAACTCCAGTGACTGGGTGTTTTTACCTAATCCACATGTCTTTGGACAGAAACTGGAGCACCCAGAGGAAACTCACACAGACATAGGGAGAACATGCAAACTCCCATCAGCTGTGAGGTTCGAACCTGGAAGCTTCTTGCTGTGAGGGAACAGTACTAACCACTGCATCACCATGCTATGGCATAGCATGGTACATATTCAGCACCATGACAATACAGTAAACATCAACAGTTTTCTGCATCAAAAGGCTATTTTGCAGGTCAAATAATACACAATACATAAATATTACAACTGGACCTGGGATTTGAAATATGAGTGCATGTTTGGTTTGAGCATGTCTTTGTTTAAACTGCCAGTGAACATTTAGGCTACAGCACCATCTGCTGCCACATAAGAAAATAAAACATAAGTATGAACACAAGCACAACCTCACTTTCATCTAGATTATGGATTATCTCCTCGTAATTGATCATTATTTCTCCCAGTGTCTCCATCTTAACAAAACCTGACACTAGTACAAGAAAAAACTCTAAGAGCATGTCCCAACCCTTATGAAAAACAACATGCTGTGTGATTTTAAGGAATTCTATAAAATAAATGCTCATTTTGAAGTGAATTAAATAAACACATAGCTGGTAGTTGCTGTTTGTTCAACTTCTAATACATGTAACTGAAACTGGGTCTTACTGCCATTGACTGTAATTTGTAACAAACTCCATCCATCCATTATCTGTAACCACTTATCCTGTACAGGGTCACGGGCAAGCTGGAGCCTATCCCAGCTGACTATGGGCGGAATTTGTAACTTATGATGCCTTATTAATTTGTGATTAACATAAAGTTACATGCAAAATTCCTGATCGGATTTCATATTCATATGATACACCCTGGAAAAGTCACCAGGTCATCACAGGGCTGACACATAGAGACAAACAACCAGTCACACTCACACCTACACTGCAAAAAAACTGAAAACTGAATTTGAGTAGAAAATTCCTTAATAGTATTGAAATTATCTTACTGCATGGACAGATCATTTTACTTGATAAGACATCTTTGAATAAGTTGGTTATAATTTACAGTGGTGCTTGAAAGTTTGTGAACCTTTTAGAATTTTCCATATTTCTGCATAAATATGACCTAAAACATGATCAGATTTTCACACAAGTCCTAAAAGTACATAAAGAGAACCCAGTTAAACAAATGAGACAAAAATATTATACTTGGTCGTTTATTTATTGAGGAAAATGATCCAATATTATGTATCTGTGAGTGGCAAAAGTATGTGAACCTCTAGGATTAGCAGTTAATTTGAAGGTGAAATTAGAGTCAGGTGTTTTCAATCAATGGGATGACAATCAGGTGTGAGTGGGCACCCTGTTTTATTTAAAGAACAGAAATCTATCAAAGTCTGACCTTCACAACACATGTTTGTTGAAGTGTATCATGGCACGAACATAGGAGATTTCTGAGGACCTCAGAAAAAGTGTTGTTGATGCTCATCAGGCTGGAAAAGGTTACAAAACCATCTCTAAAAAGTTTGGACTCCTCCAATCCACAGTCAGACAAATTTGTGTACAAATAGAGGAAATTCAAGACCATGGTTACCCTCCCCAGGAGTGGTCGACCAACAAAGATCACTCCAAGAGCAAGGCATCTAATAGTCGACGAGGTCACAAAGGACCCCAGGGTAACTTCTAAGCAACTGAAGGCCTCTCTCACATTGGCTAATGTTAATGTTCATGAGCCCACCATCAGGAGAACACTGAACAACAATGGTGTGCATGGCAGGGTTGCAAGGAGAAAGCCACTGCTCTCCCAAAAGAACACTGCTGCTCGTCTGCAGTTTGCTAAAGATCACGTGGACAAGCCAGAAGGCTATTGGAAAAATGTTTTGTGGACGGATGAGACCAAAATAGAAATTTTTGCTTGAAATGAGAAGCATTATGTTTGGAGAAAGGAAAACACTGCATTCCAGCATAAGAACCTTATCCCATCTGTGAAAGATGGTGGTGGTAGTATCATGGTTTGGGCCTATTTTACTGCATCTGGGCCAGAACGACTTGCCATCATTGATGGAACAATGAATTCTGAATTATACCAGCGAATTCTAAAGGAAAATGTCAGGACATCTGTCCATGTACTGAATCTCAAGAGAAGGTGAGTCATGCAGCAAGACAACGACCCTAAGCACACAAGTCGTTCTACCAAAGAATGGTTAAAGAAGAATAAAGTTAATGTTTTGGAATGGCCAAGTCAAAGTCCTGACCTTAATCCAATCCAAATGTTGTGAAAGGACCTGAAGCGAGCAGTTCATGTGAAGAAACCCACCAACATCCCAGAGCTGAAGCTGTTCTGGCGTGGAGGAATGGGCTGTAGGACTGATCAACAGTTACCGGAAACATTTAGTTGCAGTTATTGCTGCACAAGGGAGTCACACCAGATACTAAAAGCAAAGGTTCACATACTTTTGCCACTCACAGATACGTAATATTGGATCATTTTCCTCAATAAATAAATGACCAAGTATAATATTTTTGTCTCATTTGCTTAACTGGGTTCTCTTTATCTACTTTTAAGACTTGTGTGAAAATCTGATGATGTTTTAGGTCATATTTATGCAGAAATATAGAAAATTCAAAAGGGTTCACAAATTTTCAAGCACCGCTGTAGGTGTGAATGTGAGTGTGAATGGTTGTCTCTATGTGTCAGCCCTGTGATGACCTGGCGACTTGTCCAGGGTGTACCCCACCTCTCGCCCATAGTCAGCTGGGATAGGCTCCAGCTTGCCTGCGACCCTGTAGAAGGATAAGCGGTTACGGTAATGGATGGATTATCATCATGTGGCATGGTGGTGTAGTGGTTAGCACTGTTGCCTCACAGCAAGAAGGTTCTAGGTTTAAGCCCAGCGGTTGATGGGGGCCTTTCTGTGTGGAGTTTGCATATTCTCCCCATGTCTGTGTGGGTTTCCTCCAGGTGCTCCAGTTTCCCTCACAGCTCAAAGACATGCAGTTAGGTTAACATGGGGTGGCCTTGGGTTGAAGTGCCCAAGAGTGGCGGCGTGCACATACGCAGTGGCTATGATGAACTAAATTTTGTTGTACATTTGTGCAGTGACAATAAAGACATTCTTCTTCTAAAATTTTTAAAAAGGTGACTTCATATCCGTATTCATAGTTGGAAAACCTGTGCCCAACACAAAAGCCTTTTTACTCACACACCTTTTGAATGGCTTTCAAAGTAATACAGCCTAATGATCTTTTCACGATTGCTGGCTGGTTGTATGAGAATCCGTGACCTGGCTGCCTTAGTCCCAATGCATGACCCGCATTCATAAATATATATGAATCAATAAATCTAACATGGGGCGAACCTGTGAAACACACAGACAGTGTGATTTGGAAAAAGCTGGCCAGTTTTACTCACAAATTATGTTTCTGTATTGTTAAAAACCCAACTTCAGTATATGGTCAGTTATGTTATCTGAAGTCCTTGAATTCAAGTTGTATGCCAAGACTGTAGCCTTATTTCTTGATCCACATCTGGTCATGTTTAACTACATCAAACTAATTGTACCTAATGAGCAGATCTGTGTGGTTTGGAAAAAATCAAAATGCAATTTGTGTCATGGGTATTCATGGTGGAAATTAGGTTTGTTTTGGCACAGCAACTCTGGCTCAACTCAAGTGGGAGTGAACACCTATTGGTATCATTACATGAGCTGCTAATTGGTCAAATATGTGACCTGTTAATATTATAAACAGGACTGAGATTTTCCCATTAAACATACAGTTAGGAAATAACTTTTTATTACCCTGAAGCAAAGACTGTTCTTTGGCACTGAATGATGTATGATTAAATATGATCTTCCTTCCTTTTATATATATATATATATATATATATATATATATATATATATATATATATATATATATATATAAAATCTGAAACTTTTTTTTTTTGCTCAAAAAATATTTTTTACTAAAAAGTCTTTGTGGTTTACATCATCGCAAATAAGCTCACTTTTTTTTTTTTGCAAAACACAATTATTGGGTTCACTAAGTATAATGCATAATACTGTGAGTTCACATGACATACTGTATGTGTACTGCTTTATTCCCTACAACAGTAGCACAAGAATTTTACTGTATTCCTGGAATATATGTGACAATAAAGAAATTGTAACTTTACAATTCTTTAGCACAGAGATTCCTCAGCAGGTAATACTGCTAATTGGTGACAGGAACAAAATTAATTCAAGTCATTTGTTCAATGGCCACACATATGTAGAGTGCTTTTGTGAACTCCTGTAAACCTAAGCACCTTATCTTCTAAAGAATCTGCATGTCCACAGCAATCCCATGCTCTGGATGCAGGATGGAAAACACAGAGAAGGATTCAGTTAAGAAATCTAGGTCAACAGTCTAAATGTTTTTACCATTTAACACATTTTTCCCCATCCTAATTGAGAGTCTAGTGCTTATTCCACTAATACAGTGAAAGTCTTCACTAAGACCTTGTCATCAAGGCAAGAGGCAGGCGGATGTAAAAGCAGTAAAGAAAGAGTTTACTCAGAAAAAAAGCAGGGTCAAAAAAACAGGCAGTGGTCAGTTGAGGCATAAACAGGATATCAGAGGAAAGAACAACAAGTCCAAAAACATAAACTAAGTCATAACCAAAATCTCAGCACAATAATCAGAAGGCTTAGTAAAGCCAAGCAAAGCTACACTAAGCATTTACTTCACAATGAACATGCGAACTGAACTGAAAGTCCTTAAAGCATATACGCAGAGCCATGGCCTCACTTTCATTTATAAATGCCTTGAGACCTCAAGAATGGTACAGGAATAGTTTTAAGCATTAACAATAAATCTAATATAGTAATTTTTATGATTAAAGTGATTCATATAGGTAGCGGTCTGAGTGAATGACCTTGACGTCCATAATGTCACAGCAGGAAGTCTATCGGTCTCATCGCCATTTCCGCTATACTAAAACACAGAGCTGACTGCAACTACGATCCTCCATTTTGAGCTAATTTATCGCCATGCCATGTAGAGGTGCTGCTGGCGGGTGCAGCAACACGACAGAAGGTGGATTTACGTTGCATTTGTAACAGTGTGGTACGTAAGTTTAGAAATTTGGTATTTGACCGACTACGCCACCTAGGGTGGGGGAAGGCCCCTAGGAACCTCAATATCACACCAATGTATTACAAAAACAGGACACAGGTTTGAAAGACACTCTTAGGCCAGAGATATGTTCACAATCATATTTATTAAAATCACAAGTTATGCAATAATTAAAACACTATTCACAGTTCACGAAATTGACAACAGGCACAATGTGCAAAATATGCAGATAGGCTGGAACGAAGAACCAGGCTGTCAGGTCAGCTTGGACAGACCCTGAGCCACCATGGGAATCCAAATTAACAACCAATACGATACAATAAACACATCACAAGGACATCAAACAAACATTTGAGGCTGTGCCATACAGGGGCATCACCATAACACTCCAGGGCGCGTATGGCCCATTCAACAAAAGGGGGGGATGGGAACAGAGGGAGCCAGGTGACATACGCACGTGGCACACTGGGGACAAGGCTGCTCTCTGCTGTTATATTGCTATTAGAAAGGGGTAAGAAGAATAATGAGCTAGGGTCAGAGTTGGGGCTTACCACAGGCAGCACGGAGGAAAGGGACAGCAGAGACCCTGAAAACACCACACATGAAAGAATAA
Organism: Neoarius graeffei; assembly: GCF_027579695.1. Classification (NCBI taxonomy): domain Eukaryota; kingdom Metazoa; phylum Chordata; class Actinopteri; order Siluriformes; family Ariidae; genus Neoarius; species Neoarius graeffei. Next base: position 66,482,691 of record NC_083575.1, read on the forward strand.
ACACAAATTAAGCAAATAAGCACTGCAAGAGAATATAAAAATCACCAACTGTGCACGCAGCAAAGGAAACGTGAAGGACTTCCACCACCTGGAGACCGGCTGCTCTGGACAGAGCTCCCAGTACCTGCCCAAAGAAAGAGAAGAGAGATTGAGCACAGGGTAATAGTCAACAATGTTGGCTACCAAATCTCCAAACCGAGGGAAAACGAAATACTTATCCTATGCAGCAGAGAGCTAGCAAAGAGTTGACATGGACATACAGGACCAGCAGAGGAGGGAGTGCAGCCGCCCTGGTTGCCACACCTGCATACAACCACTCACTACTAATATGCTAACCCACACACACACACACACACCTCACAGACACTCAAGAGCAATTAGCTGGTGCATGCAACACCAGAGGCACTACACAACCCCAGCCACTAATCACCAGACAACAGAAAGTAAATCAAAACACAGACAAGACGTAAGTAAATTAAATCACACAAAAACACAAATACATAATCGCAAACATAGCCCGCGTTAATTGTGAAAACAATAAAAATCAACTCATAGACAGGGGACCAGACAGAATAGCCAACGCAGAGATGGAATGGCTGCCCCAAACGGACGTGGACCAACACAAGATGGCAACGGAACAGCAACTTGCCGTCGGTGTGGGAAGCCGTGGCGAGTGTACGATTCCATCGCAGATACCGAACGATGCTAAATGAAAACACGCTCACTGATTGACGAGACCGACACAATTAGACCGCTCGCTTCAGCTGGTTCCGGTGTCGTTCAAGCCACCGCTAAGGCTTGCCCAGACCTCGATCATAAACCTCGACTAGACCAAAAAGAACACTGAAGGCAAAGAACCCCTGGCAACACTACTCCCAGCTGAAATGGGAGACTTCACGCCAGCCACCACACAGGTGCACTGGCTACAATGCCACAGCGGAATGAGAGGATCCTACGGCACTCAATACTGACTTTTTATCAGAATAAAAGTCGCGCCAGTACTCCCCTTGCTTGTGGCTCCGCCAACCACAAACCTGGAATAATCATGACTCAGATTGAGGGGTGTAACCCAATCGGTCACACATTCATGGCCAAAGAATGTTCAAACTGCAAAGATTTGGATGCATTTTGCGAGAAGTTCACAGACACATTGGGCAGCTATGAAGTTGTCTCTCCTCTGCTCTCTGCACATTTTACTGAAGACTTGTACAAGACCTCTGATCTGTTGAGGAGTGTTGGCTATAAGCCCGTATTGAAAGAGGGTGCAGTACCAACAATTAAAGAAAAAAAACTACAAGAAAAGGAAAGTATTTATTTATTTTTTAAAAAGAAAGTGAGTTCAGTTGCACCAGTTCTCCTGGAGTGAGACGAGGGTTGTTGCTAAAGCCCTGGACGGGACGGGATGGGACATATCACTCAGGCAGTGACCTCCCCACGGTTGTTGCTAAAACTGATGATGTCTTGTTCCGTCCCAGGTTTTAGTAATTGCCTGAGCCGAGCAGTAATGGCGGAGTACACAGTATGAAGAAAACAGTGAATGAGTGAAGCAGCTGTCTTATTTCTAAACTGGATATTGCTGCCATCTCGCCCTTACATGGAAGAAGTGAATGAACGGAGAACTGAAAGTCAGATTGTTTCAAAAACAATCGGTCACAAGATCGGCCTTCAAGAAGCGAGAACACAGACGGGTAAGCTCCAACTCTCCTTTGGATATAAAACAACACATTGTTTACCTGCATTTAGATTAATACATGTAACTTGTATTGTGTGTTTAAGTTACCAGTATAAGATGATTTAATTTGCTTCAGAATGTGATTGTCTCAGTTCATCTGATTATTTAATTAGCCTTTTACGTTTTATCAGTGAAAATGCATGCATGTTGCATAAGTTATAACACCTACCGGTATCTTGTTTTAATGAGAGTCAACCCACAATCAATGAAGTCAAATCAGTCTGAGTTGAGCAAGTCAGTAACGGTATTTCTTACTTTCACCATAAATTTTTATTGATATGACTTTGGTCTATAGCTGTCAAAGGCCTCGGCCTTAAAACCGGTTCCCGCTGTGACGTCACACACTCAGGGCTGGCTGGCTCAGCAGGGCAGCTCGAATGCCAACTTTGCAGTCGATTTTAACTCTCAAAAATATATATTTTTTATTCCCATTTATGCAGCATACAAGAGTCAAGGATGGAGATACTACCCACTCAGAAATGTATTTAAAAATAAAGGTTCTGCATTTCTGCTTTAAATACTTGAGTTGTGATTGTGGCTGTGATCAGGAACAGGTAGGTGTGTGTGTATGTGTGTGATTAGAACTTTGAGAATGGTGAGATGTAGGGTGGATGGGTGCTGTAGCCCATGACAGACATATTTGAAAGCCACTGTGAATGCTGGGAAAGGGCATCTTGAGTGCTCGTAGGTGCAGGTGTGACAGACCTTCAAACTATAACTGTTGGCTTGTTGTTCAATTATTTATCTTGAAGCATATTAAGCGCTGCATCAAGAACCATCATTCATCTATAGCTGATATAACTACATGGGCTTAGGATTACTTTGGCAAACCTTTGTCAAACACTACAATACAGAGTTACATCCACCAATGCCAGTTAAAACTTTACTGTGCAAAAGTTAGCCTTATGCTAACTGTGTCCAGAAGCGCCATCGACTTCTCAGAGCTCGGACGCATCTGGAATGGACCATCACACAGTGGAAATGTATATTGTGGTCAGATGAATCAGTATTCCAGGTCTTTTTTTTTTTTTGTCAGAAATGGATGCCGTGTGCTCTGGACCAAAGACAAAAAGGACCATCCGGACTGTTACCAGCAACAAGTCCAAAAGCCAGGATCTGTCATGGTATGGGGTTGTGTCAGTGCTCTTGGCAAAGGTAACTTACACTTCTGTGATAGCAGCATTAATGCAGAAAAGTACACTGAGGTTTTGGAGCAATGTATGCTTTAGACCTGTTTGCTGGGGCAAAATAACACCTGAATCGCTTCAGTTCTTGGTGTCTTCAATGTTGTGAGAAATAATGGCAACATTATACATTCCCTTACAAAAAAAGAAGTTTATTCAAGTGTGCTTCTAGTACACTTCTTTTAAACTAAAAATAAGAGGGTATGCTTTCAGTTTACTTTTTATTTACTTATCAGAGATATACTTAATAAAGTTATACATAAGTATACTTGGCTTATACTGAAAAGTATATAGAAAAGTCAAAGTATATTAAGCTTATACTTAAACTTTTGATCAAGATATACTTAACAAAAGTGTAATAAAGTATTAAAATATTTGTGCCTTATGTTTAAGTGTACTTGCCCTGTAGTTGCGCTTATCCTTTTGATAGAAGCCTATAAAATACTTCTTTTTCACACATATTGGCTTCTTTGTGATATACAGCAGCATGTTTAAACAAAGCACTTAAGTTGTCTACTGATAGTGTGCATGAGGTAAGGGTTAGGGCTAGAAAACTAATAGTATATCTAGAAGGGTAATTGCAGTATACTTCAAAACTAAAAAGTGGACTAGATGTATATAACCAGTAACTAATAGTATATTTTCAATAGGCTATAAAGTATACTTTTATAAACTAAAAAGTGGACTAGAAGTGTGTAACGAGTAAACCAATAGTATATTTCCAGTATACTACAAAGTATACTTTAGTAAACAAAAAGTGGACTAGAAGTATAAAACAAGTAAACCCATAGTATATTTCCAGTATACTATGAAGTATGCTTTTGTAAACTAAAGAGTGGACTACAAGTATAGAACTAGTAAACCATTAGTATGTAAGTTTACTTGTGGTATACTTGCAGTACAAAATAAAAAATATTAGTTGTATACTCAGAGTTTACTTCTCTTAGACTTAAAGTATACTTTTTATAAACTAAAAATAGGCCAATTGGGTCCCAAGAAGTATTAGATTAGTTTACTTACAAGTATACAGTAGGTACATTGATATCAGTATACTTGTTACACAAAAGTATACTTAAGGAAATATACTTTACTTAATATACTTAATAAAATGAACTTGAAGTATACTTCTTTTTGATAAGGGGTGGTAAGTGCTTTATCATCCCAACTTTTTTTGAAATGTGTTGCAGGAATTGAAATTGATGTTTATTTTGAAAAAAAAAATCATGAAATAAACATCAAATAATGTGCTGTTGTATTGTTTTGAGTGCAATACAGGTCAAACATTATTTATAAATCAGTTTTTATTTTTAATTTCAATTTCAACAAACTGTACCAACTTTTTCTGATTTGTAAATCAGAAAAGGGCAGCAGGCAATTGTATTCTTTCGAGAGCATCTCACATCTTGAAATACAGTGGTGCTTGAAGGTTTGTGAAACCTTTAGAATTTTCTATATTTCTGCATAAATATGACCTCAAACATCATCAGATTTTCACACAAGTCCTAAAAGTAGATAAAGAGAACCCAGTTAAACAAATGAGACAAAAATATTATACTTGGTCATTTATTTATTGAGGAAAATGATCCAATATTACATATCTGTGAGTGGCAAAAGTATGTGAACCTCTAGGATTAGCAGTTAATTTGAAGGTGAAATTAGAGTCAGGTGTTTTCAATCAATGGGATGACAATCAGGTGTGAGTGGGCACCCTGTTTTATTTAAAGAACAAGGATCTATCAAAGTCTGATCTTCACAACATGTTTGTGGAAGTGTATCATGGCACGAACAAAGGAGATTTCTGAGGACCTCAGAAAAAGTGTTGTTGATGCTCATCAGGCTGGAAAAGGTTACAAAACCATCTCTAAAGAGTTTGGACTCCACCAATCCACAGTCAGACAAATTTGTGTACAAATGGAGGAAATTCAAGACCATGGTTACCCTCCCCAGGAGTGGTCGACCAACAAAGATCACTCCAAGAGCAAGATGTGTAATAGTCGATGAGGTCACAAAGGGCCCCAGGGTAACTTCTAAGCAACTGAAGGCCTCTCTTACATTGGCTAATGTTCAGGAGTCCACCATCAGAACACTGAACAACAATGGTGTGCATGGCAGGGTTGCAAAGAGAAAGCCACTGCTCTCCAAAAAGAACATTGCTGCTTGTCTGCAGTTTGCTAAAGATCACGTGGACAAGCCACAAGGCTATTGGAAAAATGTTTTGTGGACGGATGAGACCAAAATAGAACTTTTTGGTTTAAATGAGAAGCATTATGTTTGGAGAAAGGAAAACACTGCATTCCAGCATAAGAACCTTATCCCATCTGTGAAACATGGTGGTGGTAGCATCATGGTTTGGGCCTGTTTTGTTGCATCTGGGCCAGGACAGCTTGCCATCATTGATGGAACAATGAATTCTGAATTATACCAGCGAATTCTAAAGGAAAATGTCAGGACATCTGTCCATGAACTGAATCTCAAGAGAAGGTGGGTCATGCAACAAGACAATGACCCTAAGCACACAAGTTGTTCTACCAAAGAATGGTTAAAGAAGAATAAAGTTAATGTTTTGGAATGGGCAAGTCAAAGTCCTGACCTTAATCCAATCGAAATGTTGTGGAAGGACCTGAAGCGAGCATTTCATGTGAAGAAACCCACCAACATCCCAGAGTTGAAGCTGTTCTGTACGGAGGAATGGGCTAAAATTCCTCCAAGCCAGTGTGCAGGACTGATCAACAGTTACCGGAAATGTTTAGTTGCAGTTATTGCTGCACAAGGGTGTCACACCACATACTGAAAGCAAAGGTTCACATACTTTTGCCACTCACAGATATGTAATATTGGATCATTTTCCTCAATAAAGAAATGGCCAAGTATAATATTTTTGTCTTGTTTGTTTAACTGGGTTCTCTTTATCTACTTTTAGGACTTGTGTGAAAATCTGATGATGTTTTAGGTCATATTTATGCAGAAATATAGAAAATTCAAAAGGGTTCACAAATTTTCAAGCACCACTGTAGGTGTGAATGTGAGTGTGAATGTTTATGTGTCAGCCCTGCGATGATCTGGCGACTTGTCCAGGGTGTACCCCACCTCTCACCCATAGTCAGCTGGGATAGGCACCAGCTTGCCTGCGACCCTGCACAGGATAAGCGGTCCATTTGTACACAATCTGTCTGACTGTGGATTGGAGGAGTCCAAACTCTTTAGAGATGGTTTTGTAACCTTTTCCAGCCTGACGAGCATCAACAACGCTTTTTCTGAGGTCCTCAGAAATCTCCTTTGCTTGTGCCATGATACACTTCCACAAACATGTGTTGTGAAGATCAGACTTTGATAGATCCCTGTTTTTTAAATAAAACAGGGTGCCCACTCACACCTGATTGTCATCCCATTGATTGAAAACACCTGACTCTAATTTCACCTTCAAATTAATTGCTAATTCTAGAGGTTCGCATACTTTTGCCACTCACAGATATGTATTGGATCATTTTCCTCAATAAATAAATGACCAAGTATAATATTTTGGTCTCATTTGTTTAACTGGGTTCTCTTTATCTACTTTTAGGGCTTGTGTGAAAATCTGATGATGTTTTAGGTCATATTTATGCAAAAATATAGAAAATTTTAAAGGGTTCCCAAACTTTCAGACACCACTGTAATACATGGCGTTATTCCCCAGTGTTCTCAAGGTTCTCCTCAAACATGAGAAGAGAAAGTCCTTAGTGTGGCTTCACACATATACACACACTTGGATTTTGAAAACGACATTTCTAATGGCCACAATGCCCAGACTGTTTTGGTGAGAGGTTTCAAATATGTTGAAAGTTTGTTCACTTTGTTTGTGCATTAGTGTCATAGGTTGCCTCTGTAGCCCTGGTCATTATTAAATTCAAATACATGTAATTATTTTTCTCATCACTTTCAGTGGAGTCCAACATGAAAGTATATGGAAGAAAGCTTGGATACAGAGACAGGGTTACACTGAGTAATCAGGTTACAGCTTCTTTCTCTCACATCCTCCCCCCCTGTACGGAAATGTGAGCCACCGAGTGCATTCATTCACATGCTTGAGAGGGAGACAAGAGGATTAGAGAAGCCTCTTTGAGATGATTTAAAAAAATGTTAACTCTAATTTTGTAACAAAACAAATGTGGCTAAGACAAACGTAGACAAAAATGGTTGTTAAACTTCTGTCATTATTACAGTTTATAATTAACATTAGATATTAAAGGAAGTTTAGAGTTATTGATTCAATTAGTAAACTATATTAAATGCCAAATGTAATGGCTGAGGTGTGGATTTATACATCTTAAGGATATAATACACATTATTCTATTCACATTCACTGGCTATGAGCAATCACACACTCTGATTGGCTACTCTACTCCTAGGATATCAGCTCATATACCATGAGTAGAGAAAAACAAAATGGCAGGGTGTGTTGTTCAACTGAGGATGAAATAAAAACTCTACTTGAAGACAAAACCCAAAAAAATACAAAAAAGGAACAAAACATGGAATGAAAATATTTGATGGTAAGAACGTATCTTTTTTATTTTTCAAGAATTATTATTATTATAGCATTTTTCACAAATTGCTACTGTCATTTCGCTGGTTTGTTTACATTCTAAGCAGAAATTATTTTGTCAGATGTTTTGTATAAAGTTTTTATTTATCGAATTTGCAAAAAATAAAAATAATAAAAATGTTCTGTTTCTCAAAATCCAGTGAATTTGGATAGAATAAAACAGTTATTCCACTCAATCTCGTCGTACAGGGCTTATAGCCAACTCGGTGCTACGCGCCTCATCGGCTATCAGCTCATGTATGACTTGATTTCATGGAATAACTGTTAAATATATACAAGAAATATTCTAAAACATGAGAAAAATTCCTATTCCTATTTTAAAAAATTCCTATACTGTAATAGTGCAGATGTTATCAGTGGTCAGTTTTCAGATATCCTCTTGTATCCTCCCTCAAATTGAGTCCTGGATATTATTCAGTATTTAAATGAGTTCAGTAGTCATAGTACAGTAATGTACTAATGTACCTTAGCAGTCAATATGTTCATGTGTGTGTTTGTTTTTTCATCACAGTAAAATAGTAAAAGTGGTGTAGTAGAGAATAGACATTAGACCTTCTCATGAAAACATTAAAAGTACAGATTTTATCATCACTGTGTGCCCAGGAAAGAAATATTATATTCATTACATGTCCTCACCGGCACGGTGGTGTAGTGGTTAGCGCTGTCGCCTCACAGCAAGAAGGTCCGGGTTCGAGCCCCGTGGCCAACGAGGGCCTTTCTGTGCTGAGTTTGCATGTTCTCCTCATGTCCACGTGGGTTTCCTCCGGGTGCTCCGGTTTCCCCCACAGTCCAAAGACATGCAGGTTAGGTTAACTGGTGACTCTAAATTGACCGTAGGTGTGAATGTGAGTGTGAATGGTTGTCTGTGTCTATGTGTCGGCCCTGTGATGACCTGGCGACTTGTCCAGGGTGTACCCCACCTTTCACCCGTAGTCAGCTGGGATAGGCTCCAGCTTGCCTGCGACCCTGTAGAAGGATAAAGCGGCTAGAGATAATGAGATGAGATGAGACATGTCCTCACATATAACCTTTCCATTTCAGTTGATCTGAAGTACATCGTTTTATGTTCCTTAAATGCTTGGCCTTAATATAGGGTTCACTGAGGCAACGCAAAAAGGATGAAAGGGTTAGTCGGGTGTTCAGCTGAGAGTCACACACCGCGCATACTTCATAAATGTTTCATCAGAAGTACTCAGACCTCCCCAGTGGATTGCTGCACACACTTAAGTAGTCTGAGAACAGCTGTAAATGGGAAAGTGGAAGTGAAAGTGGGAAAGTTTAACATTTAATTACTTATGTGCCTACAAATTGTGCGCTCACAAGATCAAAAGATTAATTAAGTTTAAATACCGTAAAATACCAAATAATAGCCGAGTTCCAATTAACCGCCGAGTTCCCTTTAACGGCCGGGTGTACGCGTGTGTTGTGACAAATAAAGGCCGGTTCCGAATACTCGCCGGGGTCTAAAAAAAAAAAAAAAAAAGCGTCCGAACGTTCTATCTAGAATCTTGAGGCCCAGCACTTTTCTGGTTTTCTGGTGTTTAAACGATTTTGCATTGCATAGTTTTCTACCGAAACAATATGAATGAATGAATGAATGAATGAATGAATGAAATTATTTCTATAATACTGTTTACAACATTTTGTTACGTGATAATAAACATGCCATTTCAATGTTATAATCTTGGTCTACCGTAATATTTCTTGAGGAATGCAACTCCGTAACTTTTGACAGATGTCTTAGCCAATTACGTTTGACATGGGTGTGTGGGATATCACTTACGTCATCGAATGAGGAATACCCCTTTGGGGTATTCACCCAACGAAAACCAGCGTGTGTGGTGACATTGAGGACTGCGGGTTTCCAAGATTGGACTGCTGCTTCTGTTAAACGACCTAAATTGCCGAATGCATGCGTCAAAGCACACACTGAGTTTTATTAAAGACCTTATACCATTTCACTTGCCCTTACCCATTCGGATCTGGAAGACGCTTTACAAAAAAGGTGAGAGCGTTCTAACATGCATTTCAGTCTGCTCGCGGCCAATCTAATCCAAGCGGCCTTTTCAACAAGTAATCTGTCGTGCAAGTTGGGCAGAAGCACGCGTCAGGCAGGCAACATGTAGGCCTACAAGTCAGTAACCTATTCAACTAACTTTCATCCGAACTTTAAGTTTTCTACGGGGTCGAGCCACCGTACCAACTCACTCGGGGAATAGGCTCATATCGGCCAAATAGGGAGACGTCTTGGAGAGAAACGTGAGAATGCAAGATGACAGTATGTAGCCACTGCAGGTCACTTATTTTTCAGCATAAGAAAAAACCCTTTGGTTTGACACTTCGCACCCTAATTATGTTGCTTCAACGTCGCGCCCTCCATGCAATTTCAGATTGACAGACATCGCGAAGCGCAAAGGGTGGAGGCTGCATGGGTGAGGGTGATAGCAAGTGACCATAACTTTGCAGAGTAATTAAATCACAGTGCTGCGCACAGACAATAGTGTGGTTTCTTGATTATTTTGTAAAGCATGCACTTAACTAGTCATTAACAGGAAAAGGTGTGTGATTTATCCTTTATCCACCCCGACTGTGCCATGCGAAGATGCATTCTGCGTCTTCAAAATTCCCCGAAGTCGGCACCGTGCTATCTGTAATCTAACTCTAAACAAACTGTAAGTTATACTGGTTAAAAGTAGGCCTATCTGAGAATGATTTTTTCCCCGTTTTGAGGTAGATTTTGGGGAAGGTGTTTGTGAAGAAGGAATTAATCGCCTGTTCCAAATAGCCGCCTAGTCTCTAATACGCGCCGGGTCTCTTACGCGATTGAGACAAATAATAGCCCGGGCTATTATTTGGTATTTTACGGTATATACACTGATCAACCATAAACTTAAAACCACTGACAGGTGAAGTGAATAATATTATCTCATAAAAGCACACCTGTCATTGGGTGGGATATATTAGGCAACAAGTGAACAGTCAGTTCTCAAAGTTGATGTATTGGATGATGAAAAAATGGGCAAGTGTAAGGATCTGAGATACTCTGACAAGGGACAAGTTGTGATGGTTAGTTGACTGGGCCTGAGCATCTCCAAAATAGCAGGGCTTGTGGGATGTTCCCGGTATGCAGTGGGTAGTACCGAACAAAAGTGGTCCAAGGAAAGACAACCGGTGAACTGGCAACAGGGTCATGTGTGCCCAAGGCTCATTGATGCATGTGGGGAGCAAAGGCTAGCCCGTCTGGTCTGATCCCACAGAAGAGCTACTGTTGCGCAAAATATTTAGTGGCCCTAAGCAACATCCTTCTCCATCTTTCAGGGTCTGCTTCTACGTCACAGTGGACCAGCGCAGATACATGAAATATAGACACACTTTATTACAAACTTCAGTTCTTATTCATCATCTTACCTGCTGTCATAATATAGATCACACCACATCAATATCTTGCATTATTTATTTAAGCCAAAACTGAAACTGTGATGAATACCAAATGGGTAACTAAATAGATAAATGTAGAAGATGAAAGGCAGAAGAGAGACTTCAGTAAAAAGAAAAAAGCCCTATATGTGATTTTTTTAAAGGGAAAAAAATTATTTATATGGCTATATATTACACTGTAAAAAATTTTATGGGCGGGTGTTGATTGAACATAGATTTTACATATCATTTGACTCAGAAATGTAATTTTCACTTACAACCAACTAAACCAGGTTGGCCTAATACACTTTCTCTCATTGTGATATCATGTTGAGCTATCAAGAATTTTAACATCCAAATATCAAAGATATCCTTGTTGATAGAACTAGCTGCAACCTGTTGCAACGCTGCATGTTGGTATCCTTGTTGGTAGAACCAATGACGCATATATACACGTGCTGTATCACTGTAAAAAAAAAAAGTGACCATCTCAACTTAAATTTTCTAGGCAACATGATGCAAGAGAATTTTGTGTTCAGATGGTCAACAACAAAAGGTAAGTTGGTTGAACTCAAATTTAAACACGAAAATCCTTCTTAAGTCAACAAGGATTTCTGAGTTGAAATTTGAGTTCAACCAACGTACTATTTGTTGTTGACCATCTCAACTCAAAATTCTCTTGCATCATGTTGCCTAGAAAATTCTAGTTTACTCAACCTGTCTCAATTACTGTTGACCTAACAAGGATTTCTGAGTTTAAATTTGAGTTCAGCCAACTTACCTTTTGGTGTTGACCATCTCAACACAAAATTCTCTTGCATCATGTTGCCTAGAAAATTTAAGTTGAGATGGTCACTTTTTTTTTTTACAGTGTAGGTCATTCTCCACCATTTTAACGCCACTTTAGTCTAAGGTGAATTAAACCCCTTTTAATTCATAATAGTGAAAACATAACACTGACTGGGCGGCACAGTGGTGTAATGGTTAGCACTGTCACCTCACAGCAAGAAGGTAGTGGGTTCGAGCCCAGCGGCCAGCAAGGGCCTTTCTGTGTGGAGTTTGCATGTTCTCCCTGTGTCTGTGTGAGTTTCCTCCGGGTGCTCCGGTTTCCCCCACAGTTCAAAGACATGCAGGTTAGGTTAATTGGTGGCTCTAAATTGACCGTAGGTCTGAACGTGAGTGTGAATGGTTGTTTGTCTCTGTGTCAGCCCTGTGATGACCTGGCGACTTGTCCAGGGTGTACCCCGCCTCTCGCCCATAGTCAGCTGGGATAGGCTCCAGCTTGCCTGCGACCCTGTAGAACAGGATAAGCGGCTACAGATAATGGATGGATGGATAACACTGACTGCCATAAAATATTTTATTAGTAATAAGTGGCATATCAGGACATTGATTTGTTTGATTTTGTAGTCAGAGTGAGAATATTTGGCACAGTGAGAACACACACTCCGCTTAGACTGTTGTTATAGCTTCCACACAAGTTCAAACGAAGGACACATATTAATGTAACAGTGTGTTTGAGTTTCAGTTCTCACCCCCTGCTCGGCCTCCTGCCTGACCCCCTGCAAACAAAGCCATAAAACACTCTATACAACTTCATTACATTTAAATGAGCAGACTGAACCCCCACTGACTCCTACATGCATGTTGTTTGCACATCTGTCATTCTGACACTTCAATATTTAATTAGTGTTAAATCAGTGATCAATAATGAAAATCTGAAGCGATCCAAAACACCAAAGAGTAACAGTTTAAAAGGAACTCTGTGGCAAGACTGATAAATAAGGAAAAACACGATAGGCCGTACTGCTATACGAAAGTACTGCACGTGGGGATCCTGCACAATGTGCAAATGGAGTACCACTAACGTCCCAAAGTGACAAGTTAGTTCCTGTTTTCACCGATATTTTTCTTCTTCACCCATCCAGTGTGTTCTGGGTTGGGTCCCTTTCTTAGAGTTTCTTGGCTCAGTAAATACAACCAGCTAGCCACTCCTCTACTACACTGCTTTTGGTCATGGACAATTTAGAGTAGCCAATTAACCTAACTGCATGTCTTTGGAGGAAACCCACGCAGACACGGGGAGAACATGCAAACTCCACACAGAAAGGCCCCTCAACAGCCGTGAGATTCAAACCCAGAACTTTCTTGCTGTGAGGCAACAGTGCTAACCACTGCACTACTGTGCCACCCATCTCACAACAACAAGAACAACATTTATTCATATAGCACCTTTCAAGGAACCCAAGGATGCTTTACATTGTGGTTACATTATGGCCTGGATTAACATCTATTTCCTCACCAGTCTCTCTCTCTCTCTCTCTCTCTCTCTCAAAAAAGACACAGATGATCAAAAATTATGACAGAGCTTTGCTGAATACTTGATTCTGATTGGTCAGTTGAGGCATTTGATGTTCTATTATTTCTGTATAACAGACCATTGCTATGAATAACAGACCATTGCTATGGACCACATCATAGGCAATACATTCATTCTTTAAATCAATAAAATCATTTGAAATCAATATTTTGTGTCAAATTATTGATTGCTTTCGTAAGTAGCCATGTAACAAGCAGGATAATGTACAACAAGCCGGTCATTATGACAAAATAAACCCCAGGAAGTTCTCCTGCATCACCTTGTCAGGGTTTACTTTGCGGTAATGACTGGATCACTGTACACTATTCTTTACATAATGCACAGCTTCTGATCAATCAGATTTGAGCATTCAAATGTACTGTGATATAAAACCATGTAAAACCACGTGGGTACTTCTGGTGATGTAAGAGTGTCATGTTATCTGTCATAAGTTTTAATTCCATAACGACTTACATCATCTGCTCTTTTTTTTTTTGCTGCTAACTGTATTCAAGTTAGCACGTTTTACAGATGTTTGACAGATGTATACAGAAGATACACATTACAGCCAAAAGTATGTGGACACCTGACCATCACACCCCTATGTAACCCACTAATGGGCCCCAGCCCAGTGGTTGAGAAACACTGCAATAAAATGAAACTGAGGCACATCTAAGCAATTTAATAAATAAATAAATAAATAAACTGTTCACCTAAATAGACCAAAAGAATGTAGAAGCTGTAACAAAGCATGAATTCTCAATGTTGGTTCTTGACTTACAAAGACTTTGCATGAAAACTCAGTGTATTTGCAACAGTACGTTTTCTGTATTTGTTAGCATAACAGCAAACCTTGCCTATTAGTTTCAAATAATAATATGCTTTAAAATCAATAACTCAATATTCTGGGGGTTTAAAGGGTTAAATATGCATAATTTCATTTTTAAGTCAGGATATTTTATAGTGCTTTAGTACTTTTTGTTCAAATTAAAGGAACATAAAGTTATGTACAGTACATGGTTAAAAACAATCACTTCCCTGCATCTTAAAAAGGATGCCAGGTCCTTTTAATTCTTAATTGAGGTGAGTGGTTTCAGAAATTGAAATGTATTAGCCTTAATAATCAGTTAACACTGAGTTAGTGACAGTCACATGTTTGGGGGCAGTGCGCTGTTATATTCTGCTATAGTATAGCATTAATCATAGCAGGCTTGTAGTACTCGAGTCTGACTCGTGCCCTAATTTTAAGGACTCGTGACTTGACTTGGACTTGAGCACTGATTACTCGGACCCGTGAATTAACTGCATTCAGACTTGTAAATTGGAGATGACTCTGATTTTTTACTTTATTTTTGTAACATGCCATAATAATTTGGCCTAAGATATTTATATCTACATTAATTTTTATACTAATTTGGTGCAAGAGAATGCACATTCATTTGTTTATACTTCATGTTCAGGAACAAACTAACATTAATGGCACTAAAATGCCTGGAGAGAAGCCCCTAGGATTGTCTGCTTTGCTTATACAGACTTCTCGTGCAGTGGGGAAAAAACGCACTGCTATGTGTTCCATATGTAGAAGAACTATCAAGGGCAAGACTCCACCCAGAGAAGTAAGTGACATGCTATGTTCATTGCTCTGTTGATAGCGGGGTTTGCTTGCTGACCAATGAACTTAGCAAGTGTTAACCCTCTCTCACGTTACAGTATTTGCCCCGTTGATAGCGGGGCTTTTGTCGGACTCAACTCGGATCAGTAGTGGACTTGACTTGCATCAATAGTGGACTCGACTTGGACTCAACTCGAAATTTTCTTTAATGACTTGGACTTGACTCAGACTTGAACACTGGGGACTCGAGACTGGACTTGGACTCGAGGTTTAGGGACTCGACTACAACACTGAATCATAATATGTACACTTTAGAAAGACTGTAACAGTCTATTACTATCGTATTATTACAGTCACACATATCACCACCTAATATGTGCTAATAACAAATTAGCACATATTACAAATTGGATCAGCCATGGCCTAAAGGTTAGAGAAGCAGACTTGGGACCAAAGTGTCACCGGTTTGATTCTCTGGACCAGCAGGAGTGAATGAAAAGCACTTTCCCTCTACATGCATGGCTGAAGTGCCCTTGTAGTGCTGCCCACTGCTCTGGGTATGTGTGTGTTCACTTGTGTGTTAACCCAGATGGGTTAAATTCAAAGGATCGTAATTTCCCCTCAGGAAAAAAATAAATAAAAATAAATTAAAAATAAATTAAAAACGCAATAGTATCCTGTTCTGCCAGCACTACTATAAATTATTAATCTGTTCCTGGTACTTGATAATTGTCTCTTGAACAAATGCATTGCAAGGAAAACAGTTCAATGCAATCACCTTCCAAGACACCTAGTTCTCATGGGTATTGGGTCTTTATATAGATCATGGCTCGATGCATAGAATAGCTAGAATAGCTCACTGTACCTAATCCTATAGATATTCAGCTGGACTGAGAGTCTGACTACATCGAAAAATATGCATGAATCAGGGATGAGAGTGGGTGGTCACCAAAAAAGCAGAAAACAAGATGGCGCCCGAAGCTGGGGGTCTGGGAGGGATACCCCCCCAGGAAAATTTTGAAAAATAAGGCCTTACAAACCACTTTTCCTGCAATCTGAGCTGTAGTAGATACAAAATCTATTGTCTTTTTTATATATTTACATGAAAATATGTTTCAAATCAATAGGAGTATTGTTTGAATTCAAAATAATATCACATTCTACATTCAAGGGTATGGTTATAATTTATGATCAACAAAAATGACAAACTAAATTCACATTAAATGTAAGTTTTATTAATTATCAAAATGTTCATATATTAAATAAAATTTCTTAGGGAGAAAAGGTCAGTCACCCTATGTCCTCATTAGTTGCATATGATTTCAAAGTCTTTTGAAATATTTAAGTTTTCAAAACTGTCAGCATTAATTCAGATTTACTGACCATCATATACATGTTCAATGTATTAAATCAAATGAATGCTAAGTTTATGGGATAATGTCTATGTACACTTTATACAATTATTTATAGTTCACAGTCACTTCTCATTTTCATTTAATCATTTCAACTTCTTCTTCAGCCTTTTGGCCAAAGACAAAAGCTTGTCAGTCCTCTCTCTGTTTTTTATACCAGCATCGATTTCACGTACCTTCGCTTCGTCTCGCTTGTCAATTGTATTCGGCATTTTGAGTAAAAAAGCCGATACGAAAGAGAAACGTATTTTTGAAGCGCACCCATACGAAAAAGAACAGTAAAGAACTTATAAGAATTTACCACTGTCTTAGTAGTAAATCCTTATAAGGATTTATAAATAAATATATATGCCATGTATGATTTACTCCTGAAAGTGGCCCATTTTGCATTTTCCTCATACAAATTTTTTATGAAAATCTAGTATGTATGAAGTGAACATTGTGCATGGTTTTTATAGATAATGTGTATGATGAATTACACCGTCTTTGTATGCTTCATGTAATGTTTGTAGTTTTAAATTATATTTTACAGTTTAAAATGTACATGCCTTTTATATGTAAATCCAACACAAACATATGTGGATTTGCATATAAAAGGCATATACATTTTAAACTCATCTCATCTCATCATCTCTAGCCGCTTTATCCTTCTACAGGGTCGCAGGCAAGCTGGAGCCTATCCCAGCTGACTACGGGCGAAAGGCGGGGTACACCCTGGACAAGTCGCCAGGTCATCACAGGGCTGACACATAGACACAGACAACCATTCACACTCACATTCACACCTACAGTCAATTTAGAGTCACCAGTTAACCTAACCTGCATGTCTTTGGACTGTGGGGGAAACCGGAGCACCCGGAGGAAACCCACGCGTACACGGGGAGAACATGCAAACTCCACACAGAAAGGCCCTCGCCGGCCCCGGGGCTCGAACCCAGGACCTTCTTGCTGTGAGGCGACAGCGCTAACCACTACACCACCGTGCCGCCCACATTTTAAACTGTAAAATATAATTTAAAACTACAAACATTACATGAAGCATACAAAGACGGTGTAATTCATCATACACATTATCTATAAAAACCATGCACAATGTTCACTTCATACATACTAGATTTTCATAAAAAATTTGTATGAGGAAAATGCAAAATGGGCCATTTTCAGGAGTAAATCATACATGGCATATATATTTATTTATAAATCCTTATAAGGATTTATCCTTATATTTATAAGGATTTACTACTAAGACAATGGTAAACTCTTATAAGTTCTTTACTGTTCTTTTTCGTATGGGCAGCGACGATGAACATGTGCAAGTTTCAATAAAATAGAACGATGCGGGTACTTTTGTAAGAACTGTTAAGATTGGCTTTTGTTCTCTCCCACACTCTTGTAAGAACTGTTATGATTGGCTATCATGCTCTCGCCAGCGATGTTTTGGCCAATTACATTGTAGATAACACGTATTCTACCGCGAGACTTAGCGAGACTAAAGATGGCGAAAATGTAAACATGTAACATCGTCGTACGCTTGAGTATCACGAAGGAACATACCCCAACCCCCCTCAATGAAAAAAACATATCAACGGATTTGGCATAATGTCGATTTTCGCTCAGAAAAAGCGGAAATCCACCGAAAAGTGGAAAACTCTCATCCCTGATGAATTTTGATTTGCACATGACCAAGTCTGAATAATCTTGGTCCTGCTGAAAAAATGTATTCATAGACTCACTGTATCGAGAAGGCATGCACATGATATGCAAGATCATATCCTGTTCATTTCAGACATTAAAATGATCATCATAGAATTAGATATAAGAGCAAACAAAAATACTTTTCTTTTTAATTTTCAGTTTTCTCCAATCAGTTGCAGTATTTTTCTTTCAGGTCAGAAATAGGCATTCCCTCTAATCTCTAACAAGGAAAAAATGAAGAGCTGATCTACAGAATCCGTTATAAATATACCATCATAAATGTAATTTCTTTCCATGATTCACCACTCCATTTTGAATACAGACTAAAAATATGCAAGGTTATAATAGGCAATAGAAAAGCTGCTAAGACAATGACATCCTGTGACTGTATAAACATAAAGTCATGAGAAAAGGCCAGCTAATTTGCAGCCACAGAATATGTCCCCACGCATAATAAATAGTAATATTATTAATTCAAGTTTATTTGATTGTTTGTCAGTGCTCACATGTACGGCTGAATGCTGTATGAATATACGCTGCAACACTGTAAAATCAAATCATGTTATTTTGGGAAATGCTATAAATTATGTATGGTCTGTAACAGAAGAGCATGCACATCAACATCTCAGCTCGTGTGCATCCAGTGTATAGTGAGCTGTGCAGCCAGAGGACAGTTGGATGGTGATGAAGGACAGCCGAGTGAGGAGTTTCACGCATACTTTGTGTTAGGTTTCCCCAAGCGGTCACCAATCCAGCCAGCAGTGGCACATCAGAATGGCAGACACAAAATGACTCCTGCAATGACTCCTCTGAATGACACCGGGACTCGGATGCATGCAGACACCTCCCTGTTCCCTGTTGGGATGTACAAACGTCTCACCTTTACTATCGGAACCATTGGTGTGCTGGGTTTCTGCAACAATCTGCTTGTCCTCACACTTTACTACAAGTTTAAGAGGCTGCGGACGCCTACCAGCTTACTTCTGGTGAACATCAGTGTGAGCGACCTGCTGGTGTCTGTGTTCGGGACCAATTTCACCTTGGTCTCGTGTTTGGAGCGAGGATGGGTGTGGGACACCACCACATGTGTGTGGGACGGATTCAGCAACAGTCTGTTCGGTTAGTCATGATGTTTTGTTAACTTTTGGAGAATACAGAGAGATCTGTTTAGATGAATATACCCAGTTTCCAGCATGTCAGTACCATACACTCGCAGAAAAAAATGGTGCTGAACTATACCTTTCTTTGTGCCTTTAATATGTATCTTTCATCTGGAAAATGTGGACATATTATAGCCTAACATAAACTATAGTAGGTAAGGTACATAATTGGACTGTAATTACATTTAAAAGTAAAGCTTTACATTAAAAGATAAATGGTACAAACACTGTAAACTTGAAGTTACCACCCCAGGAACAAGGAAGGATACTGGTTAGTACTCCTATTTTCTGAGAGTGTAGAGGTACAATTTTTATGTGCAAAATTTGTAACTGAAACCCATTTAACCACATCTCATGCCATTCAGTATAAGAGGGCTACCATAGGACCACCTCTGAGCAAATATTACTTGACCCAGTCATGGCGGTGTATCTGAAACTATACTTGTAGCTACTATGCCAGTTTTGGGTGGCAGAGTGGTTTTAGTGGGCTCTGGTGCCCCTTCACATCTCCAGGGTCCTTGATTCAATCCTGACAAGTTATGGTCTGTTCTTCTGTCTTGCCCAGTGTTCCTGGCTCCAGATTCACCATAACCCTGACCAGGATGAAACAGCCGCATTATTCTTATGTCAATGATGAGACCTTGTGATATAATGTACTGCACAACTAAGCTATTGACAGATATTAGATTTTAGCCTCCAATCTACCATCATGACCAGCTGTCACTCTCTCTCTCTCTCTCTCTCTCTCTCTCTCTTTCGTATATCATCAGATGGGCAACTCAATGTTGTGCAGCCACGCCATCGTCTCTGGTCCTAAGTCGAAGAGGCCAGCTTCTGAGGGTGGGCTGTATAGGGGGCAACCGGTGATTATGTGCTCGGCAGTCTGTTCAGGTTCGCCACACTCACATGCCGCACTGTCCAATAGGCCCCACTTCTTCAGAGATGACTTGAAGTGGCCGACCCCAGTGCATAGACGGTTCAGCGAGGTCCACAGGTGGCATGGCAGGTCTTTTCCTTTTACACCACCTCCTAGGTCCCTGATGTATCATTGGATGCGGGAGGGCCCAGCTGTCTCCCACGTCTGTTTCCAGGATGCTGCCAGCCAGGTGTCTCTGGACAAGTCCTCAGGGATAGACTGTAGCGTCTCTTGTGCTGCCTTGTTGTAGGGATGGTGAGACTTGAACCTGCCTGGTGGAGCCGGTGTTATTGTGGCTTTGTGCAGGATGTGCCAGTTGTACTTCTGGGCTTTTCTTGCCAGGGTGAGGGTAGCTGCATCCTGTCAGAGACTGGCCGGGGCGATTCCAACAAGGACTGGCAGGTGGGACACAGGGGTGGGTTTCAGACAACCAGTTACTATCCGGAGGGCGCTGCTGATGGCAGGATCTACCTTGTTCGCGTGTGGACTTCTGCTCCAGGTAGGGGCACAGTATTCGGCTACGGGTGGATATGCGTGGATATGCGAAGGGTCTGGGGGGAAGCTCCCCAAGTCGAACCCGCCAAACGGCGGATGAGCAAGACCCTTGCTGTTACCTTGGCCTTCACTTCATCCAGGTGTTGCTTATAGGACAGTGTCCAATCCAAGCATACACCAAGGTACTTGGGGGCTTGCTGGAACTCTAGGCGGTTGTTGCCAACATACATATCCAGTTCCCTTGCTTCCCGATTGCTGAGGTGGTATGCTGCAGACACTGTCTTGCCCACGCTGAGCTGAAGGTGCCACTTCTGGAGGGAGTCTGCCAGGATGCCCATGTTTCGGTTGAGACCATCTTCCATCACCTTCCATGTTGGGCGTCAAAGCATGATGGCCAAATCGTCCGCATAGCAGTACTTGGTAGATATTGTATCCGGCAGGTCGTGAATGTAGATGTTGAACAACATTGGTGAGAGGACGGAGGCTTGCGGGACACCGTTCTTCAGCCTTCGGAACCTGCTGGTCTGGCCATCGCTGGTCTGTAGGATAAAGCTACGGTTCGATAGCATCTCCATGATGAACCTCACCATGTGCCGGTCTGGGATTGTTCTCAACAGTTTCAGATGTAGTCCACGGTGCCACACGGTGTCATAGGCAGCTGTCAGGTCCAGGAATACTATTCCAGCTTTCTCGTTATCCTGAAAGCTGTCTTCGATGTCCTGAGTGAGTAGGGTTACCTGATCCACTGTTGACCTGCCTTGGCGGAAGCCGGTTTGTTCCGGTGGGAGTTGTGGGTCCACCACTGGCTCAATGCGGCTGTGAATCAGCCTCTCCAGGATCTTATATGGGACACAGAGCAGAGAGATGGGCCTGTAGGACTTCGGCTCTTCAGTGGGTTTGTTCGGCTTTGGCAAGGCTATGACAGAAGCATGGCGTCAGGTCTTTGGAAGCTTGGACCTCCGGAAACATGCTGAGAAGAACTAGCATAGCCAGCAAGATGTTCTTTCACTTTGGTGTATGACAAACTCTGGGTGGATATTGTCTCGACCTGGTGACTTGCCTGGCTTCAGTTTATTAATTGCTGCACTTAGTTCGGCTGCTGTGAAGTCTCCTGAGAGGTTGGCATCGACGTTGGCTGCCCTGGAGAGAGACGATACCTCACACGAGATCAGTCGTGTGAAGTTTTTGTCTGCAGCTGGGAAGCAATGGCATCTGCTGTCACTTGACACCTGCGGGGTGTTGTTTTTCTCCTTGAAAGCAGGTTGATGGTCTGCCACGCCTTCCGGCTAGAATGGGTGAAGTCGATAAATTCCACTACTTCAGTCCACCTAGTCCTTTGGGTGTCGTCCAGCTTCTGCAGTAAAATTGTTGCTGTTGTGTCCATTTCTTCCCTGGAGCTCGCCTGCTGGTGTTGGCGCAGCAGGTAGCTGCACTCCTCATCCCAGCCCGGGATATAGTTCTTGTTGTAGCCACACAGGATGTTGTGCTTTGCTGCCCTTAGGAGGACTTTACAGTAAGCGGTGTATGCAGCGTCCACATCAGCTGCTTCTGGGTCCAGCAGACCAGCAGTTCTTCTTTCCGTTTCTGCCATAAACAACTTCCAGTTCACCTTCCTGAAATTCCATCTCCTGACCGGTCTGCCAGCTAGTGGCTGTACCAGCGATGGTACTTTGATGGATGGCCAGTGGTGTGAACGAGGGAACCTGCCCAAGACACGTCTCTCCAGTTTCAGGTCGTTACTGTGGCATACGGCGAAGGCCAGGTCTGGGTTGGTGTAAGAGTTCCAGCGTGCAGAAAAGAAGCTTGGGGGCTCTTTTGGGTCAAAGAGCAGCAGTGCTTCAATGTTAGAAGCCCACTCACTCAGCGCTTCACCATCATGTGAGGTGTGGTTGTAACCCCAATCTGTATGTTGGCAGTTGAAGTCACCTGCATAGATGGCGGGAGCAGGCACAGGTGGAAGTGATGATACAGTCAGCGCTGTTGGTGGGGGCTTGTATACATTCACAACAGATGTTTCTTGGATTTGGGTGACCAGCCACTCAATGTTGCAGCCAGGTGGAGAGTGGCTGGTGGCTGACCAACTTAATCCTTCCCGGACAAAGGTTGCCATTCCATGCATCTTGCTGTGGATGGACCCAGCGAGGAGGAACCCAGGCAGCTTGAGGTTGTCATCAGAAACGCAGTGTGTCTCTTGCAGGAGAACAACTGCCACTTTATTGGAATCGGCGAGATGTCTGATGACTTCGAGTTTGGTGATGGTAAGGCCCTCGACGTTGAGTTGGAGCACTGACAGGCCTTGGTTTTCGACGGTAGGGGTATCCGCCCATCCTAAGCAGGACGTTCTCTGCCTTGGTCTTGACCTTGGCTTGTACCTTGGTCTGCCAGCTCGATGATTCTTCGGCAACATTAGTTTCATGAGTTGGTCTTGCACCATTTCTCACTACTCGCAGGGGAGGCCGTGTAGAGGCTGTCGTCTTCAGTCACTGATATTGACTAATATTAAATTACCAGCAATATATATACACTGCCTGTCCTTGCCCTTTACACAGCAAAATTCCTCTAGATTCCTTGAATCATTTAATGATATTATGTACCATAGAGGGTGAAATATCCAAATCCCTTCATATCTTTGTCTGGGGAATATTGTTTTTAAACATTTTAATAAGTTTCTCATGCATTTGTTGGCAAAATTGAGATCCTCAACACATCTTTGATCCTCAAAAACTAGCCCTGTGTCCGAAATTGCTCACTCATTCACTACTCCCTAGCCCCTATATAGGGAATTACTAAATAGGACTACCGTATATAGTGAGCTCACTGGTAAAATGAAAAAAAAAAAAAAACGCTTTCGGACACTCATCCATCGCGCTGGTATTTATGTCATTACTGTTGCACAATTAAAATGTTCCAGATCAGCCGGCTGGTGGGTTTTCAAAATAATAAATACATGCATGTATTTTTGTGATAAATCCATATTATACTGATCATATTTCCCACATTAATCAATACAAAGTGCCTGCATCTTTCAGGTTTTTTAAATCAAGGCTGAATACTTTCTTCTTTGCTGCTGCCTTTTATTAAATCAAATTTTAGACTTTTAATTTGATTTCTTTCAGCTCAACCGCAATGCATGATGAGATATATTGCTTTGGTTAGTGACCATCGTTGTATACTACTTTTCGTGATGCATTGTGGGATACTTTGAGTGCATTATATAGGGTGTAAATAATCCTCACTAAGGTTTCGGACAGCACTACAAAATGGCGTCCTTGCTATATAGTGCCCTATATAGTGAGTAGGGAGCGATTTCGGATACGGTAGGCCTTTTCAGGATACTGATTTTGTTTCAAATCATGATTACGATAACCTGTTGACATCAGCTGTTTCAAATCACATCATTATTTAATTGTTTACTCATTACTAGCCCTAAACTGCCCCATCACAGCTGTTTTGGGAATGTGTTGCAGGCTTGAAATGCAGGAATGGATGTATATTAACAAATGAAATGAAGTTGATCAGACAAAACATGAAATATATTGGGTTCATACTGTCTGCAATGAAATACAAGTCAAAGTAAATTTAGAAAATGATGCTTTCTTTTTTTATTTGTATTTTCCACACCATCCCAACTTTTTCTGATATGGGGTTGCACATATTGTGATCAGAAGATGAGCTGGGTCTAGCTTTGACTAAAAGGGAAAGCCAGAAGCTAGGCATGAGAGCATCCTGGTATATAATTCATCTCCCAACCCTACCATGAACCTGAGTGATTGCCTTGGGGATGATTTTCCATAATTCTCTGTGCCAGGGAATGCTCCACCCCCACATATATGCCTTTACCTAATGGAAAAGCATTAGATATGCCTGACTACATAAACAGATTTTCAACCTAAGCTGAGAAGAAAATTAAGACTGTGTCTGAATCCTGTACACCAATTGGCAGGTGTTTGGAATAGAAGATATCTACTCCTAATGTAGTCTTCATTATTCTACATTCTGATAAAGAATACATGTTGAAGTTGACATGATGGATTATGATGAAGCAAAAGTTCACTTCAGGACTGGTGGGCCAAGCCAATCAACTCTTTATAGGTCATTAAAGTAATGGATTTTACTGGTATCCACTGCAGCCATAAGGAGAAGGGTTCGTTGGGTGTTCTTTGAATAGACTCTTCAAAAAAAAAAAAAGGAAACTCTACAGGTACTTACTTTTGAGGTTTTTTACTTTGTCCCTCTGGTCTAACCTTTAAATGTTCTATACAGAACTGTAAAACAGAATGTTTTTATATCAGGAAGGATTCCAGGTAGAATCATATTAGTCAGCTAAGAACCAATAACTATCCAATGGAGTCTTGAAGAGTCCTATTTTCTAAGAGTACAGTTAAAGGTTTTAATTCAAACTCTATTACTACGTTTACATGCACAACATAGTCCAGATTTTGCCCTTATTCTGAAAAAGACAATATTCTTATTAAGCTGTTTACATGGCTAATGAAAATGAATATTCACTAATATTCCCATTTACATGCAGCCATGCATACTTCCAGCTTTGAAAACTGTTGTCTAGTTGGTTTGTGTACAACACACAGAGCTGACCGTAAACAGTCCAGAGGCTGTGTGTTGCAAACTGCCGTAAAAAAACCCAATTGAAATGCAAATTCAGACTGCACAATATACATGTTCAAAGAATGCTGCTAAAACCCCAATAATATCAGCATATCTCATGTGTTAATCAGAAAATGCTAAATTCTGAATAAGGCCAAATTCAGAATATCCAAGCAGAAATGCTGTTTACATGACCCATATCAAATTCTGAATATTGTCATATTCATTTCTGAGGATCACAGCAACATAGTTCCAACCTTAGAACCTGCAGAAGTCTGGTTTGCAAGGCCATTGTAAATCATACTGTTCCCAGGTTGTTCCTCATTGTAGCACTCTGCCCCTATACTGTGCATCATGTAGTCACAATCTGTGGTTGACCATATGTAATGTCAATCAAATAGCCTCATCCTGTGAAAGTAGGCAGTTCTTGGCCATGAGTGATGAAAACTGGAAATCTAGCAAAAACTAGAAGTATGACATGCAGTGCAAGGCTTCCAGTATCTGATATGCATCAGATTTCTTGTTGAACCCATTCTGGCCTTTATTTATCAATCACAGGTATCGTGTCCATCATGACCCTATGTGTCATGGCATATGAACGCTACATTCGAGTGGTACATGCCAAGGTCATAGACTTCCACTGGACCTGGAGATCCATCACCTTCATCTGGCTCTACTCACTTGCATGGACTGGTGCTCCTCTCCTGGGCTGGAACAGGTACACCCTGGAGATCCACCAACTGGGCTGCTCTTTGGACTGGGCCTCTAAAGACCCCAATGATGCCTCCTTCATACTTTTCTTCCTCCTTGCCTGCTTCTTTGTTCCAGTGGGGGTTATGGTCTACTGCTATGGAAATATTATGTACACAGTGCATATGGTAAGAAACAAAACAAAGTTCTTACATTGACACAATGTTGGATTGCTCCATGCCTTTACTTTGATATCATAATCTATTTATATGTTCAATTCTGTTAGTTTTTCCACACCAACATTGCCAAACCATATCTTACAAACCATATCAACACATATCACTTATCCATCAAGGTTGCTGAAGGCAATCCCAGCTGACTTTAGGTGAGTGGCAAAGTACACCCTGGACAGGTTGCCAGTCTATTGCAGGGCTAACAAAGAGACAAACAATAATTCACACCGATGGGCAATTTAGAGTAGCCAGTTGACCTCATCTGCATGTTTTTGGACTGTGGGAGGAAATCAGAGCACCCAGGCAGGGAAAGAACATGCAAACTCTGCAGAAAGGCTCCAGTTAGCCATGAGGTTCAAACCCAGAACCTTCTTGCTGTGAGGCAACAATGCTACCACTGCACTACCATGCCACCGCCCAATTCAAATAAAGGGAAATTTTAATGTTACAATGTACAAAGATGTTCTAGATAACTGTGTGCTTCCACCTTTGTGGCAATGGTTTGGGTAAGGCTCACATATGGATGTGAAGGTCATGTGTCAGCCTACTTTTGGCCATATATCTGTCTGTCAAAACCAAATCCATCCATCCATTATCTGTAGCCGCTTATCTTGTACAAGGTTGTAGGCAAGCTGGAGCCTATCCCAGCTGACTATGGGAGAGGGTACACCCTGGACAAGTCACCAGGTCATCGCAGGGCTGACACATAGAGACAAACAACCATTCACACTCACATTCACACCTACACCTCCAGGTGCTCCGGTTTCCCCCAAAGACATGCAGTTAGGTTAACTGGCTATTCTAAATTGCCCATAGGTGTGAGTGCACAGAAAGGAACTGGCCACCTTACTGCTGCAATTCTGGCCAAGTCAACCAAACATGGTTCTCCTCAAGCCTGGATCAGTTTCGGCAGGGACAACAATGTTATTCTACTCATTTTTGCTTGCAGAATGTGTATACTATAGGCAGAATATTTTGTTCAGATCTGAATCTCCATGTTCAGATATGTCTTGAAGTTTATGAGTTGGTGTTTCAAATATAATTTAATTGTGTAAAACTTTCTTTTGGGGTGACATGGTGGTGTAGTGGTTAGCACTGTTGTATCACAGCAAGAATGTCCTGGGTTCGAGCCTAACAGCCAATGGGGGCCTTTCTGTGTGGAGTTTGCATGTTCTCCCTGTGTCTGCATGGGTTTCCTCCGGGTGCTCCAGTTTCCCCCACAGTCCAAAGACATGCAGGTTAAGCTAACTGGTGGCTCTAAATTGACCGTAGGTATAAATGTGAGTGTGAATGGTTGTTTGTCTCTATGTGTCAGCCCTGCGATAACCTGGCAACTTATACAGGATGTACCCTGCCTCTCACCCATAGTCAGCTGGGATAGGCTCCAGCTTGCCCGCAACCCTGCACAGGATAAGCAGCTACAGATAATGGATGGATGGATGGATGGATGGAAACTTTCTATAGTCTAAACCACTTTTCAGATGTATTCAGGTTACTGCAGTCCGTCCACCTGCACAGGGACAGAGACATTCTCATATACATGCACTTGTGTACTCATGAACATGCAACAGCACATCATATTTAATAAGATTCCTGATTCATCACTCCATTCATACAACCCCGATTCCAAAAAAGTTGGGACAAAGTACAAATTGTAAATAAAAACGGAATGCAATAATTTACAAATCTCAAAAACTGATATTGTATTCACAATAGAACATAGACAACATATCAAATGTCAAAAGTGAGACATTTTGAAATTTCATGCCAAATATTGGCTCATTTGAAATTTCATGACAGCAACACATCTCAAAAAAGTTGGGACGGGGCAATAAGAGGCTGGAAAAGTTAAAGGTACAAAAAAGGAACAGCTGGAGGACCAAATTGCAACTCATTAGGTCAATTGGCAATAGGTCATTAACATGACTGGGTATAAAAAGAGCATCTTGGAGTGGCAGCGGCTCTCAGAAGTAAAGATGGGAAAAGGATCACCAATACCCCTAATTCTGCGCCGGCAAATAGTGCAGCAATATCAGAAAGGAGTTCGACAGTGTAAAATTGCAAAGAGTTTGAACATATCATCATCTACAGTGCATAATATCATCAAAAGATTCAGAGAATCTGGAAGAATCTCTGTGCATAAGGGTCAAGGCCGGAAAACCAGAGGTGGGACAAAGTCGCTAATGTGCAAGTCACAAGTAAGTCTCAAGTCCTACCACTCAAGTCCGAGTCAAGTCACAAGTCAAGGCACTTTTGACCAAGTCAAGTCCAAGTCCAAGTCCTACCCAAGCCAAGTCGAGTCCAAGTCCAAGTCCCATTTTTTTCCAAGTCCCTAACAAGTCACCATTTATTCTACAGGCAATCAACACATTTTTGATCACAAATGTATTACCTCTCCACACTGCAGTGTATGTCCTCCTTTTCCAGTCACCTTGGATAAAAATGTCTGCTAAATGTAATGTCAATGATTCATAGAGGCAGCACAAGTAACTACAGTACACCCATTCTTTTCCATTTTAAAATGTTTTAGAGCTTGTGCCCCAAGACAATCAAAGAATCTCAGAGGAGACAATGATTAGTTAGTTAACGTTAGTAAAGCATCCTAAATTTTCAGTGAGTTTAGTTTGAGTGAGTCAGTGTACATCTGAGGCTAAGGGTGTGAGAATGAGTGAAAGTATGACCATTTCCTTAAATTTTTTATTGGAAAATTAGTGAGAAATTAAAACAAAATTCTAAACAAAACTAGTACTGGTACTGTGTAACAAAAATCATTTTCTTTTCATTTCATTCATGTCATTTTTCACATAAAAATGCTTTTCATGTGCATTTTAAGACATGAAACTCAAAGTCCAAGCTAACAGATGATCTGTGTACTTTTAGAATCAAAGAATGGTTTTCCTTCTGAAGTTAGGCACTGTCCCAACATACAACATGACATGCCTTTAACACAATACAACGTGACTTGAGTATGTTTCTGTGTGTGAGAGAGACCAACTAACTGACAAAATTCCAGAAATATCTGTTCTCCACTACTGAGAGAGGGATGTTGCATCCAATGACCAAATCTGTTAGTATTGAATTTGTGATGGCTTTTTGTTGTGGGTGGGTAGCATTGTACTGTCTGTCTTTTGCAGTAAGGAATCCAGAAATGGACGGCTGCTCTGTCTCACTTGGGATGATCTTGTTCTTCAGATATTCTGCAAATCTAAACAAGAAAAAAAAAGTAAAATTAGTAGGCCTACTTGTTTTCTGTTTTTAATCATGTAGACATTAACATGCTTTTATCATTTTCAATATCAAAGTCTGAGTTCATTTAATCCGAACATATTTGTTTATACACAGTATAATGTTTAATACAACCCAGCCAGGATGTTCCCTTAAGCAGTTTAGCTAGACCACAATGCATTCACTAAACACTCGCTAAAATACCGGTAGCCTCAGTAAACACAGAACGTTGTGACGATGTAGCCAGAATCAGAGTCCTCTAGGGCTCTGGCCAGAATGTGAGAATGAAGCCCTGGCAACATTCTAGAGAGCCGTATAATAAAGTAGAATAAACAGTTGTTGTGAATTTCAGAATGTTCAGCGGAATCCTCCAGATCCAAGTTGCGTGCTTTTGGCGAATTTGGTTTCTCGACAGAGACTAATAAATGCACTGGTAAAGCCACGCTATGTAAAGGCATTGTGTGCCCTGTCGTTTGGGTAAGACTGTGGGATAATGCTTCGCGTCGGAGTAGGCTACACTCCAATCTGTCGGGATGTACTGCGCTATAAAACGTCAGCTGAGCTTACATTTTACATAGCCCAAATGGCCCATTATTCACATTGCCTACATGACACCAGAGAGAGGAAGAGAATAGAATTGAATGTCTCTGATGACACGTAATCCCAGCACTAATAACACACATCGCACAGCGTCCATGACTTGGTGCAGTACGTAGCAAACAGTTAAACACCTGGTTTAACTTGCATTGCTAGTCATCTCGTCTCGGTGGTTTAAATGCCTTTCATGACGAGCACTGACTTTCCCATTGCAAAGAGCGAACTTCTGTTTTACATACTTAGTTTGCAGTCTGGGTAACTGTTTATTTGATTCACGTTTTATCCTTTGCTGTCCGGTTCTTATCATAAGTCTGTGTCGTTCTGACCAGAGCCTTTATAACAATCTTGTAAACTTTCTCTGCTCTGACCAAATCACCACCTTCTGGCTATGCCTTCCCAATGTGTGTTAACTGGTAGCCTAGTCCACATAACCTAACACTAGACTGAACACAAAAGCAATCCAAAAAAAAAAAAAAAAAAATCTACTTCACTATTTTATATTCAGCAAAGCAAAACAAATCCTTGACAGCGTTAATACATTAACACATTCCACTTCTAGCCACCAACTAGCCTGTACAGATTCTTGCTACCTGGCTTTGTTACTTACTTGTCCTTATGCAGCCTCAGGTGACGAGCGAAGTTTGATGTGGTTGACTGGCTGTCCGAAATTGTGGCTCCACATGTTCTGCACGTAGCAATGCGTTTGTCATCTGTATTGGAGTGTTCTTTAAATCCAAAGGAAATTACGCGGGGAATCATGTTTTTATCCGTCCGTTCATCATTCAGCGTCCTCGTTGCCCATCACCGTTTGGTTTTTCATTTGAACCAGTTGAAGTGCTTGAGCAGGGCCGGAGTGGGCCCTGTTTTCACTCCGGGAGTTTAATTCACATTCAGGCCACTTTGAAATGGAGGAGGAATTTGAGTACATTAAAAAAGATAAAACAAATAACTGTTCTTTCACAATGCTTTTTATTTGGTTTAAATTCAGGTAGTGACAATGTATGTTGTTCGTCGTTCTCTGCATTACTTTAGGGTTAATAAAACTTCCATTACGCGGTAGTTTAATGACCACAAACGTAATGCAGAGACCGACGAACGATTTCATCTAGTATGAGACGGGGCTCCACTTAAAATTGGATGGTGTGTGGCCGCGTGTCTAATCCGCATATACATTTATCTGTGTCACCAACATGTCCCAAAGTTCCTTAGTGAAAATATTTGAAAACACATCCAAAGGACATGCATCTTCAGAAATCGGCATCTTCGGCCTGGGTGTGGGAATGAACTTTTACGTCGGGGGCGAAATCCAGCTGACTGCCACTCCAAATAGCAAAGCAGCGAGTATGGCTGATTGTTTCGTGTTATTTAAGACGAATTACACAACACTTTTTTAGTCACATAGTCTTAAAATAACGAAAGCACCCATCTCGCGTGCATTTGAACCAATGCTTGTGCATTACATGCCGCATACGCCTCGAAAATAATGGCAAATCAGCAATGCTGGGTACTCAGCAACCGGCAGATAAAGCGTGAGGGCGCATTAGGCAACTCAAACATGGTTAAATGAAATGTAGGCTAAAGCAAGTGTTCGATTCTGCTTAGAATATTGGCATACGCATACACCTCTTCTAAGTTATATATTTAACAACAATTATTTAACATCAAATATGACTTCTAGGCCTGTGTGTTCATAACCACAATGTGCGCACGCCTGTGGAAATGCACGGTGTGACAGCGAGATGAAATAGGCTGGATGAGGAAATAACGCGCAACAGCACATTTGGGACCTGTTCATCTAAAATTGTTAATAACTGGGATGTAAAGCAATGTCCAGTTCTTCTTAGAATTAAGACATACACCACATCTATACCGTGTAAATTGCGAGATTTCACATGACATCAAAAAGCTGAATTGACATCGCAAACTATCGACACATTATAGGCCTAGCATAGACTGATAAAATCGACAAACAGGGTTATCATGCTCCATATCTTTCGTAACCTACCAGCTGGTCTTGAGAACATATCTGTCAATTTGGCACATTTTGCTGCCACCTTTTTTAAGCTCCGCCCTTTCGGTTCCACCTGGCCTCTTTCTGCCCTCCATCACTGACGCGCGCTGTTTCGCGCCAATGTTGTTTAAGTTCCCCGCAATACAGAGGAGGAGTCTTGGACCAAACCAACTGCAATAGAGGGGAGGGGAGAATTTCCTTATTTGGTAGCGCCTATTTAATCTGCTGCGATGCTGTCGGCGTCTGGGCTGCCATGTGAAAATGGAGAGCGCAGTTGAATTGATGATTAATGCAAGAATAAGATCAGTGACCAAAATTAGTGAAAATTATTTTCCCCATGCTCCAAGCAGGCCACCATTGATGGTTTGGGCCGGGGATGGTCCCGGCTAAATATAGGGCCACCCCGGCATTGTGCTTGAGTGACACCTAGTGCTAGTGGATTGAGTTGCCGTAGCCTAGGACAAGGAGCTACACCGCATTCAAATAATAACGAGTGTACTTGGATTCAAAATCGGGGGGGAAGAATATTTATACCTGATACGCCAAGTCATTGCAAGCTAAAACTGTCAAGTCCAAGTCAAGTCTCGAGTCAACAGCGTGCAAGTCCGAGTCGAGTTGCAAGTCATTCCTCATCTAGGGATTTCAAGTCTCAAGTCATCAAAATGGTGACTCGAGTCTGACTCGAGTCCAAGTCACATGACTCGAGTCCACATGTCTGCGGAAAACCATACTGGGTGCCCGTGATCTTCGGGCCCTTAGACGTCACTGCATCACATACAGGCATGATTCTGTATTGGAAATCACAAAATGGGCTCAGGAATATTTCCAGAGAACATTATCTGTAAACACAATTCACCGTGCCAGCCGCCATTGCCAGCTAAAACTCTATAGTTCAAAGAGGAAGCCGTATCTAAACATGATCCAGAAGCGCAGACGTCTTCTCTGGGCCAAGGCTCATTTAAAATGGACTGTGGCAAAGTTGAAAACTGTTCTGTGGTCAGACGAATCAAAATTTGAAGTTCTTTATGGAAATCAGGGACGCCGTATCATTTGGACTAAAGAGGAGAAGGACGACCCAAGTTGTTATCAGCGCTCAGTTCAGAAGCCTGCATCTCTGATGGTATGGGGTTGCATTAGTGTGTGTGGCATGGGCAGCTTACACATCTGGAAAGACACCATCAATGCTGAAAGGTATATCCAGGTTCTAGAGCAACATATGCTCCCATCCAGACGACATCTCTTTCAGGGAAGGCCTTGCATTTTCCAACATGACAATGCCAAACCACATACTGCATCAATTACAGCATCATGGCTGCGTAGAAGAAGGGTCCGGGTACTGAACTGGCCAGCCTGCAGTCCAGATCTTTCACCCATAGAAAACATTTGGCGCATCATAAAACAGAAGATACGACAAAAAAGACCTAAGACAGTTGAGCAACTAGAATCCTACATTAGACAAGAATGGGTTAACATTCCTATCCCTAAACTTGAGCAACTTGTCTCCTCAGTCCCCAGACGTTTACAGACTGTTGTAAAGAGAAAAGGGGATGTCTCACAGTGGTAAACATGGCCTTGTCCCAACTTTTTTGAGATGTGTTGTTGTCATGAAATTTAAAATCACCTAATTTTTCTCTTTAAACGATACATTTTCTCAGTTTAAACATTTGATATGTCATCTATGTTCTATTCTGAATAAAATATGGAATTTTGAAACTTCCACATCATTGCATTCTGTTTTTATTTACAATTTGTACTTTGTCCCAACTTTTTTGGAATCGGGGTTGTAATTTCAGTTACTTTTACATTTCCCAGGGTATTAAAATACAGAGACTGAACTATTCCCACTGTGCTGGAGAGTTTTTCTGCCTGATTAGTGTGCGCTTATAAAATATCTTAATGGCTAATAGAAAAAGTCAGGAGCCAGATAGTCTCTGAAGCCAAAAGTGAGCCACAGTACGCATGGAATAACAGACACAATGAAAGAGGGAATTTTATAAATAAACTGAACACTAAACTTGAATGAACGGCGGAGCAAATTACAGCTGTTAAAAAGACACCTGCACACAAGAAAAGTCCTCATTAGTGTACACTAATCACAAATGGACCCTTTTACTCTGCAAACAGAACTGAAGGGAGTAGTGGCAAAGCATTAACCTAACACTCTTTGATCTACTCTTTTTTAAAGTACTACCCTACCACTAGGTGGCACGGTGGTGTAATGGTTAGCACTGTCGCCTCACAGCAAGAAGGTACTGGGTTCGAGCCCAGCAGCCAACAAGTGCCTCCCTGTGTCTGTGTGGGTTTCCTCTGGGTGCTTCGGTTTCCCCCACAGTCCAAAGACGTGCAGGTTAGGTTAATTGGTGGCTCTAAATTGACTGTAGGTGTGAGTGTGAATGGTTGTTTGTCTCTAGGTGTCAGCCCTGTGATGATCTGGCAACTTGTCTAGGGTGTACCCTGCTTCTCGCCCATAGTCAGCTGGGATAGGCTCCAGCTTGCCTGCAACCCTGTCCAGGATAAGCGGCTACAGATAATGGATGGATGGATGAATGAATACCCTGCCACGTAGTGGTTGGGTTTATTTGTTTGGGGGTTTGGTTTTATAGTTTTTTATTGCCAGTTAAAGGACAAATCAGATTTCACTGGGCAAATGTGATTTCAGCACAGACGTGAAGGAGGATGTCAATGCTAACTCAGGTGGAGAGGGCTCAGGTTAATTGAAAGAAACTTTAGCTCCTTGAACCTGAGCAGGGACTCTTTGATAAAACAGACTCTTTAGAGCATACAGACTCTATGGGGTCAGATTTGATTTGGGCGAACTCACCACCATTAGATTTTATGTATTTTTCTATCAGACCCACTGGGCCGAGATCACCAAATTTCATACATGAACATAGAGCACATGAAGTCTAGTTTGTGAATAAGAGGATGTCAACAGGATGTCACCAGATCAGTATTTTTATCAGCCAATATTGGTATTGTATTGAAAATAAAAAGGGGGATATATACGTATCCCTATCCCAAATGATCATAAAAGGTTAGAAAAATTGGAAAATATTTTTTAAAGGTTTGCCTCAAGCAGTGGTCCATTATAATTACAATGCTTATCATGGTAATTATTACTGTTTCTTGTCCTGAGCCAAAACTATGTGAGAAAGCAAGTACATGAAAACATGTGAGTAGCACTCCTACTAAAGTAAATTATTTCTTCCAAAACTATGAAATTTGAGCATCAAAATATCAAACGTGTATATAATAGAAGAAATGAACACTTGCACCTCACCACCTCTGAACTAAAAGCATATTTCTGACATTTTATACTTCCTGCATCCCAAATAATTTTGGCAAATCCCTATAAATGTGCTGTTTGAAAGATCATTAAGTAGCCAGTTTGATTTCTAAGAACCTTTATGAAGCAAATGAAAGCAAATGGGATCACCAGTGTCTCATTTCACCTACAGTGGTGCTTGAAAGTTTGTGAACCCTTTAAAATTTTCTATATTTCTGCATAAATATGACCTAAAACATCATCGGATTTTCACACAAATCCTAAAAGTAGATAAAGAGAACCCAGTTAAACAAATGAGACAAAAATATTATACTTGGTCATTTATTTATTTATTGAGGAAAATGATCCAATATTGCATATCTGTGAGTGGCAAAAGTATGTGAACCTTTGCTTTCAGTATCTGGTGTGACCCCCTTGTGCAGCAATAACTGCAAATAAACATTTCCGGTAACTGTTGATCAGTCCTGCACACCGGCTTGGAGGAATTTTAACCCATTCCTCCATACAGAACAGCTTCAACTCTGGGATGTTGGTGGGTTTCCTCACATGAACTGCTCACTTCAGGTCCTTCCACAACATTTCAATTGGATTAAGGTCAGGACTTTGACTTGGCCATTCCAAAACATTAACGTTATTCTTCTTTAACCATTCTTTGGTTGAACAATTTGTGTGCTTAGGATCATTGTCTGGCTGCATGACCCACCTTCTCTTGAAATTAAGTTCATGGACTGATGTCCTGACTTTTTAAAGGACATTTTCCTTTAGAATTTGCCGGTATAATTCAGAATTCATTGTTCCATCAATGATGGCAAGCTGTCCTCGCCCAGATGCAGCAAAACCGGCCCAAACCATGATATTAATACCACCATGTTTCACAGATGGCATAAAGTTCTTATGCTGGAATGCAGTGTTTTCCTTTCTCCAAACATAATGCTTCTCATGTAAAGCAAAAATTTCTATTTTGGTCTCCTCCGTCCACAAAACATTTTTCCAATAGCCTTCTGGCTTGTCCACGTGATCTTTAGCAAACCGCAGACGAGCAGCAGTGTTCTTTTGGGAGAGCAGTGGCTTTCTCCTTGCAACCCTGCCATGCACACCATTGTTGTTCAGTGATCTCCTGATGGTGGGCTCATGAACATTAACATTAGCCAATGTGAGAGAGGTCTTCAGTTGCTTAGAAGTTACCCTGGGGCCCTTTGTGATTTTGCTGACTATTAAATGCCTTGCTCTTCGAGTGATCTTTGTTGGTCGACCATTCCTGGGGACCAATTCAATGGTCTTGAATTTCCTCCATTTGTATACAATCTGTCTGACTGTGGATTGGTGGAGTCCAAACTCTTTAGAGATGGTTTTGTAACCTTTTCCAGCCTGATGAGCATCAACAACACTTCTTCTGAGGTCCTCAGAAATCTCCTTTGTTCGTGCCATGATACACTTCCACAAACGTGTTGTGAAGATCAGACTTTGATAGATCCCTGTTCTTTAAATAAAACAGCGTGCCCACTCACACCTGATTGTCATCCCATTGACTGAAAACACCTGACTCTAATTTCACCTTCAATATGGATATGGATAATGGATATGAATGTCATGGCAATATTTGGGCTTTCAGTAATTTCTTTGAACTGTTCTTTTTTCTGTGGCAGAATGTACAGCATGCATTTTTAATTAAAAAAAAAAACACTAGAATTTGGTGCGCAAGTTTTAATTTTCTTTGGGTTTTCTGAAATCAACACAAGGTCAAAATTAAACATACAGGGTCAAAAATTTACATATGGTCACTTAGATTATTAATTCAGAGGTGCTGAAACATCCAAAATCACCCAAAGGGCAGCACGGTGGTATAGTGGTTAGCACGGTCGCCTCACAGCAAGAAGGTTCTGGGTTCAAACCCAGCAGCCGGCGAGGGCCTTTCTGTGTGGAGTTTGCATGTTCTCCCCGTGTCTGCATGGGTTTCCTTCGGGTGCTCCGGTTTCCCCCATAATCCAAAGACATGTAGTTAGGTTGACGTGGGGCGGCCTTGGGCTGAGGTGCCCTTGAGCAAGGTATCTGACCCCTGACTGCTCCCTGGGCACCCTGGTGTAGCTGCCCACTGCTCTGAGTGTGTGCGCATGTGTTCACTGCTTCAGAAGGGTTAAATGCAGAGGATGAATTTCACTGTGCTTGAAGTGTGCATGTGACAAAGGTTTCTGCTTCAAAATGTTTCTTATTTTGCCAAGGCCAGATCTCTTAAGTTCTGTTAGTGAACATGACTGACTACAGCTGGTAGCTTCTCTATTCCTTCATAAAAAGGGTTTGTTTACAGCACTCATTGGATTGAACAACACACAATACAATGAAAAAGTTCAAGGAGCTCAGTGCAGATCTGAGAAAGAGGATCGCAGATATACACAACTCCGGAATGTCTCTTGGAGCCATTTCTAAACAACTGCAAATTCCAAAATCAGTTCACACAATTGTATCCAAGTTATTGCGAGGTGTAGTCACTTTGCCAAGCCACTTTGGTTCAAGAAAACCCAAACTGCTGTCACCCTCAGCTGAAAGGAAATTCGTTTAGATGGTCAGGAACAACCTGGGAATCACCATGGCACAGCCTTGCCATGAACTGGAAACTGATGGATCACTGTCTACAGGTCAGATTACCGTGGACTAAGAGGCTGCTATCCAAGAAATAACCCCCGCTCCAAAATTGACACCTTCAAGCTTAACTAAAGTTTGAAGCTGACTACATGGACAAAGAAAAAGCCTTCTGGAGGATAGCTGTATGGTCAGATGAGACAAAGATTGAGTTGTTTGGCCACAATGACCATCATATACAGAGGAACACTGTACCAGCTGGTGGTGGTGGTAGGATCATCATGCTCTGGGGCTGTTTTGCTGCCAGTGGAACTGATTCATTGCACAAAGTGGATGGAATAATGAAGGAGGAGGACTACCTCAGAATTCTTCAGCATAAACCATCAGAAACTTGAACATGACTTGGGAGTTACAACAGGATAATGAACCCAAACACGCATCAGAGCTGGTTGTGGAGGATAAAGCAGGCTAACATTAAGCTTAAAACAAGTCCTGACTTCATCCCTATTGAAAATATATGGATCATGCTTAGAAGTCGAGTCCATGCCAAGAAAAAAAAATTTAATTGAACTATTCCAATTCTACCATGGGGCGGCACGGTGGTGTAGTGGTTAGCGCTGTCACCTCACAGCAAGAAGGTCCAGGTTCGAGCCCCGTGGCCGGCGAGGGCCTTTCTGTGTCGAGTTTGCATGTTCTCCCCGTGGCCGCGTGGGTTTCCTCCGGGTGCTCCGGTTTCCCCCACAGTCCAAAGACATGCAGGTTAGGTTAACTGGTGACTCTAAATTGACCGTAGGTGTGAATGTGAGTGTGAATGGTTGTCTGTGTCTATGTGTCAGCCCTGTGATGACCTGGCGACTTGTCCAGGGTGTACCCCGCCTTTCGCCCATAGTCAGCTGGGATAGGCTCCAGCTTGCCTGCGACCCTGTAGAAGGATGGAGCGGCTAGAGATAATGAGATGAGATAATGAGATGAGATGAATTCTACCATGAAGAGTCGTGAAATATCCAACCAGAATTCTGCCAGAAGCTTGTTCATAGTAAGCAAAAAATATTTGGTCAAGGTGAATCGTGCAAAGAGACATTTGACCCAAATATTAGGTGTGCTGTACAGGGGTACTTGAAAGTTTGTGAACCCTTTCGAATTTTCTGTATTTCTGCATAAATATGACCTAAAACATCATCAGATTTTCACACAAATCCTAAAAGTAGATAAAGAGAACCCAGTTAAACAAATGAGACAAAAATATTATACTTGGTCATTTATTTATTGAGGAGAAATGATCCAATATTGCATATCTGTGAGTGGCAAAAGTATGTGAACCTTTGCTTTCAGTATCTAGTGTGACCCCCTTGTGCAGCAATAACTGCAACTAAATGTTTCCGGTAACTGTTGATCAGTCCTGCACACCGGCTTGGAGGAATTTTAGCCCATTCCTCCATACAGAACAGCTTCAACTCTGGGATGTTGGTGGGTTTCCTCACATGAACTGCTCACTTCAGGTCCTTCCACAACATTTGAATTGGATTAAGGTCAGGACTTTGACTTGGCCATTCCAAAATATTAACTTTATTCTTCTTTAACCATTCTTTGGTAGAATGACTTGTGTGCTTAGGGTCGTTGTCTTGCTGCA
This sequence comes from Neoarius graeffei, assembly GCF_027579695.1. NCBI lineage: Eukaryota > Metazoa > Chordata > Actinopteri > Siluriformes > Ariidae > Neoarius > Neoarius graeffei. The sequence continues at coordinate 66,522,112 of NC_083575.1, forward strand.
TGACCCACCTTCTCTTGAGATTCAGTTCATGGACAGATGTCCTGACATTTTCCTTTAGAATTCGCTGGTATAATTCAGAATTCATTGTTCCATCAATGATGGCAAGCCGTCCTGGCCCAGATGCAGCAAAACAGGCCCAAACCATGATACTACCACCCCCATGTTTCCCCGATGGGATAAAGTTCTTATGCTGGAATGCAGTATTTTTCCTTTCTCCAAACATAACGCTTCTCATTTAAACCAAAAAGTTCTATTTTGGTCTCATCCGTCCACAAAACATTTTTCCAATAGCCTTCTGACTTGTCCACGTGATCTTTAGCAAACTGCAGACGAGCAGCAATGTTCTTTTTGGATAGCAGTGACTTTCTCCTTGCAACCCTGCCATGCACACCAATGTTGTTCAGTGTTCTCCTGATGGTGGACTCATGAACATTAGCCAATGTGAGAGAGACCTTCAGTTGCTTAAAAGTTACCCTGGGGTCCTTTGTGACCTCGCCGACTATTACACGCCTTGCTCTTGGAGTGATCTTTGTTGGTCAACCACTCCTGGGGAGGGTAACCATGGTCTTGAATTTCCTCCATTTGTACACAATCTGTCTGACTGTGGATTGGTGGAGTCCAAAACCTTTAGAGGTGGTTTTGTAACCTTTTCCAGCCTGATCAGCATCAACAACACTTTTTCTGAGGTCCTCAGAAATCTCCTTTGTTCGTGCCATGATGCACTTCCACAAACATGTGTTGTGAAGGTCAGATCCCTGTTCTTTAAATAAAACAGGGTGCTCACTCACACCTGATTGTCATCCCATTGATTGAAAAACACTTGACTCTAATTTCACTTTTAAATTAACTTATAATCCTAGAGGTTCACATACTTTTGCCACTCACATATGTAATATTGGAACATTTTCCTCACTAAATAAATGACCAAGTATAATATTTTTGTCTCATTTGTTTAACTGGGTTCTCTTTATCTACTTTTAGGACTTGTGTGAAAATCTGTTGTTGTTTTAGGTCATATTTATGCAGAAATATAGAAAATTCTAAAGGGTTCACAAACTTTCAAGCACCACTGTATGTATCTTTTTGACCCTGTATGTATAATTTTGACCCTGTGTTGATTTCAGAAAACCCAAAGAAAATTAACTTGTGCACCAAATTCTAGTGTATTTTTTTAATTAAAGATGAATGCTGTACATTCTGCCACAGAAAGAGAACAGTTCAAAGAATTTACTGAAAGCCCAAATATTGCCATGACATTCATGTCACTGTATGTAAACTTCTGACCACAACTGTACATAATTATGATACACACCACCGTCAGGATTTACACTTGCCACGTGCACGTACTAACTGGGGCAAAGAGCGTTTTATATTTCATGCGGCCACTGACTGGAATTATTTAGATATTACTGTAAGACAGCCTTCATGATTTCAAATCATTCCTCAAATGAACTTAATTTTTAATAAATATATATTTATATATTACATATATTTTAAATAATTTTCAAAATATTTCACTCTGTTTTTATTTGTAGAATTCTTATTCATATTATTTATTAGATCGATATGATTATACATGTGCAAGACTTCTCTGAAAAAACACCACAGTGATGAGAGCCTCCTGTATAAACATTGTTATGAATAAAAAATGAAGAAAGTAAGCCAACACAATGTTTAACAGATGCTTACTGATGGTATGATCACTTCCAGCATTTAAGCTGAGATACTAAATTTTAGAATACTCAATTTTTAAAAAAGCAGTTACCCTGTATGATGTGCTTGGTGTGGCATGATCGCCTGGGAACTGTGTACAATCTAGTTTTTTTTTCTCCTCTGTTTTCATGTCACCTTAATTAATTCATTCCTAATTCTCTCAATTTCTTCCTGTAGCTGCACTCCATTGAGGATCTGCAGACAGTGCAAATCATTAAGGTCCTACGCTATGAGAAGAAGTTGACTACCATGTTCCTGCTAATGAGTTTCTGTTATCTTCTGTGCTGGACACCCTATGCTGTGGTATCCATGCTGGCAGCTTTTGGCAAGCAAAATGCCATCTCACCCACAGTTGCCATCATCCCCTCATTTTTTGCCAAGTCAAGCACAGCTTACAACTCAATTATATATGGCTTCATGAGCAGGAAGGTGAAGGAAGTAAACTCTACACTTTACACCTATATTTGAGATTTTTGAGTAAGAAATCATAATGTGGGAATATACAATGATGCACAAAATTCATATTGTGTATATAGTATCAACATTCGTATGTCATGAATCAATTAAATATACAGAACAGTTTTCATGCGTCACATCTCTTTATCTCTCTGCATGTGTGTATTCTTTGATAGTTTCGGCATTGCATGTTGCAACTGCTGTGCTCCTGCCTGGCCCACCTGCAGTGCAGCATTAAGGACCACCCCCTGACTTGCTGCAACCAATCAGTACGCTCCGTCGTGATGTCACAGAGTCATGATGACAGCCTGGCCCACCAGCAATGCAGCATTAAGGACCACCCCCTGACCTTCTCCAGCCAACCAGTACACCCCACTATGATGCCACAAAGCTGTGACAACAGGCCAAAGAAAAGGGTGACCTTCAACTCCTCTTCGATTGTTTTTATCATTGCCAGCAATGACACGGACCCTCTGGACATCAACGACAAATGTAGAGAGTCATCAGAGATCAGTGTGATTCAAGTCCGACCCCTCTGACCCCTCAACAAGTACCCAAAAGTATTGGAGCACCAAGGCCGATTCTTTTATTTTTGCAATACAATAAAGACATTTGGATTAGAGATGAAAACATGCATACAGTGGTGCTTGAAAGTTTATGAACCCTTTAGAATTTTCCATATTTCTGCCTAAATATGACCTAAAATATCATCAGATTTTCACACAAGTCCTAAAAGTAGATAAAGAGAACCCAGTTAAACAAATGAGACAAAAATATTATACCGGGTCATTTATTTATTGAGGAAAATGATCCAATATTACATATCTGTGAATAGCAAAAGTATGTGAACCTCTAGGATTAGCAGTTAATTTGAAGGTGAAATTAGAGTCAGGTGTTTTCAATCAATGGGATGACAATCAGGTGTGAGTGGGCACCCTGTTTTATTTAAAGAACAGGGATCTATCAAAGTCTGATCTTCACAATACATGTTTGTGGACGCGTATCATGGCATGAACAAAGATTTCTGAGGACCTCAGAAAAAGCGTTGTTGATGCTCATCAGGTTGGAAAAGGTTACAAAACCATCTCTAAAGAGTTTGGACTCCACCAGTCCACAGTCAGACAGATTGTGTACAAATGGGGGAAATTCAAGACCATTGTTACCCTCCCCAGGAGTGGTTGACCAACAAAGATCACTCCAAGAGCAAGGTGTGTAATAGTCGACAAGGTCACAAAGGACCCCAGGGTAACTTCTAAGCCCATGTTTACATTAGACCGTATCAGCAGATCATCAGATTAACGTTTTTAAAACGATTAGTGTGCACACAGCAACACCAATACACGATTTGCGTGCACACAGCAATACCAATACACGGATACGCTCGGCTCCGCAGGCATCCTGCGCTCCAAATCACTCCGCCCTGAACAGCAAGTGCCCTCTGGAGGGTGCGCACTCTGGCCTTGCGCAGCTCACAGAGCACATGAGTGAAGTGAACAAGCTGTGATTCGGGACTGAGCCGCTGTGTGTGTGATCCCAGCGCATATCACTTACCACTTGCAAGTGGAAGGATGGCAAGCCTAAAGACAATCATAACTACACAATGGGCAGTATTTGCATCAGTATTTGCAGTATTTTCATACTTTTATACTCTTTAATGAAAGGTGATACAAGGCGGAAGTCCGCGCCGTTTTTCAGCAGTCGCATCACATGACCAACGCCAGCGAATCAGGAAGGTGGATGTCACAGTGACGTTGTCCAATGAGACGCCAGCTAGAGCTCAGCACAGCGTATCCGCGTATTCTGAATGTTTACACAGCACCAGAGCTGACACGATCTGGATTGAATACGTGGACGCTGGCGGATTCCCGTTTCCCGGCGTTTCCAGGCGGTTTAATGTAAACGGACAGTGCATCCGCGAAGAAAACGAGACAGATACGGTCTAATGTAAACGTAGCCTGAGCAACTGAAGGCCTCGCTCACATTGGCTAATGTTAATGTTCATGAGCCCACCATCAGGAGAACACTGAACAACAATGGTGTGCATGGCAGGGTTGCAAGGAGAAAGCCACTGCTCTCCCAAAAGAACACTGCTGCTCGTCTGCAGTTTGCTAAAGATCACGTGGACAAGCCAGAAGGCTATTGGAAAAATGTTTTGTGGACGGATGAGACCAAAATAGAAATTTTTGCTTGAAATGAGAAGCATTATGTTTGGAGAAAGGAAAACACTGCATTCCAGCATAAGAATCTTATCCCATCTGTGAAACATGGTGGTGGTAGTATCATGGTTTGGGCCTGTTTTGTTGCATCTGGGCCAGGACAGCTTGCCATCATTGATGGAACAATGAATTCTGAATTATACCAGCAAATTCTAAAAGAAAAGGTCAGGACATCTGTCCATGAACTGAATCTCAAGAGAAGGTGGGTCATGCAGCAAGACAATGATCCTAAGCACACAAGTCGTTCTACCAAAGAATGGTTAAAGAAGAATAAAGTTAATGTTTTGGAATGGCCAAGTCAAAGTCCTGACCTTAATCCAGTCGAAATGTTGTGGAAGGACCTGAAGCGAGCAGTTCATGTGAGGAAACCCACCAACATCCCAGAGTTGAAGCTGTTCTGTACGGAAGAACGGGTTAAAATTCCTCCAAGCCAGTGTGCAGGACTGATCAACAGTTACCGGAAACATTTAGTTGCAGTTATTGCCGCACAAGGGGGTCACACCACATACTGAAAGCAAAGGTTTACATATGTTTGCCACTCACAGATATGTAATATTGGATCATTTTCCTCAATAAATAAATGACCAAGTATAATATTTTTGTCTCATTTGTTTAACTGGGTTCTCTTTATCTACTTTGGGGACTTGTGTGAAAATCTGATTATGTTTTAGGTCATATTTATGCAGAAATATAGAAAATTCTAAAGGGATTACAAACTTTCAAGCACCACTGTATGAGACAATAGATCAGCTTTATAGATTTCAGATTTCCTCATATTTATATCTAGATGCGTTAAACAGACCACCTAATTTTTCTTTAGGTGAGCAAAAGTATTGTAACAGGTAGTCTTAATGTAAATAACAATATTTGGTAGCATATCCCTTGCTTGCAATAACTGCATCAAGTAAGAGACCCACTGACATCACCAAACTGTTGATTTCTACTTTTGTTCTATTAAATTCCGTTCAATTTAGTTTTATCTGTATAACAGTGGACATCGTCACAAATCAGCTTTACAGAAATATATAAATTCTGGATGTAAATTTTACTAATATGTATTTATATATTTATAGCTAAATCAGCAAGTCAGAGGCAGCAGTGGCAAGGAAAAACTTCCTGAGACAACATGAGGGAGGAACCAGACTCCAAAGGGATCCCGTCCTTATCTGGGTGAAACTGGAAAGTGTGATTATAAATATTTGGTGTCTATAACTCTATGCTGTATAGTCAAAATGTGCAATCGTATAACCAGAAAATTCATTATAGTTTTAACATGAAGTCTATTTTGAGGATGAATGATAACCAGGAAACAACAAATGGTGAGCACAGTTAGCCAGGCTTTCATTCTTCGTAAACAGTATGAGGGATCAGCTTTAATGCATGAAAATGCTACACAAACACAAAAGGTATATGGTCAGAGACAAGCAAATGGTGGAGGGAGGTCTCCTGGCTAAATTATTGGTAGAATGAATATGCACAAGTACAAATAATCAAGCAGTGATGTAACATGTTGGATAGTCATACATTTTTACCACAAGAGAGCAACACAGGTTATATGCAGCAAGTATACATATAAAACATATTGGCACATTAGGAAATGTACTATAAATCTGAAATATAAAAATATCAATTCTGTAAATTGCTCTGGATAAGGGCATCTGCCAAATGCCATAAGTATAAATGTAAATGTATTCCAAACAATAAAAAGAACAGATTAAATGTCAATACTGTGAATTGAGGGAAATTTCAGAATGTATTGTTCAGACAGAAATGGATAATTTTATAAACATGAAAATACATATTCACTATGCAAACATTTTTTCCTGTATGTAAAAGTGATTCCTAAATCAATCCATGCAAGCATTAACATCTGGCAGTGCTCTGGAATTTGAACTCTCCAGTTTTCTACTTATTAAGAAAGAAATTTAACCTTATTCACCATAGTTAACTCTAATCCCATGTTTGATAAAACATGAATGTGCAACTATATCTTCAAGGTCAGGAGACCTATCTGGTCTGAACATAATTTCTCTCAATATGTTTTCTGATTTATAATCAATTGTTCTAATGACAATTACTGCTCTTCAATAAGATTAAACCCAATTCAGCTCTTACGGTTTTTGTTTGTTTGTTTTTTCCATTCAAAGTCTTATTAAAACACCATCATGGGTTTCGTTTTTGTTTTAATCTCAATAGTACCAGTGAATTTCTGTAATCCAGTTTTAATGAGGTTACGGATATCATAGGATTTGAAAGTATGGAGAATGACCGGGGCATCCTGAAATCTCTTCCCCATTCATTTGGGGAATCTTACTTTTGGAACCAGTTGAGGGTCAGAAGTCTTCTCAATAGATGCTTCACAGAAAAGCTGGGCTTTTTGGGAATGTACCGGTATCTGATAAGAAGATAAATCACTCCCACTGCAGGTATTGTCCCTAAAAGCAATAGGCCCCAAGTAATCACCTGCAAAGAACAAGGATGATCTTACTGCCATGAAGTATCAGATTGTTCTTATTGCTTTACAAAAAAAAGTAAGTGAAAATGCAGGCAGAGATGTATCTAATATTTCTCACTGAGATTACAATAAAATTAAGAGGAGATGATAATGGCTTTGCAGAGCATTTTAAACTAATCATAATTTTTGTTCATTTTTGGATAATGGACTTTTTTTGAATAATACTTTTGTTTAGAATAGAATAGACTAGAATAGAATGCCTTTATTGTCACTGTACAAATGTACAACGAAATTTAATTCATCATAGGACAGCAAAGCCGCTGCGTACGTGTACACTGCCACTTTTGGGCACTTCAGCCCAAGGCCATTCCATGTTAACCTAACTGCATGTCTTTGGACTGTGGGGGAAACCGGAGCACCCAGAGGAAACCCACACAGACACGGGGAGAACATGCAAACTCCACACAGAAAGGCCCCCATCAACCGCTGGGCTCAAACCCACAACCTTCTTGCTGTGAGGCAACAGTGCTAACCACTACACCACCATACTGCCTTTGTTTGTTTTAAGTGAAGAGCATTGAGGAGTCTATGCAGTTAAGGCAAATGGCATCTGCCAGACATTCTCTTCCACAAGTTAAAAAAAAAAAAAAAAAAGTCTCCTGCTCTCAGGGTTTCGAGCTGCTTGAACACCTCTGTCAGCTTCCACTCACTCTGTCGCTCCGAAAGGGTATTCATGATAATGAGGCTTTGCAGAATTGCATTACAGTAGCAACAAAGACAAGATGTCGATACCAACCACCCCACTCTCAAACCCTCCATTGCCGAAAACAAACACACACACTTCTGAATGGTTTGGGGTTCACCTTGTTCTGCCATTGCCAGCGGATTATCGCTTCATGATAGGGTGTCCGAGTAAAGGTAACCTGAAAGCAAATTAGCTCCAAGATGACTGCTGTTCATTAAACAGAAATACTTTTTTGAAGAAGAAATTTAAGTACTAAATGGCTTACCATTGTGTACAATGGGATTATTGTTTTTGGCATGATAAAATGGAGCGCGTTGTCTAGATATTTACGGAACAGAAAGTACTTGGAGTTCACATGTGCTCGCATCTAAGACACAAGAAAAACTGTTAGTACAATACAAAATAGCATGATGCCAGATGTTTTATTCAAAGCATTACTAAAAGAGCAAAACCACACAGACATACATTGGTCAACAGTTAATTGAAGAAAGTTAATATATCGACTTTTCCAACCTAATATCACCCAGACATTGTCATACTTGTATTGTAGAAGAATGTACAGTAGATCAGTGTTTCTCAACCACTGGGTTGCAGCCCATTAGTGGGCCGCAAAGTGCCATCTAGTGGACCACGAATTTTTTTCAAGTTTGAAGCCAAATACTAAATAGTTCAGGATGTCATAGTGTCCCAAATCCAGTAGCTGGTTTGAAGTACACCTTTCAAGTGGAATAAATACATTTGTGGGTAAATTAAAAACAACAAGTCTTTATTATTGTCACATTCCTCCTTTGCATTTAACACCCCCTGCCCCCGCATGCACAAATACACACATAATAAATAAATATGTTTGTGGGTAAATTATATGGATCTGTGATGCCTGCTGAAAGAGAAGAGCAGGGAGGATTGAGAATCGAACAGCTGTGGTTTGTTTACACCCGATACTAAAACTTGTAGCATCCTGGCAACCATTGCAAAGACGTGTACAAAGCCCAGAAACTCCTATTTACCTGGGCATAAATGATACAAGATTTATCTTCTAGTGCCCTGATCCCCAGATCTTTAGCGCAACTACATATAAAAAGTTGTACTCCTCCATGCTCTTCCAGGTTTTCTTGTGTGTGTCCGTGTAGAATGACATCTGCAGCACCAGGTAGTGTGAGAGGTCGGGGATACTCAACGGATGGATAATTTTCCAACCCATAATGAATGAATGAATGAATGAATGAATGAACGAATTAATAACTTTATTTAAACATGATAAGTTGATCAGTAGAGCTGGTGGGGTTGTGCATGTACAGATACAAATAATTACAAATATAAAAGATTAAAACTAAACACAATCTTAAAAAAACCCTTAAAATCTGTTGATAATCTGTTAATTATCTTCATTTTAAGTTAATTAATAGTATGCATAACTAATGTCTTTGTATTTAGTTCTGGCTACAATAGGATCAAAATTTGTTCTACTAATGTCAAATTTAGCAAGTAAATTTTTCTTTCTTTGGAAAAATCCTTCTTTGTTAACGTGTAAGGCTCTAATCCCATTGAGTGGTTGCTATATCCACTTCTTTTAAGTATACTTCTTGGTTTTAATAACTTGCTTGTTTGCTGAAGACAAACATGGCAAGAAGTTCTTGCATTCATGGACCAGACTCCACTTTTGGATCATTAATCCCTTTTGACTGAGAATGCCCTGCATGCATGGTTTTATGTTGGCTTCTCACACATCCATACAGTTTTAAATACAATAACTACAATTAAAAACAGTATGTTTTTATTGCATTTATTTAATTCCTGGGCTCCCATCTGTAACAGGGAGTGATGTTGCATCCCATTAATCTCATCTCATCTCATTATCTCTAGCCGCTTTATCCTTCTACAGGGTCGCAGGCAAGCTGGAGCCTATCCCAGCTGACTACGGGCGAAAGGCAGGGTACACCCTGGACAAGTTGCCAGGTCATCACAGGGCTGACACATAGACACAGACAACCATTCACACTCACATTCACACCTACGGTCAATTTAGAGTCACCAGTTAACCTAACCTGCATGTCTTTGGACTGTGGGGGAAACCGGAGCACCCGGAGGAAACCCACGCGGACACGGGGAGAACATGCAAACTCCACACAGAAAGGCCCTCGCCAGCCCTGGGGCTCGAACCCGGACCTTCTTGCTGTGAGGCGACAGCGCTAACCACTACACCACCGTGCCGCCCGCATCCCATTAATACACTTTACAATAGATTATTAGATTCTAAAAGAACAGATGAGCCAAAATAATTGGGGATCTTTTTTAATGGGCCCTGACTCATTAGGAGTATGAATAGGTGGGCCTCAAAGCAGAAAAGTTTGAGAACCCCTGCAGTAGACATAAAAGCTACACATCCCTGTTACAATTGCAGGTTTTTGTCATGCAAAAAAAAAACCCTAGATAAATCATTCAAGGTTTTTCCACCTTCAATATGATATAGTAACCAACTAAATTCAAGTGAAAAACAACGAGATATTTCTAGGAAAAAAGGGGGAGAAAACAACCCCTCAACTGATCAATATCTTACAACAATGAGATCCTGTACAGGCTTGTAAGCTTTCTGAAAAATAGCTTCAGTAGTTTGATGAAACCATAAGATTTCAAGAAAATCCTACAGAAATATCTCATCTCATCTCATTATCTCTAGCCGCTTTATCCTGTTCTACAGGGTCGCAGGCAAGCTGGAGCCTATCCCAGCTGACTACGGGCGAAAGGCGGGGTACACCCTGGACAAGTCGCCAGGTCATCACAGGGCTGACACTAGACACAGACAACCATTCACACTCACATTCACACCTACGGTCAATTTAGAGTCCCCAGTTAACCTAACCTGCATGTCTTTGGACTGTGGGGGAAACCGGAGCACCCGGAGGAAACCCACACGGACACGGGGAGAACATGCAAACTCCGCACAGAAAGGCCCTTGCCGGCCACGGGGCTCGAACCCGGACCTTCTTGCTGTGAGGCGACAGCGCTAACCACTACACCACCGTGCCGCCTACAGAAATAGCTGATCTGGTTAATCAGAAATCACTTAACTGATGATAAATGTATAACAATTACTTTTGAACATGAAGTTGAATGTGATTGGTGAAATCTGAGCATCATCTCATACTCCATTGTGAAAGGCTGTGCACACTTGTGCAACCAGGTAATTGTGTTTTTTTTTAATTTATTTATACACACACACACACACACACACACACACACACACACACACACACACACACACACAAAGTTTCTATCGATTTTTCACTTGAATTTTCTTGGTTGCTCTATCACCTTCAAGAAGGAAAAAAATCTGACATGATTCATCTTGGTGTTTATATCACAAAACCCTTCAATTTTAACAGAAGTATGTATACTTTTTTTTAGATCCACTGTAAGAAAAGCTCGAGTCAACATTTGTCCCGAACCATAATTGTATTTACCATTTATCTGAGTTTTTATTTTGTATATTTGCAATCATGACCCCATGTTGTTGCTTTATGTTGTAATATTGCAAGGTTTCCTGAACTGCTATGTTTAAAGTATCCCTTTAAGCAAGACTGAGCAGGTCTAAAAGTATTACAATATTCCGGGATGCATACAGTGGTGCTTGAAAGTTTGTGAACCCTTTAGAATTTTCTATATTTCTGCATAAATATGACCTCAAACATCATCATATTTTCACACAAGTCCTAAAAGTAGATAAAGAGAACCCAGTTAAGCAAATGAGACAAAAATATTATACTTGCTCTTTTATTTATTAAGGAAAATGATCCAATATTACATATCTGTGAGTGGCAAAAGTATGTGAACCACTAGGATCAGCAGTTAATTTGAAGGTGAAATTAGAGTCAGGTGTTTTCAATCAGTGGGATGACAATCAGGTGTGAGTGGGCACCCTGTTTTATTTAAAGAACAGGGATCTATCAAAGTCTGATCTTCACAACACATGTTTGTGGAAGTGTATAATGGCACAAACAAAGGAGATTTCTGAGGACCTCAGAAAAAGCATTGTTGATGCTCATCAGGCTGGAAAAGGTTACAAAACCATCTCTAAAGAGTTTGGACTCCACCAATCCACAGTCAGACAGATTGTGTACAAATGGAGGAAATTCAAGACCATTGTTACCCTCCCCAGGAGTGGTCGACCAACAAAGATCACTCCAAGAGCAAGGTGTGTAATAGTCGGCAAGGTCACAAAGGGCCCCAGGGTAACTTCTAAGCAACTGAAGGCCTCTCTTACATTGGCTAATGTTAATGTTCATGAGTCCACCATCAGGAGAACACTGAACAACAATGGTGTGCATGGCAGGGTTGCAAGGAGAAAGCCACTGCTCTCCCAAAAGAACACTGCTGCTCGTCTGCAGTTTGCTAAAGATCACATGGACAAGCCAGAAGGCTATTGGGAAAATGTTTTGTAGACAGATGAGACCAAAATAGAATTTTTTGGTTTAAATGAGAAGTGTTATGTTTGGACAAAGGAAAACACTGCATTCCAGCATAAGAACCTTATCCCATCTGTGAAACATGGTGGAGGTAGCATCATGGTTTGGGCCTGTTTCACTGCATCTGGGCCAGGACGGCTTGCCATCATTGATGGAACAATGAATTCTGAATTATACCAGCGAATTCTAAAGGAAAATGTCAGGACATCTGTCCATGAACTGAATCTCAAGAGAAGGTGGGTCATGCAGCAAGACAACGACCCTAAGCACACAAGTCGTTCTACCAAAGAATGGTTAAAGAAGAATAAAGTTAATGTTTTGGAATGGCCAAGTCAAAGTCCTGACCTTAATCCAATCCAAATGTTGTGGAAGGACCTGAAATGAGCAGTTCATGTGAGGAAACCCACCAACATCCCAGAGTTGAAGCTGTTCTGTATGGAGGAATGGGCTAAAATTCCTCCAAGCCGGTGTGCAGGACTGATCAACAGTTACTGTTGCAGTTTAGTTGCAGTTATTGCTGCACAAGGGGGTCACACCAGATACTGAAAGCAAAGGTTCACATACTTTTGCCACTCACAGATACGTAATATTGGATCATTTTCCTCAATAAATAAATGACCAAGTATAATATTTTTATCTCATTTGTTTAACTAGGTTCTCTTTATCTACTTTTAGGACTTGTGTGAAAATATGATGATGTTTTAGGTCATATTTATGCAGAAATATAGAAAATTCCAAAGGGTTCGCAAACTTTCAAGCGCCAATGTATATTGTATTGCTTTAGAAGTTCAATATTAAAATCTTTCCCTGCACCCTTCAATGTTTATTTGTACACTTTTAGAAACTCCTAAATAAAAGCTCATTGTGTGATATCCATTGATTAAACCAGACACTTGATTTTTTTACTGTAAATTCATTACCTGTGTGTACAGCTTATGCTCCAAATATATACTATAATTCCACACTATATAAGTTTGCAAGAAAATAAATCACCTCTATGTAATTGTACATAGCCAAATCAGCTATGGCGTGGTCAGCAGCGACACGGACTCGTGTGTACTCCAGGAGAACAGCAGCTGCCAAAAAAAATAAATAAATAAACAACCTATGTACAACTGTTTACTATTTCTCTGTCAAACAGAATTGCTGAGAACTCTTCATAGCAACAACATGCGCGATCCAAATGACACCTACAATTAAAGTGCAGCTTCGATGAAGTTGACCACATGATTAATGTGTAAATAAGCAAGGTCTTCTCACTAACTGATGATTTTATACAAAAACTTGAAATTAGTCTGAAATTTAAACTTAGAATGTTAATACTGGAGAGTGAAATGTTATTTACTGTTATTTAAAAAAAATCAGCAGCATGTGATAAAGTGCAGAATGAAACAGACTTACAAAAGTCTTCATTAAACTGATCCATAATCTCATCAAAAACAAGGCAGTCCTCAAAGCCCTAAGAGACAAAGTTAGATAATGAAAAATAACTTGAGCATGAACAGATTACAAGTTTCTGTTACCGAATGATCACATTCTTGTTAATAAATGCATCTTTTTTATGCAAGAGTTTATATCCTGTTTTGGATAAACTCACCACTTCAGAATTGTGGATATGTGGTGCTTGAAATTTGAACATTTTAATGTAATCCTGCTTATATCGCAAAATAGTATTACAACCTTATTATTTCATGATGGTTTACAAATACAAAATAACTGTATTTAAGAGCATTTTCCATGTTTTCTGATGAATCCAGTATAACCATAGCAAATCATCCAGAGCATTTTAACATAAAACTTGTGTTCTATATGGTCTGTGGACAGAAAAGTACGTTGTACTGTACATCTTTGTTACTTTTTATGTTCCTTTCTTTGGCAACATATGAAAATGTTTTGATTACAAGTACGATTAAGAAAAAAAATATGTGAAAATGAAATACAATACTAGACAGGGACACTCTAACGAGTGCAAACCCCGCCTTTTCCCTATTAAAATACATTGGGCGAAAATTTCGAAGTTCTGCCATGACCTTGACCTTTGACCTTTGACCTCCAAAATTTAATGGTTTCCTTCCTGGGTGATTGGCAACACATGTACAAAATTTGGTCCAAATCGATCCATTGGTTCTTGAGATATCTTGCAGACACACAGACAGACAGACAGACAGATACACACACACACAGACTGACGCAGGTGAAAATAATAACCCCGCCGACTACTGTCGGCGGGGTTAATAAAGACCACATGGACAATAAAATGCTTTTTCAGACTATGGTTCAAAAGCTGAACAGCTTATATACTATAAAAAAGGTTAGTAAATTATACAGCGGCATAAATCCGTCACCACTGCCTCATACTTCCAACTGTTCTCATTTGTACTCACTGCGTTCATGCCCTGCCCATAAAATGGCACCACAGCATGAGCAGCATCCCCCATTAAGACACATTTATCATTCAAATGATAAGGAGAGCACTTCACGGACACCATGGCCTGGGCAGGCAGTTGGAAAAAGTCCCTCTTTAGAGCATCACTGAAATACACGATACACAATGGTAAGGATTGTGAACTTAACTTCCTAGTTCTTGCCAAATTCATTTCAATAATTGCAGAGAAAAATGCCACAGCTTTTCATAAACACTGTAAAAGCCAGCACACGCACACACTTTGTTGGCCAGATTTACAATGTTTGTGTAATTTTGCCAAGGACATCATTAACCCTGTTCTATGTGGGGCAATGGTTCATGCAAACCTATGAACTGTGCATTGGTTTTGTTGATTTTTTTTTTTGTAAATTTCTGGATATAAATATCAGAGCATCATATGAAAACCGATCAGGAATTTTGCATTTAACTTTATGTTAAAGGGATAGTTCGGGATTTTTGACATGAATCTGTATGGCATCCCCATCAATAGTGTTGTGCAAACACACTGACTTACCCCTGACAGCATCCTGTGAGTCCAGTTCTTGTCCAGTTTTGATCCAGACGAAAGTAGTCCGGCAAGTTTGTTGGGGTCACGAAAGTAAAACGTTTTTCGTCTCAAAACAGTATGTGTTCAAAAGAGTGATATATTTGCATCACAAAACCATTGCCAAATAAAAAGTCAGACCTTGAAATCGCTTGGCACTATTTTCTCTCCCTTCTTATCACTGCGCGCTGCCGGCTTCATCCAGCTGCGGCTCCAGCTTCAAGGATAAGCTGGAGCCGCATACAGTAAGTAGGAGTCCCGGCGGGTGGTTTGTATTCGATTCGTTTATATCCCGACCTTGTCAGCTGTCACATTTATGTTCATGGACCCGGTAAGCTGGTAAATAATTTTTTTTTTTTTCTTTACCAAATTCTAACAGAAAACGAGAGCGCCCGAAAGGGAAAACTGAGCCGAGCCGCCTCACGGCTGTAATGCAAATTGCTTTCCTCCTCAGTATACAAGTGCGCTTCCATGGCAGGGAAAAAGAAACTACCACTGCTGCCTATGTAGTGCCCTATTTATACAAATAGGAGTCATTCAGGATTCAGCCATGTTTTTGCTCCGTGTCATGGCTGAATCCTGAATGACTCCTATTTGTATAAATAGGGCACTACATAGGCAGCAGTGGTAGTTTCTTTTTCCCTGCCATGGAAGCGCACTTGTATACTGAGGAGGAAAGCAATTTGCATTACAGCCATGAGGCGGGTCTGTTTTCCCTTTCGGGCACTCTCGTTTTCTGTTAGAATTTGGTAAAGAAAAAAATAAATAAATATTATTTACCAGCTTACCGGGTCCATGAACATAAATGTGACAGCTGACAAGGTCGGGATATAAACGAATCGAATACAAACCACCCGCCGGGACTCCTACTTACTGTATGTGGCTCCAGCTTATCCTTGAAGCTGGAGCCGCAGCTGGATGAAGCCGGCAGCGCGCAGTGATAAGAAGGGAGAGAAAATAGTGCCAAGCGATTTCGAGGTCTGACTTTTTATTTGGCAACGGTTTTGTGATGCAAATATATCACTCTTTTGAACACATACTGTTTTGAGACGAAAAACGTTTTACTTTCGTGACCCCAACAAACTTGCCGGACTACTTTCGTCTGGACCAAAACTGGACAAGAACTGGACTCACAGGATGCTGTCGGGGTAAGTCAGTGTGTTTGCACGACACTATTGATGGGGATGCCATACAGATTCATGTCAAAAATCCTGAACTATCCCTTTAATCACAAATTGATAAGGCATCATAAGTTACAAATTCCGCCCATAATCAGCTGGGATAGGTTCCAGCTTGCCTGTGGCCCTGTACAGGATAAGTGGCTACAGATAACTCATCAGTTCTCTCCTTTTAATAATACTGAGCTTCATTTATCAAAAATGGATGTGAACAGATTAGTAAATCATTTGCAGGAGCATTTACACAAGAAATATGGTTCATGAAAATCCAGTTACAGTTGCAGTCAGAAGTTTACGTTCACAGACATGAATGTCATCATGGTCATGAGTGTCGTGGCAATATTGTGCTTTCAAGGATTTCTTTGAACTGTTCTTTTTGTGGCAGAATAATTGTACAACATACATTATAGAAAAAGAAAAACAAGAATTTGGTGCATAAGTCTTAATTTACTTTGGATTTTCTGAAATCAGAACAGGATCAAAATTATACATACATGGGTGCAAGTATAACATTTTCAAAAACCTGAAAAGTCTGACAAAGTCAGATGTGCATGGCGCAGCCATGCGGGGGGGGGGGGGGGGGGGGGGTTTACAAAGGGGGGTGAGCCCCCTTAGGGCTCGAAAAAAATTTAAATTACAAGTTAAAATGGTTGTCTCTCATGCAATCTCATGCAAACATTTATAATATTAATAGTTATATGATTTGCATATTCACATCAAATGTTTAATACATTTCATCAATTCATCTGAAATAACAATATTTCACGTACAAGGCTTGATATTTCAAAACATCTAGCAACTACTAATTTAAATGTTGAAACAACCATTTTTAATATGCTTCTGCTGTGATACCTTTTTTACAATATATACACAGCTTGAGTTAAAATAAGGGGCCACATGTCTTGATGTCCTCAGAAACTCCTGGATTTTAGCAAATAACAAGATTCAGCTTTTTTCATATACAAAAATATCTATATTTTATAATCCATTACTGACTACAAATGAGTTTTCAACCCAACAACCACATTAGAAAAGATGATAAAAAAGCTAACAAACTTATTTCAAGATGTACCTTACTTTTATTTAATAATTGAAAGGTAATCAAATGTGTAAAAAAAAAAAGTTTATAAAAGCAGATACTTGTGATGAATAACTTCAATTCTAGAAGAAAGCACATTGCAGTTGCACATCACACAATGTCAGATGACAATTTTAAATCACCAATAAATGTTTTGAATTCACTTATTACTATATAGCACAAAAATCAGAAAAGTGATTAGTCTTATCGGCGTGATTTTTAAGTCCCTTCTTCCCGCTGGAGCCGTACTTGATAGTCTTTGAACAGCAGTCACAATACACAACTCCCGGGACATCCAATTTTCTCAGCCACATTCCCCATTTGTCACCATTTTTGTCACATTCGCTTAACCATTCCCATCTCCATTTATTTCTAGACATCTTTTCTAATTCTTTTGTATTGGAGCCTTCCGATAAAAACTTCATTTTGACATATTTTGATCAGCAACCAGAGGCAAAGCACTCGGATCTGTTGCAAGGGAGGGAAGCGAAATAAGGCTTATTATAAAAGCTGAAGTGAGCCAATCAAAAGCACCATTCTAACTTGCACCAAAAGAAACAGCAACTCATGGGAATAGCTGTGTTGATTTGGTTGAACAACGTGCTACGTGCTTGAAACATGATATCACACATGTATAACACCGTGAAACGACGGGCTAGTCAGGACCGCTCATTGGTGAGCGGCGTATAAATTGAATGAGGTTTGTGGCGAAGACTAGATGAAAAGATTTGTCTCGTGCAGAGACTGTACCGCGGTAACCCGGTAATATGCTGAGAGTGAGACAGTGAGAGGGCCACCCCCCCCCCCCCCCCCCCCCCCCCCGAAAATCTCAACGGATTTACACGATTTGGAAAAATGACTTTTTCAGAACCAAAAAAAACGGAGCTTCCGGCACATGCCGGAAAACTTGCACCCATGTACATACAGGGCCAAAGATATACATACAGTACCTCTAATATTTGTTTCAACATCTCTTAGCAAGTTTCACCTGGACCAGACACTTTGTGTCCATCAACAAGCTTCTGGTAGAATTATGGTTGAATATTTGACCACTCTTCTTGGCAGAATTGGTAGAGTTCAATTAAATTTGTTTGTTTCCCAGCATGGATCTGACTTTTAAGCAGAGTCCACATATATTGAAATCAGGACTTGTTTTAAGTTTAAAGTTAGCCTTCTTTATCCATTCAACAATGACCTCTGATGTGTATTTGAGGTCATTGTTCTGTTGGAACACCCAGTGGTGTCCAAGTTTTATTGTTTGAAGTTATGCTGAAGAATTCTGAGTCAGTCCTCCTTCATTCCGTCCACCTTGTGCAAGGCACCAGTTCCACTGGCAGCAAAACAGCACCAGAGTATGATGCTACCACCACCATGCTTAACACTTGGTAGTGTTCCTCTGTCCCTCTGGTCATTGTGGCCAAACAACTCAATATTTCCTCCAGGAGTCTTTTTCTTTGTCCATTTGGTCAGCTTAAAACTTTAGTCAAACTTTGGATCAGGAGCTTTTTTTCTTGGACAGCAGCCTTTCAGTCCATGGTGATGTAAAACTTGCTTGACTGCAGACAGTGTTCCAGCAGCTTCCAGTTCATGGTAGGTGTAAAGGATTTATTCTTGACCAAGAAGGCATTAATTTATTTTGTGATTGTAAAGGATTTATTCTTAATTGTAAGGATCTATTCTTGATCTCAGTTTAACCAAGACTGACATGTGCAAATATTTTGTGTTTAATCTTATGTGGAACATTCCATTGCCCTGTGCTATCATATCATATCATATCATAAGAACAGGCTGTGCATCAAATATTTTGTGTTCTATCTTAAGAATAGGCTGTGCGTAAGAAATGGCCTTTGATATCTGTCTGAACATTCTGTCAGAACAGTCTGCTGATATGAAATGTGTAAGAACATTCTGCTTATTATTGATGTCCCCACTCAGGGCCAAGGTTTCACTCACACATACAGAAGGTTCTGAAATATCAGTTAAGTGACCGTAGCAATATGATCACTACAGCCTCTCTCTCTAGCATGCATTCTTTTCTCAGTCAACATTGAGCAGAACTGCTGATAAGTGCTCACAGACTGACCCAGTTACAGATATCAACAATACACACACACACACACACACACACACACACACACACACACACACATATATATACACACACACACACACCACATCCATATAAAGCCTGCTGTAGTCTTTTGTCTTTCGGTGAAGCTGTGAATAAAGATGGTGAAACTAATTTCTGGGTTCCTGTCTGTTTCACGATTCGCCCCAGAGCTCTGGGTGACACGAAGGGACCGATCTGCGAGAGGGTAATCGCTCCGGTTGGGGCAAGAGGAAGAGACGGTGAATCTCTGACCTAACAGTAGGCCTGCACCTAGATGGTTCCTGGGTTGTTCCCTACCATCCAGCTATTTTCCTCTGAGGTGAGGGGAACAGATTGGGTCTTCTTCCAATAACTTGTACTTACATAAAATTGTTTGATCTCATGATCATGGAATCTGCAGTTGTTTACAAATGGCTCCAAGAGACATTCCTGAGTTGTGTAAATCTATGATCCTCTTTCTCAGATCTGCACCCACCTCCATGGACATTCTTATTGTACTGTGAGTTGGTAAATCCAATGCGTGCTGTCAAATACACCTTTTTATGTTGGCACATAGAAGCTATCAGCTGTAGTCAATTCTGATCACCACTAATATGAAGTTAAGATACATGGTGTTGGCAAGTTAAGACATTTTAGAACTTTCAGTGCCACTGAATTAATAATCCCAGTGGCTATACATAAATTGTTGAACCTGTATGAATAATTTTGACCCTGTGTTGATTTCAAAAATTGCAAAATAAATTAAAACTTGTGCACCAAAGTCATGTTTTTTTCTATTAAAGATTATGTTGTACAATCATTCTGCCACAGAAAAAGAACAGTTCAAAAAAATCATTGAAAACCCAATATTGCCATGACATTCATATCCATGTATGTAAACTTCTGACTGCAACTGTAGTCTGCAAAATCTTTTGTATCCTATGAGAGATCCTGAGTTTGTGGAAATTTACATAGAATTAGACTCAGAAATGTGAAACTTGATTAAATAGCTTCAAATTGTATAAGTGGTACGAGTTACTGCACTTTTATACAAGTTAGTTCTGGTCCACTAATTTGATTAATCAGGTAGTACTCCAAGAGTGTTATATTTATTATAACCACACTGGGATGTTTCACTGTGTGCATCACTCCACTTGTAGGTGTTCTCAACCCAACATTCCACTTCCTAGTTTGAAACGGTTACTACGGTACAGTAGCGTTAGGGACATCATCAGCGGACATGGCAAATGATAATTTTTAGGAGTATAATTTTGGCTTTAAATATGAAAGCTCATCAGATGAAGATGAAACGGAAGAATGGATGGATGTCAATTTCACCAGAAGCACCCTTAACAGGAATGGGCAAATCAATGTAAGCTAGCTGGCCAGCTTGCTAACATGCTAAAGTGGGTGAGGTTTCTTCAGGATCTATTTCTGTTAGCAAAAATAAACAGAATATTTGGCCATATTATGTCTGAAATATCAGTTACTCAGTATTAATTTAATTCAGTTTGGATTGTGAAAACTTTTACACTCAAGTCTACTAAAATACTGATAAGTGAAGCCCAATGTATTCAGCCCCTTTGAGCCAATGTTGAATTAACCACCCAAAATAACCCAGTGATTAAAAAAAAAAAACAATAAATTCTCTCTCTGTAATTGTTCCAAAATTCCATTTAAAATAATAGCAAATCAAACTTATTTTAACAAATTTCTTGTGCCATGTTTTGATGCAAACAAGTCAGACAGCAAACTAAAGGAGAGAGAGACTGAACATTCCTTACACTCCTAAGAGTGGGATGGAATCTGGGAAGTATTTCTCAAAGAAGTGCATCAGCTCATCGCCTGTGGTAATCTTCTCAAACTCCTCAAATGGCATGAAGAGTGTGCAGGTGAACGTTTTGTCCTTTAAAATACAGGATAAACATGCTAAGATCTTTGCTATTAAGACATGAAACATAGCACATGTAGGATGTCCTACATAAATTTATACCACAGTGCAGTAGAATGCTCAAACCTGATTGGTCAATAGGTATGTATTACTTTCGTATCACAGCACAGGTAGTAATAAATGATAGGTAGAAAAAGAAAGAAAGAAAGAAAGAAAGAAAGGCGGAAAGAAAAAGAAAGAAAGAAAGAAAGAAAGAAGACTTTATTCATCACACACTTGTGAAATTACTCTCTGCATTTAGCCCATCTGAAGCAGTGAACACACACATGCGCACACACGTGACACACATACCCAGAGCAGTGGGCAGCCATGCTGACAGCGCCCAGGGAGCAGTTGGGAGTTAGGTGCCTCGCTCAAGGGCACCTCAGTCCAAGGTCATCCTATATT
The DNA here is from genome assembly GCF_027579695.1 of Neoarius graeffei. Lineage (NCBI taxonomy): Eukaryota > Metazoa > Chordata > Actinopteri > Siluriformes > Ariidae > Neoarius > Neoarius graeffei. The sequence continues at coordinate 66,543,812 of NC_083575.1, forward strand.
AACCTAACCTGCATGTCTTTGGACTGTGGGGGAAACCGGAGCACCCAGAGGAAACCCACACAGACACGGGGAGAACATGCAAACTCCACACAGAAAGCCCCTTGCCGGCCGCTGGGTTCGAACCCAGAACCTTCTTGCTGTGAGGCGACCGTGATATATATATATATATATATATATATATATATATATATATATATATATACACACACACACGTTTCAGAGCAATGTTGCCATCCAACCAAAATCTTTAAGGAAAGGCCTTCCTTCTTTCAGCAGTTTGGCACCAACTTGCTTTCTGCACATATTAAAACTGTATGGCTCTGTAGTAAAAGAGTCCAGGTGCTAAACTGGCCTGCCTGCAATCCAGACCTGTCACCCATTTAAAACATTTGGCGCATTATGAAGCGCAAAATACAACAAAGGAGACCCCAAAGTGTTGAGCAACTGAAATTGTACATCAGGCAAGAATGGGACAACATTCGTTACTAAGCATGCACCGATACCGATACTGGCATCGGCATCGGCCCCGATACTCCACTAATATACTCATACTCGTACTTGTCAAACAGTTGCCGATACCATGAACCGATACCAGTGCCGATCCCATGCGCCGATACCAATGTTCCCCGCAGCGCTTTTTGTTCCATTCGAGAGAGAAAAAAAAACTGAAGCATTGTTGAGCTCAGGCTTGAGCATAATATGATAGGCTATACCATGCGCCGATAGTGTTCCGTGAAGCGCCTTTTGCCAGCGTCCGTTCGAGGAAAAAAAGCCTCTCCCAGGAAAAAAATTGTAAATCTCAAGCATTGAGCGTAGGCTAATTTCGTCAGAAGACAAAAAAAATTGTTCGACAACAACCCATTTTTCCATGACGAAGATGTGTTTGCGTAGTCATGAAACAGTGCCGTCACAACATCTTTCCCCAACACTGTCATTTTAAACATCTCTCCACACTCCACTCCCTTTCGCTGCCATACGCAGATAGGCCTACGCTAAGATCCCCAACGTTGTCCTTTTTTAATGTTGGCTATTCGCCTAGGTAAGGGTTTTGTAGGACAGGCTACTCACTAACAAACAAATGAAAATCGGATTTTTGTATAGGTGAATCCAACCGGCAGAGTTTTTAAGTACGAGTCCAACCGGGAGAGTTTAAGAGTGAAGAGTGAGAGAGAGAGCTTTAAGAAATGGCTGATTGAGTTTTCCAACTTGTTTCAGTTGAGGGCAACGCTAAGACCAAGGAAATTGACGTCCCATCTACAGGTATGGAGCTCCACGAGCACGGGACGCGATGTTGCGTTTGGTTGTAACGGCTGAGTCTTCTTCTCTATACACTCGTTCATGACTAGTTGTCTCCCTCTGCTAGGTACTGAATGTCAGTGCGCACAGTTGTAGTGGGTGGTTGCGAGCATTGCGGCGGCCCGCGGGTGTTAGATTATAGATATGTAGGTAGCCTATATTTTAATAACATCAACAGTATCGGTAGTACTCGGTATCGGCAAGTACTGAAATGATAGTACTCATACTCGTATCGGTTTTCACAAATGTGGTATCGGTGCATCTCTATTCGTTACATTTGGCCTGAGTCGGGTGGTGGAGGTATGTGGCAGGGGGGGCGCGGCCAAGCGGCAGTCTGTGAATGGAGGGCGGGGTCGGGGAAGGTAAGTGGCTAAGTCATTCCACCTGCTGTCAATTAATGTGTCTCTGTTTGTCCCAGGGATGGAGCATAAACAGAGAGAGAGAGCAGAGAAAGGGAGCTCTCTCCCCGACCACAATGCATGTGTAAGTGAAAGAAAGCTGAAAAGCCAAAATAAAAGTTTTTGTGTAAACAACAACTCTCGCCTGCCATGCTTCTGTGCTCCACCCATATCAGGAAGTGCTACACTTACATATTGTGATCCGGGGCATCAGAAGCATTTTTAATGTGCGTGTGTGTGTGCGGGGGGCGACACACTGGTGGGGGGTCTGGGGGTCCTCATCTCATCTCATTATCTCTAGACGCTTTATCCTGTTCTACAGGGTCGCAGGCAAGCTGGAGCCTATCCCAACTGACTACAGGCAAAAGGCAGGGTACACCCTGGACAAGTCGCCAGGTCATCACAGGGCCGACACAGACACAGACAACCATTCACACTCACACCTACGGTCAATTTAGGAGTCACCAGTTAACCTAACCTGCATGTCTTTGGACTGTGGGGGAAACCGGAGCACCCGGAGGAAACCCAAGTGGACATGGGGAGAACATGCAAACTCTGCACAGAAAGGCCCTTGCCGGCCACGGGGCTCGAACCCGGACCTTCTTGCTGTGAGGTGACAGTGCTAACCACTACATAGAGCCCTGCACTCCCGCGGGAGTCCCGCGGGACCCGCCGCAAAGCAGTGCAGGACAAATTTTGAAAGCTCATTGCGGGCGCGGGCGGGAGCAGGAGTGCACAATGCGGGCGCGGGCAGGAGCGGTGATAAGCTGCAGTCCCGCTAACTAAAAACGTGTTTAAAATAAAATTTATAAATTATTAATTTATGTCTATCGTATATAATTTGTGCTGGATATTTTATTTGGCATTAATAAAAACATTTTAAGATGCCTAAATTTGCAGAAAGAGTCAGATTGCCATTGATCACCCTAACGGGCGATCCTTTGATCACTCTAATGACTCGCCGTTCACACCCAGCCTCCAGTGACCCACACTAACATGATGCCTCAATGACACCTTAGATGAGCTGGTCATCAGAATTCTGATTCTGATCCAGGAGAGGATAAATATCTCTCGTACGTTTCCGATTCCTTACCTCTTCCGTGTTTGAGATCTCCGATCATGGCAGAAGAGCAGAGCTCCTCTACTGAAGCTCACAGTGCTTCAAAAGTAAGTGCTGCTTTAAAAAGAGGTACATTTACCGTTAAAAAGTCAAGAGTCCTGAAATCGGACATTTGGAAATCATTCTCACTCGTGTACGACGCGGAGGGAAATCAGCTGCCCTTTGCTTGCTGTGATAAGTGCCAAAAGGTTCTGACATACTAGGATATTCTAGTTAGAAATGCTTTACAAATGTAAACTGGGTTAGCCTAATGTTTTGTATGGCTGAACAATAAATATACCAAATTTCCACTTGGAATTACGTGCTCGCCTGTCTTTTTTTTATTGTTCATTATTATTATTATTATTATTATTATTATTATTATAGACACTGACGAAGGCAACAGCCGAAACGTTTGTCTCCTTCTGCTGCTAAAAACAACTGAAAAGAAATGTAACTAAAAGAATAAGTTCAAGAGTGTGATCCATCTCTCCTTTCACACTAATTATTCATAGGAGACGCACCACGGGAGAACGCATACTTAAATGATTAGCCTACTTAAATAATTATTATTATTAGGTCTACATGTTGCCATGGCACGGTGGTGTAGTGGTTAGCGCTGTCGCCTCACAGCAAGAAGGTCCTGGGTTCGAGCCCCGGGGCCGGCGAGGGCCTTTCTGTGTGGAGTTTGCATGTTCTCCCCGTGTCCGCGTGGGTTTCCTCCGGGTGCTCCGGTTTCCCCCACAGTCCAAAGACATGCAGGTTAGGTTAACTGGTGACTCTAAATTGACCGTAGGTGTGAATGTGAGTGTGAATGGTTGTCTGTGTCTGTGTCAGCCCTGTGATGATCTGGCGACTTGTCCAGGGTGTACCCCGCCTTTCGCCCGTAGTCAGCTGGGATAGGCTCCAGCTTGCCTGCGACCCTGTAGAAGGATAAAGCGGCTAGAGATAATGAGATGAGATGAGATGTTGCCATTTCAACATTCCGAATTCAGAAACAAGGTAAATAATAACAAACGTGAACGTGAGCTGTAGATATTTATGCTCAAATCCACTCAAAGTAGGGGGCGGGGCACCATCACGCTGTGTCAAGACAAGAACTTTCCTGAGAAATAACGCGAACGTCTGCATCATGCGGGATTTGCGGGCGGGAGCAGGACAAAATATGGCAGGCGCGGGCGGGAGCGGGACTGAAAATCATAATTCTTTGCGGGAGCGGACGGGAGCGGGACTGCACAATGCGGGCGCGGGCGGGAGTGGGACTGAAAAATCCGACCCGCGCAGATCTCTACACCTCTGGCACTACACCACCGTGCCGCCCGGTCTGGGGGTCCTCCCCCAGAAAATCTTTAATTAATTAGATGCCATTTCCTGCATTCTGGTGTATTTTTAACAGGTTGTTAAACACCTGATTTTACCTACAAAAGTCACTTCATTCAATGACTATTTTAGAGACTCAACAATAAGTCCTCATTCAACTAGTCCATATATTCATCAGCCTGTTTTTAAACCCACTGCTATGCCTAAGATAATGAGATGAATGTGACAATTTATCACCAACAATGACTTTATGGGTGCATTTTACTTTTTATTTTGAGTTTCCTTTTTTATTTAGTTTTAGATGTTACACAACATGCCACTGGGCCAAGCAACAGTGACACTGTATGTTTAAAAATAAGAATATTCATAATTTCACACAATGAACAGGCATGACATGGCATCATGCAAACTTCATAACACAAAATCACACTGTGTCAAGCAACGGTGACGCACAAAAAATAACTTCACACAATGAACAGGTGCAATTTTGTTAACCACCAACAGTGACTTCAGTGGGTGCATTTTACTTTTTCCGATTTATAACAAAAATGACATGACATCATGCAGTCTTCATAACACAAAATTACAGTGTCAAGCAATGACACATAAAAGATAACTTCACACAATGAACAAGTGCAGTTTTGTCAACCTACATGCAATGGTGGTACTACAGTAACATTTACAGATTAGTATAACAAATAGATTTATAGGCATAACTCTTTCTTACATTGGTGCCACCACAATTTCTACCACTTCATAACTTTTATCCCCCTTTCCTTCACAATCCACCTGGAATAACATCCATCTCTCTCCACTGCTTTCCTTTCTACTATTCCTTCCCCATACACTGATTTCTCATGTTACTTTCCAGAAAACTGGTAAAGACCAGACAAAACAAGTTCTTCAAATCACAACAGGGAATCAATAAATATCATCAGAGCAGACTTGACCTCATTCTTGGCATTACAGTAAGGTCGGCCTACTGGGTTTGAATTAAATGACAGCTAATATTAAGCTAACTGATACATCTCCTAACATTGTCTAGCCAGCTAACTGCACTAACATTTCCATCGGGACAAAAGCAAACCTGTCCTGTGGGGAAATTTTGACTGACTTTCCGCTTCTTTGTAAAGAATTTCCTTATGTCCATTGTGTCTGGGGAGGGAGCAAATACTGCAAACAATTCATCATCAACCAAGAATACCCCATTAGGCTAAGCTTATTTCATTGTTTAGTTGAACATTAATTTAACGTGGCCTAGGGTTAATTTTGAGGGCATATAACAAAAGAATAAGGTTTTAGCAAAAGCTAGACATTGTGAGGTGGCAATGGGGCTGACGTCACTTCCTCCACTTTTGAGCAGCTACACCAACATTTCTCTGCTTGCGCTGAGATTCACTCACATGCGGGGAGTTGTTGTAGGTAACGCCCGGAAAACCCGGAGTGGATTTTCAGTAGTATGTGTATTCTCTTATCGATCAAGTGGAATGGATTCTTTCACGAAGCAATAGAAACGGCACTGGGTGAACTAATATTGTATGTTAAATGTGGGGGGGTCCAAACAAAGAATTATGAAATGTGAAGGGGACATGTCCCCGCCATATTCAATGGTGGTGACGCCCATGTTGTGATCCCAATAACACCTTTACTCAAATTCAAAAGCAACACATTTAGTGCATGCAACTGGAAGAAAAAGGGTCTTCTAAAACAAGTAACTACATAATGTAGAAACAGGAAGATAGAATAATGCATTTTAGTATAAATACACAGGTGATTATAGGAAATCTCGTGCATGCTGATTGGTCGAGACATTCGGACCATTTCTTGATAATCACCTTGAGTGATTTGATAAAATGGCGGCCGATCGCTTCGTCACCGTAAGTGTGGAAGAATTACAAATTATGAAATACTGTACCTAAAAGCACTAAAGATGCTACAAAGTTTGGTTTAAAACTATTCAAAGGTAAGGTGGAATTGTGATTTATTTTATCTATTTCAAAACAAAAGTATTTTATGCAATTCATATAGATAAGTGACACAAGTTTGCACGTATTACATTTGCGTGCCACTTTTGAAGATTTAAATAATTTAATCCCATTTTTTTTAAATAATCACCTGTGTATTTATACTAAAATAATTATCCACCTCAGGTTCAGTGAATATCAGTGAATAATAACCTCGACTACTTATTGGTTATTTTTCACCAGTATTCACTTCACCTTCGGTGAATAATTGTTAATTAATGGATTTTAATAGCATGGCAGATATTCTGTAACAAAATTAAGCTTTTGGGAAAATCATAATAAGCACAAGTGATAAAGTGAGACCATAGAGTTTCAAGTATCCCAGGACCCCAGCATTTCCTGAATACATTATTTCAGGTTTTGAGAACTAAGGACAAAATCAACATAAATACTTTTCATTTTATGATGCTATTGTTTGTTTGTAAAACCAAGAAAACATAATGGTTATTACTTGTTGGTTATAATCATTGTTATCATCTAGTTTTGAAAGGAAAAGCTAGAATGTCGATTTTTGGCTGATATATTTGATACAAGGGCGGCACGGTGGTGTAGTGGTTAGCGCTGTTGCCTCACAGCAAGAAGGTCCGGGTTCGAGCCCCGTGGCCGGCAAGGGCCTTTCTGTGCGGAGTTTGCATGTTCTCCCTGTGTCTGCATGGGTTTCCTCCGGGTGCTCCGGTTTCCCCCACAGTCCAAAGACATGCAGGTTAGGTTAACTGGTGACTCTAAATTGACCATAGGTGTGAGTGTGAATGGTTGTCTGTGTCTATGTGTCAGCCCTGTGATGACCTGGCGACTTGTCCAGGGTGTACCCCGCCTTTCGCCCGTAGTCAGCTGGGATAGGCTCCAGCTTGCCTGCGACCCTGTAGAACAGGATAAAGCGGCTATAGATGAGAAAAAAAACTCTATAACTGTAACGTTTGTGTCAAATCTCTGGTTTCTGTCAAAAAGTCCTTAGTGAGCAAAAACGTATCTTGAAATCACTTTATGGAACACTTGAAAAAGAAGATTCCCCAAATGTAATCTATATAATTTACACTTACCATGTTGGGGAGAGCTATCATCATGAATGTGTTCCTGGGCCAGATATGAAGAAAATTAGGCTCCATTGCAAACTGAACACAAAGAGAGAGGATGGACAGGATAAACTGTAAAAGTAATTACCTAAAAAATGTATACATACAAATGCATAACACTATTCTGTGTGCCCTTACTGCAAGAAATATTGTACACTGTTTGATACCAAATATACATTGAGACTATGAGACCATTACAGCATGGGGCTAAGTCTAAAGGTTCTTTCATTTGTATTAAAAATGGAGAACTACTTTGTTCAATCTGCAGATTCCCCCATAACCTTCAAGAACTCCAGCTTCCTCAGTAGCTTTATCCTTCAAGGTGTGAGGGTTCTGACCCCCCCACACACACACACACCCACACACCCACACACATTACCACTGGACTTTGCCACGATCCACAATCCAACCCCCCCCCCACACACACACACACATCGAACTGCGCACTTTACTTTCCACACCACTAGTGCAATTTGTACACACCACACTGTGCACTTTACACTCCACTAGTGCAATTCTGTTGTTTACATTTTACACTCCATTATTGCAATTCTTAAAGCATATATGCAGAGCCATGGTCTCAGTTTTCGTTTATAAATGCCTTGAGACCTCAAGAATGGCACAGGAATAGTTTTAAGTGTTAACAATAAATCTAATATAATAATTTTATGATTAAAATGATTCATATGGGTAGCGGTCTGAGTGAATGACCTTGACATCCGTGACGTCACCGCAGGAAGTCTATCGGTCTCATTACCATTTCCGCTATACTAAAACACAGAGCTGACTGCAACTCCGATCCTCCATTTTGAGTTAATTTAATCCCCATGCCATGTAGATGTGCTGTTGGCCGGTGCAGCAACATGGCAGAAGGTGGATTTACGTTGCATTCATGGCCCAAGAATGTTCAAACTGCAAAGATTTGGACGCGTTTTGCAAGAAGTTCATGGGCACATTGGGCACCTACGAAGTGGTCTCTCCTCTGCTCTGCACATTTTACTGAAGACTCGTACGAGACCTCTGATCTGTTGAGGAGCGTTGGTTATAAGCCCGTATTGAAAGAGGGTGCAGTACCAAAAATTAAATAAAACTACAAGAAAAGGAAAGTATTTATTTTATTTTATATTTTTAAAAAGGAAAGTAAGTTCAGTTGCACCAGTTCTCAGCAAATTCAATCCAAGGTCAGACCGTTTAATGCTCAGAGATATAAAGAAAACACCAAGAGCTGTGGCAGGATCTTAAAAGAACTATGCATAAATGAATGCCCTCAAACCTCAATTAACTTAAGCAATGTTGCAAAGAAAAGACAAAATGAAAGACTGATAAACTCTTACTGAAAACATTTACTTCAAGTTATTGTTCCTTAAAGCCAAACAAAACCCAAAAAATAAACTCCTTTAGATTGACCAATAATATCCATATAAGACATGTTCAAGTGTTCACTTGTTCATATTTGTACCTGCACACTGTGTACAAATTTTATTTTAAAAGAAGAACAATGTCCCTGGGCGCCGCCATCTTACTCTCTCCGAGATTCAAATATCGCACCCCGAGTATAAATCGTGACGTCACCAACACGCTACATGATTTACCAAAGCTAGTAGAGCATGGGGACCCGTTGCTTCTAAATTGTGTAAACAATCCAAAAGATGCCCGAGTGTCAAGAGTTTGGGTGAAAATAAGCCTGATCATTAAATGCAACATGCTTGTGTTTGTTTTTATTCACTGAGAAAAGTGATATTTTTAGATTCAGTGCAATATGTATACTGTGCCTACTTATTCAGGTGACATTGTGCATACCTAACAACCTGTTTTCTCTTTTTCTTCCCCCCCCCCCCAAACCTGTCCCTCTATAAGTTACATGTCGGTCCTGGGATCAAGATGCTGACCTCTTCTGCTCCTTGGACCTGCCTGATTCATCCTGGTGTCCTGTGTCTGGTTGGAGTCTCATCACATCGCTCCTGTGGAGGGCGGCCCCATATGGACAGCTGGGGGTCGTGCCTGGAGGACGCTCTGGACTCTTGCAGTGGTGCTTTTGTGGCTGAGGACTGCAGTTGACTTGCTGACTTTAGGACGACGGTTGTCGCGAACAGTTTTGCGCTCGGGTTTCCGTCGGTGGGGGGTTTATAGCATCAACGAAGCTGACTTTATGTTAGGACTGGTTATAGTCATGTTGTCTGTTGTTGCCCGGATGGGGATGGGTTCCCTTTTGAGTCTGGTTCCTCTCGAGGTTTCTTCCTCATGTCGTCTGAGGGAGTTTTTCCTTGCCACCGTCACCACAGGCATGCTCATTGGGGATAGATTAGGGATAAAATTAGCTCATATTTTAAGTCGTTCAAATTCTGTAAAGCTGCTTTGCGACAATGTTTATTGTTAAAAGCGCTATACAAATAAACTTGACTTAACTAGACTGCAAGAATCATGTTGCTATGGCAACATGATTGTTTGAGTATCTGTGTCAGTACTGCGTATGCGTCAACTAGCCAAGGGAGATTTAAACTTCATAAAAGTGAAGTCCGTTGATTCTCGTATTTTGTTACCAGTATAAAAAATAAAATAAAAAAATTACATGGTTACAGAAAATTTCTGATCAGATTTTTAGAATTAGGAGCCTTTGTCACATATACATTACAGCACAGTGAAGTTCTCTCTGCATTTAAGAAGCAGCCGCCTTTATTTGTCACATGCACATTCAAGCACAGTGAAATTCCTCCTCTGCATTTAACCCATCTGAAACAGTGAGCATGCACACACGCACACACACACACCCAGAGCAGTGGGCAGCTATGCTACAGCACCCAGGCAGTTGGAGGTTAGGTGCCTTGCTCAAGGGCACTTTAGCCATGATACAAAGTGCTGTTCATTCACTCAACTCCCCTCACATTTTTCCTGCCAGTCCCAGGAATCAAACTGGCGACCTTTTGGGCCCAAGGCTGCTTCTCTAACCTTCAGGCCATGGCTACCCCCTCAGGCCCCTCATACCAATTGTCAGATGCCATACTAATTGTCATAACCCATCTGAAGCAGTGAAAATGCATGCACATGCTCAGAGCGAGAGAGAGTATGAGAGAGAAAGTAATGCCCTGCGATTGGTTTTTAGAATTAGAAGCCTTTATTTGATGGCTCTGTGTAACAAAGGTAAACGGCTTTCTAGTGTGCCATTAAGGTCATGGCTGGATATCCGGTTTCAGTGCAAATAGTTGTGGCCAGGTAAGCCTATTTTTTAGTAATATCATACTTTTTAAAATGGATAAGTTGTTATAAAGTTTTATTTTTAATTTAAATGTGCAGAGGGCACATCAGGGCACTTGCCGTGATCTGCAAACAGCATTTATTTTTGGGTTTTGTTTGATTTTAAGATGGTTCTACAGGTTACTGAATTACAGTGTGCTCGTTTTTTTTCTCCTGATTTACTTTTTGGGAACAAATGACCACATATTGAAATCTAGTTTTTTTTTTTCCACCTGAAGTTGGTTAGTTGTTTTTAGAAGTTGCTGAAGATGTGATAAGTGTTATTTAGGCCTTGATAGATAAAAACATAGAACTGAAGTAGGGTGTACTTTCTTTTTCCCCATGACTATAAATGTTACAGGACTGAGTAAGAAGCCATCACTTACATCACCATTTCTTGGAGGTATAGTAAGCTCAAGGTATCCATGTGGGATGTAAGTTTGGCTGTAATCAAACCGACTGCGGCGTAAAAACTGCTTCCTTGTGGCAGAGAAGGCACCATCACAGCCCACTATGAGGTCTGCCTGGATCTCCTTTTCAGTACCATCAGGCCTGCGACAAGTTGCCAACATAGCATATCAATATCAGATTCTCCGAAATTATATTAATTACACAGAGTAAATGTATGTGAAAATGTGGTAACATGAATTTATGACAACATTTTTGCATGAGTGCAGTGTCTCAGGGAAACTGTGGGCATCTTTTTAAACAAAACAGCTTTATGTGAAATGTGAAAATGAGAAGATGGGTAAATAATCTGTTTACCCAAGGAAGGTCATGTTCCCTGTTTCTGGACTCCAGTCAAGCAGTTTATGGTTAAAGTTCAGTTGTGTGTTTGGATATGCTTCAGCCGCTGGAATCAGAGAATATTTGTTTAAAAAAAAAATCAATAAAAATTGTTTCACATGATGGTACAATTCAACAAACGTCTCAGTAACACACCCTTGCGTCATTGTGTACAAGTTTTACAAACTTTACAAAAATCACATAACAATACATCTAACACTAAACCAGATTGCTCATATTTACTGTAAGTACTGATATCCTTTGAAAATACATGAACCTGAATACATAACCCCAAAATACTGCAGGTACCCCAGTAATTACACCAGTAAAAGAGATATGATGCATGTGAGATTACCTGTTAGCAGCTCCTTATTGAGGTTGGTTCTGCCTACAGAAAGGATGTACTGAAAAGAAACAATATGACATTTAAGAAAAATAATAATAATGAAAACAAGAGATGGTTCATTTCTCCATAATAAAGATGATGGCATAGCAAACAGAATGGGGATAGCAAAACATTGCAATGACAAAAAATATTTCCGAATGAATGTAATAAATGCTGCCAGAGTACAAACTTTATTTCCATGTTCCAGTTTTTTCTTGTGCCTTTGATTTAATAACAATATTAAATGTGTGAGAAGTCAAGCAAACGTGAATACAAATTGACCAAGACTGACTGTAATATTAATAAATTTTTGTTTTTCATAATCATTTGTTGACATGAAATGACAAAATCTCCAATTAAACAGACCACATACTGTATTTATGACATGCCTCAATGAAAGCGGTCCCTAATAACTTCAAAAGAGTGGGAGTTTCTCGTGTTCTTTACTTTTACACAGAGTGAACTTTATCCTGTGTAGACAAAAACACTTTGCCTAATGTACCGTGTCTCAATACAGAACCTATTATTCAAAGCAGGAGTGCAAAACTTACACTTCAGTCATTTGTCTGCTTATGAACACCGGATTCAACTCAGTAATTAATTACCAGGGTTTGTGTGTTTTGTTAAAGCAGACAGAAATCACTAAATTTGTTGGACTCCAGCTCTGCAAAACCCAAAATGTGCACCTTTGGTTTAAACATTCACAGTCCAGGCTGAAAAAAGAATGTGAACCTTAGTTTAATGATTTTTTCCCCCTAAAAGCTAACTGTACTCAGGTATTCTAATCAACAAGAGAAGACTGGAGTTGTGAGTCGCAGTTCCTTGCTTTATTAAATGCACCTTTTTCCTCAAGAAAGAGGTCAGTCATGCTCTAATTAAAATAAAATCATAAAGATGCATAAATCTGTGCTGTGACAAAGTAATGTTGATACTGGCCTACCTGACCTTTCTTTCCATATGGTATGGGAGAACGTTTTCCATTCACACTGTGGATCATACGAGCATGCATTGGGATGCCATTGGACACAATCTGTATTTGACAGACAGCAAAACACTGAACCCAATGCATATCTGGGCAATTTTTCAAATTTTAATCTAACAAATATGGATTTAAACAATTTTAGCTGACCTCATATAAACTAAATTTAGTTCATCTTAAATTCAGAGAATGGCACATAAACACAATAAATGAGAAAATAAATTATGGAGGAAAAAGAAAACAAACTGCGGCTGTCCAAAAGTACTTCCTCCACTGGTGAGGACTAGATGCTCAACTTATTGTCCAGCGTCTCCAACTTTTTACACACACATGCAAAAAATAAATAAATTAATAATAATAATAATAATAATAATAAAAAAGTTGGGGGGCGGCACGGTGGTGTAGTGGTTAGCGCTGTCGCCTCACAGCAAGAAGGTCCGGGTTCGAGCCCCGTGGCCGGCGAGGGCCTTTCTGTGCGGAGTTTGCATGTTCTCCCCGTGTCCGTGTGGGTTTCCTCTGGGTGCTCCGGTTTCCCCCACAGTCCAAAGACATGCAGGTTAGGTTAACTGGTGACTCTAAATTGACCGTAAGTGTGAATAGTTGTCTGTGTCTATATGTCAGCCCTGTGATGACCTGGCGACTTGTCCAGGGTGTACCCCGCCTTTCGCCCGTAGTCAGCTGGGATAGGCTCCAGCTTGCCTGCGACCCTGTAGAACAGGATAAAGCGGCTAGAGATAATGAGATGAGATGAAAAAGTTGGGACGCCGTGTAAAATAAATAAAGAAAAACAGAATGCAATGATTTGCAAATCTTATAATTCACAATAGAAAAATGTAGTGCATATATATATATCCATCCATCCATCCATCCATCCATCATCTGTAGGGTCCCAGGCAAGCTGGAGCCTATCCCAGCTGACTATGAGCGAGAGGTGGGGTACACCCTGGACAAGTCACCAGATCATCGCAGGGCCAACACATAGAGACAAACGACCATTCACACCTACGGTCAATTTAGATCCACCAATTAGTCTAACCCAGGGGTGTATCACCCGCGGGGGATGCGTACGTTTCATCCCCCCCACTTTTGTTGAAACACAATTTCATCCCCCGCACTTTTGTCAGATTAAAATGACATCATTATTAAAATTATACAGCTACTATAAAATGTGTAACAAGGAAGTAAACTATTGCCATAACGTTAGACAAAAAACAGCCACGCAACGGACTCAAAACAGTTTTTCTCACCCGACCAATCAGCCCCTTCGCAGTAAACGTCATTCATACGTAAGAGGAAATTGCGCGCGCAGCCTGGACTCAAAAAAGACTCAGCGACGGTAGAGACGAGAAGAAATATTTGGAAGAAATGCCTAGTTGTTGTGTTGTCGGGTGTCAGAATCGTAGCAGTGATGGGTTAAAATGTACAGAATTCCAGCAGGATCTCACCCATTCCAAAATAATCGCCAACGTCTATGGCTACAAGCCATCAAATGTGTAGACTGGGATGAAAGCACTATGCGCGGGTTTGCAGCAACCACTTTATCACAGGTAAGATCAGGCTATTTATTAAATCTTTCTTTTTTATTCTTTCTAGTCTTCGTTTATTGATGTAGCAAAATACTTTGGTAACGTTTGTCTGATTAGCTGGGTCATAGTTACACAATGCAATGAATATTGTTAGCATGTTAACTTAGCTTTGCATGCAATTTTGTTTGTAAGAGAGGTCTCGCTTGACTCAAGCAGTCCAGATTTTGTGCCATCATTATTTGTGTATGCCGAAAATCACAATTTTAAAGCAAGGATGGAAAGGTAAGATTGTGTGCCCTCACTCTAAAAGCCAACTTACACTGACTGCTCTAACCTAGCTCCCGCCCCGTTCAGTTTCATTTCTGGTCTCTGCCTCTCGCTTTTTACGCAGCTCTGATTTCTCTTAGCTGCACTCTTTACACTATCATTCCTTTCATTCCATTACCTCCTGCAAATTGCTGTTTAGTGTTGGTATTTGCTGTTGTAGCTAAAGCCACATTGCCATCACGTCACTGGCATAATTTGATTAAAACAATTTCAGTGTAAAACACGTTCTGTACATGCCCGCACATAACATAATCATATGCGTCTAAAGACTTGTAGGCACGAAGTTTTTCGTGGGTGTACACTGAAGTCTTGTCGATAAGGTACGAGTATATATCTGGCCATTGTATACCAGGGAACTTACTAACATCGTCCGTCCACTCTTTAATTAAATACGGATCCGGTAGGCGATGTGTAGCCTGGGCCCGCCCATCCTAAGCGTGACGCAACACGAGGGCCTGTTGCGAGCTTAGTCTGGCCAGGCAAGCCATCTACAGCTCTTCCAAGCTCCAGAAAAATCGGGAGCCAATCAACTTTGAGCATCTCCAACGGCCCTGGGTAGAGGTGTGTTCAAGGCAGTGACGTAGTAGAACTGCGACCGGAAGCCATAGATTGTTTACAGAATCATGCTGTATTGAAAGCATTCAACGGGAAGTTTTCATTGAAAACGGAGCAAAGAGCAGCCCTGGAGGTATTTATTGAAAAGAAGGACGTTTTCGCCTTGCTCCCGACCGGCTTCGGTAAGAGTTTAATCTACCAGTTAGCCCCGCTAGTAGCCAAATGAATGGGGCTCAGCGAGAATCTTATCGTCGCGTCACATACGTCAGAGGAAAGAGTGATGTGATTGGTTTAAGCTTCATCACAGCCTTTTCTGGCTTTGACCAGTAGCAAACTGAGGCATTTCAGGGAGGCGGGTCAACCACGGGCTCTGGGAAACGGTTGGGCTGAATATCTTGGCCAAACCAATAGCTCGTAGAGCTTTGAAGTCGCGTTAGCCAGACTAGGCGATGTCCACTTGTTAGAGTTAACTTATTTTTGTAGCATTCTCGATCTTGTAACGACAATTCTTTTGCATAATCTGACAGCTCATAATGCCGGTCTATGGGCAGCGCCATTGTTTCTGAGTCCAGGCTGCGCGCGCATCCTAGCAACGGTCGGTTTGTTTACAAACATGCGAAGGGGTGAAAGCGCTCAATAATACAGTATCTGTCTGCAGAGCCAACACCAGTTTTACCGCTCCTGATTCACCGTTCCAGGTTTGACGTCGCATGCGGTGCTTACTGTGCCTGGCTCTGCAGACAGACCCTTCTCAAAGCGCTTGCGATGCCGTCGTTTAAACAGTTGTCCCAGGCGCCATGCCCTAAAAGATTGTGTTAATTTCCATAGGACTATTAATGCTGTCCTCTTTTGTCGTGCAATATTGACAAGGATGCAGAAAAGGAAAAGGCAGGGGACGATTGACTCCTTTTTCAAGAAGACCCAAGTAAGTTGACTATATTACCCCTTGCTCCTCCTACTCAAGCGAGTAGGATGCTTCTTTGCTTTGCTCCTGCTTTCTTAATCTTTATTTCTATACTTTACTTTCTCATTGAATTTCCACTATTTTTTTTCTTTTTTTTTCTCATTTTATTTTTCATCTTTATAAGCTTTTAATTTTAATTTAGTTTCCACTTCTTTTTTTTTTTAAATGCCAGGGAGCAAAAAATCCTGCAGAAAATGCATGGAATTAGAACAGAGGATTTCTATTCTGGAATCAAAGATTAATGCTCTGCCAAAGACAGACGAATTAAAAGCGATATCTCAGGAAAGGAGTACAGAAACAGTGGCTGAGAATGCAGAGACTGCACTCCGACAGACTGAGGACATTGCAGATCAAGTGGAAGAATCCATAACTCAAGCTTTGCAAAATGTGAGTACTGAAAACTGGCAAATGATGGGTGCTAAGCCCAAAAACAAAAACAGAAGAGTAATTACTTCAACACCAGCTCGTTCTACAAATTACAATAGGATCTACAATCCTATGGAAAATCCACAGCCCATAAGGCTTCAGAACAAATTTGAATGCCTCAGGGATGTGGAAGAGGATTTGTCAAGCGGACAAACACATAGTAAAAAGAGATCACACCAAGATCGAAGAGCTGTGAGAAGAGGCAAAAAGCAGCTCGTAACACCACCTGATCCCACAACCCTTGTTCTTGGTGATTCCACTGTAAGACAATTAAAAGGTTATGAGATGATTATTTGTTGTCTTCCAAATGCATCCATCTCTGACACCAAAGACAGCATTTTGAAACTCATGTCCGAGCATAAAACTATTAAACATATTGTTGTGCATGTGGGAGCAAATGATGTTTTCAGAGAACAGCTGTTTGTCCAAGATGATTTCAGAAAACTTTTTTCTGAGCTCTATAAGATTGGAATTCAATCTTTTATCAGTGGCCCACTCCCAGCGAGAGGAAGTTTTGCTTTTTCTCGACTCTTCAGTCTTAACACCTGGCTTGGAAAAACTTGTTCTTCATTTGGTATGAACTTCATAGACAATTTTAATCTTTTTTGGAATCGTAGAGAATTTTACAAGCCAAATAGCACTGAACTCAGCTGGATTGGAGCCAAAGTCTTAGCAGACCACTACAAACTTGCAATCTTTTCTCAGCCAGCACCGAGGAAAACAGTTGATAAGATGTCGCAGACTGACATAGTTACAAAGCCTAAACAATCATCTTTGCAATCATCTTTGCTGTCATGTCATATCATCAGAAATATGTCATTATGTTATGATTTACACACACACATACATCTGAACATTCCATCAGAACAGTGATGTAATTAAAATGTGACTTGCTCACACACACACATACATAGACACAGATATCAAAATGATGTCACACACACCCATAGACACACACATGCACACATTCATGCACACACACACAGATATCAAACAAGTGATGTCATTTACACACAGATAGCACTCGTATATAATAACCCTCTGTATTCTTGTCTAATTGAGGGGGAACTTGTGAATAAAGATGTGAACTACATTGGGGTTCCTGTCTTTCTTTGCGACTAACCCCCCCAGACGTCTGGGTGAGACGAGGGCGGGGGTCCCGAGAAGTAATTTGACCGTATCCGACTGGGTGAACCCCAACATAGCGAGTAAATTTTTCTTTCGTAGGAAAAATCCTTCTTTGTTAGCGTGTAAGGCTCTAATCCCAGTGAGTGGTTTTTCTAGCCACTTCTTTTGAGTGTACTTCTTGGTTTTAATAACTTGCTTGTTTGCTGTACACAAATATGGCAAAAAGTTCTTGTGTTAATGGACCAGACTCCACTTTTGGATCATTAATCCCTTTTGACTGAGAATGCCCTGCATGCATGGTTTTATATGTTGGCTTCTCGCACATCCATACAGTTTTAAACACAATACCTGCAATTAAACAGTTTGTTTTTATTGCCTTTATTTTAAGTCAAGTTTGTTTGTATAGCGCTTTTAACAATAGACATTGTCCCAAAGCAGCTTTACAGAATCTGAATAACCCAAGACATGAGCCAATTTTATCCCTAATCTATCCCCAATGAGCAAGCCCATGGCGACGGTGGCAAGGAAAAACTCCCCCAGACGACACGAGGAAGAAACCTCGAGAGGAACTAGACCTAAAAGGGAACCAATCCTCACCTGGACAACAACAGACAACATGACTATAACATTAACAGTTTTACAGGGTTCCTGCGGGGTCTAAAAAAGTCTAAAATTCAGAAAGTTAAATTTTAGGCCTTAAAATGTCTAAAAAACACACATATTTTCATCCCAGGTCTAAAATTTCATTTATCCAAGTCTAAAATTCTTACATCCGCTCAGTCCGTTCCTAGAAGTGCCTGCAAAACATTAATAAAAAATGTGCCGGTTGCGTTGTTGTCTGCCTGCTAAAAAACTTCAATCACCGGTGATCGCAGCAAGTATGCAACGGTCCAGTTTGTCCACTACGCCTACCATAGTTCTACCTTCTAAGTTTCCGCCGAGTTTATGCAGTCTGTGGCAGTCAGAGAAGGTTAGCGGTTGTGTTGGCAGTGCGATGAAGAGTGTGGATAGCGTGTCGAATAATAGTGAGTAAAGAGGTTCACATACTTTTGCCACTCACAGATATGTAATACTGGATCATTTTCCTCAATAAATAAATGACCAAGTATAATATTTTTGTCTGATTTGTTTAACTGGGTTCTCTTTATCTACTTTTCGGACTTATGTGAAAATCTGATGTTTTAGGTCATATTTATGCAGAAATATAGAAAATTCTAAAGGGTTCACAAACTTTCAAGCACCGCCGTAAGTATGAAAAACGAGAATGTTCTGCGAGCAATAGGCTGAAGCACAGTATCGCTAAAAGGAGCTGTGTTGGGCTGGAACGGTTGGTTAAATAGCCGCTCACATTAGCGCGGAGAGCTTTCACACCAAGGGTGCCCAATTTGGGGCCCGGGGGCCAAGTTTGGCCCATGTTCCGTTTTTTTTTGGCCCGCCTCATTTTTCCCATCTGTGCCCGCCCATCAGTGCCAGGTCTGTGCCAGCCGCTGGGAATTTCTGTCCCAACGGCTCTGAAGAGTTGCCTGCAGCTCACTTTCTGACCACAGTTTTATAAGGGGGACAAGGGGGCGCTGTTGAGTTGCTGGCTCTTCTGCCTGTCAGCAGGCTCATGACACAAGCGAAGAGCAGAGGTTACAATGGAGCGCTGTGTTAGGCAGTGGCACACGGATAAAAGAAAATTCAAATATAGTTGGCAAGATTATTTTTTTTCACGGAAATCGATTCCTCGGCAGTGTGCCTTATCTGTAGACAGAGAGTGGCAGTTTTGAAAGAATACAACATCCGTAGACATTATGAAACAAAACATTTAACTCAGTTTGCGAAATACAGTGGTGAAATAAGAAAGCAGAAGGCTAGCAAACTGTTAGCCAGGCTCAGTGCCCAACAACGCACATTACTGCAGCCGTCATCTGCTCAAGAAAATGCAACTAAGGCCAGCTAAGATCAGCGCAATGATAGCGAAATCTGGGAGATCTTTGTCATGTGGAGAGTTTGTTAAAAGTTGCCTGACTGTGGCTGCAGAGACTGTGTCCCCGAGCCAGACACGGGCCTTTTCGCAAATTAGTTTATCATGGAACACAGTTACCCGCCGCATCGAGGACATGGCTGAGGATCTCAGAGAACAAATCGTTGGTAAAGCATCCAGATTTACGGCCTTTTCTATTGCTTGCGATGAGAGCACCGACATATGTGACTATGCACAATTGATGGCGTTTTTGCGCGGAGTCAGTGAGGATTTTGAAGTGACACAGGAGCTGGCTGGCCTTGAGACACTTTCAGGTACAACACGAGGGAAATGGTGTGTTGTGTTCTATATTGCTCAGTTCACATTGTCCAATTCCATACCTAATACTCAATCTAATTTCACATTCAGTCTAAAGTAAATTCTCTCTGGTTTCATAAGTTGGGCAATCCAGCTGGTTTCAAATGGCTTAAAAGGCACAGTGTTACAAGGGCATGTATTATTGCTCAATTCACATTTTAGTTAATTTTTAAATAGAATTGTATATTTGGTTGTCCTGGACCTTATCCAACTGTTTTCAACTTGTTCAAGCTACCAAAGCACTTTTTGTAATATTGAGGTATTTCACTCACTTGACCAAGTCATGTGATGCTGCCATTTTGGACGGCATGGCTCGAATCAGTTTGAATGCGAGGAAGGCGACAAACGAAAAACATAAAAGAAAAAGGAGCGAGATGCAGAAAACACCTTCACTATCCAGCGACATAGGGCATTTACAGGGCGAGCAGAGGGAGAGGTATTTGCAAAAATTGAGGTTAGCAGGCTTAGAGAACGACGTTTACCTGCTTCCACCAGGATTGTTCACTGACAGCTAAGATTTGTTCACACTTTCATATACTTTCGATCCTCAGGATAAACAAAATGTTATTAAATGTCATTGAAATAACTTCTTAGTCTGTTGAGACATGGCCCGTTATAAGTTTCTCCTTTACTGTATTTACTAGTTTACTGAGCGCGCTCCGGGGCTGGCTGGCGCTAGCTAGCTAGCGCGCTCCGGGGCTGGCTGGCGCTAGCTAGCTAGCTAGCGCGCTCTGGGGCTGGCTGGCGCTAGCTAGCTAGCTGGCTGGTGCTAGCTAGCTAGCTAGCGTGCTCCGGGGCTGGCTGGCGCTAGCTAGCTAGCTGGCTGGCTGGCGCTAGCTAGCGCGCTCCGGGGCTGGCTGGCTGGCTGGCTGGCTGGCGCTAGCTAGCTAGCGCACTCCGGGGCGGGCTGGCTGGCTGGTGCTAGCTAGCTAGTGCGCTCCGGGGCTGGCTGGCTGGCTGGCGCTAGCTAGCTAGCGCGCTCCGGGGCTGGCTGGCTCAGTAAACTAGTAAATACAGTAAAGGAAAAACTTGAGACTGAAAGGTTTTAACAGTCATCCAAATGACTGAATGTAAACATTGCTACAGTAACATACTAGGTACTATGATGTTGACATTAGCTAGCTTGCCGTTCAAAATGGTGGACACCGGGGCGTCACGTGACCCTGTGACGTCAGGTGAAAAACCTCAATAGTCTGAAATGTTGCTTTCCTTTCAAATATGTTTCTACCTCTTAAAATAAGCCATGTGGATGTTCTGTCATCTTCTGAAATTAATAAAGGTAGGCCTACTATAAATATAAAAAATATGTGTTTAATTGCTTTAAACATTTACATTTGAGTTTAATGATCTTAGCCTATATAAAAATGACACGTTTCAATAAAATGTAAGGTAACATAATGTGGACGTTCGTTTTTTTGGCCCGCGGCCCACCCACAGAATTAATTTTTGGCCCATTGTAGAGAAGAATTTGGACACCCTTGCTGTAGACAATCTTAGCATGCACATTACATGTCGTCAACGTTACCATGACAACATGGAGCGCATGAGTCCAGTCAGCGTATTCAGCTTTCTAACAGTGCTCTTTTTTTTTTAAAAATATATTATTCTCTCCCCAATGGTGTGTCTTTCCTGGCTTTATTATTTAGTATTTATTAATTTTGCATTCATATTTTGCAATGATTTTACACCTCTGTCTCAAATGGCCCCTGTTTGCTCCGCTACTGCTTAAAAACCTGCTGTCTCCCTTGTATACCTCTCGCAAGGTATGACTTTACCAATGAAATCAATCGCTGCCGCCTTGCGTGAGTTTGCTGTGTAACTGGAAGCAAGTGTGCTACGGGGCTACTATGTATGTTTTAACTATTAGTTTTAAAAGATGTGTATGCATTTTTACTGTTAATATGATTGAAATGGTTGCTACAGCAAGTGGAGGTCTGCGATGCTGTGGTTTGCAGCATGGGGTTCACATGAGCAATCAAGAAAGTCATCATCTGACAACAGTGCATTATATAATAACGCTGTTTTATTACCAGAACACCACTAACCGAAAGTTTAAATGAGTTCTGTTGCAGTTAGGGGAAAAAAACAAACCCCTACAGACTGCATTTACTGCACAAATGCCCTTTATCACTCTATTGTCTTGTACTTTTGTTGCTATGTGACATAATGTACTAATGTTGTACTAATGTTGCCATATGACATAAATAAGCACACAATCAGTTTGTATCCCTGATAGTCAGTTTACCAATACAAATTACTTTGTTTTGAGAATTGAACTCGATTGTCTGTCTTTTTTTGGGAAGGGCGGGGGTAGGGCAGGTTGTAATGCTTCGTGTTGGTCTAAAAAAATTTTCATAATGGTCTTAAAAAGTCTAAAAAAGGTCTAAAATTGAACTTACTGAATCCTGCAAGAACCCTGTTTTAACATGAAGTCAGTTTTATTGATGTTATAACTGTTCATTGATGGAAACTTGAGTGCAAAACTGTTCATGACAACCGCAGTCCCAAAGTTAGCAAGCCAACTGTAGTCCTCAGCCACAAAAACATTACTGTAAGTGTCCAGAGTGTCTTCCAAGTGTGACTTCCAACTGTACATATGGGGCCATCCTCCACAGGAGCGATGTGATGAGAATCCAACCAGACATAGGGCATTCAGGATGGATCAGGCAGGTCCGAGGAGCAGAAGAGGTCAGCACCTCGATCCCAGGATTGACATGTAACTCAGAGGGACAGATTTTTTTTTTTGGGGGGGGGGAGAAAACACAGGTTGTTAGGTATGCCCAGTGTCACCTGAATAAGTAGGTACAGTATACATTTTGCGCTGAGTACAAGCAGGGACTCCGGCAAAACTAACTCTGACAGCATAACTAAAAGGATAGAGCCAGAAGGTAACACAGGCATGAAGCATAAAGCAGCCAGCCACTACACCATCAACAAACTCGAGTGAGCAAGTGAGTGGGGACTGACAGCATCCATACATCCCAGTTTACCAAAACACTCTGTCTGAGGACCCTCCAGATCTACACCTTTACCTCATAAACACCATTAACAAAAGGCTTGACTAAACAAGATATGTTTTCAGCCTAGACTTAAATGCTGAGACTGTGTCTGATTCCCGAACAGTACTTGGAAGGCTGTTCGATAACTGTGGGGCTTTGTAAGAAAAGGCTCTGCCCCCTGATGTAGCCTTCACTATACAAGGTACCAGCAGATAGCCTGCACCTTTTTGATCCAAGTAGGTGTGGCGGGTCATAAAGGACCAGAAGTTCACTCAGGTACTGTGGTGAGACCATTCAGTGCTTTGAATGTCAATAGTAGTACTTTATAATCAATACGAAATTTGATTGGGAGCCAATGCAGTGTGGATAAGACAGGGGTGATGTGGTCATATTTTCTAGTGCTAGTAAGGACTCTTGCTGCTGCATTTTGAACTAACTGGAGCTTGTTTATGAATGAATGAATGAATGAATGAATGAACCCTTTATCATCACTGTTACCAGTGAAATTGACCATCAACCTGTCCTTACAGAGGGGGAACAGGACAGGAAGACAGGGATAAAAGAAAAAGAAACACAGTAGTAACATGAGGAAAGATGAGGAAAAAAGAACCCCCCCCCCCCCACAATGTCCTATCAGGAGTACAGTGTGGGAGCATTTAAAAACCTCCGCACAAGCACACAATAACACAAGTACACTTTAAAACATGGGACTTGAGGGGGGGAAGGAGGGGGCAATCAGGGGTGGGGGGAAGGGGTAAGGGGGTAGGAGAGGAGGTAGAGGTAACCCAGCGCAAGCAAGCAGCCGTCCGCTCCTGCAGCCATGCAAGCGGCGCTGGTCACGCACCCACTTGTCACACTGGGGTTGAAAAACGGCGACCGCAGAAAATTGGGGAAGGAATGCGAAGAATGCGAGAGTGTCTCCCAGCAGTGACCTTCTGGGGGAAATGTTGTCCCAGCAACGGCCTTGATCGAGGCCGGTGCTGTTCAGGGAGCCGAATGTCGATAAGATAGAGATTGTTTGGTCTTTCGAACAGACGCAGTCTTTACACGTCCACACCACTCGTCCATATCTGTCCATTTCATCCATATCTGTCCATTTCTGTTCAATTCAATTCCATTTGGTCTCCGAAATACTTATTCCTTGCAAAGCCGAAAGCGTCTCCAAGATGACAACCCTGTTGTGGTTCAAGTTCTGCCACAGTCTGAGTGCCGACAGCTTTGCCCACTGCTCCAATCATATCGGGCAGCTTTGTGGGGCTTTGAACAGCTGTCACCGTTGTCTGATTTCCTCGATATACCAGGGCAATGCCTAATCCAATCAGCAAAAGTCTGGTAATCATGGTTCCGAATAGGTAGATATTGTAGTACACTCATGAAATGTATGCATAATTCACCTTCATAACTGTGTTTGTTACAGCATTGCCATGCAGGTTTTGCTCAGCTGTTTGTTACAGCATTATCATGCAGGTTTTGCTCAGCTCTTTGTTAAGCACTTGTTTATAAAATCACCGTCTGGGGGGAACAAGATGGCGTCGTAGAGTGAGCAGCACTGTTCGGCAGCTCCAGTGGCTATCTTTATCTTTTTTTTTATATAAATACATGTTTGTATAAAAGACATACGAAATAACTGCGAGGGAGGTACCCTAATATGAACCTAGACACTTATTTTGGACAAAAATCGACTATGGACAAAAAATTGATGAAAAAAAACGAAGAATACTCCTGCGAAATCTAGCCTGAGAGGTGAGCAAATGACGGCAAGCACTATGGAACCTAGCATTGTCCAGGCTTTGGATAATTTATCAGATAATCTCACGAAAGCTATCGACACGAAAATCTCCACCGTACTAGATGCCATTAAAGAACAGACCTCACAAATTCAAGCTGTTGCCACACGCATCGAAGAGGCTGAAAAACGAATCCTCGATGCTGAGGAAGTGGCCATAGCCTCAGAAGCTAGGATAGCATCACTTGAAAAGCAGGTTCGTGATATGCTTGAACATGTCGATGACTTGGATAATCGGGGTCGCAGGTGTAATGTGCGTGTCGTTGGCTTACCAGAGGATTCAGAAGGGAAAGATCCAGTGAAATTTTTAGAAACATGGATTCCCGAACACCTCCAAATGACGACGAAAGGCAACCGCGTAAAGCTTGACCAAGCTCACAGATCCATCGCACCAAAACCCGGCCCGAATCAGCATCCAAGGCCACTGATTTTGAAGTTCCACAACTTTTGAGACAAACAGCGAGTAATGGAGGCGGCAAGGCGGCTAGGTTCCCGTGATCAAGATGGCTCTACATCCAGGGAGCCCAAGATCTCCTTTTTCAACGACTTCTCGGCTGAAGTGGTACGGAGGCGCAGGGTATTTGATGATCAAAGACACGACTGAAGAAACTTAACGTGGCATATGCGTTGCTCTATCCGGCTACTTTGAGGGTGACATTGGATGGAAAACAGACGAGATTCAACTCTCCTAAAGATGCCGCATTACTTGTACAGTCGCTGGAGGAGGGACGCAGAGGTAACGTTAGGTCGAGCCAGAGCAATGAGTCTGAGGATGATAAAGTGGACACTGATTAGCCTGGTAAATTTGTAAGTAGTACCTCCCTGCTTAACGTTAACGAAAACTCGTATATTTTATTTGTCTAGCCACTGTGAGTGTGCTGAAATGTTTTTTTTTTCTTCTTGGGTGTTTTTTTTTTTACTATTCTTATTGAGGGTTCTTTTGTTGTTGTGTAGGCTAAAAGCACCTCAATAGTGGCTTTACTTATGGTGAGAGATGAGGATTGGATGGCAAGCTATTTAAGCTGGCCGAGGATGACGTTTAGAGTTCCCTGCAGGTTAGGTAGCAGGGATATCCCCCGTGAACTTTTAAGTTGGACTTGTTTTTCTTTGTTACACTATCAGCAGTGTTTCTCTCTTGGCTCAGTGAATGCATTATGTTTGTTTGTTTGTTTGTTTGTTTGTTTGTTTGTTTGTTTTATGACACATGCTCAGTATAGGTTATTATTTGTGTAAGCTTATGGTTAAAGTCAGACAATATGTCAAATGATAAATTGCGCCTCTGTACATGGAACATAAAAGGGGTTCATAATCCTGTTAAAAGAAGAAAAATTTTGACCTTTTTGAAAAGAGGTAATATTGATATTGCTCTCTTACAAGAAACGCACTTAAATGATGAA
The DNA here is from genome assembly GCF_027579695.1 of Neoarius graeffei. Taxonomy (NCBI): domain Eukaryota; kingdom Metazoa; phylum Chordata; class Actinopteri; order Siluriformes; family Ariidae; genus Neoarius; species Neoarius graeffei. The sequence goes on from NC_083575.1 coordinate 66,569,834, forward strand.
GAACATTTAAAACTGCAGCGGGGAAGTTTTGCACAAGTTTTCTTCTCTTCATTCACTTCAAGGAGTAGAGGGGTAGCTATATTGGTAAAGAAGAACTTACAATTTTCAGTACTGGATTGTGTTAAAGGGCGGCACGGTGGTGTAGTGGTTAGCGCTGTCGCCTCACAGCAAGAAGGTCCTGGGTTCGAGCCCCGGGGCTGGCGAGGGCCTTTCTGTGTGGAGTTTGCATGTTCTCCCCGTGTCCGCGTGGGTTTCCTCCGGGTGCTCCGGTTTCCCCCACAGTCCAAAGACATGCAGGTTAGGTTAACTGGTGACTCTAAATTGACCGTAGGTGTGAATGTGAGTGTGAATGGTTGTCTGTGTCTATGTGTCAGCCCTGTGATGACCTGGCGACTTGTCCAGGGTGTACCCCGCCTTTCGCCCGTAGTCAGCTGGGATAGGCTCCAGCTTGCCTGCGACCCTGTAGAAGGATAAAGCGGCTAGAGATAATGAGATGAGATGAGATGGGATTGTGTTAAAGATAAATGTGGCCGATATGTTATTGTTAAGGGTGTTATACAGGGCGTGACCATCTCTATTTTGAATGTATACTATCCTCCTGCTCACCCTTCGGACTTCATAACAAAAGTGTTTTTGGGGTTTTCTGCTATTCAGTCAGATATTGCCATTGTAGGTGGGGATTTTAATTGTTTATTAAACCCAATGATGGACAGGCTCCCCCCTAAAGCTATGCCTCTCTCACCACAAACTAAAGCTCTCAGTGCAATTTGTGAGGAACTTGGATATGTAGATGTTTGGAGAGCTCTTCATACTACTGATAAAGCATATACTTTTTTTTCTGCTCCCCATGGCTGTCATACTAGAATTGATTACTTTTTTCTATCAAGGCTCTCTTTGCACAGAGCTCTGTCCTGCTCTATTGGCAGCATCTTGATTTCTGATCATGCTAAAGTGGTTTTGGATCTCTCCATTAAAGGAGTGAATAGTAGGGTGAGATGCTGGAGACTGAATACATCTATTTTGAAGGATCAAACATTTCTTGATTACTTCACTACGGAATTTGGGTATTTTTTGACTACTAATTCCCAGTCCACAGATAACTCAGCTTTACTTTGGGAAACTACTAAAGTGTTTGCTAGAGGGTTAATTATTGCTTTTTCAGCCAGTAAAAGAAAACAAAAAAGGGAGAAGCAAAATAAGTTAATGGTGGAACTCAAAACTAAAGAAGAGGCTTATGTAGCATCCCTATCCCCTGTTATTGTGGCAGAAATAAATGCAATAAAAATAACCTTAGATAATCTTCTAACACAAGATGAAGAGATCAAAATTCGATTTATTAGACAAAGGATGTATGAACATGGGGACAAACCTGGAAAGTATCTGGCTTATCTCACCAAGAAGAGAGCGGAGTCACAAATCATTGCAGCCCTTGTTGATGCACAGGGCAATCTCATATATGAGAATAAGCTTATTAATGACACTTAAGATATTTTACCATAATCTTTACACTTCAGAGCAACCATGTGGTGTATCTGTATTGATGGATAATTTTTTTGCTCCATTGGAAATGCCCACTGTATCACCAGAGGATAAGCTTATTCTTAACTCCCCTGTTTCCAGAGAAGAGGTGATTAATGCTATAAAAGTACTACAGAATGGGAAAGCCCCAGGACCTGATGGGTTCTGTGTTGAATTCTATAAAGAATTCTCTGGCTTATTAGTGGATCCATTGGTTAGCATGTTTAATGATGCATTCTCAAAAAACGAATTGCCCCAGACATTAAGAGAGGCAAATATCTCTCTCATTCTTAAAAAAGGGAAATGTCCAGAGGCATGTGGCTCCTATAGGCCCATATCCCTTCCAAATGTTGACAGAAAGATTTTGGCAAAAGTTCTGGCCACACGCCTTGAGGGTTTATTACCAAAGATCATAAAGGAGGATCAAACCGGATTTATTAAGGGACGAAACTCTTCTAACAATGTCAGGCGTCTTCTGAATATCATTCAAGTTTTTAAAAGATGGCAGATTGATGGTTTGGTGCTTTCTCTGGATGCAGAGAAAGCGTTTGACCGAGTTGAATGGTCTTATTTATTTTACTGTTTAGACAAATTTGATTTGGGAGATAATTTTATTAGATGGGTTAAGGTCCTATATGATAACCCTCAAGCAGCTATTCTAGCTAATGGTATCAGGTCTGGCAACTTTTCTGTATTTAGAGGTACTAGACAGGGTTGTCCCCTGTCCCCCCTTCTTTTTGCCTTGGTCATAGAGCCATTGGCAGAGGCCATAAGGACAACACCTTCTATTCATGGTTTAAAAATAGACAAGATAGACCATAAGAAGTCTTTATGCAGATGATGTCTTGATCTATGTTGCAAACCCGGAAACATCAATACCCATATTACTCAATGTTATTGACTTGTTTAGTAAATTTTCTGGATATAAGATTAATCTGACAAAATCAGAAGCCATGTCACTTGGGAGTCTTGAGTCAGTTCCTAATGTGCTGCTGCCTTTCCCCTTCAAGTGGTCCCCAGGGGGCTTTACATATCTAGGTATATTCATAACCCCTGAATTTCAACAAATGTACAAAGCCAACTTTGTCCCACTATTTGAGAAGGTGAGACAAGATCTGGAACGTTGGAGTTCATTACCAATCTCCTGGCTAGGACGCATTGCTATGATCAAAATGAATACTTTGCCTAGATTACTGTATATCCTATCCAAATGATTCCAATTTTGTTTTCAAATGCAGTTGTGAAAAAGCTAAATGGCTGGCTTAGTGCATTCATTTGGAGCAAACGCAAACCCAAACTAAAGATGACTACCTTGCAGATGCCGCATTCTGAAGGTGGGCTAGATTTACCGAACTTTAGAAAATATCACATATGTGCCCATATGCGATATATTTATGACTGGTTCTTTGTCGACAACGGGTCTGTCTGGTTAGATGTGGAAACTTCTCTATCTAAATACCCATTAAGGGACTTGTTGTTCATCAAAAACTTTAAAACAATTAACTCTGTGATAATATTATCACCCTCAATACAATTAAGGCATGGCGACTAGCCCGTAGGCTTGAAGGAAGGTCAAAACTAACATCAATTTACACCCCCATCTTGAACAATCCTGATTTCCAACCAGGATTGATGGATGCTGGCTTTAAGCTTTGGAGTGGCTATGGCATATATATGTTAAATGATCTATTCTCTAATAAGACGATAATGTCATTTAGTCAACTGGTTGAGAAATACAATATTCCCAGACAGCATTTTTTCCGTTATTTACAGATAAGACACTATATATTACAAAGTACAACTCTCACTGATAACTGTGAAACATCTCCCCTGGAGAGAGTGCTGTTTGGAACATATGGGATGATGTCTATTAGACTACTTTATGGAGCTCTGCGCACACTACCAGCTGTAGGCCTACAGGAGCTTAGAGAAAAATGGGAGACTGAGCTCTCTGTTACAATAAGAGATAATGAATGGCATGATATGTGGACCTATGCTAAAGCAATTTCAGTTTGTAACCGGGTTAAATCAATACAGTTCAAGATTTTACATAGAATGCACATATCTCCTAACCGCAGACATATGTTTAATCACACTTTGTCACCAATGTGCCTCAAATGTAAAACAGAGATTGGTACTTTAACTCATTGCCTATGGTCATGTCATAAACTGTAGAGCTATTGGTCAGATGTTGTAATGGAAATGGAAAAGATACTGGGTGTGAGGGTAGAAATGGAACCTATGTCTCTTATTATGGGTCTTCCAGGCAGATTTGTGATGTCAAGGAATCAGAGACTTTACTGTATTCTAACATACGCAGCTAGAAAAAATATTCTATTGCAATGGATCAGTGATAAGGTGCCTATTATTAAGGGTTGGCATGATGTATTGTTTGGCATGGTACCTCTAGAATATCTTACATGTGTAATACACTCAAAGTCAAACCAGTTCTTTAAGGTTTGGGAACCATATCTGAATTTTTTAGACCCGGATGTGTCTGATATTATGTTACAAGGATTTTTTGAAAGGTAATAGGAAATTGCTTGATGCTGTGTAACTGTCATAACTATGTTTTTGTAATAATTATTGTTTTGTGCATGTAGCTGAGCCGTGTTGTGGTTGTGTGTTATGTTTATATTTGTGTGTCTTTTCTAAAGTGAAAACCAATAAACATATTTCTAAAAAAAAAATAAATAAATTCACCGTCTTGAATGTTGTGCTTCCGATAATAGTTGCGGTCCCTTTAAGGAACCTGGTTATGTTTTGACACGCTGCTTTTCTGTTCATGCGCAGCGCCATGTTTGAGATATACGTAGTGTTAATAAAAACGACTCACGGCTCTGAGTCTGAAATGTGAGAAGTTGTCAGTTTTCTCATTACAAATGCAACTTCAACACTGGTGACCCCGACGTATCCAGAACGACATGGCCGCCAACGCTGTGTCTCTAAAGCTCCCCGAATTCTGGGAATCTTCGGCGTCAGCGTGGTTCGCACAGACTGAGGCACAGTTCGCCTTGCGTGAGATCACCGCCGATGACACTAAATATTACTACGTGGTGTCTGCCCTCAGGAGTTCTACTGCATCGAGAGTGGTGAGCCTTCTTAAACGTCCTCCTGCAGAAAGGAAATATGATACACTGCAGGAACATTTACTTAAAACGTTCGAGCTGTCTGATGCTGAGAGGGCCAGCAGGCTTTTCTCCCTTCAAGGGCTGGGTGACAGCAAGCCCTCCGAACTCATGGACAGAATGCTCGATCTGCTCGGTGAACACAAACCGGATTTTCTTTTCCTGCACCTTTTCCTGCACCAACTGCCTACTCAAGTGAGGGCTGCTTTAGCCAACACTGCCATCACTGATTGCCGAGAACTGGCGGCAGAGGCTGACAAATTTTTCCTGGCTAGTCAGCAGCACTGCGCAGCCGCCCTTCCTGCAGGTGCAGTGCCAGAAACGCCAAATGACCACATGCTCGCCGCAGCAGCAACCCCTCATCGGCAGCAGTCTTCAGGTTTATGTTTCTACCATGCCAAGTTTGGCCCCAAGGCTAAACGATGCCGTTCTCCGTGCAGCTTCAGTGGAGTGGGAAACGCCAAAGCCGGCGCCCACTAGTGGCCGTGAGTGTCGGCCATGCTGGCAGGCTGCTCTTCATCCGCGACTCCATCTCCGGCCGACGATTCCTCTGCGACACAGGGGCACAGTGGAGTCTACTACCTGCCTCACAGTTGGACGTGGTGGCTGACACTCACGGCCCCCCCATGGAAGCCGCCAATGGCAGCCCCATTCGCACATACGGCACTAGACACGTTGAACTGTGTTTTGGAGGCCAACGATTTAGCTGAGACTTTGTTACTGCCAAGGTTGCTGTTCCCCTCCTAGGGTCAGATTTTTTGTGTGCATATGGACTGTTGGTGGATGTGAAAAACCACCGCTTGATCGACGCCGTCACTTTTTGTTCTTATGCATGCACGCTCAGTGACTCTGACTCCATACATCTCTCTAGCATGCTGTCTCTCACGGACAGTTTCCAGCGGCTGCTCGCAGAGTTTCCAGCACTCACGCAGCCCACCTTTTCTGCCACTACTGCCAAACACGGTGTGGGGCACCACATCGCCACCACTGGTCCGCCTGTGTATGCCCGCGCGCGACGCCTCGAGCCGACCAAGCTTGCTGTGGCAAAGGCGGAGTTCGAGGCCATGGAGCGCCTAGGGATTGTTCGTCGCTCCAACAGTCCTTGGGCCTCTCCCCTGCACCTCGTCCCCAAACCTGGGGATGGCTGGCGGCCTTGTGGAGACTACCGATGACTCAACGACGTGACAACGCCTGACCGCTACCCAGTTCCACACATACAGGATGTGTCAGCTCACCTGGCTGGCAAGGTCATTTTTTTGAAGGTGGACCTAATCAGAGGATACCATCAGGTGCCCGTACGCCCCCTTGACATCCCGAAAACAGCAGTGATCATGCCATTTGGTTTGTTTGAGTACTTGCGCACACCGTTCGGGCTCAAGAATGCAGCTCAAACTTTCCAACAGCTCATGGACTCAGTGTTACGGGATCTCCCCTTCGTTTTCGTATACCTTGACGACATTCTCGTGGCAAGTTCATCGCTTTCTGAACACCTGTCACACCTTCGCGCACTGTTCGAGTCACTCAGCGAGCATAGACTCATCATCAATACAGCAAAGTGCCAGTTCGGGCTCTCCACCATAGACTTTCTGGGACACTGAGTCACAAGGGACGGGCTCGTCCCTCTTCCATTAAAGGTGGAGGCCGTCGCCGCTTTCCCACGCCCAGTCACAGTCAAAGCCCTACAGGAGTTTCTGGGCATGGTGAACTTTTACCATCATTTTCTCCCCAGGGCCGCCCAAATCATGCGACCCTTGTATGAGGCCCTGAAAGGCGGCAAGCCTAAGCATGCTGTGAACTGGACCCCGGACAGAGGTAAGGCCTTTGTTGACACTAAAGCGGCCCTGGCTAAGGCTGCCATGCTGGCCCATCCTGCCGCCTCTGCCCCAATCACATTTACCACAGATGCCTCGGACTACGCGGTGGGTGCGGTTTATGAACAGTGGGTTGGTCACACCTGGCAGCCTCTTGCTTTTTTCAGCAGGCAATTGCGCCCCAGTGAACGGAAGTATAGCACCTTCGGCCGGGAGTTGCTTGGTGTGTACCTCGCCATCCGACACTTTCGTTCAATGCTGGAGGGGCTCCGGTTCACCGTTTTTGTGGACCACAAGCCACTGACTTTTGCCATGTCCGAAGTCACTGAGCCATGGTCTGGCCAGCAACAGCGGCAGCTGACTTACATTTTCGAGTTCACAACAGACATTGCACACGTTGCTGGAAAAAGCAACCATGTCGCAGACTGCCTCTCCCGTGCTGTTGCAGGGGCAGTCCACCTTGGCCTGGACTACAGCAGCATGGCAGCGAAGCAGGCCACAGACCCGGACGTGCAGGCTCTCCGGTCATCCGCTACGGGACTGCGACTGCGGGAGGTATCATTTAATGATGCTGGCACCACCCTGCTTTGCAACATCTCCATGGGCCCTCCTAGGCCTGTCATCCCTGCAAAGTGGAGGCGGCCTATTTTTGATGCCATACATGGTCTTTCACACCCAGGGACCAAGGCCTCACAACGGCTGGTGGCAGCCAAGTTTGTGTGGCATGGACTTAAAAAGGATGTGAGGGATTGGGCGAACACCTGCGTGGAGTGCCAACGTGCCAAAGTCCACCGACACACCAAAGCTCCACTACAACAGTTTGAGGTACCGGAACGACGTTTCGACCATGTGAACATTGACCTGGTCGGCCCACTGCCTCCCTCACAGGGTTACACTCATTTGCTGACTATGGTCGACAGGACCACGTGGTGGGCAGAAGCTGTTCCACTGTCATCCATAACATCGGCTGACGTAGCACGGGCATTTATTGGCACTTGGGTATCCCATTTCGGCACCTCCTCAGACATTTCCTCAGACCGCAGCGTACAGTTTACGTCTGAACTTTGGAATGCGGTCGCTGAAAGCTTGGGAGTTAAACTCCACCGCACCACAGCCTACCACCCCCAGAGTAATGGCCTCTGTGAGTGTTTTCACAGATCAATGAAAGCCTCCCTGCGTGCCAGTCTGAAGGACAGCTCCTGGGTTGACAAACTCCCATGGGTCATGCTGGGCATCAGGACAGCGCCAAAGGAAGACCTCCAGTCCTCCTCGGCAGAGCTGGTCTATGGTCAGCCACTGCACATCCCAGGGGATTTCGTCCCCAGCACCACGACCCCTTGGTCAGCCACACTCCAGCGTTCTTCCCTTTTGGACAATGCCAGGCTGTTCGCGCCGAAGCCTACCTCCTGTCATGGTTTGCCGAACTCTCATGTCCCCAGTGGTCTTCAGTCAGCTGCCTATGTTTTCATTCGCGTTGATGGTCACAGAGGACCACTCCGCCCACCTTACGAAGGCCCTTTCCATGTTGTGGAGGCAGGGGACAAGCACTTTGTGGTAGACATTGGGGGCAAACCGGAGAGTGTGTCCGTGGATAGTCTTAAACCAGCTCACCTGGATCTAGCCAAGCCAGTCGAGCTGGCCCAACCCCCAAAACGAGGATGACCTGTGGCTAGGCCCCCAGTTCCCGATCCTCTGCCATGCCACGTGGGGACACTGCGGACGGCCACTCAGGAGCCGATTCCGTGTTCCCCCATTCGGCGGAGCTGCTGTGGACGGTTGATTCGTCCCCCACATCGTTAATTTTTTTTTTAAATGTTTCTATTAGGGTGAATTCTGGGGGGACGTGTGTAGTGCACTCATGAATGTATGCATAATTCACCTTCACAACTGTGTTTGTTACAGCATTGCCATGCAGGTTTTGCTCAGCTGTTTGTTACAGCATTGTCATGCAGGTTTTGCTCAGCTTTTTGTTAAGCACTTGTTTATAAATTCACCATCTTGAATGTTGTGCTTCCGATAATAGTTGCGGTCCCTTTAGGCTGCTGGGCCATAGAACGCTACACGTTCACGTGAAGAACCGGACCCTGGGCCATTAAACTTCATGCTTGGATGTTCACGTGTTGCGTCTGTTCTACTTTGACCGAGTAACCAACAATATGGACTCTTCGGATGACGACGATTGCCTCATTCTGCTTTTACTGAGACAGAGGAAGAGAAAAAGGAACAGAATTTGGAGCCGAGAACACTTCCTTCTGAGAGAAACCCGTGGTGAATTTCACCGAACATTCTATAATCTGCTTGACAATCCCGATGAAGAACTATTTTTCAATTATACCATTCAATTATATTTTTTCTGAAGTTTTCCCCTGAAAGCATAGAGTTATCTCCCTAGACCCGTTCTGATTGGCTGGCGCGGCGGTGACCGCATGCATTGACTGGAATTTCCATCTTCACGCCTAGAAAAAAGTGTGCATGTTCATTTCACGTTTCACGCGTGAAGTGTGCAGCGTGCAGCGTGCAACGTGAATGCCGTTCTATGGCCCAGAGCAAGTCATGCTACGTTTGTCCACTTTTCTTTACACGCGTGTAGCGTGTAGTGTGCAGCATGCAGCGTGCAGCGTGAACCTTCTATGGCCCAGCTGCCTTAAGGAACCTGGTTATGTTTTGACACGCTGCTTTTCTGTTCATGCGCAGCGCCATGTTTGAGATATACTTAGCGTTAATAAAAAGGACTCACGGCTCTGAGTCTGAAATGTGAGAAGTTGTCAGTTTTCTCATTACAAATGCAACTTCAACAATATCTTCAATGTCCTCCACAGACGTTCCGGCAGGACAGGTGGGTTCCCCCGAACCCAGAAACTGTGTCAATTTTGTTAGGAGACCAGTTTATCAAATCCATGCTTTTTTAGTTTAGAAATTCAATGCGGAGAGAGTCTCTCAAAAAAAAAAAAGGTATAGGCAGACAAGACGAAACAGAGCACAAGCAGGAAAAAAAGGAGAGGAGAGCAGAGAAATGCGACCGCCTTCCGTGAGAGCACTTATTGGAACATCCAGACAGTAAGGCATTACAATAATCCAACCTGGAGGTAACGAAAGCATGAGCTAGTTTTTCTGCGTCATGTAGTGACGACAAATTTCTTATCTTAGCAATATTTCTGAGATGAAAGAAAGCTATCCGGGTAATGTTATCAATGTGAGTTTCGAATGAAAGACTGGGGTCAATAATCACTCCGAGGTCTTTTAGTGCTGCACGTGAAGAAACAGAAAGGCCATCCAGAGTTACTGTGTAATCAGAAAACTTACTTCTAGCTGTATGTGGTCCGAGTGTACAGGTAAGTACTTCAGTCTTGTCAGAGTGTTGCAATTCGGACGGGTGGGTGGAGCACAGAAGGACGGCAAGCCAGAACTGAGTTCAACAAAATCTCTTTATTTGGACACTTTACAGCAGGGGTCACCAAACTTTTTTCTCTGGGGGCCACATTGTCGTTCCTGACTGTAATGGGGGGCCGGGGTCGGATCAGCTATATAACATAGAATTGTATGACCCAGACAAATATAACCACCAGCAGGTCTCATTGTGTAGTAGAGATTACTAGCCTGGCACAGCCATCCACACTACTATATCCACACTACTATATCAACACTTGATTCCTGGCACATATTTGTTTATCTTTACTAGTGGTTTGCAAAAGTAGTAACCGAGTCTTCACACTTTGTTTTAATTTGAAATATCACAGATATTCCATTTATTTATTTTCTAACAAAAATAACATCAAAGCTGTCAAGGTAATAAACATCTGCCTAGTTGAGGTGATTGACACTGGCAAAGGTGAGTGGAAAATTATAAATTGTAGGTAGACCTGTTGATATTATTAATAATATTAATAATAATTGTGTGCAGCACTTAATAAAGGTCAAATAAATAGGCCTATAAAATAAATACATTTTTAAAAAACAGTGAAATTATAATAATATGAGCAATAGATCAATAGATCACAGCAGTTGTGCTGTGTCCTGCACGTCATTGCTCTCATCCATGGCCAAAGCAAAAAACTCGAATTCTGACGCTTTCTCATTCAGCTGGTCATACACGTTGTCCCCCAAATCTTCGGTTCGCCTGGTCATAGTAGGTGCGGAGAGACTCACTGCGTTGAGCGCATCCTTCTTGTCGGGACACACCTCCTCGGCCACAGCAAGCATGCATACTTTAACAAAGTCCCCATCAGTAAACGGCTTTCCATGGGTAGCTAGTAGGTGAGCTACCTTATAGCTAGCTCGGACAGCAGCCTGGTTGATCTGGGTTTGGCGAAGGAATACATTCTGTTGTGCAGCCAGTCCGCATTTCATCCTCCGAATCCTGTCTTCTCTTGTTTACCCTCGCAAACTGCGTCGTCACTATGAAACTCTTTGTGGTGGGTTTTATAGTGACGACGCAGATTATATTCTTTGAAAACCGACACACTTTCTTTACATACAAGACCAACTGCACGGTCCTTACACTGAACGAAAAAATAATCGGTGTTCCACTGTTCTTTAAAAACTCTGCACTCTGTCAACTTTTCGCTTACCGCTAGCCATTTTGCTGTCCTGAACACTGACAGTTCTCTGTGCGTGCGCTGCCTGTCACTGCTTGATCGCGAGCATATGACGAAAATTCGGAAAATATGAATAGTTCATTTTATAACTAAATATCAATTTTAATTAATAAAATCAACAAAATACAAGATGCAAACATGTTATTATTTGCCTGTGGCAGTTCAGAGCAGGTGGGTGGAGCACAGAGGATGGCAGGACAGAGATCAGGTTCCAATTGAGTATTTATTTTCACACTTTGCAGTATAAACTTTACTCAGACATACACACACAACGAGTGTCGGTTCTGGGAAGAGCTCCTTCCGCTCTCGCTCTCCCTCCTCATATAGGGCGCGGTCACTGGGAAGACACACAAACACAGGTTAATTGCTCTCAGGTGAAGTGATTCTGCCACTTACCTTCCCTGACTCCGCCCTCCTGTCACAGACTGGCGCTTGACCACACCCCCACTGCCACATACCCCCACCGCCCAACTCAGGCCGGGTGCCCGTCCGGCCTGCAGCCAACTCCCCCCCCCTTGACGGGAGAGGAAGTCCGCCACAACCATCTGCGCCCCGGCCTGTGGACCACCTTGAAGTTGAAGGGTTGGAGTGCCAGATACCAATGGGTGATCTGCGCGTTGGCATCCTTCATGCGGTGGAGCCACTGGAGGGGCGCATGGTCCGAACAGAGGGTGAAAGGGTGCCCCAGCAGGTAGTAACGGAGGGCGAGGACCGCCCACTTGATCGCCAGGCACTCCTTTTCAATCGTGCTGTAGCACCCCTCACGCACTGACAGCTTCCGACTGATGTAAAGGACCGGGCGGTCCTCCCCCTCCACCTGCTGGGACAAAACGGCCCCCAGCCCTCTGTCCGACGCATCTGTCTGTAACATAAAAGGGAGAGAGAAGTCAGGGGAGTGTAAAAGTGGCCCCCCACACAGTGCAGCCTTTACCTCAGAGAAAGCCCGCTGACACTGCTCTGTCCACTGGACCGGATCTGGCGCCCCCTTTTTAGTGAGGTCAGTCAGCGGGCTGGTGACGTCCGAATAATTAGGTATAAACCTAGGATAGTAGCCAGCCAGCCCCAGGAACTGTCTCACCCCCTTTTTGGTCTTGGGCCTCGGGCAGGCCGCAATCGCTGCTGTCTTATTAATTTGGGGACGCACCTGCCCGTTGCCCAAGTGGAAGCCCAGATACCGTACTTCCACCCGCCCAATCGCACACTTCTTTGGGTTGGCAGTGAGTCCCGCCCGCCTCAGTGACCTAAGGACGGCCCTCAGGTGTTGCAGGTGCCGCTGCCAGTCATTACTATAAATGATAATATCATCTAAATACGCGGCCGCATAGGTGGCGTGGGGCCGGAGGACCCTGTCCATCAACCGCTGAAATGTAACGGGCGCCCCAAACAGCCCAAACGGAAGTGTGACGAACTGGTGTAAGCCGAACGGTGTGGAAAAAGCCGTTTTCTCCCAGGATAATGAAGTCAAGGGGATCTGCCAATATCCCTTTGTCAAATCCAGTGTCGAGTAAAAGCGAGCCATGCCTAGTTGATCGAGCAGCTCATCAATACGAGGCATTGGGTACGCGTCGAATTTAGACACCGCGTTGACTTTTCTATAGTCCACACAGAACCGGACCGAGTCGTCGGCCTTGGGAACCAAGACCACCGGGCTGCTCCAGTCACTGTGGGACTCCTCGACAATGCCCATTTCGAGCATGGCCTGAAGTTCTTCCCGAACCACCTTTTTTTTTGTGTTCGGGTAGCCTGTAAGGGCGGCTACGCACTACCACCCCCGGGGGCGTCTCTATGTGGTGTTCTATGAGGTTAGTGCGACCGGGCAGGGGCGAGAACACATCCGAAAACTCGGCCTGCAACTGGGCGACCTCCGTGAGTTGGGTCGGGGAGAGGTGGTCTCCACAGGGGACCGGAGAGGTACGTGATGCCAATGTTCCTTTTTGAACCTCCGGCCCCAGCTCCGCCTTCTCCGGAACTACCAACACCAACACCACGGGGACCTCCTCGTTCCAGAGTTTCAGCAGATTGAGGTGGTAGATCTGTAGCGCCCCACCCCTGTCTGTTCGCCTCACCTCATAGTCGACGTCCCCGACTCGCCGTGTGACCTCAAAGGGCCCTTGCCACTTGGTGATCAATTTGGAGCTCGACGTGGGCAACAGTACGAGTACTTTATCTCCCGGTGTGAACTCTCTAAGGCGCGTACCCTTGTTGTACAGGCGGGCTTGCCGTTCCTGGGCCTGCCGCAAATTCTCCTGAGTTAGGTGGGTGAGCGTGTGGAGTTTTGTGCACAGGTCCATAACGTACTGAATTTCGTTCTTACTTTGTGAAGGTCCCTCCTCCCAATTTTCCCGCAGCACGTCCAGGATGCCGCGCGGCTTATGCCCATATAATAATTCGAACAGGGAGAACCCCGTGGAGGCTTGGGGGACCTCTCGCACTGAGAACAGCAAGGGTTCGAGCCACTTATCCCAATTACGTGCGTCCTCACTTACGAATTTCTTAATAATATTTTTGAGGGTGTGGTTGAACCGTTCCACTAAACCGTCCGTTTGTGGGTGATATACGCTGGTGCGGATCGGCTTAATCCCCAATAACCCATACAGTTCGCGCAGTGTTCGTGACATAAACGTAGTGCCTTGGTCAGTCAGAATCTCTTTCGGGATTCCAACTCGGGAGATGACGCGGAAGAGTGCCTCTGCAATACTGCGGGCTGAGATATTGCGCAGAGGCACTGCTTCCAGGTATCGCGTTGCATAGTCCACCAGAACTAATATAAAGCGGTACCCTCGTGCTGACCGATCTAATGGCCCGACGAGATCCATCCCAATTCTCTCAAACGGGGTCTCGATTAACGGTAGAGGGCGCAAAGGCGCTTTTGGAATGGCCGCTGGATTTACTAACTGGCATTCGCAGCATGCCGTACACCACCTACGGACATCGCCGCGAATCCCCGGCCAATAGAATCGGGCCATTATTCGGGCTAGAGTTTTATCCTGCCCTAAGTGTCCAGCCATGGGATTAAAGTGAGCCACCTGGAATACCAATTCCCAGCGGCTCTTTGGAATCAAAAGCTGCGTGACTCGCTCTTTAGTTTGAGTGTCCTGCGTCACTCGGTATAATCTATCCTTCATAATTGCGAAGTAGGGGTAGGACGGGGTGGCGTTTGGCGGGAGCGTTTGACCATCGATTACTCTCACTTGGTCAAACGCATGCCGCAGAGTCTCGTCTCGCGACTGCTCTAATGGGAAATCCGCGAGGGATTCCCCAATAGAGAGGGGAGGAGCCGGCGGCTCCTCACTCTGACGCGGAGATGACGTAGACGGCTCTGTGACAGCTGCTCCCGCCAAAGCGACACCGGGACCTCCCCCTGTCAACTGGCAGGACCCACTCTCTACTAGGCGCGTCATTAAACCCCGAAATCCCGGCCAATCAGTCCCCAAAATTAAAGAGTGGGTAAGGCGAGGATTAACCGCCGCCTTCACTATAAATTTTTCCCCTCTGAAAATAATGTGGACCGACACCAAAGGGTAGCGGTGAACATCCCCGTGCACACACAACACCCTCACCCCTTGTGCTCCCCCCAATGCCTCGTTTTGAACCAGACTTTGGCGAATTGAGGTCTGATTACAACCAGAATCCACCAACGCCTGATATGTAGCCCCTTGGATACTCACTGGTATGCGATATGCTCCAGCCCGATCGAGGGTGGCCTCTGGCGCGTCGGGGATCCGAACCACCGTGCCCACTTCCATTGTCGTGCACTGCTGTTGAAGCTGGCCCGGCTCCCCGCAGCGCCAGCCAACCGGCCCGGGCTTTCCCTCTGCACCGGTGATCTGGGGTTCACTCACCTGAGGTGGGTTAGAGACAGACACAGAAGGGAGAAACGGGAGGGCACCGTGGGTGCGGCGGGCCGGCTGGGGTGGGGCCGGCCCCCGCCTCCGCGGTGGGGGAATGGGGCGAGGATGGGACACAGGAGGAGGGAGAGAGAGAGAGAAGAGGAGAGAAGAGATGCCATCTGCCGTCCTGCCGCCAAGACAGCCACCAAATTGTCCTCCGCCAGCTCGACTGCCTGATCCAGCGACGCCGGGCAGTGGCACCGGACCTACTCCGCAGTTCCTGTTGGCAAGCGAGCGACGAACTGTTCCAGCGCCACCTGGTCGAGGATTTCTTTGGCGTCGCGGTTGTTGGCCCTCAGCCACTGCCAGCAGGCGTCCCGGAGCTGCTGGCCAAACGCGAACGGCCGGCCGACTTCCTCCAAGCGCAGCGCGCGGAAGCGCTGGCGCTGCTGTTCTGGAGTGCACCCCACACGCTGGAGGACGGCCCGGCAGAGGTCCGCGTAGGCCAGCCGGCAGTCGGCGGGGAGCTGTAGCGCGGCCAGCTGTGCTTCTCCCGTGAGCAGGGGGAGGAGGCGCGCCGCGCGCTGCTCCATCGGCCACCCCGAGGCTTCGGCGACTTGCTCAAAGAGCGTGATGAACGCCTCGGGGTCATCCTGCGGGCCCATCTTGGTGACAGTGAGGGGAGACGGGCCCGCGGTAGGAGCGCTGGTGGACCCCGCCGACGCAAGGAAGTGCCGGAACGCCTGTCGATCTTCTTGTTGGGCCAACACCAGGGCCTCGAACCGCTCTTCTTGCTCCTTTCGGAGGGTGAGTAGCGCCTGGTGCTGGCTTTGCTGGGCCATGGCAAGGGCGTGGACCAGTTCAGCAAACGGGGAGGACTCCATGGGGCTGTGAGGCTGCTGTGCTCCAGGTTCCGGGTTTCAGCACCACTGTGGCAGTTCAGAGCAGGTGGGTGGAGCACAGAGGACGGCAGGACAGAGATCAGGTTCCAATTGAGTATTTATTTTCACACTTTGCAGTATAAACTTTACTCAGACATACACACACAACGAGTGTCGGTTCCGGGAAGAGCTCCTTCCGCTCTCGCTCTCCCTCCTCATATAGGGCACGGTCACTGGGAAGACACACAAACACAGGTTAATTGCTCTCAGGTGAAGTGATTCTGCCACTTACCTTCCCTGACTCCGCCCTCCTGTCACAGACCGGCACTTGACCATGCCCCCGCTGCCACATAGCCAAAAAGCAATTTAAAAAAATAGGCCATGACCACTTTTGGGGATTGCCTCATAGGGCCGGTTCCAGTGGTGGGGGGCAGAGGGGCTGGGGGGCCGGTCAAAGGGGGGTGGCGGGCCGGAGTCGGCCCGCGGGCCGTAGTTTGATGACCCCTGCTTTACAGTGACGTTATTCTCTCAGCCATGCATGCACACGCGCGCGCGCACACACACAGGTCGTCTGGTTGGGGCAGTGTTGCCAGATAAGAAATATGCAAGTATCGTACCAAAACCTCAAAATTATCATTTTTTCTGAGAAATTATTGTACACAAACAAAACGCATACAATATAGTTATTTTAGCTGTATTTTAATTTCCAAAGAATATTACTTAAATTTTTAAACAGTAATTCGCAATATTCCCGTAGTAGAGGGAAAACTATGACACAAAGAGAAAGTAAATGCACAATTACCGTAAGACTAGAAAGATTCGAATTCAACCTCCAGGTTGCTGTCGTCATCCGATGCCACGCTCACTTGTGCAGATGTTGTTGGTTGGGTAATCCTGTCACGGTAGAGATTGGATGCCGTCATGGACCGCAGCATGGTGTTCATCGGTTTGAAGGCATGGCACCCACCAGCATTCCTCACACACTCTGATGTGTGCACAAGTCCATTCAGAGTGTCTGTAATGAGCCGGTTTCGTGATTTTGTTTTTATGAGATTGACTTTGGAAAAACTCGCTCACATGATGCATTGGACTGGGGAAACACAAGCACATCCAGGGAAACACAAGCACATACATCTGTGTACATGGGCGCCGCCAGGGGGGGAAGTTAGAACAATTCTAGGGGCCCAGCACTACCATGGGGCCCTTTAAGGGGCTGATAATATGCTTTTAATGATTTTAATAAGACTTTTGAAATAACAACAATGCAATATTCCATCTGGTAAAATGAGCTAATTGAACAAGGTTGTCTATTTCTTGAGTTCTTCAACATATTGTCATTTAACCCTCCCCCTTTTGCGAAATGGTACGGTCCAGTTCTGGTAGAAGCACGATGCGTTAAATCTGTGTGCTGATCAGTGCAACGCTACTTGCTGCTGTGTCGCGGTGCAGCAGCCAGCCAGCCAGCAGTGGAGTGCGTACAGTCTATGATCGCTAAATATGAAGAGTGGCTGTCAAAAACGTAAAGAAAGGCAGCTGAAAGCTGAGAGGGACCGGAGAGGCAGGCAACTGGTCACTCAGTTTTTCCCAAAGAAAGGTAGCTATCGCTCACGTGTGTGTTCAAAATATTAGCGAATGGTAAATGAACAGTATGAACGTGGTTGGATTAGCCTATCAAGAGAACACTTTTACAGTTTGTACAGTGACATTTTTTCTATTTTAATAACTGAACTGACTTGTGTGATAAACAAGATGAAATATTACGTTATGTTGGTGCTAATAACTAGTGCTAATAACCAGTTTCATAACTAATGGGGTGCCCTAAATATGCACAGATTCAGCCTCAGGGGGACCTCCGCCCTACCAAACCACTGAACCCCCCTTTGGAGAAGGAGGTAATCAGCAATACAGCCCATAAATGCTTTAGGATTGAAGTTTTTAATGAGCGAGCGCCATATACAGTTTGCTAGATTAAAGTGTTGCTAATAACAGACACCAGTCAAGTGTTTGACATGGTTACATGTGTGGAATGTTCACACGTTCTAAACCATTGGTTTCAAATTGAGGAGCTGGAGAAAGCGCAGCACACATAAAAGAGGGATAGAGGTTACAACATATGAAGAAATACGTACGTAATTGATCAAATTGAAATGTCACTCAGTGTCACTTTGAAATAAACTTATAATAAGATGTTTCCTGTCTTTTATGGGTAACATTTGTACCAATTGTCCTAGCACAAGAAGGCATGTGGCAAAATCTTGAATTTTCATTTGTGATTGTAAATGCACCAGAATTAGTCACTGACCAGTTTTCATCTAGTCCCTGGTAGGTTAATACATAAAATGCAATAACAAAGTCACAAACTCAAGGTCCATGGGCTATCAAAAGTCAAATAATGACAATAGTGCAATTGTGACGAGGGTGGGCAAAGTTGGGGGGCCCAAAATTCTAATCTTTCATGGGGCCCAAAATTTCTGGCGGCACCCCTGTCTGTGTATGTCTTTTGATGGCGCCTGAGTGGAAAGCCTGCGAAATGATTCTTGAGGGTCAGAGAGAGAGGGATGCATGTTTGGACAACCAACTGAAAACTTTGAAATTATCGTACATTTCAGATTTTTTCCCATTATTGATCGTACATCGTACAGAGGGCAAATCGTACAAATCGGCTTATCGTACAAATACGACAATTATCGTACATCTGGCAACACTGGGTTGGGGAGAGAGCTCTCTTCCTCTGCTCTCTCTCTCCTTATATAGGGCGCGGTCACTGGGGAAGACACACAAACACATGTTAACTGACATCAGGTGCAGTGATTCTGCCACGTACCTTCCCTGACTCCGCCCTCCGGTCACAGACCGACACTTGACCACTCCCCCTGTCACGGAGTGAGCCGTGACGCTCGCGCGCACACACCTTTACACACACACACACTTCTCACGCAAGCGCACAGGCAGCAATGTTCAAACATCTTGGCTGACCTGTCGCTGTGAGTTGCACTTCATTTCCATTACTGTTTTCTGTATGGGTATTACTGGTTTTCAAGCATTTCACACTCCACCATTTGCCATAGTTTCTAACGAGAGCAGCATTTGTTACGAGTGCAGGGAAAGGCCTACCGGCATTCTAGTAACATTTGTTTGGCTCCACTCATATGTAAAACGCATCACACATTTCTAAGCATTTTCATCTCCCATCTGTTAAGCATTGTCTATGGTCTAGGAAACACACGTACAAACCGGTTATTTTTAACGTCAAGTTTATTTAGTTCTAGCATTTTTATAACACAAAACAGTTTTCAGTAACTCATCACGCAAACTCCACATACTTCCGGTTTGTTGCGAGAAACCGAGGGACTGTACCATTGGCTTGTTATGGAGGGGTTTCGCGGGTGTTTGGTAGAACGGACTATTTTAACGGGGGTGTTTTACTGGTGTTGGGGAAACATGTATTTTACTATGCACTGAAGGGTTTTTGGTTAATGAAAATTATTTTGGATGTTTGTATATTTTGTGGTTGTTTTTTTAAATTGTTATTTTGTATTTAGGATGTCATTATTTAGTTGATTGATTAATTTTGCAATTTGGGCTCAACTGTGGGAGGGGCTGCGGGTATGTAAGCTCTGCAGTAGCTCCAGAGCCTCAGTTGCGGTTGGAACTAGAGTCCTGCACTCCCGCAGGACACGACGCAAAGCAGTGCGGCGCGGGACAAATTTTGAAAGCTCATTGCGGGCGGGCGGAAGGGGGAGTGCACAATGCGGGAGTGGGCGGGAGAGGTGATAAGCTGCAGTCCCGCTAACTAAAAACGTGTTTAAAAAAAAATTTATAAATTATTCATTTATGTCTATCATATATAATTTGTACTGGATATTTTATTTGGCATTAATAAAAATATTTTAAGATGCCTAAATTTGCGGATGTGGTCTAATCTCGCGTACGTTTCCGATTCCTTTCCGCTCTTCCGTGTTTGAGATCTCCGATCATGGCAGAAGAGCAGAGCTCCTCTAGTGAAGCTCACAGTGCTTCAGAAGTAAGTGCTGCTTTAAAAAGAGGTATATTTACCGTTAAAAAGTCAAGAGTCCTGAAATCAGACATTTGGAAGTCGTTCTCACTCGTTCACGCCACAGAGGGAAATCAGCTGCCCTTTGCTTGTTGTGATAAGTGCCAAAAGGTTCTGACATACAACGGCCATAAATCAGGTACATCAGGCCTGAATCGCCATGTATGTACTGTCTTAAAAGCACAACAATTGTTGGAGTTCAGAGGGAACAATGCAAAAGTGACAGATGCGTTGAAGGCAAAGACCGTGGAGAAATGTGTTGATTTTGTTGCTGCGGACCTCCGCCTGTATGACAGCATCACTGGTCGGGGATTAGTTCAGTTAGCCCAACACTTAGTTAACACGGCAGCCACAATAGGCAAATTCGATGTGCGAGATATTCTGCCCCATCCAACAACTGACAATAAACGAGACCATCCGAACACATCTGAAAACATTGTGGTTTGAACTGTGTTGGTTCAGACCAAGTTGGTACTACAGCTTTGGGAAACAGTCATTTTTTGGATGTTAGTTAGTTCAAACTTGCATCGTACCATATTGGTTTAATGCTAACTTGGTTGGTTATTTGGGAGATGCACCCCTGAATGTGAGCTGTAGATATTTATGCTCAAATCTGCTCAAAGTAGGGGGCGGGGCACTGTGCACACTGTGTCTTTAAATTATATTAATTTCTTATAGGCCTACTTGTATTTCCTGGAATGTAAATGTGAGGAGTGACATATAAACTATGTGCAATGTACAATATTCTTAATAACCACTGTAGATTTTGGTAGGTGTGTTGGGTATCGGCGGCACGGTGGTGTAGTGGTTAGCGCTGTCGCCTCACAGCAAGAAGGTCCTGGGTTCGAGCCCCGGGGCCGGCGAGGGCCTTTCTGTGCGGAGTTTGCATGTTCTCCCCGTGTCCGCGTGGGTTTCCTCCGGGTGCTCCGGTTTCCCCCACAGTCCAAAGACATGCAGGTTAGGTTAACTGGTGACTCTAAATTGACCGTAGGTGTGAATGTGAGTGTGAATGGTTGTCTGTGTCTATGTGTCAGCCCTGTGATGACCTGGCGACTTGTCCAGGGTGTACCCCGCCTTTCGCCCGTAGTCAGCTGGGATAGGCTCCAGCTTGCCTGCGACCCTGTAGAAGGATAAAGCGGCTAGAGATAATGTGATGTGTGTGATGTGATGTGTTGGGTATCTCTGTAAAGCCTCAGCTGCGCATGCCGCCTGGCAACGCGCACCCTCGCTACGTGCGCTAGGTGAAGGATCGGTCAGTGGAGAGCTCAGCTAAGCTCAGCATGTTTAATTCCCCAAGCCAATGACAAGAACTTTCGTGAGAAATAACGCGAACGTCTGTATCATGCGGGATTTGCGGGCAGGAGCGGGACAAAATATGGTAGGCGGGAGCGGGACTGAAAATCATAATTCTTTGCGGGCGGGAGCAGGACTGCACAATGTGGGAGCGGGACTGAAAATTCTGTCCTGCGCAGACTTCTAGTTGGAACGTCTTGTTTGAAGGTACTGTGGTTTGGCTGACTAATAGTTTTGTTCAGGGTCTTTTTGATTTAGTCTGGCAAACTTGAAGCCTCTTTATTTTTGTGTTTTCTTATTTTGTTTGTATAGTTTTCTTTTTGGCAATTTGAACCTTTGGTTGGCGCACTGTATATATTTGCACTATTTTAAGAAAAGTTTTGAAAATAGAAAAAAAAAAATACATTTTTGGAGGAAGAAGTTTTCCGGCTCTCTGTCTGCTCCACCGCCGTCCATCCTTGCAACACCCCCGCTGCCACACAGAGTTAATCAGAAGGAAGTTAATAAGCATTCAGTGTCTAATGTCCTTTAAACATTCCTCAATTCTATTAAGCTGGTGTCTCTTATCTGGTTTTGCAGAAACATACAACTGTGTCATCAGCATAACAGTGGAAACTAATAAAATGTTTATGAATAATATCACCCAGAGGTAACATGCAGTATATAAAGAAAAAAGCAGTGGAACCAAGACAGAACCTTGTGGAACACCAGACTTTACCTCAGTATGTCTAGAAAAATCACCATTTACATCAACATTTCATGACTATCAGGGTGAGAGCCACCGGTCAAGAGTCGTTCATGCTCCTTACTGCTGCACACTTGGGCACTGGGACGATGGAAGATGTCTTCAGGCACACTGGCACCACAGCCTGGGAAAGGGTGTTAAAGATGTCTGTCCACACCTCCGTGAACTCATGTGCGCAGGCCTTCAGGACCCTCCCCGGGATGTTGTCTGGTCCTGCTGCCTTGCGGGGGTTGACGCGCTGCAGAGTCCTCCTCACGTCATCTGCTGACACAGTGAATGATGGTAGCTCACCCTCTGGGATAGTGAGCCTAGTGCAGGTAGGGGGGTCGGCAGGTTCAAAAAGGGCATAGAAGGCGTTGAGGGCATCTGGCAGGGATGGGTCCTGAGGACACTCAGCATTCTTCCTGTTATAGGCTGTGGTTGCCTTTATGCCTTGCCACATGCTCCGAGGGTTGTTGGATGCAAAGTGGCCCTGGATTTTGTTAGCATGTGCTCTTTTTGCCCATGTCACACCCGCTTGGAGGTCTCTCCTCACCACTCTCAGTGCCAGTGCATCTCCAGACCTGAAAGCTGTATCACGTGCTCTCAGGAGACGCTGAATCTCACCATTCATCCATGGCTTCTGGTTGGGATGTATGGTGATGTTCTTGGTGGTGGTGACGTCATTGATGCGTTTCTGGATGAAGCCGGTGATGGCTGAGGTGTACTCCTCCAGATCTACACCTTCACCAGTGGTAGCAGCTTCCCTGAAGACCCACCAGTCCATCCGCTCAAAGCAGTCCTCCAGTGCAGGGACTGCTGTGCTGGGACATGCAGTGATGGTCTTCCATGCTGGCTGGTTGTTTTTCAGCACAGGTTGATGGGCAGGGACCAGCAGGATGGAGATGTGATCAGAGAAGCCCAGGTGGGGCCGTGGCAGCGCAGCATACGCACCCTGCTTGCTGGTGTAGACCTGGTCCAGAGTATTGCCTCCCCTGGTTGCAATGTCTATGTTCTTATAAAACCAGGGCAGGCAGTTCATCAGGCAGCTCCGTCAGCGCCATGCCGACATGTGTGCTTGGAGGAATGTAAACAATCAGCAGCAGCACTACCGTAAACTCCCGAGGCAGTTAATGTGGGCAGCACTTTTTCATTTTTTATTCTTTATTTATTATTATTTTAAACTTTGTGTGGAAATGTGTGTCTGTTTGTATTTATCATGTATGCTACTTTTGCAAAACAAATTGCCCTTTGTGGGACAAATAAAGCATTGCTTACTTACTTACTTAAGTGACATAAACTCCACAGATTCAGAGCAATGCTGGCTTACCAGGATGCAGTTTGTGCACCAGTTCTTGTTGATACAGTGGTGCTTGAAAGTTTGTGAACCCTTTAGAATTTTCTATATTTCTGCATAAATATGATCTAAAACATCATCAGATTTGCACACAAGTCCTAAAAGTAGATAAAGAGAACCCAGTTAAACAAATGAGACAAAAATATTATACTTGATCATTTATTTATTGAGGAAAATGATCCAATATTGCATATCTGTGAGTGGCAAAAGTATGTGAACCTTTGCTTTCAGTATCTGGTTTGACCCCCTTGTACAGCAATAACTGCAACTAAACGTTTCCGGTAACTGTTGATCAGTCCTGCACACCGGCTTGGAGGAATTTTAGCCCATTCCTCCATACAGTACAGCTTCAACTCTAGGATATTGGTGGGTTTCCTCACATGAACTGCTCGCTTCAGGTCCTTCGACAACATTTCCATTGGATTAAGGTCAGGACTTTGACTTGACCATTCCAAAACATTAACTTTATTCTTCTTTAACCATTCTTTGGTAGAACGACTTCTGTGCTTAGGGTCGTTGTCTTGCTGCATGACCCACCTTCTCTTGAGATTTAGTTAATGGACAGGTGTCCTGACATTTTCCTTTAGAATTCGCTGGTATAATTCAGAATTCATTGTTCCATCAATGATGGTGAGCTGTCCTGGCCCAGATGCAGCAACACAGGCCCAAACCATGGTACTACCACCACCATGTTTCACAGATGGGATAAGGTTCTTATGCTGGAATGCAGTGGTTTCCTTTCTCCAAACATAATGCTTCTCATTTAAACCAAAAAGTTCTATTTTGGTCTCATCCGTCCACAAAACATCTTTCCAATAACCTTCTGGCTTGTCCACATGATCTTTAGCAAACTGCAGATGAGCAGCAATGTTGTTTTTGGAGAGCAGTGGCTTTCTCCTTGCAACCCTGCCATGCACACCATTGTTGTTCAGTGTTCTCCTGATGGTGGACTCATGAACATTAACATAAGCCAATGTGAGAGAGGCCTTCAGTTGCTTAGAAGTTACCCTGGGGTCCTTTGTGACCTCGCCGACTATTACACGCCTTGCTCTTGGAGTGATCTTTGTTGATCGACCACTCCTGGGGAGGGAAACAATGGTCTTGAATTTCCTCCATTTGTACACAACCTGTCTGACTGTGGATTGGTGGAGTCCAAACTCTTTAGAGATGGTTTTGTAACCTTTTCCAGCTTGATGAGCATCAACAACGCTTTTTCTGAGGTCCTCAGAAATCTCCTTTGTCTGTGCCATGATAAACTTCCACAAACATGTGTTATGAAGATCAGACTTTGATAGATCCCTGTTCTTTAAATAAAACAGGGTGCCCACTCATACCTGATTGTCATCCCATTGATTGAAAACCTGACTCTAATTTCACCTTCAAATTAACTGCTAATCCTAGAGGTTCACATACTTTTGCCACTCACAGATATGTAATATTGGATCATTTTCCAAAATAAATAAATGGCCAAGTATAATATTTTTGTCTCATTTGTTTAACTGGGTTCTCTTTATCTACTTTTAGGACTTGTGTGAAAATCCGATGATGTTTTAGATCATATTTATGCATGAAATATAGAAAATTCTAAAGGGTTCACAAACGTTCAAGCACCACTGTATAAGCACAGAGTCCTCTACCACGGCTCTTCCCTGATCGCGGTCGGCGCAGAAGAAAAGTAGTCCATCCAGGTGGTACACGGAGTCTGGCATGTTGTCGTTCAGCCAGGTCTCGGTGAGCAGGAAAGCACAGCAATTCCTCATCTCCTTGTGGAAGTTCAGTCTCAGCCTAAACAGTTCGATCTTGTTGTCCAGAGAGCGGACATTAGACAGGAACAGAGTTGGAAGAGCAGGTCTGTTGTTAGCCCCCTCTTCTGCCTCCAGGCTCACAGTTGTCTCCTTGCGCGCTGCTGCTTTGTTTTCCTTCGTCTACTCTCCTTTAGCAGCCCAAAATGTTCTAATGCTGCCTTGACATCTGGTTTCAGTCCCACATTCAGGTTCCCCAGAATAATTAGGTCCTGTGCGCTGTATTTCAGCCTCAGTTTGTTGCAGGGCTCTACACTAACTTTTTTTTTTTCAGGAGCACACGTGCTCCTAAGTTAAAAATTTTAGGAGCACAGGGAAAAAAATGGGGGCACAAGCACAAGTAGGTTTTCATTTTAAAGGTTTATTGCAGCGCAAACCTTAGACACACCAACACATAAAACGCAAAATGAGAATGAATGAATGAACGAATGAATAAATGAACAAACAATAGCTAAACAGAGAGCAGAGCTCAGCAGAGCTAACAACATCATCAAGGACAGCTACCACCCTGGCTCTGAGTTCTTTGACTTGCTGCCCTCAGGCAGGCATTACAGGTGAATCAAAGCAAGGACCAACAGACTCAAAAACAGTTTTTTCCCACAGGCCATAACCACCTTGAACAATTAGCCTTTTTCACATTACTTCACTTATCCGTTTTCAGCCTTTTGAATGGAAGAAGAGGTATACGGCGGCAACACATGTTAACAAAACTGTGTCATTCACAGATAAGATTGATAATAATATTGTGCATTGTTGTTTATCATTACGTATTGTTAGCGACCATTCCAGTCACCTATCTGCCTTGTTTTGGAAAGGAAGTTTACTGACTTTCTATGGTTGCTACTTGTTAGCCAACAGATTAGCATGCCGCCTCTTCTTCCATTCAAAAGGCTGAAAACGGATGTGAGGTTCTTCTGCAAGTGACGTAATGTGAAAAAGGCTAATTACATGCACTGACTGATGCCACATCTGGCAGGTGCAACAATGCACCAACAAGGACCTAAAAGGACAATATTCTCACACTTACCTGATACAGTGCAATACTTATTACAGTGCAACCTCACAGAGCAACTTTTTCGTTTTTATAGCTTTTGTATATTTTATATTTCTACACTTTTACATCCATACCCAATACAATACAATACCAAATACAGTGCAATATCCTGAGTTTTGTAGCTGAACTGAGTTTCTATAACTAATATGCAATTAACATCTGCAACTCAACATGCCCAGTTGTATATATATTCTTTGTTTTTCTGCTGTGTTGTGACATGCACCATTTGTATATACTGTATATTATTTGTTTTTCTGCTGTGTTGTATGTTCCCATCTAAATGTTTGCACTGGGGTGTGTGCTTTCCATCTCATTATATAATTTTCCCGCACCTTCTCCCATCGTTGTAGCTTTTTTCACTACACTTTCTTCCTCGTCTGTTCTTTTATTCTTGTTTGCACCATCATTGCTTTTAAAAAACGCTGTTATTCTCTGCATAGCGAATATATTTCTCAGCTCGGTCCGAACCAGCTCTCAGTTGAATGATCTGATGAATCCCTAAAAAGCACTTTTCCCACCTAATGCCACACCCACAGCATACAACCGTGGGAAAGAGGGGCAATCACAGAAAGATGAGTAGAAAACGGGAAATGTTATGGGGGATATTTATTGTGATAGTAGGCTATTGTTGCGTCAGCACAAAAGCACCAGACTCAAATTTAACTGAAAGTGTTATTCAGTTGCCTAAACTTATTCAAGCTACAGACAGAGAAGAATAAAAATGCTGAAATCTCATGTCCCGGTAAAACGCGCTAGCATGGCAGAACGGCAAAAAAAATTTAACTTTTTCACTCTCCCCCCCGGCTACCATGGGAACCACTGCAGTGCAAGACAGAGGCAATGCACGCAACTACAGACAGGGATCAAGGCGCGGGCAGAACACACACACACATACACACACGCTTACAACAATACAGGCCGTTACTCATTACACTATATTAGGTAGGCTATCCAGCACTGGATTTACATACTTTGCAGTTTAATGTTTGATACATTTTAGAATGTTAAACTCGTCATGTCTGTGCTCAGTGCTTTCCTAAATTGTCGGCCGCAAGAAGCCCTCACACGAATGTGCGTTTTTTTTTCATCGTTCGCATGCCGAAAAATTCGCTCGCAAATGCAAGTGAAATGTGCGCACTGAAGAGCCCTGGTTTGTTGCACGAGTTAATAGAAAAGGTGGGAAGGGGTCGTACACTAACTGGGAGCCGAGAAGCCGCTGCACCACTGTGCACCGCCATCTTGTTACAATATGTGTTACTGTTTTCACAATGAGGTTTTATGTGCTTTTAGAGCTAGCGATAACGTTGCAATAGCTATGCAGTCTGGTTAGTCAAATGACTTTCTATGGATTTGCCCACCAAGTTGCCATAGCATTGTCCATGGCTAATGTTAACACATAGCTAGCTAACTTGGACACTCTTAGTTAACGTGTAAAAATGGAGTTACGCTAACATGAATAACATTAACTTATCTGAAGTCCTTTCAGAAACATTTTAGCATAATCTTGCCAAATAAACAGAATGTAGAAATCTTTTTTTTAGTAACGTTAGCTACCCAATATGATTTTGAGTTTGAAAAGATTTTGCTAGCATGTCAGGTGGCGCTTCACTGACTACCTAGCTTAACATTAAACCACCATGATTCCACAGGCAGATTCATATGTGCATGAATACAGACACTTGCACATGTACGCATGTGAGACCTGTGAGATGGACAGTATTGTACTAGTCAGCCACAACAAACTGCTGGAATTTTTTGTTTTGATGTCAGATGATGGTCTTGCACTTTTTTGTCTTGCTTAAAGCAGTGTTGCTGTTGGGCAGCTATTAAGTTCGAGGTGTGGACCTGGGTTTTAAGCAGGTTGGATTGTCATTTTTATTTTCGGAGCAAGCTGCATTTATAGCTATTCCAGTGTCTTCCTGATTAACATACACATACATGTGTGCACACACTGCCAGAGCTGGGTCAGAACACTACCATGCTGCTTTGTGGGGGTGGGGAGGAGTGTTACAATAAAAAAAAGAAAAGAAAATAACAGTGGCTCTTTTTTAGTTCAGTTGTGTTTCATTTTTGTAGGTGCAATTAGTTTTAAGTGATCAATCTAATTAAATCAGTCTCATTAATAATCTCATTAAATCAGTCTCATTGATAATCTCATTAATTAATACCATTAATTTTGGTGCTTAATAATAAATTACCAAACAGCTAAATTATGGTATATTCCAAATTATTATGATCACTTACCGTATTACATAACTCATATGCACCTTGGAATTCTTTTGAGATTGGGCTACTTCAAAAATATTAGGCACAACAAATAAACACACAGTTTCAATAATAATTGAATTTATTATAACAAAGATAAAAATGAGTAATGGCAGTTGAAATATATACAAACATGATATATAATTGATGAGCGTGTGTGTGTGTGAGAGTGTAGGGGGAGGTGACCACGTGTTTCTAAGTAGAACAAAAGAGTTAGCTTTAGTTGCTAGCTAAGATGTGTTTGTGTGTGTGTGTGTCCACGTGGTGGAGGCCTAGCTTGGTTGCTAGCTAAGACAAAGGAATGTTATCCAAGTAGAACAAAGGATTAGCTCTGTTGCTAACTAAGGTGTGTTTGTGGGTGTGAGGCCTTGTGACCACGTGGTGTAGGCCTTGTGGCCTAAACAAGAGGTTAGCCTAGCTTGCTAATGAGACAAAAGAATTAGCCGTGTGTTGCTAGCTAAGCTAGCTTATAACACTACTAAATCCACTGAAATCTTGATGAGGTCAAAATATGTGTAATAATGAAATTAAGGGTTAGAAAGGAATAGAGGAAAGCATGCAAAAGCCTATCTATTAAGCAATTGAGAGATCAAAACAAAATAGAACAATCAATTCAACACCGAGTGTCTACAGTGTACACAAACAATTCCTGAGTTTAATTCACACTCCTTAATAAAGCTAATTCCTAAGACTAGTTTTGCCCAAATGCCAGTCTCTTACTTCAGTATCTTGCCTTGACACAAGATTATGAGGATGTTCCGAAACTTTCGGAGTCCACAGGAGCACGTGAGTCGCTTCTGTAGATAGCAGAGAATTCTTGGTCTGACGCTTGTAGTTCGTGGGAAGAAAGTCTCTGATCAAACAATGTGCACAGCGCTTTTGGTCAGAAGGAATCGGGTCGCTTCTAACTTTTAATTAAACTGCTTTGGGCTGCAGTCGTACGTACTTATAATAGACAAACAAAACCGGCTGTAGCTCAACCGAGAGAGATATAGCACGATTTAAGTAGTTCTACCGTGGCCAAGGGTAAACAAAAAGCATGTTGAATCGTTTTCTCAGGAGAAAGACGTCCTTATCTTGGGGGCTCTGACGAGCGGTCTCTTTGTGTCCATGTGAGGAACTCACGAGGCGCCAAAAGATGAAGTCGGAAGTGTTGCTCAGTTACTTATGCCTTCATTGAGGATGTGACGTAGGTGATCCCGCCCCGGCGTGACGTAGGCCATCGCAGAAGTGGGTTGATGGGATTTGTAGTTCTTAGGCGGACTGTGGTTGCGTCACTTATAGGCTCATGGAGGAAGTGACGTAGGTGATCCCACCCCGGCGTGACGTAGGTCAACGCGGAAGTTGGTTGGTGGGATCTGTAGTTTCTTAAAGGGACTGTGGCGTTGTACTTACATTTTGTAACATTCTTCCAAGTATTTATTCTACAGGTTCTACAAGCTCTTCAATAAATCCAGTCAGCTGCTTCAGAGGCATTAGATTTTGTAAGCGTTGTGGCAATAATACAACAATGCATTGACAGAAAATGTACTTTTGATACTTATTTTTAAAAAGCAAATACTTCAGTACTTTAACTTAAGTAAAAATTTGACTGTACAACTTTCACTTGTATTGGAGTAACATTTGACCAGTGGTATCTGTACTTTGATTTAAGTAATGAAGTTGGGTACTTTGTCAACCTCTGGTTATTGGTCACTAAACTGATTTTTGGGCCAATCTTTTTGGTCACTTGGTCAGACATTAAACTGAATGCAATGTCAACCCTTACCTACACTGTGTTTGAAGTGGACCCAAGCCATGCCACTGAAATGTCCCACAAAGCATAACAGAGGCACAGGTGTTTTCCCTTTCAGATAAAATTTTGTATACATTGTCATGAATGGGCCAGTGCGTGTATAACAGAAAATCCAAAATGAGAGGATATTACTTCATTCAAGTTCAGTAACAAAATTTTATTGGTCATTGATTCATGGCGGATCTGGAGCCAATCCTGGGAACACTTGGTGTGAAGCTGGAATACATCTTGGCTGGAATACTAGTGCACTGTAGAGAACCAAGCACACCCATTCTTTATGTATGTGAGCTCATACACTATGAAAGTTAGCACTCTTGGTTTCTTCAGTGTGTTCAGCTGCATTGTGATGTTACTTTTTTTTCATTTGCATGTGCCTCCGAGAAAAAACATTTCAGTCTTCACCCTCACCATATTATTTATTTATTCATTCATTCAGTTGCAGAAAGCGTATAAAACAAAAGCTAATTCCAATACTACAGTGGTGCTTGAAAGTTTATGAACCCTTTAGAATTTTCTATATTTCTGCATAAATATGACCTAAAACATCATCAGATTTTCACACAAGTCCTAAAGGTAGATAAAGAGAACCCAGTTAAACAAATGAGACAAAAATATCATACTTGGTCATTTATTTATTAAGGAAAATGATCCAATATTACATACATCTGTGAGTGGCAAAAGTATGTGAACTTCTAGGATTAGCAGTTCATTTGAAGGTGAAATTAGAGTCAGATGTTTTCAATCAATGGGATGACAATCAGGTGTGAGTGGGCACCCTGTTTTATTTAAAGAACGGATCTATCAAAATCTGATCTTCACAAGACGTTTGTGGAAGTGTATCATGGCACGAACAAAGGAGATTTCTGAGGACCTCAGAAAAAGCATTGTTGATGCTCATCAGGCTGGAAAAGGTTACAAAACCATCTCTAAAGAGTTTGGACTCCACCAATCCACAGTCAGACAGATTGTGTACAAATGGAGGAAATTCAAGACCATTGTTACCCTCCCCAGGAGTGGTCGACCAACAAAGATCACTCGAAGAACAAGGCGTGTAATAGTCGGTGAGGTCACAACGGACCCCAGAGTAACTTCTAAGCAACTGAAGGCCTCTCTCACATTGGCTAATGTCAATGTTCATGAGTCCACCATCAGGAGAACACTGAACAACAATGGTGTGCATGGCAGGGTTGCAAGGAGAAAGCCACTGCTCTCCAAAAAGAATATTCCTGCTCATCTGCAGTTTGCTAAAGATCACGTGGACAAGCCAGAAGGCTATTGGAAAAATGTTTTATGGATGGATGGGATCAAAATACAACTTTTTGGTTGAAATGAGAAGCGTTATGTTTGGAGAAAGGAAAACATTGCATTCCAGCATAAGAACCTTATCCCATCTGTGAAACAGGGGGGTGGTAGTATCATGGTTTGGGCCCGTTTTGCTGCATCTGGGCCAGGACAGCTTGCCATCAATGATGGAACAATGAATTCTGAATTATACCAGTGAATTCTAAAGGAAAATATCAAGACATCTGTCCATGAACTGAATCTCAAGAGAAGGTCGGTCATGCAGCAAGACAACGACCCTAAGCACACAAGTCGTTCTACCAAAGAATGGTTAAAGAAGAATAAAGTTAATGTTTTGGAATGGCCAAGTTAAAGTCCTGACCTTAATCCAATTGAAATGTTGTGGAAGGACCTGAAGCGAGTTGGAGGAAACCCACCAACATCCCAGAGTTGAAGCTGTTCTGTATGGAGGAATGGGCTAAAATTCCTCCAAGCCGGTGTGCAGGACTGATCAAGTTACCAGAAATGTTTAGTTGCAGTTATTGCTGCACAAGGGGGTCACACCAGATACTGAAAGCAAAGGTTCACATACTTTTGCCACTCACAGATATGTAATATTGGATCATTTTCCTCAATAAATAAATGACCAAGTATTTTTTTGTCTCATTTGTTTAACTAGGTTCTCTTTATCTACTTTTAGGACTTAAGTGAAAATCTGATTATGTTTTAGATCATATTTATGCAGAAATATAGAAAATTCTAAAGGGTTCACAAACTTTCAAGCACCACTGTAGCGGTATAAAATTACATGTAGCTAGCCCTTTAAAATTACATGTAGGTGTCCCCTGTCAACACGTCAAGCTCAAAGTCAAAGTTGAGGCATATTCTGCTCGCACAAACACCATGTTGTCCTAATTTTGATGAACAATCCATCTACACATCCTAATACAGGAATCTTAGGGACATCTCAGGATCACTAATGGAGATTCCAGTATATACTGTTGATGCATTTACTAATTTACCATTTAAAGGAAACCCTGCTGCAGTTTGCCTTTTAGAGAATGTAAGTAATTTAGTATTTTTGCATAACAGAAAAAACAGCTAGACTACAGTCTATGTAGGCAGTAGGATTTACTATGCAATGTTTATTATGTATCCAGGAACTGAAAGAGGAGCTTTATCAGAAAATAGCAGCTGAAATGAACTTGTCCGAGACTGCATTCATCACAAATCTGAAACCAACAGAAGATTTTTGTTCAGGTACTCAACTCTGCAAGACTGAAAACAATTAATTATTTGCTTTTAAAGCTGTCATGTGGGGCGGCACGGTGGTGTAGTGGTTAGCGCTGTCGCCTCACAGCAAGGAGGTCCTGGGTTCGAGCCCCGTAGCCGGCGAGGGCCTTTCTGTGTGGAGTTTGCATGTTCTCCCCGTGTCCGCGTGGGTTTCCTCCGGGTGCTCCGGTTTCCCCCACAGTCCAAAGACATGCAGGTTAGGTTAACTGGTGACTCTAAATTGACCGTAGGTGTGAATGTGAGTGTGAATGGTTGTCTGTGTCTATGTGTCAGCCCTGTGATGACCTGGCGACTTGTCCAGGGTGTACCCCGCCTTTCACCCGTAGTCAGCTGGGATAGGCTCCAGCTTGCCTGCGACCCTGTAGAAGGATAAAGCAGCTAGAGATAATGAGATGAGATGAGAAGCTGTCATGTTTGTATAATATTTTACAAATGGGTATGGGTTTATACATACATGGGTTTAGACGTACAATTTATACATAACCACAGGTTTATACGTGATTATCAGGGACTGAGGGTAGCTGTTGAAGCAGGCAAACTAGCTGTAACCCGCCTATAAGGTAAATGGACACTGGACCAGATTAGTCTAGATTTGCAGGGAGGGGTAATTAACTGAGTTGGACACCACCACGAGTAACTAGGGCACAAAGTTAGATTATAACAAGATAATTGTATTAACATGAATTTCCAACATTTCACAACATCAACAATCAGACAATGAATGTAATTTCTGGTGCACCAAAATAAAATATTTCCCCAAAAATATAAATCTCCATTCAGTTCAGTTGTCTCCGGAAATCCTTTCCTCAATCCTACCACGCTGACCGCAGGCAGACGAATAACTCAAAGGCTTCCCAAAGTCCAGGGGTTCATCACAGGTGGCTCGCCATCCCTCTCGTCAGGGAGAGAATCGATCCAGCTCAGGATCCAGAATCCAGGGTTTCCAAAAAACCTAGCCGAGAAGATAAAAGTATAACAACAAAAAGATCATCAAGGCTTCTCCAACTCTTGCTTGCTGAACTGTTTTCTTTCTTTCTTTCCAAAATTTAATTAACAACATTTCACTTGCGTTTCAACTCGGTTCTTTCATTCCCTCTGGAGCAAAAAGGCAGAACTTAGTTCATTTTACACCAATAGGAATTAACCATTCCTTCTGAATCTATGAGCGTGTTTATGACGTTTCTGCTCACAAACTGAAAAATAGACATCTGCGTTAAAATAAAAGGATGACTTAAATATGAAATGGCGAATATGGAAACAGAAGACAGGAAAATACATAAATTGTTATTGAAAGGAAATAATCTAATAACACCTAATATCCCAATGGGTTACATAGCATTTTCCAAACTATATTTAAATTCAGAATAACTTTACGCAAACCTGCTTTTGTCACTGTATTTCCCTTGTGCATAATCTGAGAAACAGAGGTGGAAAGTAACAAATTGCATTACTCGCGTTACTGTACTTGAGTAGCTTTTTTGTGTACTTATACTTTTTCAAGTAATTTTTAAAGAGTGCACTTTTACTTTTGTATGTTTTCTTTTAAGTAGTGTACTTCGGTACATTTTACATCACAACTGTTACTGAGTAAAAAAAATAAATAAATAAAAAATAAAAAAAGGCTAAAACAGAGAAGGGGAAATGGGTTCTGGAAATGAATCACGGGAAGGACAGTTGTCGCGCGCGCGAGTCTCACACAGACGATGGCGGACATGCACCGGCGCTTTAAGGGGGGGGCTTCGGGAGGCTCAAGCC
Source organism: Neoarius graeffei (assembly GCF_027579695.1). Taxonomy (NCBI): domain Eukaryota; kingdom Metazoa; phylum Chordata; class Actinopteri; order Siluriformes; family Ariidae; genus Neoarius; species Neoarius graeffei. The sequence goes on from NC_083575.1 coordinate 66,604,270, forward strand.
CCTGGGCCACAGCCAATCAGAGGCCTTGTAATATTAATAAAATAACAAACTGTCGGAATCGTGGGCCTACATTAATGTACGGATAGAAATAAGGTTAGAAATAAATGAGCGCACAGTAGCCTGCTGTAAGAGACATGGTGGATGTGGTTCGCGAAACGAACACCCACAACTGTACCAGAATAAAATGTAACAAAATGTAACGTCACGCACGAAAGCGCGCCAAAGACTGCAGACTACAGAGACACAAATTTAGAGGCTTTGAAAGATGAAGCGTTCACATGTTAGCGGGGCGCATAAAAGGAAAAAAGAGAGATGCAGGTAATGATAGAATCGTTGCCTAAAGTCACAGACTTTTTTAAGGTAAGGATCACCAATCTGTTCAGAATATCAGCTACTTATCAGTTATCAGCCTACCAGCAGCTAGGCTATGTGCAGCTAGGCTAGATATGCTATGATCTGTCCAACAGTAAAATAAATCAGTTGTGATTTGAATATGTGTCGTGTGATTTGAGTTATAATCCTGTTAGTATAATAGCATATTTCGATGGGGATAATAAAATGTCTAAAATGGCATCGAAGAAATTGATGAAAAGATTGTAGCCTATAATTTTCACAGTTCGGGCAGCAGACAGAGTAAGCATACTGAGGGGAATAGCAATACAAAGCTAGCGCAGATCCACATTTCTCGCTAGCTGTGTTGGGTGTGTTGTTAACCCGTGTGGATTTAAGTGAAATACTTGAGAAGTTCTGTGGTCAAGACAATGTTTTAAGGTAAGGACGCTTGATTATTAATGTTTGCCCGCCGTGGCTTGTTGTTGACGAAAGGCCCACATGATTTTGCCTTATGCAGCTACTGCTAGCGTCATGCTTTGAACTAGGTTAAGCTCATTTGCGCTAAAGGATGGGTTTATTGAAGGACTTTGATGTAGCTAGTTTCTTTTTTAAAAATCTTATGCTCAAAACAGTATGCCCGTGTTCATCATGTTTAACTTTTTTCTTGATGGAGTGCGTGAAATATTGTTGCAAGTGGTATTTCGATGCAGTCATGTCAAAAAGGCAGTTGAATGCACGGTCTTATTCAAGGAGAAAGAAGACTTGCATGATGCTTGAACATAGATCGGTAAAATAGACCCTAGTAGGACTTGGTTTTGTGTATTTCGGTCTGTAGAGTTATGAGTTTGGCCGCTGTCCATGGTGTTTATGTTTCATGTGGCTGCCAAGCCAAGTACCTTCATCATCATCATCATGTTCCCCTGTCAAAAGTTAAACTCTCTAGGGGTGCTTCTGCTGTAGCAGTTGCAGCAGTTGCTCAAAGTTTGATTTGTCCATCATCATACGTTTTATCTGTTGGGTGTCTATGCCCAGCAGATTTTCCCATTTCGTCCATTTGTAACCATTTTTGTCAAACAGGAGCTGCTTTTGCACTTGGTTATTGCCCATCCGGCAAACGTGAGCAATATATTTTAGTTGTTGTACATAGCAGGCAGGGTTTTTTCTAGAAAAATTTAGTATGAGGGCACTCACCATGGCGAGGGGAGCAAAGCGGGGGGGTGCCGGTTGTCCCCCCCCGCCGTGCAAAGCCTTTGAAAAATGCTCCAATGGGACATTCTGAGGCTATCTGAGAGGGAAATTGTAACAAATTGTCTGTCAACATTGAAAAAGAAAGAAGTACTCTTCTTCTGCCCCGGACAGTCTTTGGCTTTCTTCCGCTTCGTGCCGCGGGATGACATCTTTAAATGCCCAAGTGTCAACAAAAACAACTCGCGAACTACTTCTGTCAAAAGCTCCCGCGCCGGTGGGTGAAAGGTCATTCAGTCTCGAGAAATCTCGCTCTACAAGTCAGCTGACCTTGTCAGTAACCCATGTCAAATCTCGCGACAGCAGCCGCGACAAGTAAACAACATGGCGCTTCAGTCTGGAAAACGCCAATTTGGATTGTTTTTGCACCGTCTGGCGGTGTATCTACTATGATTGGAATATTTTTGGAGCAATTATAACGTATTTGATGATCAGACACATTGTCACGTAGTGTTGCTGGGATGTTTTCACGGAGTCGGTAAGGGGGCGCACGCCGAGAGTAAGAGGGCGCAGCGCCCCTATTCCCCCGTTTAGACGAAAGCCTGGCAGGATAGTTTTATATCCTCGGTTCCTGTCAGTTTCCGGAGGTCAGCATTGGACATCTTGTAGCTCCAGTCTATATCTTCATTTGTAGTGTTCTTTTGGTCAGGGGCATTCTTTCGTTTATATCCACCTTTAATCATTTTCCTTAGGAAGCCATGCCACACTACCTCAATTTTGTGAATTTCACTGGATGATAGTTGCCATGCCTGTGTGCTGTACAGGAGGCGAGATCGAACGCATGCCACTAGGAACTTTATACGGGTTTTTAGTAGTATTCGGTGGTCGGTTAGAATGTGTTTCAGTTCATTCCATTTCATGAATGCAGCACTTATCCTAGCATGCAGGAAGTGTGAGGATTCATCACAGTTGTTGACATTATAACCAAGATATTTAAAGGTGCGGACGTTTTTAATATTAGTGCCGCCAAGGGAAATGATACTTGGTTTACATTTGATATCCTCATTGACGTTAAAAGCCATTGTTTCTGTTTTGACATATGATATTTGTAAACCAAAGCGGGTGTAGGTCTTATCATACAACTGAAGAATATTCTGAAGCTCCTCGATGGATCCAGCGAGTATGGCCTGATCATCTGCGTATAGAATCTCTGTTATGCAACCCTCTCCTGATGCTCGTGCTTTCGTACGCATTTCTCTTGTGGATACCTCATTTGGAATGCAATATCTGAACTTGAAGCCTGTATCTGGGTACAGTTTTGATATCTCATGCTGTGCAATCCTGACAACAAAGTCCATATAGATATTAAAAACTGATGGCGATTCTAGGGCACCTTGTCTTGCAGTGAATGTTTGTTTTCATGCCGCCGAGCTATTTTTATGTATTTTATTTTTTAAAAGGACTTGTCTGTAGGTGTGTGTGTTTTTATGTTTACAACACATAGGTCTACATTAGCGCATGCGCGCTTGTGTGGTTATCTCTGGCCATGCCCCTGCGTGAAAGTTACGCAGTATCACTGTCCTGTCCGTGGTAATAATCAGAACTGGCTCTGTAATGATAATGCGCGCGTTCTTCTCTCCCTCTGTGGTCGGATGTGTTGAGCGATGTGAGCGTGGGCCTTGCGCAACTACGCTGAGCCAAACGTAACCTATTGTAGGCTTCTAGGCTAATTACGCACTTACACTGTAAATGCTTGACACGTATTGCAAATAAAATAAGAGTGTTTTCCTGGCCAACGGTAAGGGTAGGGTTGACAGGTAGCCTATGAGGGGCCTAGCCCCTGGGCCACGGGTATTGATAAAGCGCCCCTGCGGACATGGAGGAGACCGAGGAACCTGTGGTGGACGACCCTGCAGAAAATGCAATTTCTTCCAGTAATGAAGTGCACCCCTGGCCCTACATACGTGATCACTTCAGCTTCGTAGAGAAAAGGGGTGACAGTTTCATTATGCAATGCAGATTATGTGTGCTCAAGAAGACAACCATTGCGGCATACAAAAATTCGACGTCTAATCTGCGCAAGCATGTTGAGGTAAGTATTGTCATCATAATCACAGGCGCAGATAGAGGGTGGGACGGGTGGGATTCGTCCCACCCAGATTTAAATTCACTTCGTTCGGTCCCCCCCACTTATAGGGAGGAAAAAACGTCTATGCTGTCTTTCTTTGCATAAGGCAAACCTCACGGAAAAATCAAAAGACTAATTACCATTTGGTTTATTGAGGTGCACAGCAGTACATACATAGTTGCAACAACTCATATAAAACAAAGACTGATATTCGGTTGGTTGAGCTGCGCAGACTGCACAGGTTGCGAGCTCGAGCTTGGTTGCTATGGTTTCCCACAACAAGTTTGACAGGCATATCGGGGTTGGGGTTGGTTTGCTGGCAGCTTTGTCCCCCCCAGTTTTTTGTCCCCCCCAGTTCAAAATACATATCTGCGCCCCGATCATAATGTTTCCTTTCCATAGTAAAACCGACAATAGGCTGGTTATATTCCAAAAATAGTGGATGGCATTGCTAATGTTGAAGTAGCAACCTGTTGGTACTGTAACATAACGGTAACTAGTCTGTTATTCGGTTGGCTAATCATGCAAGCAAGTTAGCTCGCCAACCTGACGTGATCAGTCCTCCTACATCCAACAGGCCAGAAAGGAATACTAAGCAAAACAAATAATGTTTGAATTGAATTGTTCAATAACACACAGTGCACACAGGCAAGCTACGAGATTTCGGTGCAACATTTCACTTTCATATTTCATGTACAATGCTTTGTGTGTGGTCAAGGCGATGTAAACAACATGACTGTGTGTATTGACCTTTTTTGTTTGTCTCAGTTTTAATGCAGCATTATCCTAAGCATTCAATTTGATACACTTCCTTTAAATAAAACATCTGGGTTGAGATGTACATATATCCTTGTTTCCTCTTCTTTTTCATTTTTGCACAACACAATGGAGGCAGAAAACACCCATTGTTAAAAGTAACGTTTTACTTTTACTCAAAGTACATTTTAAATGATCTACTCTTTACTTTTACTTGAGTAGATTTTTTGTCTGGTAACTTAAGTAAAATTTCATCAGAGTAACAGTACTTGTACTTGAGTATAATATTTTAGTACTCTTTCCACCTCTGCTGAGAAATAATCCAAATTCAACTGCAATTTGAATTTACAGCCCTGATTCAAAAAAAGTTGAAACGCTTTGGAAAATGTCAATGAAAACAGAATGCAATGATTTGCAAATCATTTTCAATCTACATTCAATTGAATACAATACAAAGACAAGATATTTAAATGTTCAAACTGAAACTTTATTGTTTTTGTAAAGATGCACCCATTCTGAATTTGATGCCTGCAGCATGTTCTACAAAAGTTGGGACAAGAGCAACAAAAGACTGGGAAAGTTGTGGAATGTTAAACAAACAAACCCTGTATTTAAAACATTTTACAAGTAAACAGGTTAATTGGTAATTGGAAAGGCTCAGTTGTTTGCAAACAAGGATGGGTTGAGGTTCACCACCTTTACCCCTTTTGGACCAACAGGGAGCAGGTTCTTGAACCAGTTCCATTCAGGACTCTTTGAACCTTGGTGCCAGCTAGCAAACTGGCCCATGTTTTCACCAGTGTTGAATGAAATTGTTGTAATCAAGGATGCTTCGTGAACATAGGGCGTTGCACAATTCACAACAGGAGTAAACAGTAGTAGCAAGATGGCAGAGCGCACTGATTACCTGTAAGCTTTTGTTCTGTTATTGCAGATATTCATTTTTGGTCCATTTTTTTCTGAGGATGTATTATTTTCTGTTGTGTTCTCCATTGCTGTGCTCCACTTCCTCTGTAAGCTAATGACATGCCAACTGATGTCATCACGGTTTGCACTGGTAAAACCATCTATATTTTGGCAGCTTTTCAGGTTCTGATTCAATTTATTTTTTGTCGAAATGCTCTGAATGGTTCAAAATTTGGTGCACAAATAAGAACAGAACTCGTTTGTTTGAAAAAGAGTATCTGTGAAAAACTGTGTGGGCAAATAGTCCAACAGTTGAAGAATAATGTTTTTCTCAGTGTAAAATTGCAAGGAATTTAGGGATTTCACCATTGACAATCCATAATATCAAAAGATTCAGAGAATCTAAAGAAATCTCTGCATGTAAGGGGCAAGACTGAAAACCAACAGTGAACACCTGTGACGTTCAAGCCCTCACGTAGCACTGCATCAAAAACTGACATGATTGTATGAAGGATATTACCTACATGGGTTCGGGAACACTCCAGTAAAGCACTTTCTGTAAACACAGTTTGTCGCTGCATCCATCATACAACGCATAAGCCATACATCAACAACATCCAGAAACACCACTGAATTCTCTGAGCCCGAGCTCATCCGAGATGGACTGATGCAAAGTGAAAAAGTGTGCTGTGGTCTGACGAGTCCACATTTTAAATTGTTTTTGGAAATCATGGATGTTTTGGCCACTGGGCTAAAGAGGAAAAGGACCATCCAGATACCAGCACAAAGTTCAGAAGCCAGCCTCTGTGATGGTATGGGGGGTGTTACTGCCCATGGCATGGGTAACTTGCACATCTGTGAAGGCTCCATTAATGCTGAAAGGTACAAACAGGTTTTGGAGCAATATATGCTGCATCCAGATGATGTCTTTTTCAGGGATGTCCCTGTTTATTCCAGCAAAACAATGCCAAGCTACATTCTGCATGTTACAACAGCATGGCTTTGTATTAAGAGAGTGCAGGTGCTAAACTGGCCTGCCTGCCACCCATTGAAAGTGTGAGGTGCGTTATGAAGTATAAAATACAACAACTGCGACTGTTGAACAACTGAAGTCATATACGTATCAAGCAAAAACAGGAAAGAATTTCACTTTCAAACTTCGGCAATTAGTGTCATCAGTTTCCAAATACTTAGAGTGTTGTTAAAAGAAGAGGTGATGTAACCGTGGAAAACATACCTCATCCCAACTTTTATAGAATGTGTTGTAGGCATCAAATTCAGAATGAGCACATGTTTACCAATAAATAAATAAATAATTTGGGTTTTTTTTAATGAAGGATTGGGTTCGGGAACACTCCAGTAAACCAAGTTTTTATTTATGTTTAAGCAGCATCCCAACTTTTTTGGACTTGGGGTTGTATATGGTATTGTGCACAGTTATGTACAATGGATATCAGAATGAAAATGCAAAACCCCTCTCATATTGCATTTATAATGTTTAATAGGTCTGATAATAATAAGTATGTATAATAAATGGTCTTTTCCAGGAGCAAGGTTTGGCTTACGCTGGTTCACCCCTACACATGAAGTCAACCTTTGTGGCCATGCAACACTGGCTTCAGCAGCAGTGCTCTTTTACAAGAAAAGTAAAAGTGTTTTATTTGTAACACTTTGAAAATACACTCAGCAGTGATAAATGCTATAGCAAAGCTCTATTATTTCTCAGAAAACCCCAACTCTGTGGTGGCCTTTGAGACTCTGAGTGGAGAGCTGTTGGTGCATCAGCGCGGTGAATCACTAGTGATGGTCTTCCCTCTCAATAAACCAGAAGTTCAGGTACAGCCACTGAAATATAGAGACCCAAAAAAGTATTTGGACAATGTACCCACTGGTAAACAAAATTTTTTAGTTTATTTCAACAATTGTTTGTTTCAGGAAAAAAAACTAGATAGAACTCGACGCCAACGGCGTCGATGGGGATGCCTCCGCCTGGTAGACTACATGCCTTATTAAGTTGTGATTTGAGGATGGACATTTGACCTCACAGTAATCTTGACCTGTGACCTTTTAACCTCAAAATCTAATCAGTTCATGTTTGTCCCAAAGCGCACAAATGATGAAAGTTTGGTGAAATTCCTTTCATTTGCCTTGGAGTATTGTGTTCACAAGGTTTTCGGACAGACATTTGACCTCACAGTGGCCTTGACCTCAGACCTTTTGATCTCAAAATCGAATCATTTCATCTTTGTCCCAAAGTGCACAAATAGTGAAAGTTTGGTGAAATTCCTTTCATTAGTCTTTGAGATATGGTGTTCACAAAGTTTGGGGATGGACATTTGACCTCACAGTAATCTTGACCTGTGAACTTTTAACCTCAAAATCTAATCAGTTCATGTTTGTCCCAAAGCACACAAATGGTGAAAGTTTGGTGAAATTCCTTTCATTAGCCTTTGAGATATCGTGTTCACAAGGTTTCGGGACGGACGGACGCACGCACGCATGGACGGACGGACAACCCGAAAACATAATGCCTCCTGCACCTTAAGGTGGTGGAGGCATAAAAATGCACAATATCAGAACCAAGAAACAAAATCTTAAGGCTGATGCTTGATAAAACATGAACCTACTTAGTTCATAGAGAACAAAACAGTATTTCAACTCTTGGGCTTAATCCAGTGTACTTTCTTGGAACATGCTCCATAACTTATGTTATCGCTTCCCAAACTGTGGTACGGATACCCCTAGGGGTACGCGACGTGATTGTAGGGGGTACGTGGGAAGAAAAAAAATTATGCAAATAGCAACGAATATAGGCAACGTAATACAACAAATAAGCAACCTGCCAATCAGTCCCAGCACTTTACTACGCATGCACACAAAGTTAGGCTCGAAGATTCTCCCTTCAACTGAAACAGTTGTTGCTAGGCAACCAACACGAAACTTCAGTCAGTTTAGTTACATGTCACTTTGCTGCTATGGCAATGAAACGTCGCTGCTAATAAAGAACGAACAAACACGAACATGGACAAATGGCTGAAAAGAGTAACCCCCCCCTCCACAGAGACGCCATCGGCTCCTAGGCCTACTATCGGGGATGCCCCTGTCGATGACAGCAACCCAGATTTCTCTTTGGTGGATCAGGGTGCTAGCAGCAGTAGGGATGCTGTTGCTCATCAAGCTACTAGCATGGCTTGTGCCGCTGACGGTGACTGTGAGTATGATGACCCCCCTGACATGAGCAAGCATATGGATGCAGAAAGGACGACATCAGAAAAAAGACACAAATATGATGAGAACTACATTTCATTGGGGTTCACTTGTATTGGTACTGGCTCGTCTATTCAGCCACAGTGCGTTGTATGCACAAAAGTGTTATCTCACAACTCAATGAAACAGTCACTCTTGCGCAGACATCTGGAGACGAATCACCCTCACTTGAAAAATAAACCACGGGAGTTTTTTGAAAGGGAATTACGTGGGCTTTCTACCAGTAAGAGCAGCATAAGAAAACCAGACACAATAAACAAGAAAGGGTTAGAGGCATCTTACAGTATATGGTGAGCTACCGAGTAGCCCAGACTGGCAAGCTCCGCAATATTGTGGAGGAGTTTTTTCTACCTTCTGCCGCAGACGTGGTTGGGGTAATGTTGGGGGAAAAAGGCAAAAAGTGTCACAGTCCATGCCTTCATCAAACAACACCGTTTCTCGGCGTATCAGTGCCATGGCTGGAGACGTTTTAAAAACAGTTACTGCTTCGCATACGAGACAGTGAATTTTATTCACTACAGCTGGATGAGTCAACGGACGTGGCCGGCCTGGCACAGCTCCTGGTATATGTCCGTTATATCCATGAAGGGTCAGTTAAGGAGGACATGCTGTTCTGTAAACCACTCGAAACAAGAACAACAGGGGAAGACAGCTTCCGTATGCTGGATACATTTGTGACATCGAATGGACTTTTTTGGACTAAATGTGTGGGCATCTGCACAGATGGCGCAAGGGCCATGACAGGGAGGCACAGTGGAGTGGTCACGCGCGTCCAAGCGGTTGCTCCCGACGCCACTTGGGTGCACTGCAGCATCCACAGAGAGGCTCTGGCTGCCAAGGGCATGCCTGTAAATTTGAAGAACGTTTTGGACACAACTGTAAAAATTGTGAACTTTGTTAAAGCCAGGCCTCTGAACTCTCGCATATTTACTGCACTCTGCAATGAAATGGGCAGCGACCATACATCTCTTCTACTGCACACGGAGGTGCGCTGGTTAGCAAGGGGGAAAGTATTGACACGCGTCTTTGAATTAAAGGCGTCGTGCGGTAATTTCAGCAATCAGGCTATATCATGTGTCAAAATGTCGGGTTTGGTGGGTTATTCAAGCCCCTCGGTTTCCCGCGATCTCAGTGTCACGATGCGCCTGCTACAAGCATTTAAAGTTGACGAGCACAGCCAAATTTAGGCAGCCAGCCGTTAACTAGGTCAACTTATGTGTGACGTCATACCAGTAACCTCCCTTGGGTGATGCTGGCCTGTCGCCATGATTTCTCTATAGCGTGCGTTTACCAGAGTTGTTTACATTGCGAATTTTGTGGATTTATTCAGTTTGTGGATAGTTTTGAACACTCAAAACACTATGAAATGATGTATTAATATTCTGTGATACAAAATGCCTAATCGGTGTATTGTGTTTGGCTGTAACAACGAACACTGAACACTATTTGTGACTGTTGTTATCAATGGATCTGATTTCAAGGTCATGGCTAGGTATTGATAGAAAAAAAATATTTTTTTAAAACACATGTTTTAAGTGTTTCTATGTATCAATCATTAATTGTACAAAATGATTTTCATACATTTATGTATTTGTCATATCTTTCTTTGTCACATGAAGTGTTGTCTTGATAACATATGTGGCACATAATTTTAGCAAATGGATGACAGAAGATTAATTGAAAGATTTATGCCACAGAGCTGCCTTTAACTAATAATTATCGCTTATTACTGACAATTGTACGTTTACTAAACAATACAATACAAAGCTCAATACTCCCAGCCTATAACATACTGAATATCAAGTTAAAATCAACCGCAATAAAAGGAAAATGATGAAAACTGGAATATCAAGGGGTCTACTGTATCAGAAGTCCCACTGCATTTCACGAGATCGCAAGCTGTCAAGTTGCTAGAATTCAATCTTTCTAGCTATACTTTCACCCCCTACAGCTATCAGTATTACACATAATCATAGATTAAATCACACAGCATTCTAATTCAAGTGAAAATGGTCTTTAAAAATACACACAAGTAGTGATTTAGTCAGAGAAACCAACCAAAACAAGTCTTCAAGTCGCCGGGCTTCTTCATTCTCGTCTTCGTTTCTGTCGTCGTCAGAACTGTCCTCATTTTCTTCTGAAGATGAGCGCTCAGGTTCAAATCTGTAAGGCTGGATACCACCAGGACAATCAGCTGTCAAAATCTCTACTTGTGGGCCATTTTCTTCTTCTGTATCGGTAAAATCAAAGCTAATTTCCTCAGCATCGCTCCTATTTTCTGGTGTGTCCGCCATTGCAACTGCACCGAGTGGTTACTGATATGACGTCACGCAGCTGTTCCATTGACCGAGAGGGGGCGCTGCGAACGCGGGAAATTTCAAGTGATGGGTATGACCAAATAAGGACCGATTACAACCGCGGGAAGCTTTTGAAAAATCGACGGTCAATTTATTTCGAATCTCGAAAGCATTCTGGTGCAGAATAATACGACTTTTATCGCCACTGCGTGACGCCTTTAAGAGATGAACTTAAAATGTTTTTTGTTGACCAGACATTTCGTCTGTCTGGCAATTTGCATGATGGAGAATTTCTTTCACGACTAGCTTATCTCTGTGACATTTTTTCTCGGCTGAATGAACTTAATCTTGGATTACAGGGGCTCTCCGCAACCATCTTTAATGTGCGAGATAAAATCGAGGCAATGATCCAGAAATTGAAGCTCTGGATAGACTGCGTGGGCAAAAACAAGACAGAGGCCTTTCCGTTCTTGCATGATTTTCTGTGTAAAAATCACCTCAGTCTGACAGACGGCATCAAGCACGACATCACAACACATCTCAGCGAGCTGGCTGCTGAGCTGCGCAGGTACTTCCCCGACAGTGACGAGTCGGACAGTTGGATTCGACATCCTTTTTCTACTGTCCCTGCTGCCCTGCCAGTATCTGAACAAGAGAACCTCATTGACATAGCATCAACAGGATCCATGAAAATTGATTTCAACCACAAGCCTCTTACAGATTTCTGGATAGGATTGTGCACAGAGTACCCTGAACTGGCAACACGCGCTGTCAAAAAATTAATGCCCTTCGCAACTACGTATTTATGTGAGAGGGGGTTCTCATCTCTGATGAGCCTGAAAACTAAATACTGGCACAGGCTGTGTGTAGAAGACGATTTAAGGCTGAAACTTTCTCCGATTCGACCAGACATAAGGGGGCTATGTGCATCCTCTCAAGCACACCCTTCACATTAACCTGGATTTCGGTCATGTTTAATGAACTCGCTCCGGTCACGCCCCCTCTCAAACTCGACGCAGAGCTCCACAGGTTTGGTTATGTTCTTAACAGGCTAATTAGTTCTTAGTCTTAGTTCTTGTTTCTTATTTCTCATGCCTGTTCATCTGTAGTTGTATTTAATATCTGCAAGCTAGTTAATAAAACTCTGCTCCCTAAGAGTTTCGTGTTTTTATTTCTTGTTGTGCATGGGGGGGTACGCGGTTGGAGATGAAATGCTTCAAGGGGTACGTGATGTAAAAAAGTTTGGGAACCACTGATGATGACATAAGTCTTATGTCATCATCTGTACCAATTTTGGAGCTAGAGATCATAGGTTGCTGAAACTAACAGGCTAGCAATTATAAATTAACAAGTTGACGATGCAACTCTGTGAATTTCACCTGGAGAAATATTACCTGATACTACCGGTCACACAGGTTCACTTTACAAATGAGTAGCATGTGTTCCATACAAAAATAAACTTTACTGAAACAGATCATGATCAGTAGGCAATAAAAGCATATGGCTATAAGAGTCAAGAAGTTGGTATGATGGAATAAAAATTATAATAAAAAAAACAAAAAAAAACCACACTCATGTCGAAGGCTATGACAGTACTAAGTAGGAATACAGGTTAAATTATTATTATTATGATTATGGCAGGGCAGAGGCTTACCAGTGGGGAGGCACACTGCTGGGAGGGAATGTGCCAGAAGACACCCCCCCCCCCACACACACACACACGCGCGCGCACACAGCGCAGTGCAGCTGATGGTACACAACACCCAGTGACACCCAGATTCCACTACCTTCAGTACTCTGCTGCAAAACAAAGTGCCAATTAATAGTAATAATTATCCCATTTGCATAAATGGCCCCACCTACAAGTGAGCATACAAAACCGCATGAGCTCCAACACTTACCTGTACACTGTGCCGCAGTGACTATACCAGAAGGCTGTGAAAATTTCTGGCAAATGGAAGGACAGTAGGCTGCATGGTTGTTTTTCATTGCTCATCTGCACTATTGGCTCCCTGAAATGTTGCTAAAGTCTCCAAATTGGTAACACTGATTCAGTTTTCTCGTCTCGTCTTGTCTTCTTTCGGTTATCCGGGGCCGGGTCACGAAGGCAGCAGTCTGAGCATGGAAGCCCAAACTTCCCTTTCCCCAGACACCTCAGCCAGCTCCTCGGGAAGAACACTGAGGTGTTCCCAGGCCAGCCGAGAGACATTCAGTTTTTTTTATATCAAAATAAATGATAATTTGTGCACCAAATTTTTTGGGGGGGTGTGGCAGCAGGGGCGTGGTCAAGCATCAGTCTGTGAATGGAGGGCAGAGTCAGGGAAGGTAAGTGGCAGAATCACTGCACCTGACGTGAATTAACCTGTGTTTGTGTGTCTCCCCCAGTGACCGTACCCTATAAAAAGGAGAGAGAGAGCAGAGAAAGGGAGCTCTCCCCAACCTGGACACTTGTGTGCGTGTGTGCATGTGTGTGGGCGAGCAAAGTAAGCCGCTGAAAAGCGCAAAAATAAAAGTGTTTGTAAGAACTCAGTTCTGGCCTGCTGTGCTTCTGTGCTCCACCCACCTCCAACTATTTCTACAGTGGTGCTGAAACCCAGGACGGAGCACAGAAGAGAACAGCCTCATGGAGTCTTCCCCCTTCAAGAATCTGGTCCATGCCCTCGCCACAGCCCAATAGAGTCAGCACTAGGTGCTGGTTGCCCTCCGGAAGGAGCAGGAACAACGGTTCGAAGCCCTGGTGCTGGCGCAGCAGGAAGATCGCCAGGCGTTCCGGCACCTACTCGCGTCGGCGGGGTCCACCACCGCCGCGGACCCGCCCCACCTCACCCTAATGAAGATGGGTCCGCAGGACGACCCCAAAGCCTTTCTCGCTCTTTTTGGGCGAGCAGCAGAGGCATGAGGTTGGCCGGTGGAACAGCGCGGCGCGCCTCCTCCCCTACAGCTCCCCACCAACAGCCGGCTGGTCTACGCCGACCTCCACAGGGCCGTCCTCCAACGTGTGGGGCGCACCCCGGAGCAGCAACGGCAGTGCTTCCGTGCATTGCGCCTGGAGGAGATCGGCCGGCCAGCCATTTGCGTCTGGCCAGCAACTCCAGGATGCATGCCGGCGGTGGCTATGGGCCGACAACCGCGATGCTGAGGGAATCATCAACGTGATGGAGACTTCTGGAAGGAACAGCGGAGTGGGTCCAGTGCCATCGCCCGGCGTCGCTGGATCAGGCCATCGTGCTGGCGGAGGACCATATGGTGGCTGTTCCGATGGCAGGACAGCATGTCTCCTCTTCTCCCCTCTTTCTCTCTCTCTCTCCCCCCTTCTGTTCCTCGTCCTGGCCCCATTCCCCCACCGCGGAGGTGGGGGCCGGCTCCACCCCAGCCGGCCCGCCGCACCCGCAGTGCCCTACCGTTTCTTACGTCCTTGTCTGTGTCTCTTCCCCCCCCCTCCCCTCAGGTGAGTGAGCTCTGGAACACCGGTGCAGAGGGAGAGCCTGGGCCGGTATGCTGGCACTGTGGGGAGCCGGGGCACCTCCAGCATCAGTGCTCGGCGATGGAGGTGGGCACGGTGGTCCAGATCCCCGACGCGCCAGGGACCGCCCTCGATCGGGCCGGAGCGTATCACATACCGGTGAGTATCCAAGGGGATGCGTATCAGGCTTTGGTGGACTCCGGCTGTAATCAGACCTCAATCCACCAAAGCCTGGTGCAAGACAAGGCATTGGGGAGAGCACAATTGGCGAAAGTGTTGTGTGCACGGGGATGTTCACAACTACCCTTTAGTGTCGGTCCACATTCTATTTTGAGGGGAGAAATTTAGGAGTAAAGGCGGCAGTTAATCCTCACCTTACCCACTCGATAATTTTGGGGACTGATTGGCCGGGATTTAGGGTATTAATGGCACATATAGTGAAGAGTGGGGCCTGCCATAATTTAGCGGGGGGAGGTCTTGGTGTGACATTGGCGGGAGCAGCTGTCACAGAGCCGTCTACATCATCACCGCGTCAAAGTGAGGAGCAGCAGGCTCCTCCTCCCTCTCTCGGGGAATCCCTCGTGGATTTTCTGTTAGAGCAGTCGCAAGACGAAACTCTGCGGCATGCGTTTGACCAAGTGAGAATAATCGATGGTCAAACGCTCCAGCCAAATGCCACCCTGTCCTTCCCCTATTTTTCCGTCATTAAGGATAGATTATACCAAGTGACACAGGACACTCAGAGTAGGGACCCGATAACACAGTTTTTGATCCCAAAGAGCCGCCGGGAATTTATATTCCAGGCACCTCACTTTAATCCCATGGCCGGACACTTGGGGTAGGATAAAATACTAGCCCGAATAATGGCCCGGTTCTATTGGCCAGGGATTCGCGGCGATGTCCGTAGGTGGTGTACGGCATGCCGCGAATGCCAGTTAGTAAATCCCGTGGCCATTCCAAAAGCGCCTTTGCGCCCTCTGCCATTAATAGAGACCCCGTTTGAAAGAATTGGGATGGATCTCATCGGGCCATTAGATCAGTCAACACGAGGATAATCGCTTTATTTTAGTTCTGGTGGACTATGCAACGCGATATCCAGAAGCAGTGCCTCTTCACAACATCTCAGCACGTAGTATTGCAGAAGCGCTCTTCCGCGTCATCTCCTGAGTTGGAATCCCCAAAGAGATTCTGACTGATCAAGGCACTACGTTTGTCACGCACACTGTGCAAACTGTATGGTTTACTGGGAATTAAGCCTATCTGCACCAGCGTTTATCACCCACAAACGGATTGGCTTAGTTGAATGGTTCAATCGCACCCTCAAGAACATAATTAGGAAATTTGTAAGCGAGGATGCACACAACTGGGATAAATGGCTCGGGCCTCTGTTATTTGCAGTGCGAGAGGTCCCACAAGCCTCCACAGGGTTCTCCCCGTTCGAATTATTATACGGGCATAAGCCACGTGGCATTCTCGATGTGCTGCAGGAAAATTGGGAGGAGGGACCTTCAACAAGTAAAAATGAAATTCAACACGTTATTGACCTGCGTGGGAATTCACACCGGGAGATAAAGTACTCGTGTTGTTGTCCACGTTGAGCTCCAAATTGATCGCCAGATGGCAAGGACTCTTTGAGGTCACACGGCGAGTCGGGTATGTCGACTATGAGGTGAGGCGAATGGACAGGGGTGGGGCAGTACAGATTTACCACCTCAATCTGTTAAAACTTTAGAACAAGGAGGTCCCCGCAGCGTTGGTGTCAGTAGTTCCAGAGAAGGAGGAGAAGCCGGAGGTTCAAAAAGGAAAATTGATATCGCTCACCGCTCCGGTCCCCTGTGGAGATCACCTCTCCCCGACCCAACTCACGGAGGCCGCCCAGTTGCAGACAGAATTTTCTGACGTGTTCTTGCCCCTGCCTGGCCGCACCCACCTCATAGTACACCACATTGAGACGCCCCCGGGGGTAGTAATGCGCAGCCACCCTTACAGACTGCCCGAACACAAAAAAAAAGGTGGTTCGGGAAGAACTCAAGGCCATACTCGAAATGGGCATCGTCGAGGAGTCCCACAGTGACTGGAGCAGCCTGGTGGTCTTGGTTCCCAAGGCCGACAGGTCGGTCCAGTTCTGTGTGGACTATAGAAAAGTCAACGCGGTGTCTAAATTCGATGCGTACCCAATGCCTTGTATTGACAAGTTGCTCGATCGACTAGGTACGGCTCATTTTTATTCGACACTGGATTTGACAAAGGGATATTGGCAGATCCCCTTGACTCCATTATCCTGAGAGAAAATGGCCTTTTCCACACCATTTGGCTTACACCAGTTCGTCACACTTCCTTTTGGGCTGTTTGGGGCACCCGCTACGTTCCAGCGGCTTATGGATAGGGTCCTCCACCCCCACGCCACCTACGTGGCCGCATACTTGGACGATATCATTATTTATAGTAATGACTGGCCGCAACACTTAGACCACCTAAGGGCCGTCCTTAGGTCGCTGAGGTGAGCGGGTCTCACAGCCAACCTGAAGAAGTGTGCGATTGGGCAGGTGGAAGCACGGTATCTGAGCGTCCACTTGGGCAATGGGCAGGTGTGTCCCCAAATCAATAAGACAGCAGCGATTGCGGCCTGCCCGAGGCCCAAGACCAAAAAGGGGGTGAGACAGTTCCTGGGGCTGGCTGGCTACTATCGTAGGTTTATACCTAACTATTCGGACGTCACCAGCCCGCTGACTGATCTCACTAAAAAGGGGGCACCAGATCCAGTCCAGTGGACGGAGCAATGCCAGCGGGCTTTTTCTGAGGTAAAGGCTGCACTGTGTGGGGGTCACTTTTACACTCCCCTGACTTTTCTCTCATCCTTGCAGACAGACGCGTCGGACAGAGGGCTGGGGGCTGTTCTGTCCCAGGAGGTGGAGGACCGTCCAGTGCTGTACATCAGCCAGAAGCTGTCGGTGCATGAGGGCAGGTACAGCACAATAGAAAAGGAATGCCTTGCCATCAAGTGGGCAGTCCTTGCCCTCCGCTACTACCTGCTGGGGTGCCCTTTCACCCTCTGTTCGGACCATGCGCCCCTGCAGTGGCTCCACCGCATGAAGGATGCCAACGCGGGATCACCCATTGGTATCTGGCACTCCAGCCATTTAAGTTTGAGGTGGTCCACAAGCCGGGGGCGCAGATGGTCGTGGCGGATTTCCTCTCCCGTGGGGGGGGGGGGGGTCTGTGCATGGAGGGCGGAGTCAGGGAAGGTAAGTGGCAGAATCGCTGCACCTGACGTGAATTAACCTGTGTTTGTGTGTCTCCCCCAGTGACCGCGCCCTATAAAAGGAGAGAGAGAGCAGAGAAAGGGAGCGCTCCCCAACCTGGACACTTGTATGCGTGTGTGTGGGCGAGCAAAGTAAGCCGCTGAAAAGCGCAAAAATAAAAGTGTTTGTAAGAACTCAATTATGGCCTGCCATGCTTCTGTGCTCCACCCACCTCCAACTCTTTCTACAGGGGGGTTTTCTACTAAAGATCTATGTTGTACACATTAATTAGTGGAATTGCATTTGAAAACAAACAGTAAATAATAAAAATACAGTAAATAGCCCTATTCGACAACTGTAGTAATCCATATTATATCAAGAACCGCTCAACTAAGTAAAGAGAAACGACATCCATCATTACTTTAAGACATGAAGTAGAATCAGTGTTTGAATCAAAGTTTGAGCACCCAAATTTTGTAAAAATTGAGGACAATACTCAGCACAAGAAAAAGTAAGGGAGCCCTCAACGATCCTTGACAAAGAAGAAAAACAAGATCAGCAAAAGATCAAGACAGGTAATTACCAAAAACAAGGATGATCATTGGTGTGGCCTTTTGCAGATGGAAATCATTGATGAGGGCTCATCAATGTTTTCAAAGTGACACTGAATTGGACTTTTTCTGTTGGACTGCTGAACTGAGCCTACTAATCTAAATGCAAATCTCTCATATACACGTGCATAGGTGCAAGTTTGCTGCAAATATTTTACTTTTGTAAAAGGTATTCACTAATATTCAAAAATATTCATCTACAATAAAACTCTACCACAACACGGAGCACACTGAGCTATTTTGCATGGAAGTTTTTACACACTGAATAACTAAATACAATTTCTAAATATTTACTTAAAGTAAAAGGTGACGGGCAACTTGATATGGTTATAGATGACGATGACATCATTGTGGAAGTTACAACCCCAAAATTGTAAAAGTAAAATTCTGTAAAAGTTGGGATGCTGTGTAAAGAAAGCACAACTTTATTCATCACACACTTGCGAAATTCCTCTCTGCATTTAACCCATCTGAAGCAGTGAACACACACACCCAGAGCAGTGGGCAGCCATGCTAACAGCACCCAGGGAGCAGTTGGGAGTTAGGTGCCTCGCTCAAGGGCACCTCAGCCCAAGGCTGTCCCATATTAACCTCACCACATGTCTTTGAACTGTAGGGGAAACTGGAGCACCCGGAGGAAACCCACACAGACGCGGGGAGAACATGCAAGCTCCGCACCCGCCGGCCGCTGGGTTTGAACCCAGAACCTTCTTGCTGTGAGGCGACCGTGCTAACCACTTACACCACCGTGCCGCTAGTGGTGTAAGTGGTTAGCAATGTAATAAAACATAAATAAAAACAGAATGCGATGATTTGCAAATCCTTTCTGACCTATATTCAACTGAATACTATCCAAAGACAAGATTTTTTTAATGTTCAAAATTGATAAACTTTGTTTTTGGCAAATATTTGCTCATTTGGTGATGCAGTGGTTTGCACTGTTACCTCACAGCAAGAAGGTTCTGGATTCGAACCTCATGACTGACAAGGGCCTTTCAGTATGGAGTTTGCATGTTCTCCCTAGGTCTGTGTGGGTTTCCTCTGGGTGTTCCGGTTTCCCCTACAGTTCAAAGACATACAGGTTAGGCAAAATACCCAGCCACTGGGTTTGTACAAAACAGTGCATACTTGGTGCTGGTCCTAAACCCAGATAGATTTGAAGGCCCAGTGTGAGATCGGTGTGAGCTAAACTGGTTATTAACCTTCTAAAAATAAAGTCTCCAGATTGTGAATTTGATGCCTGCTACATGTTCCAAAAAAGTTGAGACAGGGGCATGTTTACCACTGTGTTCCATTACCTTTTCGGTAAGTATTTGGGAACGGAGGACATGAATTGGTGAAGTTTTGAACATGAAATTCTCAGCTCAGTTGAGCTCGGGTCCAAAAAATTCAATGGTGTTTCTGGATGTTGATGTTTGGCTTTTGCTTTGCATTTGGAGCTTCAGCAATGAACTGTGTTTACCAACAACAGTTTTCTGAAGTGTTTCTAAGCCCATGTAGTAATATCCTTTTTACAGTCATGTTGGTTTTTAATGCAGCGTCACAGGTGTTGAACGTTGGTTTTCGGCCTTGTCTCTTACATGCAGAGATTTCTCTGGATTCTCTGAATCTTTTGATGATATTATGGATTGTCGATGGTGAAATCCTTAAATTCCTTGCAATTGTACATTGAGAAACGTTTTTCTTCAACCATTGGACTATCTGCACACGCAGTTTTTCACAAAGTGATGAACCTTGCCCCATCCTTGCTTGTGAATGGCTGAGCCTTTCCAATTACTGGTTAACCTGTAGAATGTTTTAAACAGCTGGGGTTTATTTTTTGAGCATTCCACAACTTTCCCAGTCTTTCGTTGCCCGTCCCAACTTTTTTAGTGTTGCAGGCATCAAATTCAGAAGGAGTGTATATTTACAAAAAACAAATAGTTTGAACATTTAAATATATTGTTTTTGTATTCCATTCAATGGAATATAGGTTAAAATAATTTGCAAATCATCGCATTCTGTTTTATTTACATTTTTCACAGCATCCCAACTTTTGTGGAAGTGAGATTGTGCACTATGGGCCCCTGAGTCCCACTGTACATTGTAATACATGCTTGGACAGGGAAGGCTGAGAGAGAGGCATTCAGTTGGTTGTAAATCTGCAAGCTCACCACTAGATGCCAAATCCCAAATAATGTACCTTGAACATAAGCCTTTAGAACTGTTAATTTTCTGTGTGTCTATATTTTACATATAGGACAGAAAGAATTTTACTGACATTCTTAAGGTAAGTTTACCTTTGCATAATATAATGTAAATCACCACACTCAGAGTTATAGTCTTGCTCAAAAGCTGTTTTGTTTGTAAATGTGTTTTGAAAGTACCTGAAAATACAGTCTAGATTCCCATAGCTATTTTCGTAACTTCACAGGCTGCTGTGGGAGATTTGCCTATTCAAGAGGTGTGTTACTGTAAGACAACAAAGGAACTGCTAGTGTGTTTGCTTGATACATGCGACAGGTACAGGAGACTCTAATAAACAATGAAAAGAGAACTATGTACAAGATTATTCTGTTCACTTTAATACATCATGTAGTGGAATCTAGTTAAAAATTCACATTAAATTATGATGATGATGACGACACTATTTGGCCATGAAAACTGCATATTATTTAAATCAACACAGTTCTGATGCACAGTTTGCAAATTACATATTTGTTCTTCAAAAAGTAGGCAACTCTATTTCCAAAAATATCCAGACTTCATTATGAACGATAATAATCATTATCATTTGGTTAAAGGTCCATGCTCACTTCCCTGAGGCCGATGACCGAGTCTCTGCTGAAAAGTGAAGACAGTGGAAGGATCAAGAGCCTTACCATCACAGTGAAAGGAGCACCAACGTCACAGCTAGGATATGACTTTTACTCCCGTAACTTTGCACCGTGGGTCGGAATCCCTGAAGATCCAGTGACTGGTAAACTCGTACCCCTTACACTACTGCTCATAGGGAGTTACACAGGGACAAAATCCTGTCATTGTCCCCAGCATGCAAAACACCATCCCCACAGGCTCCCTATCTGAATTTAGTCTCATTTCATAGGCATGTCTTTTGTGCTCTACAATTTTTTTGCAATTGTATATAAACCAAATTGGTTTTCAGTATTGCACAAATTGCAAATGTCTATACATTAGTTCTTTATGCAATAGTCATTCAACACTTTCAGAACATTTTTTTTAACTTATAAACAGAAGTTATATAATGAAAACTTTTATAATGCTACACATTGCTGGAAGATACTAGATACTTTATTTACTAAAACACTGCAGCTATTTGGCTGAATTACATTTAAAGCTCATAGGCAACGGTTTAAATTTTATGCACATTTGAAACTTTATATGTTAAAAAATCCTCTGTAATTTTCTTCTGGTCCCAAGAAGTATTGTTAATAAGTAATAATTAAAACTAGACTGCATTTCTGCAGAGAAAAAGCAAAAAGTGTGCTTGCTGAGCTATAGCAGAACAGCTATCATGTTAAAAGCTAGCATGCCAACATGCTAACAACTACCATGCTAACAGTTAGCATACTAACATGCTAACAGTTAGCATACTAACATGCTAAAAGCTAGCATGTTAACATGTTAATGCTAACATGCTAATAGATAACATGCTAATAGAGAACATGCTAACAGCTAGCTTTCTAACATGCTAATGATTAACATGCTATTTGTTAAAATTCTAACACTTTAAGGCTAATATGCTGGCAGCTATCATGCTAACAGCTAACAGGCTAACATTGCTAATGGCTAGTATGTTAACTTCTAATATGCT
Source organism: Neoarius graeffei (assembly GCF_027579695.1). Lineage (NCBI taxonomy): Eukaryota > Metazoa > Chordata > Actinopteri > Siluriformes > Ariidae > Neoarius > Neoarius graeffei. The sequence continues at coordinate 66,626,272 of NC_083575.1, forward strand.
AACACGCTGAGGGTGACATGCTAACAGTTAGCATGCTAACATGCTCAGGCAAACTCGCTAACCGCAAACATGCGAACTTTGCATGCTACCATGCTAATCCTAACATGTTAACAGCTCTCATGATAACATGCTAATTGTAATGTAATAACATGCGCGCTTCGGCAGCGCATTGATATCTGAGCTCCGTATCAATGCGCTGCCGAAGCGCGCAGAAGGTGTTAGTACGCCTGTCATTACAGTCAGGCCTGGCGCCAGGAACAGTTTACTAAGGGGGCAATTAGAAATCGCAAGGGGGCAAATATTTTTCATATAGTGTGTAGTAGTGATGGCGGTCTGACAACGTGTTTCAAACAATTAACTGCGCCAACCACAAAACCACGGCCCCGAAGGTTGCTTTAGTACGGGAAAATCATGTGACATATTACCAGGGCAGTTGCGCTTTATCAACACCCGTGCCCACCTGTTAACCCTCCCCTCCAATTTTCTCACAGACACGCGTTACAACCGGAAAGATGCCAAACATAAAACAACACACACAAACCTACAGGCAAGTCCTTTACATTTAAAATACATACAAATAGCTCCGCGGCATGAAAACAAAACTTCAATGCAAGTAAGGTACTTGGCTCGGCGGCCAAAATCATAATTTAAAAAAATCAACAAACCCCGCGGCTGCACCAGTAATAGCCTTCCTGACTCGCACCGAGTCAACGCTAACCACTTAATTCGTGATCCCAGTTTAGGTGTGTAGGGGACAAAACACTCTGAAGTGATGAATTTTCACCCCCGCTGCATGGGAGGTGACGTCAACGACACGTATTCTTACGCTATTTACGCACAAAGCGGACCTATATGAACACATACACCAACATAAACGGAGATAAACTTAGCCTACAAAGAAAGAAAATGGATTCACAATATTGTGATTGAATTCGTTTAATTCGGAGGGGGAAAGACTACTCCCGTAAACTGACTACATATTACAGGATATTGCAGAGACAGTGCACTTGTAAGTGTACATGTAAAACCCCCGCCCGCACGACCCCTCCCCTTGTCCTTATCACAGGTCTGTGTGTGCGCGGCTGCGTCAGCATTTCACACATACACCCACAATAACTAGTAGTCCCCAGTAGTTAGGATTGATACATATGTCTAAACAGGGTTAATATTAAATTCAGGCTTTTTGAAATAATCCTACCTTAATACAGTTGAATTCTACAATTGCAACGTAAGAATCATAACAACCAATCAGACTTGTTCTACCATGCCAGTTTTAGTAGTGATTTATGTGAAATGTATTTTTGTGCAATGCGCAACCACTTAATATTTTGTATTTGAAAATGCAAATTAATACGTCTATAATACATTTTATTTTCATAAGAAAACAATTAAGTGATCTGAGTCTCCGTTGAGGGGGCAGGGCTGTAGCCACGAGGGGGCGACGCCCCCTTTCGCCCCCCCATGGCGCCGGGCCTGATTATAGTGTGGACTTTCCATAGCATAGAAAATCGCTACGTTTCAATTTGTGTAACTGAACTTGTTTCATATCACTGGTCATATAAACCTATGTAAACAGGAAAAACACGGGAGAGTTTGGTCGCATCTAACTACAGCCCCAAAAAATACCATTGGCCATACTGAGCCTAGCTACATTGCTAACAGGAGTGACAGCGCGTCTGACTGACTGGGAGGTCACGCAAAGCTCGGAGAGGTACGGAGCAGCTCGTCTCAATTCAGATAAGAGCATATTTCATTATGGAAGTACGGTGGACTGTTCCTTTAAGGCGCCTCAGTTGTTTACTTCTTTTTTTCTTTTAAAGATTTTTTTTGGCTTTTTTCATCTTTATTGGATAGGACAGTGTAGAGACAGGAAATGAGCGGGGGAGAGGAAGAGAGAGACGGATCGGGAAATGACCTCGGGTCAGAATCGAACCTGGGTCCCCGGATTTATGGTATGGCACCTTATCCACCTGAGCCACGACTCCCCTCAGTTGTTTACTTCTGATAAAGTCAATGAGTTTGACGTTGGTTGCATCCTTGCCTGGCCAATCTTCTTCCATCTCATCTTTGCATGACACTGTAAGCTTGCAGAGCAGGTCTGTATCGGCAGCACTGGTTAGCTGATGAAGCTGTTGCTGAATCTCCCACTGCAGATCTTGTAGCGCAGCCATCTCTGGATACCTGAAGTCCGTTGCTCGACTGGATCTCTCTCTCTCTCTCAGGAAACAGGAAATCAGGATCCCGTAGTTCTTGGATGATTAGCGCCCGTCCACCAAGAGCGCTAATCCCGGACGAGCCCCCAAATTTGTTGCCTCCCTAACTTGATAGCCAGGGAGGCTGCAAGTCCTCTGTCTTGCCTGTGGTAAGAATAAAGGAGATGCATGTTGCGCTGGTGGGCGGCGCGGTGGTGTAGTGGTTAGCACTGTCGCCTCACAGCAAGAAGGTCCGGGTTTGAGCCCCATGGCCGATGAGGGCCTTTCTGTGTGGAGTTTGCATGTTCTCCCTGTGTCCGCGTGGGTTTCCTCCGGGTGCTCCGGTTTCCCCCACAGTCCAAAGACATGCAGGTTAGGTTAACTGGTGACTCTAAATTGACCGTAGGTGTGAATGTGAGTGTGAATGGTTGCCTGTGTCTATGTGTCGGCCCTGTGATGACCTGGTGACTTGTCCAGGGTGTACCCCGCCTTTCGCCCGTAGTCAGCTGGGATAGGCTCCAGCTTGCCTGCAACCCTGTAGAACAGGATAAAGCGGCTACAGATAATGAGATGAGATGTTGCACTGGTGTTAACTTCACGGCAGCAGGATTTATTCTTCCTGTTTACATGTGTTTCAGCACTTCAGGTATCAACATGTCTACAGAATTGTTCAAGCTTATGGCCTGAGCTTCATGGAGCCTCTGCATGTTCATCTGCTTCACAACACTCAGTTATTCAACTCAGACACATTAAAAAATCTTATAAATTTTTGCCAGCATTTCTAAAGAGAATAGCATTAATTTTACAGCATGGATAGCGATAACGACAGTGTTCACAGCGAAAGCAAGTTTTACTACCCTGAGGAAGAAGAAATAAAAGAAAACATTTCAGGAGAAAGCTAAAAGCCTGCAATTTGCCAACACTGAGCAAAAACATGGCTGAATCCTGAATGACTCAATTTTGTATAAATAGGGGACTACATAGGCGGCAAAATGTAGTTTTTCCTGCCATGGAAGTGCACTTGGATACTGAGGAGGAAGCAATTTGCATTACAGCCGTGAATGAGGATTCAAAATGGCAGCTCGGCTCGGTCTTCCCTTTCGGGCGCTCTCGTTTTCTGTTAGAATTTGGTAAAGAAAAAAATAAATATATTTACCAGCTTAAGGTTGGTCCGTATGGTGAAATACCATGACCTCGGCCTTGAATACCGACCTCGGCCCAGAGGGCCTCGCTCAGTACTTTCAAGACCTCGGTCATGGTATTTCACGGTACAGACCGCCCAGCTGGTAAATAACATGTATGAAACGGATTCATTAATGAAACACAAACACATTCAGTACACCCACAGGTGGTTTTGGATAAAACTTTCTTCACACACTATTTTGCACTATTCTGCACTACCTCACCTTAACAGCTATTAGTTTATTGTTTATACTGTTTATTTCATGTTTACCTGCTATACCTCAAATGCCCTTGACTGTTAGTCTAGGTCTATTTCTTATCTAGTGGTGTTTATACTGTTTATATTGTTTATTTCAATTATTCTACTTTTATTGCATTGCCTGTTTGCACCGTGGGTCAGAGAGGACTGAAATTTCATCTGTGCTGTATGTCGTGCATGTATAGCATATTTGACAAAGTTGACTTGACTTAGATAGATAGATAGATAGATAGATAGATAGATAGATAGATAGATAGATAGATAGATAGATAGACTTTATTTATCCCCGAAGGGAAATTAGATCGTCATAGCAGTCCAGTAAATTTGAATACAATAAAAAATACAATGGAATAAAATAAAGTACTGAGGTCAAGAGAATAAAAAACAAGATATAAACAAGATATACACATACCTTAAATAATATACTATGAATATGTACATAGAATGTGCAATAGGATGCGAATATTGCAAAAATATGATATATAATATCAATACGGATAATATTCCCACGTCACATGTCCCATAGTAAACACTAAGTATACGTTATACTTAGTGTTGTGCATGAACGCGTTCAAAAGAACGCGTTCATTGAACACGCTCGTTTTTCCATGAACTTTGAACTGAACGCAACAACTTTGTAATGAAAGAACTTGAACGTGAATTCGTTCAAATTATGCGACATGAACGACAAACATGAAGATGAACGAAACATGAAACCTGATGAATCGAGTGGCACGTCTACTTGCAAGATATTTTACGTTCTACGGACTTCACTGTCGGTGTGACGTTGTTGTCACTCACTGCCCTGAGGTGCCGCGTGTGTGCAATGCATCATGGATAATGTAGTGTGAAGCCGGAGATAGTGGATGGCTCTATGATTTACCCATGATGCAGCAGAGCAGAATAGGCGTAACCCAGCGTTCCCTAGCTACAGGGAGCAGACAGCGCGCACACCACAGCCGGCGCACACTCACAGCAACATGGCCAGTGAAAGTTCAAGTAGCGGCACGGAGAACACAAATGAGACGGATTCTCCTCATGGTTATTTACAGCAATTTTACACAATTTCACACAGACTCAGATGGTAAAAACCTTACCTTTCTGTGTAAGCTCTGTCCACCTTCTCTGAAAAAAACAAGTAAGAACATCGACAACGTTGTTCTCAAATTTGAAACGACACATTGAGTTGAAGCATTTGTCCAGTTTCAAAGCATATATGCAAGTCCTCGAGGATCAGAAGGGAAAGGGCAAGAAGATCCCCTGCCAAAATCCCAAAATCCAAGTCACACTGCCTGCAGCCTTCAAGAGTACCACTGTCTCCCAGCAGCAGGTAGATAAACTGATTATTGACTACATTGTGGAAGATTTACAACCACTAAGCAAAGTTGAGAAACCCTCGTTCATCAGACTAGTTTATTAGAAGTTACTGTTAGTTGAAACTGAAAGCATTTGTTTGAAGTCACGTGTAACGTTTTGGTGCAGTGGTTGAGTCAGTGAAGAATTCAAAATATTTTGTCCTTTTTCCATATATAGTATGTACAATAACTTCCATTTTGTGTGATAGAATATAATATCTATAATATGTGAGTAGTTTTGAGCTAGAATGTAGCATATAATTTTAGTCTTTATTTTCATATCCCGCCTAAAAGTAAAATGAACTGAACTTTGAACTAGTTCAGAATTAAAACTGTGAACTATGAACGTGACCAGTTCACTTTTAACATGTTTGAACTGAACTTGAACTAGTTCAAAAAAAGTGTGAACTTGCACAACACTGGTTATTACTATGTTATATGTAATGCAGAGGGTGACAGGTAGAATTAGTCCAGATGTGTGATCATGGCTCTAACAGAGGTAGATGAGTTGTAAAGTCTGATTGCCGTGGGTAGGAATGATTTCCTGCATCATTCCTTGGAGCAGCGGGGTTGAACGAGTCTGTTGCTGAAACTGCTCTTTAGCTTGTCCAGTGTTTTGTGGAGGGGGTGAGAGGGGTTGTTCATGATTGCCAGCAGTTTTGTCAGAATCCTGCCCTCCACCACCTCCTCCAGGGTGACCAGTTTAGAGCAAACAACAGACTCTGCCTTCCTGATCAGTTTGTTCAGTCTGTTGGTGTCCTTTGTCTTGATGCCCACACCCCAGGACACCACAGCAAAGAAGATGGTGCTCGCCACAACAGACTGATAAAACATCTGCAGCATCTTGTTGCAGACATGAAAGGACCTGAGCCTCCTCAGGAAATAAAGCCGGTTCAGGCCCTTCTTATAGATGGCCTCTGTGTTAGTGGACCAGTCCAATTTGTTGTCCAGTGTAACACCCAGATACTTGTATGAGGCCACCATATCCACATCCATCCCACTGATGCTGACTGAAGACGGCAGGGGCTTGTTCCTCCTGAAGTCCACCACCATCTCCCTCATCTTCACATTCAGCTGCAGGTGGTTCTCCCCACACCACTTCACGAAGCGGTCGACCAGGTCCCTGTACTCAGCCTCCCCCCCCCACCCTCAATACACCCCACAATCGCCACGTCATCAGAGAATTTCTGCAGATGACACGACTCAGTGCAGTACTTGAAATCTGAAGTGTATGTGGTGAAGAGGAAGGGGGACAGCACAGTTCCCTGAGGGGCCCCAATGTTACTTATCAGACGACCAGACACACAGCTCTTTAGTCTCACAAACTGTGGTCTGCCCATCAGATAGTCATCAATCCAAGTGACGAGGGGAGCACCCAACCGCATGTCCTCCAATTTAGCCTTCAGTAGTCTGGGCTGGATGGTATTGAAGGCGCTGGAAAAGTCGAAGAACATGATGCGGTCTGCAGTGTCGGGTTTGTCCAGGGAAGAATAGGCCTTCTGCAGCAGGTAGATGATTGCGTCATCAACCCCGACATGGGGCTGATATGCAAACTGCAGGGGGTCTTGTGATGGGCACACCAACGGTCTGAGGTGTGCCAGGACCAGTCTCTCCATTACCTTCATGATGTGAGAAGTCAGTGCCACCGGCCTGTAATCCTCCAGTGCAGTAGGACGAGGTGAGAGTCAGCAGCGGGTTGGAGGTGACAAGGGTGATGCAGAGAGGTGTCTGCTGCAGGAGGTGGTGGGGGACTGGGGGGACTTTGGGGATATCCTAAGGGCGTGGGGTGTGAAAAGGTTCTTGGTGAGTGTCTGCGGGGGGGAAGGAGGTAAAGGTGGTGGGAGGAAGTGGGGGGGTTGTTGCTTGGAGGATCAGTAGGGGGGCGGCTGGGGGAGGGGGGTTGGAGTTGAACCTATTGAAAAACATGTTCAGCTTGTTCGCACGTTGTTCGTTCCCCTCAGCTGCACCCCCACCTCTCCTCTGGAAGCCGGTAATCTCTCTCACCCCACTCCAGACATCCCTGGTGTTATTTTCCTCCAGTTTGTGTTCCAGTTTCCTTCTGTAGTTGTCCTTGCTCTCTCTGCTGCTGTGTTTAAGCTCTCTTTGTACCCATTGTAGTTCTGCTCGGTCCCCGATCTGAAGGCCCTCTTCTTCTCATTGAGTAGGGCCTTCAGGTCGCTGGTTACCCACGGTTTGTTGTTTGGGTAGCAGCGGACCTCTTTAGTGGGGATGGTGTTGTTAGGACTAGGACTGTTTTGGCCTCTAGAGGCCGCTGTTATTTCCTTTTTGTGTCATGTTTATTTTGGCCTCTAGAGGCCGCCACTGTTCCTGTGTTTTGTGTTTGTGTTAATTGCCTGTTTAGTCCTGATCATCTTCACCTGTGTTCAATTTAGTTTGTGTATTTATACCCCCTGAGTTCAGTCCTCTTGTCACGGAGTCTTTGTGCTGTTATGTTTATCTCCAGTTTCCTCCGTACCGTGTTCTTTATTTTGCATTTTGCTTTTCTTTTGGACCTAGTAGTTACTGTGTTTTTTGGATCTTCTGAGCTTTGGTATTTTTGCCTTTTCTTTTCTGTTTTTTGGCTTTTGTTTTGTACTTTTGGATTTTTTATTTTTTCCCTTATATCTTCTGAGCGTTTTGGTATTTTTACTTTTTGGATATTTTTTGTACATATTGTAAATAAACCTTTTTGATACTTTTTCTACTTCTGCCTCACGCCTCTGCATTTGAGTCATCCCCCTGGTGGCCGAGTGGGGGTTTGCTGGATTATCACACCAACGAACCAGGTTCGAATCCCAGCAAAACCCTAACAGGTGTTGTCAATGCAGAACCCAATGTACTCCGAGACACAGTCAGTAAGGCCATCAATGTCCTCACCGTGTGGCTCATACAGAGCCTCCCAGTCTGTGGCCTCCAATGCTCCCTGCAGTGTTTCCATGGCCTCAAGAGACCATTTCCTCACTGTCCTCACCGTGACCAGGTGCTGCTGAATCACAGGCTTGTATAATAGAGAGAGCAGGACTAGGTTGTGGTCTGACCTGCCCAATCGTGGCAGGGCAGTGGAGCTGTATGCATCCTTAACATTTGCATACAGCAGGTCCAAAGTCTTATTTTCATGGGTGGTGCATGTAACAAACTGGTAGAAAGTCAGGAGTGTGGATGAGATGGAAGCATGGTTAAAGTTCCCTGTGATGATGATGATGACTGCCCCGGGATGTTTTGTTTGTAGTTCGGCAGTCACAGTGTGGATGACGTCACATGCTGCCTCCGCGTTTCCTGATGGTGGAATGTAAACAGTAATGGCGATGACACTGGTAAACTCCCTCGGCAAATAATATGGACGAAATCCGATGGCGATAAGCTCGATGTCTGGGCTACAGACCCACTCTTTAACAGAGACGTGCCCGGGGTGACACCACCTGTTGTTCATGAGCACGGCGAGGCCCCCTCCTTTCTTCTTACCGGTCGCAGTGGTGTCTCTATCTGCTCAAACTGTCTGGAAGCCGGGAATGGTGATGTTAGGGTCCGGTATCTGTTCGTGCAGCCACGTTTCCATAAAAGCACATGATACTGGACTCCCTGTACTCCCTCTGTGTCCTTACGAGCGCTTCCAGTTTGTCCACTTTGTTTGCCAACAATCTCGCATTTCCAGTGATAACTGCGGGAATGTAGGGCTTAAACTTTCTCTTCTTCCTCCTCCGTTTGAGCCCCGCTCTGCAGCCTCGCTGCCTCCGCTTTAGCTCCTTGGGTACAGTGGGTCTCTCTCCGGGCAAGAGGGTTGGGTACCTCAGAGCCATCAGCTGGTCGCGGGTGTAAACAATGCCAGCGATATTGCAGGCATGGCTCCCAGTGATCCGAAGAGACCCGAATGCAAATAAAATGATTAAAAAGTGTCCTATCCACTTGAAAAGCATCTTGCTGTATGTTGTGATCAATGCACAGTGCAAGAATAGCAAAAATAGCACTAAGAAACAAAAAATACTCAATAAAAATACAAAAAACTAACAAATACCCAGAGCTGCTATGACAGGCTGCCACTAGGACGGCGCCATTTTTTTTTTACTTGACACACTACTTGGTTAGCGCTGTTGCCTCACAGCAAGAAGGTCCGGGTTCGAGCCCCGTGGCCGGCGAGGGCCTTTCTGTGCGGAGTTTGCATGTTCTCCCCGTGTCCGCGTGGGTTTCCTCCGGGTGCTCCGGTTTCCCGCACAGTCCAAAGACATGCAGGTTAGGTTAACTGGTGACTCTAAATTGACCGTAGGTGTGAATGTGAGTGTGAATGGTTGTCTGTGTCTATGTGTCAGCCCTGTGATGACCTGGCAACTTGTCCAGGGTGTACCCGGCCTTTCACCCGTAGTCAGCTGGGATAGGTTCCAGCTTGCCTGCGACCCTGTAGAACAGGATAAAGCGGCTAGAGATAATGAGATGAGATGACACACTACTTAGCATTAGTCAGTTAGCATACACATCCGTCTCTCCATTCACATCAAACTCTCCCTACAACTTGTTACTTTGGCTCATGTACACAACTAATCCTTGAGTCACACATTCAACTCTTAACATGTAGCATGTACACCTGATTAAATGTATATTTACCGACCTGTGGTAAGAATAGAGGAGATGCACGTTGCGCTGGTGTTAACTTCACAGCAGCAGGATTTATTCTTCCTGTTTACACGCAAGTCCTATTCTACCACAAGCGCGATGCTCCACCTAGCGGTCTGAACATGCCATAGCAGTGTAGTGATGTGAATGATGAAATGAACAAAAATAAATGAAAAAAAAAAACATCGTCTCATCTTGTCTTGTCTCGATCCGCTTATCCGGGGCCAGGCCGCAGAGGCAGCAGTCTGAGCATGGAAGCCCAATCTTCCCTCTCCCCAGACACCTCGGCCAGCTCCTCGGGAAGAACACCGAGGCGTTCCCAGGCCAGCCGAGAGACATAGTCCCTCCAGCATGTCCTGGGTCTTCCCCGGGGCCTCCTCCCGGGGGACATGCCTGGAACACCTCCCCAGGGAAGTGTCCAGGAGGCATCTGAAAGAAATGCCCAAGCCACCTCAGCCGATTCCTCTCGATGTGGAGGAGCAGTGGCTCTACTCAGAGCTCCTCCTGAGTAATTGTGCTTCTCACCCTAAGGGAGCATCCAGCCACCCTGCGAAGGAAACTCATTTCGGCCACTTGTATCCACGATCTTGTTCTTTTGGTCATTACCCAAAGCTCATGACCATAGGTGAGAGTCGGAACGTAGATCGACTGGTAAATCAAGAGCTTTGCCTTTTGCCTCAGCTCCTTCACTACGACGGACCGGTAAAGTGATCGCATCACTGCGGAGGCTGCACCGATCCGCCTGTCGATCTCACGCTCTATCCTTCCCTCACTTGTGAACAAGATCCGAGATACTTAAACTCCTCCACTTGAGGCAGGACTTCTCCACCAACCTGGAGAGGGCAAGCCACCCTTTTCCGGTCGAGAACCATGGCCTCAGACTTGGAGGTGCTGATTCTCATCCCAGCCGCTTCACACTCGACTACAAACCGCCCCAGTGCATGCTGAAGGTCTTGGTTTGAAGAAGCCAACAGGACATCATCATCTGCAAAAAGCAGAGATGAAATCCTGTGGTTCCCAAACAGGATTCCTTCCGGCCCCTGGCTGCACCTAGAAATTCTGTCCATAAAAATTATGAACAGAACCGGTGACAAAGGGCAGCCCTGCCGGAGTCCAACATGCACTGGGAACAGGTCTGACTTACTGCCGGTAATACAAACCAGACTCCTGCTCCGTTCGTACAGGGACTGGACAACCCTTAGCAAAGAGCCCTGAACCACCCCCCACAGAATACCACGAGGGACACGGTCGAATGCCTTCTCCAGATCCACAAAGCACATGTGGACTGGTTGGGCAAACTCCTATGAACCCTCGAGCACCCTATGAAGGGTATAGAGCTAGTCCAGTGTTCCACAACCAAGACAAAAACCGCATTGTTCCTCCTGGATCCGAGGTTCAACTATTGGCCGAATTCTCCTCTCCAGTACCCTGGAGTAAACCTTCCCGGGGAGGCTGAGAAGTGTGATTCCCCTATAATTGGAGCACACTCTCTGGTCCCCTTTCTTAAAAAGAGGGACCACCACCCCGGTCTGTCACTCCAGAGGCACTGTCCCCGACCGCCACGCGATGTTGCAGAGGCGTGTCAACCAAGACAGCCCCACAACATCCAGAGACTTGAGATACTCAGGGCGGATCTCATCCACCCCCGGTGCCTTGCCATTGAGGAGCTTGCAAACCACCTCAGTGACTTCGGCTTGGGTAATGGACGAGTCCACCTCTGAGTCATCAGCCTCCGCTTCCTCAATGAAAGACGTGACAGTGGGATTGAGGAGATCCTCAAAGTATTCCTTCCACCGCCTGACAATGTCCCCAGTCGAGGTCAACAGCTCCCCAACCACACTGTAAACAGTGTTGGCGGAGTACTGCTTCCCCCTCCTAAGGCGCCGAACGGTTTGCCAGAATTTCTTCGAGGCCGACCGATAGTCCTCCTCCATGGCCTCACTGAACTCCTCCTAGTTCTGAGTTTTTGCCCCCGCAACTGCCCGAGCTGCAGCACGCCTGGCTTGCCGATACCCATCAGCTGCCTCAGGAGTCCCGGAGACCAACATGGCCTGATAGGATTCCTTCAGTTTGACGACATCCCTTACATCCGGTGTCCACCACCGGGTTTGGGAATTGCCGACCTTGCAGCCACAGCTCCGAACAGCCGTGTCTACAATGGAGGTAGAGAACATGGTCCACTCAAACTCAATGTCCCCCGCCTCCCTCGGAAGCTGGGAGAAGTTCTCCTGGAGGTGGGACTTAAAGACCTCCCCGACAGAGTGCTCGGCCAGACGTTCCCAGCAGACCCTCACCATATGTTTGGGCCTGCCAGGTCTGTCCGGCTTCCTCCTCCGCCAGCGGATCCAACTCACCACCAGGTGGTGATCAGTTGACAGCTCAGCCCCTCTCTTCACCCAAGTGTCCAAGACATAGGGCCAGAGATCAGATGAAACGACAACAAAGTCGATCATCGACCTCCAACCTAAGGTGTCCTGGTGCCACGTGCACTTATGGACACCCCTATGCTTGAACATGGTGTTTGTTATGGACAAACCGTGACTAGTACAGAAGTCCAATAACAAAACACTACTCGGGTTCAGATCGGGGAGGCCATTCCTTCCAATCACACCCCTCCAGGTGTCACTGTCATCGCCCACATGAGCGTTGAAGTCCCCCAGTAGAACAATGGAGTCCCCAGTCCGAGCACCTCTCAATACCTCTCCCAGGGACTCCAAGAAGGCCGGATATTCTATACTGCTATTCGGCCCGTAGGCACAAACAACAGCAAGAGCCCTCTGCCCAATCCGAAGGCGCAGAGAGGCGACCCTCTCGTTCACTGGGGTAAACTCCAACACATGGCGGCTGAGCTGGGGAGCTATAAGCAAGCCCACACCAGCCTGCCACCACTCACCGTGGGCAACTCCAGAGAAGTGGAGAGTCCAGCCCCTCTCGAGGAGCTGGGTTCCAGAGCCCAAGCTGTGCGTGGAGGTGAGCCCGACTATCTCTAGCCGGTACCTCTCAACCTCCCGCACAAGCTCAGGCTCTTTCCCCCCAGCAAAGTGACATTCCATGTCCCAACAGCTAGCCGCTGTGTTCGGGGATCAGGTCATCGAGGCCCCTGCCTTCAACTGCCGCCCAATCCACACTGCACCAGCCCCCTGCGGCTACCTCTGTGGGTGGTGAACCCACAGGAGGTCGGGCCCACGTCACCGCTTCGGGCTGAGCCCAGCCGGGCCCCGTGGGCAAAGGCCCGGCCACCAGGCGCTTGCATACGAGCCCCAACCCCAGACCTGGCTCCAGGGTGGGGCCCTGGCTGCGCCATACCGGGTGACGTCACGGTCCTTGTTCCTTTAATATCCATAAGGGGTTTGGTGAACTGCTCTTGGTCTGGCCTGTCACCTAGGACCTGTCTGCCTTGGGAGACCCTAACAGGGGCGTAATGCCCCCGACAACATAGCTCCTAGGATTATTCAAGCACACAAATCCCTCCACCACAATAAGGTGGCAGTTCTAGGAGGGGTGAGGGGAAAAAAAATAAAATGAAAAAGATAATTTAAAAAAAATTATAGTAGGGGTGTCTGTTTTTCTCTTATCTACTTGTACATTCAACTTTAAGCATGAGCGTCGCCACCATTGAATGTGAAGGGGAAGTGTCCCCTTCACATTTCATAATTCTTTGTTTGGACCCCCCGCATTTAACATAAAATATTAGTTCACCAGGTGCCATTTATATTGCTTCGTGAAAGAATGTATTCCACTTGATCGATAAGAGAATACACATACCACTGAAAATCCACTCCGGGTTTTCCGGACCCCCCGCCAGTGCCCCCCTCCATTAAAAATGCTTCCGATGCCCCTGACTTTAAGTCATAGCTAATGTTCAGGCCTAAAACTGTGACACTGTTCACTGTCTCTAAGGACTTACCATGAACTACTATCGGCTTGAGATCAGGTTTGTTCTTTGCAAAGCTAATCCTGAGTTCCTTGCATTTGGTTTCATTCAGCTGAAATCCTTCAGAGCTAGATTGACTGGAAATAGTGTCCACAACAGATTGAATGTTGCTCTCCTGGCCTTTCTCTACTACTTCTGAGATTGTGGTGTCGTTTACTTATTTCCACATGTTGATCGGTGCATCGAGGTCGTTGATCATAATGAGAAACAACCAGGGGTCTAGTTTGGTCCCCTGAGGGACGCTGGCAGACACCGAATACCATTCAGAAAACCAGTCTTGTGCTAATTTGACACGCTGCTTTCGGTCCATCAGGAAATCGACAATCCAGCTCTTGATCTGCATTGGAATATCATATGCCAAAAGTTTCCTAGCCAGTATGTTATGGTCAATTAGGTCAAAAGCTTTACAGAAATCAAACAAAACCACTCGGATCGTGGCTCCGTTTCCAATGGTGCCAGTGTACCAATTATGCAACATGCTAATGAGCGTATGCGTGGTAAACTAAATTGGTGTTTGTCAAATTGGTCAAACAGGTCCAAATTGGTGTTTGTCAATCTTCTGCAACACCGCTGGTATGACGTACTCTTCAACCACATGATCCTCTGTGATCATGGTCTAACTTTGATTAAAAATGCCTTCTTTCTAACTGTCCCTGTCAGCACAGCTACCAAACACCTCACATTCTGATTTTTTTCTACTTTTCCTAAAGGCTCTGCACATACAGTCCTCGCTGCTTACTGGTCTGAGAAACTGGGAAAGAAGAAAATGTTAGGTAATGAGACCTAATGATCTGTATTTTGGTTTGTCAAAAACCAAAATATGTTTCATACCCATCTTCTTAGTAATATAATGCCGTTGTTTTCTAATTAATGTAACTTTTCATCAGTTTAATTCCCTAAAATAAATATTATAATGGTGTTCTACAAATTCCACCACTATCTACAAAAAATAAATTGTAAAATATTTCCATTTATTTAGGCCCCTCAGTGAAACATGGATTCATTCATTACCCTTTAGAAAGTGCTTTATTTTTTATCCTGGTCAGGGACATAGTTGATCCAGAGCCTATCCTGGGGACACTGGCCACAAACACCCTGTATGGAACACCAATCTTTAAATCCTAGACAGTTCTGTACTCCCTTTAAAAATACATACGGGGCATAGGGTAATGCTTCACTGTTAGCTCTTGCTTAGGGTGGATCACATTAATGAAATTAGATAAAACATAAGAAAACCGCTGAGAGTAAAATGACCATTACTGATTAATAAAAACATGAGGCCCTGAGCAAATGCAAATAAAGGGAAAAATAAATACAAACCCCATTTCCAGAAAAGTTGGGATATTTTCCAAAATGCAATAAAAACAAAACTGATTTGTTAATTCATGTGAAACTTTATTTAATTGACAAAAGTACAAAGAAAATATTTAATAGTTTGACTAAGCCTGACCAACTTTGTTCACATTTACAAAATATAATTAAGTTAGAATTCGAAGACTACAACACACAAAAAAAGTTGGGATAGGCATTATTACCATTGTGTTACATTACCTTTCCTTTAATACCATGTTTTGTTGTATGGGATCTGAGGATACCAATTGTTGCAGTTTTGCAATTGGAATTTGTCCATTCTTGCTTGATACAGGACTTCAGCTGCCCAACAGTCCGGGGTCACCGTTGTCTGATTCTCCTCCTCATGATGCGCCATACATTCTCAATAGGAGACAGATCTAGATGGCAGCAGGCCAGTCAAGCACACTCGCTCTGTCCATGAAGCCATGCTGTTGTAGCCCATGCAGAATGAGGCCTGGCACTGCCCTGCTGAAATAATCATGGACTTCCCAAGAAGAGACGCATTGATGGAAACATATGCCCAGGTCAGACGGCAGGCTGCAACTAGGTTTTCAACTACTTGTGTCTACCTGCGATAACAAAATCACAGGTAGACAAGACTGGTCTTGCGTTGACACAGATAATGGCAGTGTGTTGCAGAGGGTCTTTAGTCAAAGCAGGTTGACACAAGTGGATCACGATCTGTTCGCATTTCAGCTGCGATTCGCTTCTCATTGGTGCAAAATAGTAGGTTGACGCAGGTAGAGGCAGGCGGTCGTGCAACACTTGAGCGACCAATCGCGGGTTGAAGCAGTTTGGAGTGTGTGGAGAAGGAGAGGAAGGCAAAAAAACACGTTCACACAAACTCCAGGACTTCCACAATACTCATAGTTTATTAACTTACTGCAGCAAAATTCTCATAGTTAGTTTCCCAGTATTAAGCAAAAGCGTTAAAATATAGAGTTGAAATGACTAAAAACTTGATTTAACTTTAGGAAGTGTTAAATTAACACTGCAGAGATTGGGACAAAATAAACACCAGCATTGTGTTAAAATTGACTCTCTCAGAGTTGATTTAATACTATAAAATTTGCTGTGTACACTTCAACCTTACCGTGCCTGGTTAAATGGCTCTATCAGACGAACATTTTTTTTTTTTTAACTTTTGTCACATGTACACTTCAAGCACAGTGAGATTCATCCTCTGCATTTAAACCATCTGAAGCAGTGAACACACGTGCGCACACACCCAGAGCAATGGGCAGCCATACTACAGCGCCTGGGGAGCAGTCAGGGGTTAAGTACCTTACTCAAGGCCACCCCACGTTAACCTAACTGCATGTCTTTGGACTGTGGGGAAAACTGGAGCACCCGGAGGAAACCCATGCAGACACGAGGAGAACATGCAAACTACACACAGAAAGGCCCCTGCCGGCCACTGGGCTCGAATCCAAAACCTTCTTGCTGTGAGGTGACAGTGCTAACCACTACACCACCCAAAATACAGTGGTCCTTGAAAGTTTGTGAACCCTTTAGAATTTTCTATATTTCTACATAAATATGACTTAAAACATCATAAGATTTTCACACCAGTCCTAAAAGTAGATAAAGAGAACCCAGTTAAACAAATGAGACAAAAATATTATACTTGGTCATTTATTTATTGAGGAAAATGAGCCATTATTACATATCTGTGAGTGGCAAAAGTACGTGAACCTCTAGGATTAGCAGTTAATTTGAAGGTGAGTCAGGTGTTTTCAATCAATGGGCTGACAATCGGGGGTGAGTGGGCACCCTGTTTTTTTTAAAGAACAGGGATCTATCAAAGTCTGAACTCCACAACACAGGTTTGTGGAAGTGTATCATGGCATGAACAAAGGAGATTTCTGAGGAACTCAGAAAAAGCATTGTTGATGCTCATCAGGCTGGAAAAGGTTACAAAACCATCTCTAAAGAGTTTGGACTCCACCAATCCACAGTCAGACAGATTGTGTACAAATGGAGGAAATTCAAGACCATTGTTACCCTCCCCAGGAGTGGTCGACCAACAAAGATCACTCCAAGAGCAAGGTGTGTAATAGTCGGTGAGGTCACAAAGGACCCCAGGGTAACTTCTAAGCAACTGAAGGCCTCTCTCACATAGGCTAATGTTCATGAGCCCACCATCAGGAGAACACTGAACAACAATGGTGTGCATGGCAGGGTTGCAAGGAGAAAGCCACTGCTCTCCAAAAAGAACATTGCTGCTCGTCTGCAGTTTGCTAAAGAGCACATGGACAAGCCAGAAGGCTATTAGAAAAATGTTTTGTGGATGGATGAGACTAAAATAGAACTTTTTGGTTTAAATGAGAAGCATTATGTTTGGAGAAAGGAAAAACACCATTCCAGAATAAGAACTTTATCCCATCTGTGAAACATGGTGGTGGTAGTATCATGGTTTGGGCCTGTTTTGCTGCATCTGGGCCAGGACGGCTTGCCATCATTGATGGAACAATGAATTCTGAATTATACCAGCGAATTCTAAAGGAAAATATCAGGACATCTGTCCATGAACTGAATCTCAAGAGAAGGTGGGTCATGCAGCAAGACTAAGCACACAAGTCGTTCTACCAAAGAATGGTTAAAGAAGAATAAAGTTAATGTTTTGGAATGTCAAAGTCCTGACCTTAATCCAATGGAAATGTTGTGGAAGGACCTGAAGCGAGCAGTTCATGTGAGGAAACCCACCAGCATCCCAGAGTTGAAGCTGTTCTGTACGGAGGAACGGGCTAAAATTCCTCCAAGCCGGTGTGCAGGACTGATCAACAGTTACCGCAAACGTTTAGTTGCAGTTATTGCTGCACAAGGGGGTCACACCACATACTTTTGCCACTTACAGATATGTAATATTGGATCATTTTCCTCAATAAATAAATAACCAAGTATAATATTTTTGTCTCATTTCTTTAACTGGGTTCTCTTTATCTACTTTTAGGACTTGTGTGAAAATCTGATGTTTTAGGTCATATTTATGCAGAAATATAGAAAATTCTAAAGGGTTCACAAACTTTCAAGCACCACTGTAGAAGTCACATGTTCCCTAAACATTACTCGAGTTGAGGAGCAAAAAGAAAAAGGAGCTCATTAAGAAACACCCATTTCCAGCAAGGTGCACGGCTCAACTAACAGAAAACACAAGCCCAAGCTGATGACGCCGCCTCTCTAGGCAACACAGCATGTCTTAAAGGCACACTTCAAAATTTCAATTGTTACAATGTCTGACCGGGCGGCACGGTAGTGTAGTGGTTAGTGCTGTCACCTTACAGCAAGAAGGTCCAGGTTCGAGCCCCATGGCCGGCGAGGGCCTTTCTGTGTGGAGTTTGCATGTTCTCCCCGTGGGTTTCCCCCACAGTCCAAAGACATGCAGGTTAGGTTAACTGGTGACTCTAAATTGACTGTAGGTGTGAGTGTGAATGGTTGTCTGTGTCTATGTGTCAGCCCTGTGATGACCTGGCGACTTGTCCAGGGTGTACCCCGCCTTTCGCCTGTAGTCAGCTGGAATAGGCTCCAGCTTGCCTGCGACCCTGTAGAACAGGATAAAGTGGCTAGAGATAATGAGATGAGACAACGTCTGACCACAACGAAGGATTTGGCGCAAAACGCTTGCGTCCACTTGCCACCCGACTGATCGCAGGTCACAGCATGCACCTTTCTGCCCTTTGACCTGGGCAATATCCTTCTCTAAAATCCCAACATACGCCTCCGCATCAATGGTACCTTCAAACACATGCAATGCACCCCATACCATCACAGATGCTGGCTTTTGCACCACAAACTGAATGCATAGCTGCCAACATTCTGAAATTGTAAATAGTAATACAAGGTTGGGTACTGAGTCTTGGTGGGGGGTCGGGGGGGCAGCCCCCCCGCCGCCGCCGCCAAAGCTTTCTAGCAAAACTACCCTGAAAAATCACACCAAAACCAAAACCAAAACAAAATAGTTTTACAAAATTTATTCTACAAACTAAACTATCATCTTGCATTAATTTGCAAAGTTCTTTTCAACAATGGAAACAAATTTACCTGGAACTAGAATACATGTATAATCAAAGCAATTTGGCACAGATCAAACATAAAAGGAACCTCTTGTAATCAACACCAAACATAAAAATGCCTCAAAACATGCTTGGCACAAAGTGAAACAGCTCAAAAAAGTGTCAATTTCAACTTGCTTCTTCACATGACTACAAATCAAACAGAACAGAATCAACAACACACCCCGGGCATCAAATCGTGCCCACCAATCACAACGCAAGGTTTTTGTTTGGATTCTTTGGGCGGGCTTTTGCAGGAGTGACGACAAGACTGCGCGACGCTGGAGAAAGCGCTATTGAACAGCACTCGTTTGACTCCGCTTTGGAATCAGTTTTAGAAGAATTAGGAGTTTTCGTTGAAACATGAGCAGGAAGAGGCTCTCCGCTCATTCCATGATCGCTGAATCTTCACCAAAACACTTGACACTCCAATGGTGTCCCTCTCCACATGCTGTTTGTTTACCCCATAGACATATAAACATGGGCGGCACGATGGTGTAGTGGTTAGCGCTGTCGCCTCACAGCAAGAAGGTCCTGGGTTCGAGCCCCGGGGCCGGTGAGGGCCTTTCTGTGTGGAGTTTGCATGTTCTCCCTGTGTCCGCGTGGGTTTCCTCTGGGTGCTCCGGTTTCCCCCACAGTCCAAAGACATGCAGGTTAGGTTAACTGGTGACTCTAAATTGACCGTAGGTGTGAGTGTGAATGGTTGTCTGTGTCTATGTGTCGGCCCTGTGATGACCTGGCGACTTGTCCAGGGTGTACCCCGCCTTTCGCCCGTAGTCAGCTGGGATGGGCTCCAGCTTGCCTGCGACCCTGTAGAAGGATAAAGCGGCTAGAGATAATGAGATGAGATGAGACATATAAACATAGACACCGCATTGAGCTGGTGGCCCGTTGCTGGGATACGTCAGAGTGTCCGCCATATTGGATGTGGCAAATCTTCCCCGTAAACCAATGCAAGTAAATGGACTGAACTTCATAAAGCCCCTTTCTACAATAATATTTAACTCGATGCCTTTTATTCACCCATTAAGACACACACGTATATATTTGAGAAACAAACAGGCATCAAAACAAATAACTTTTAATGTGATGGTTATAAATAGTGTGCGAAATACCCTGTACACTTAGCCTAGTAAACTAGACCCACCCGCCTAGCGGCCAAAAATATTTTTGCCTAGCGAGTGGGTCTAGCCTCGCACCATATAAACAAAAACACCCCGGGCATCAAATCGTGCCCGCCAATCACAACGCAAGGTTTTTGTTTGGATTCTTTGGGCGGGCTTTTGCAGGAGTGACGACAAAGCTGCGCGACGCTGGAGAAAGCACAACAGGAAAGATGGCTACGGCTAGTGAACAGCGCGCATTTGACTCCGCTTTGGAATCAGTTTTAGAAGAATTAGACTTGGAGTTTTCGTTGAAACATGAGCAGGAAGAGGTTCTCCGCTCATTCCTTTTCAAGAAGGACGTTTTCGCTGCTTTGCCGACCAGCTATGGCAAAAGTCTGATCTACCAGCTGGCTCCGCTTGTAGCCAAAAGGATGGGGCTAGTTTGTGCAGTACGAAGAATTAATAAACAGCTTTGAAACATTACTTTTTGATTGTTTCTTATTTTCCCGTTATTGTAAATTTAAGGGAAATTATTTCACCAAACACCACTAAATAAAAACTCTCAAAAACAGTTTAAGCAAACCCTTGAAAAACACTTGAAAAAAATAAGTGTGTATGTTAAGTATGTGGTACAGACTCCAAACTTGTGGTCATTATCTCCAAACTTCTTAATATCTAGAACCTGTTTATTAATTAATACGCATTTTGAAAAATTATTTATTTCAAGGTCTCCTCCACTGCGCGCTCTGACTACGTCACAGTCACTGTTGCGCTGATTGGTCAGAGCGTTGGCCTATACGCACAGAGACAGTTTGAAAGACAGCAGTTTGTTCCTCCCACCCCTGTCGGAAATGTCTACGGATCGAGGTCAGACTAAATATTCACATTTAGTCTGGCTTGCCAGGCTACTGTACACTGCAAACTAGCGACAGATACGTGATCGATAGCTCAGGTAAGCTAATCAGTCAGCATACCGTAGCAAGCTACCAAAACCTGAGGCCACAATAACCAACCTACAAGACTGAATATGATAAATGATGGAAATAGTGGAAAAACTGGAAATAGTGAATGAAAATAAAAATGTACGGTTTTATTTATTGAGTCACCACACAGACCTACTCTCGTTGAATAAAGTGAGCTTAATGACTGCCAAACTGAGTTCGGCCAGGTTCTAACGTCATACCAAAACAAAATACATCACCGATTCCTTCACATTCAGAAAGGTTAAAAACGTTCATCATACGTTCAAAAACGTTCATCATAGTGTGGCACTGTATTATCTAATTCTCACTGCTTATAACTATACACCTACCCGGTGGAGATGAGCTGGGAAACTGAAGACTGAAGGAACAGTATTGAAAAGTATTTTTCCAGTCTCACCTGTGAAAGGTAATCCCATGTGATCTCGTTTGGACGGTAAACCTGTTGGTACAGTTAAACGCAGCACATGAATGAGGCGTCTTTATTCTCGGCTACTGTCTAGACGCTATACCAGAGACGGTTGAAGAATCTCCACTTTGCCCCATCCAATATGGCGGCGAGGATGACGTATGATTCTACGCAGAAGGCGGAGTCTATGTTTATATGTCCATGGTTTACCCTCCCCCACTGCTTTCTGTTGCTCTGACTACGTCACAGTCACTGTTGCGCTGATTGGTCAGAGCATTGGCCTATACGCACAGAGACAGTTTGAAAGACAACGGGTTCAAATACGAATCCCACCGGTGATAGGCTTTGAAAATGACCCATGAAAATTGGCAAAATTGTATTTTATTGTAGTAAATTCGTATTTTCGTAATCAAAACGACAAATCGTAATAAATACGATTTATTCGTAGTAGTTGGCAGCTATGTGAATGGTCACGTTCACCTTTAGCACTGATAACTCAACATCTGGTTTTCCCGAAAACAAGCCAAAATGTGGACTCTGACCACAGCACACATTTCCATGATCTTTTGGTCTATCCAAGAGGAGTCTGGGCCTAGAGAAATCGGCAGCATTTTTGCAAAGAATTGCTGAACGCCTTCCTCCTTGCAAAACATGGTTTCAGGTTGCATTTTTGGATGCAGCAGCGGACTGTGTTATGCGACAACGGTTTTCCAAAGTACTCCCCAGCCTATGTGGCTATATTTGTCACAGTAGCATGATGGTTTCTCAGGCAGTGCCACCTGAGGGCTTGAAGGTCATGTATATTCAACAATGGTTCTCCGACCTTTACACACCAAGAGGTCTCAGAATTCCCTGAATCTTTTCACAATATTATGTACTGTAGATTTTGAAAGACCTAAATCCTCTGCATTGAGACATGCTCTTTTTTTTTTTTTAATTGACTCGCAATTATCTCACATTTTGGCACAAGGAGTGAGCCATGACCCATCCTTGCTTGCAAAGACTGAGTTTTTGGTGCATGCTCCTTTTATACCCAATCATGATACCTTCACCTATTACCCGTTAACCTGCTTATTGTGGAATCTTCCAAAATGGTGGCACTTTAACATCCTATAAACTTTTAGGTCTTATTTTGCCTCTTATTTTGTGTGTGTGGGGCAGGCATCAAACTAACTTTATGTTTACAAAATACAATTAACTTGGTCAGTAAAACGACTGAAAATCTTTTCTTAGTACTTTTGTCAGTTTAATAAAAGTTCACATGTATTAACAAATCACTTTTTTTTAAACTGCATTTTGGAAAATATCCCAACTTTTCTGAAAACGGGGTTAGTACAACAAACCATTTGAGAAAAATCCAGAATAACTCAGTTGTGAACAGAAATTCATAATACAGAGAGTTCAATTATGACTTATTTTAGAGATCCAAAGATGGAAGGCATTAAGATATTTCTTCAGACTGGTGAAACTGACTTTCGCCCGTAGTCAGCTGGGATAGGCTCCAGCTTGCCTGCGACCCTGTAGAAGGATAAAGCGGCTAGAGATAATGAGAGGAGATGAGATGGTGAAACTGAAAAAACAACAATGCTCCCAATTATTCACAACTCTGCATGCTTTGGTTCTTGTTTGTGTGGCAGCCTACCAGTGCTCCAAACGTGGTGGAGAACTCGAGCTGGAACTGAGAGGAGACAACAGAGTCGACATCGCTGGCCGAGCAGTGGTCCTCCTTCAAGGAATCCTCAAACTTTAGAGAAACTGCTATAGAGCTCACAATGAAAATATTTAGCCATACACTGTATAGTCCACTGTCAAATTATTGCAATCATATTCACTGCAGGCTAATCTAGTAACTAATCATAGGAACCATGTGTGGTGGTGGAAGAACAGTTTATTTTTCAGAGAAATCCAATTCGTTAGTAATGACAAAAGTTTGTAATTAGAAACTTTAATATCTTTATTAGAGGAAAACATACAAAATCTCACAAAACTATTTACATACAAAATACTTTGAATATCTGTTAAAAAAAATCCTCTTAATAAAAGCATATGAAAACACAAAAACTGGGGTTTAAAAAAAAGTCAGTTATTAACCATGAGGTATTATAATGTAGCATCTATTTAGCAGTCCAAACTCTCATTCAGGCTCAGAGAAACTCTGTCTTTAGGGATCTTTAACTCAATGGGAGTTGGTGCTAAGAAGCTGCAGTGCGAGTCCACTAAATGTCACATTTTGATGCAAGGTAGTGCCTCATGAGCAGCAGCGGGCAGCTGTAGTTCAAGTTAAGGAGAACAAGGTATTCAGTAAGCTTTTAAGACCTGTTTAAATGTGCTTCTTGGCCTACAATAAACATGCAATTTCAAAACAGACACCATATTCGTGTGACACACAATAACATACGCAGCCGATCACACTAGTTTCTTCATTTACGGATTCTGTTTACTTTTTTCCTGGGCTAGAAATTCGCTCCCACCTTAGGCAGATGTCAACAAGTGGTGGCATCGGCTGGAGAGAAGAGGAAGGTTTGTCATTTCAATTAAACCATTCCAGAACAATTGTTTTGTTTTTGTTTTTTTTTAAAAAAGGGCCACTTGAAAAATGGTTACTTGACCAACAGTTAGCCTACATGAAAGTGAATGGTAATTGGCCTCTCAATTTCAGCTGTAATACACACAGTACCTTCTAGTACATGGTAAAGACAACCCTGATTAACTCAATTATATTCAAATTGGACTTAAACTCTACAGGAGCCTTAAAGAAGCAGGGAAAATTATTCTTGCTGTAATTTAATTGAATTTTATTCATCACCAAACACAGCAAAAGTTTACCGCGTTGGAAAAACCGTTGTTCTAAAATGACTAGAACGAGCGCAGAGCCAAGGATATCACGTTCTGATCAGAATAAAGGATATCATGTTCTCTTGCTGCATGTGAGTGAGAAGTTTCTCCAGTGGAGTGTACAGGCGCAGCGCAGGAGCTGAGCCCAGCATCAGCAGCTTATGTTTGGCTCTGGTGATGGCCACATTCAGCCTTCGCCAGTCTTTCAGCAGCTCTCCCACACTGTAAAAAAAAATAGTTGAGAATACTTGAAATTTCAAGGCAACCGTCTGCATTAAGAATTTTATGTTTTGCCAACGATGTGCCCATGATAATCCAAACTATGATAAAACTTATCTTTATTAAGAATTCTTAATTAAGTCAATTTTCAATTCCTCATTCTGCCAACATAGATTTCTCTTTTTGCTGAACAGTGGCATTCACAGTAGTGCAAAAAGGCAATTGAGGTTATCACAATTTTTTTTTTTAGATTTTTTTGGGGCTTTTTTCATCTCTATTTGGATAGGACAGCGTAGAGACAGGAAATGAGCGGGAGAGAGAGAGACGGGGAGGGATCGGGAAATGACCTCAGGTCGGAACCGAACCTGGGTCCCCGGATTTATGGTATGGCGCCTTATCCACCTGAGCCACGACACCCCCGAGGTTATCACAATTTATCATTAAACTATACATGCCTTTTTTCATTGTTCTACACAATTACAAAACTTCAATGTTGAAATAAAGTTTTTAAAACCCACGTCGTGGTTGTGGCTCAGGTGGATAAGGCGCCATACCATAAATCCGGGGACCTGGGTTCGATTCCGACCCGAGGTCATTTCCCGATCCCTCCCTGTCCCTCTCTCCCGCTCATTTCCTGTCTCTACACTGTCCTATCCAAATAAAGGTGAAAAAAGCCCCCCCAAAAAGTCTGATAACCTCAATTGCCTTTTTGTACTACTGTGAATGCCACTGTTCAGCAAAAAGAGAAATCTATGTTGGCAGAATGAGGAATTGAAAATTGACTTAATTAAGAATTCTTAATAAAGATAACAGTTTTATCATAGTTTGGATTATCATGGGCACATCATTGGCAAAACATAAAATTCTTAATGCAGACTGTTGCCTTGAAATTTCAAGTATTCTCAACTATTCTTTTTTTTACAGTGCAGCTGACACACAGACAGGCAGGCAGAGAGAGAGAGACAGACAGACAGAAAAAAAAATCTGACTGGCACATTCAACAAACATCAATAAAAATAATGTGGTACTGCAAAGGTGCTTAAAGGAGAACTGAAGGCAAATTTTTTTTAATCATCAAAATTCTCTCATTTTATTAAATATAGGAATGCATTTTTGATAACTATTTTGTCACTGCTATAGCAAGTTATGAGTGAAATATGCTCTGTAATATCAGTCCATATGTCAAAGCAATGGCCGTAAACAAGATTCATTGAGACCTGTGCGAGACATCGTAGGACGGAAGTAAAACGTACAGCGGAAATCAAAGTGACCAACATCTGCCAACGTGGTCAAAAGACGTGTGCGCACTCTTTCGAATGCTGATGTAATCAAGTTGTTTGTTTTGATAGCAATCAGGAAAGTTTGGAAAAAAAAAAAGTAGGCAGTAATCGTCATTTAAACTCATTTTTGTGCAGTATTTCATTTGGAAGAACAGTTTCCAAAATGGCAGCACTGACACTTCACGTTTCGAAGTCTCGCACAAGTCTCGTCAAGATCGCACAGATAAGCGACGCCTGCCGTGGACCAAATGAACTAAATTCAACATGGCTAGAAACCGAATAGGCTGAGAAGTATAATATTTAATTGCAATTAGTTGCCAATACGAGTCATGATATAAGGTTACTAAAACTGAAAACATAATTGAATAACACTTTAATTAAGAAATAAAGCAAGTTTAATGACTTCAGTTCTCCTTTAAAGCCTTTACCTACTGTGTAGCATGACACATTACCACAAATAAGATCCAACATGTTTCTCTGTAATGAGTAGTTTTATTTTAACTTTACAACACTGAAGCAATACAGTGAAACGTAACTCCAGGTATTTGCATACTACAGATATGTTACATGAACTGCATAAGTCAGTCTTTCTTTTCTGAAACAGGATTGCTGTTCTCCTGTCTTAAAGGAAAACGTGCTGAAATTTGTCCATTGTCACTTGCCCAGACCAGCTTGAAAAATCTGAGTATACCTTTAACCCACTAACTTTATACTTCATTCATTTTCCTTCTGGGAGCCGCACTGGAAACAGGCTGAGATGATGAGCCCAGACTTTATCCCAGCTATAGCTTCCACCTACTTCTGGGAGATTTCCAGATGTTCCCAAGCCAACTATGTGATATAGCCAAGAGACATCATCATAAGGTGCCCAAACATCAGCTGGCACCTCTCAATTCAGAGGAGCAACAGTTGGAACTGGAGAATCTTCTGGTTTTGTCCATATCACACAAACGAAGCTCAGCAATCATGCAGAGGAACCCATTTTCCACCGCTGATACTAGCAACCTTATTCTTTCAGTCAGTACACACAGCTTGTGACCACAGGATATAGACCGACCCAAAGATTACTGGTGTTAAATCAATATAATGTTAAATATGCAAACAAACAAATAAAAATTACTGCCCTTCAGGATCTCACAAACATGCTGACCCAAGCAAAATCTGAGTTTGACACCCATGTTGTATTGATATTGCAGTGGTTTAATTTGTCATCACCACAAAATTAGAAGTATTACAGCTTAAAATGCTTTCTGTCAATATCATCTCAGGAAGACTGTATTGGGAGATTTTAACATATTTTGGCTTTCCCGTATCATCTCATGCCTACTGGACACCTCTCAGGCCTTGACTGCAACTTGAATAATTAGAATAAATATTATAATAAAAATAAATGGAGGTAACTGTCTCCACTGGGAACTCGAGAGTCAGAGAGATACCATAGCCAACCAATAAGTTTGGTAGAACCCCTACTGTGTGATAATGTTGGCCTTACATTAACGAGTTCATACCTTTCCATCTCACACACTCACTCAGACTGTTTCCAGGTCAGTGAAGTGACTTTCCATTTTCCCCCAAATTCCAGTTTCCAGGAGTCTGTCTAGGACAGTGCGCACATGCCTGCCATCTAACGGACACTGCATCTAACTTCCACCCTTCAGCTTGCAGGTAGTGAACAAACAATATGGCTCCAAGTCACCATTTCAAGGTGAGCTTGCTTAAATTGCATTTGTCTCATTTTAAAAAGGTTACTTTGGCTTTTTAAAAAAAGAAGTGTCTGCAGAATTAATGAAATGTAGTTCTACATACCTTAAGCTAACTGTTTGAACAAAAATATACTCAAGTGCAGAACGTGCTGGACTTGCCTTCTAGCATTCATTATAAAAGAAACCGTCTTCAACTGAAATTAAAGTTAAAAAAGTAAATAAGCTATAGTGAGTTGCACTGGAAGGGAACTGATTGCTATTTAACTTTTTATATGACTGCTGGTCGACACCAAGTCTGTCTAAAAGTCATACAGTAACACGCCATTACAAAATTATCCTTATGTAATGCAGGCTCACATACTGCTCTATACGCCAGATGGGAATCGCTACTTACGTTGCCCTCTGTGTGACTCCTGACAAAGGACACAATGATGACGCTCTTGTCCCGACCCTGATACTTGTCCACAGTGTTCACCTCCACGGCTCTGAAGGATTCTTCTTCCAGCAGAGCGGTGATGGCCTTGAGTTGTTGCCGGTATGGAGCGATGACCCCAATGTCACTCGCCCTGCAGCCGGCCTGAAATGTCAATAAAACTTTATTTCTGTTTTCGTCAAGTTTTTAAGTTCCCGATACAAAACCAAAAAAAAGTTTGCCTCAATGTTTATTTTATGCAGGTGAGGTGTAGTGTTTAGACCAGCACAAATACAGTGGGGCAAAAAAGTATTTAGTCAGCCACCAATTGTGCAAGTTCTCCCACTTAAAAAGATGAGAGAGGCCTGTAATTTTCATCATAGGTACACTTCAACTATGAGAGACAGAATGGGGGGAAAGAATCCAGGAAATCACATTGTAGGATTTTTAATGAATTAATTGGTAAATTCCTTGGTAAAATAAGTAAAAATAAGTCAAAATGATCACAAGAATGGTGAGCAAAAATCCCAGAACCACACAGGGGGACCTAGTGAATGACCTGCAGAGAGCTGGGACCAAAGTAACAAAGGCTACCATCAGTAACACACTACGCTGCCAGGGACTTAAATCCTGCAGTGCCAGACGTGTCCCCCTGCTTAAGCCAGTACATGTCCAGGCCCGTCTGAAGTTTGCTAGAGAGCATTTGGATGATCCAGAAGAGGATTGGGAGAATGTCATATGGTCAGATGAAACCAAAATAGAACTTTTTGGTAAAAACTCAACTTGTCGTGTTTGGAGGAGAAAGAATGCTGAGTTGCATCCAAAGAACACCATACCTACTGTGAAGCATGGGGGTGGAAACATCATGCTTTGGGGCTGTTTTTCTGCAAAGGGACCAGGACGACTGATCCGTGTAAAGGAAAGAATGAATGGGGCCATGTATCGTGAGATTTTAAGTGAAAACCTCCTTCCATCAGCAAGGGCATTGAAGATGAAACGTGTCTGGGTCTTTCAGCATGACAATGATCCCAAACACACTGCCCGGGCAACGAAGGACTGGCTTCGTAAGAAGCATTTCAAGGTCCTGGAGTGGCCTAGCCAGTCTCCAGATCTCAACCCCATAGAAAATCTTTGGAGGGAGTTGAAAGTCCATGTTGCCCAGCGACAGCCCCAAAACATCACTGCTCTAGAGGAGATCTGCATGGAGGAATGGGCCAAAATACCAGCAACAGTGTGTGAAAACCTTGTGAAGACTTACAGAAAACGTTTGACCTCTGTCATTGACAACAAAGGGTATATAACAAAGTATTGAGATGAACTTTTGTTATTGACCAAATACTTATTTTCCACCATAATTTGCAAATAAATTCTTTAAAAATCAGACAATGTGATTTTCTGGATTTTTTTTTTCCTCATTTTGTCTCTCATAGTTGAGGTATACCTATGATGAAAATTACAGGCCTCTCTCATCTTTTTAAGTGGGAGAACTTGCACAATTGGTGACTGACTAAATACTTTTTTGCCCCACTGTATATAGTGTACAAGCCTTGAAACCGGAGCAGTTGCCATCCAGTTTCCAGTTGAAATCAAGGGCTGTGTTCAAAATGACATTCAATTTTACTTTAATAAATAAATAAAATAAAATAAATAAATAGAGACACACCCACACACAAAACTGTTATGGTATGATCAGTCTCAAATAAATCCTGTAGGTAACTGCTAAATAGCTACTGTAGTTTGGGGTTTCGTTTTGTTCTTTAAAAAAAACACTCTTCTAGGCTGACAAAAACTGAAAAAAGAGCATGCACATTATAACCAGCACTGTTCCTACAAATGTCAATGGTTGTACCAGCCAACTATCTAGTATATCCTACAGGCACTCTGTTCTCTCCCTTGGTTGTTTTCACTTATCCATTAAGCTGCCACCTAATTTGTTTTTGTTCACCAAACAAAGCACAATAAAATTCATTAAAACAGAAAAATTCCTGTTTATTCTCATTAATGAGCTACGTGCTGTGTTCTATTTAAAGGTCATAGCCAAGGGTCGGAGGTGGAACATAGAATATCAACTTTATTTTCGAGAAGAACAACCCACAGGGTTCCTACACATTTTCAAATTTAAAATTCCAGATTTTTTCCATACTCAAATTCTCAGGTTTGGAGACTTCAGCGAACAAACAACTACTCATATATTTAAAAGAATTACTTGAAAATCAAACATGTACTCACATTATGACATACCACCAAAATGCATACCATATTTAGCTTGGCCTAAAATTTGTATCAGTGCCCTGTTTTTGTCATAAATATATATACACATTACACAAAATACAGGATGCCACTCTGACGCACACTTCAAGACATTAAAACACAGGTGTGTGAAGATGTCAAGCACATACAGGATGTCCCGAAAAAAAATGTATACACACTTTTAAAATCACTGTAAAGTACTGTATGTGTTTATTAAAATCCATGTAATTTTCAAAGAGTAATAGAATTTACAGACATTTTATTATTTAGTCACCGCCTGTTCTCAAACTGACATCCATTCTGGTCCAGTCACTGCTGACAATGCAAATCACATTCAATTCTCTTGGTATTTTTGGACATTCACTTTCAGTGACTGTTGCAGGTCTCATAGCGTAGACTATAAACATCAGTTAGAGGCAGTGATAAAACAAAGTGATGTCTGTAAATTCTATTACACCTTGAAAATGAAATGAATTTTAATAAACACCTACTTCACAATGATTCAAAGTGTGTATACATTTTTTCAGGACACCCTGTATGTTGTGCGCACACACAAGTTTACTGAAGCTTCTAATTTGAAAACAGTCATTATGGCATTTTTTGTATTTACTATTGTGTTTTATGAAGGCCCTGTGTTAGTTCCACTGTAGATCACATTTTGTCCACATACCAAGAGATGGCAGAAGTGGCCGAGACGTGGCCACCCTAACCAGTATGTAATGGCTGCAGTGCCCTTGAGCAAGGCATTTAACCCCACATTGCTCCAGGTTGTAACCATGTTGTACCCTGTAATAACTGTAAGTGGCTTTGGATAAAAGCGACAACTAAATGTAATGTAATTATAATAATAATGTAATAGCAGCATTGTTCAGTTTATATGTATGTTTGTGTACACAGCCTTCATATTTTTGTTGGCAGGTTTTTTTTTTTGTCTTGGGTCGCTTGTTTACAGGGTCCATGTGCCTTATTTTTCTAGCAAATTCTGGCAACACTGCCAAATAAGCCATAAGCATTTTTACACTGACTGGAGCTATGATGTGTGTTCACGCGTGTTCAAGAGGCGTTTTGTAGCAGGGGGTTTTCCTGCGTCTTGTCCAAAGTCTTGCAAGAAGCAAGCAGGTTCAGGGGGTGTGGCGGAGCGCATGCCAGTACAACAGAACACCCGTTTCCCTCCCTCCGCATTTCAACACATTTCTTTGGCAAAATTCAACTGAATGTCGGAATGTTGAGCTTCATTTTACTATGTAGCAGCAAAGGTCTGGAAACACAAATATTTCTCCATACCCTAATTTCCATTTTCCATACTTTTCCAGACCTGGAAAATACTAAAATCAAATTCCATACTTTTCCATACTGCGTAGGAACCCTGAACCCAAAAAGCGAATTCAAATCTTCCTGGTGTCTAATTTGCACCCTAAAATTGAATAAAACGGTTAAAATATACTGGTTTGTGCAATTTCTGAAAGTTTGTTTACATCTCACTTATGCGCACTTTCACCGCCAGGGGACCGTCGTCGTGACGTCATTCAAGGCAAACAGACCAGGAGCAGTTCTGTACGGACTTTGGTCGTGAGAGGTTGTGTAAAATGTCTGAAAGCGATAGCGATTTTGAAGTAGGAACTTTCCAAATTGAATATCGAGAGGGGAAACCATATATGTATGAACCTACGGCTGTTGCGAAGCAATCGGTGCATGTGGCTCACTGGTTTGACCGTGCTGATTGCGGTGACCCCGGACCTCAACAAGACTCGCGCCCAAACGATTTATACTGATAGTTATAAATTCTTACTTTCGTCGTAATACAAAATAAGAGCTCTCTTGAAGAATAATTAAAACCACACGGGCACACACAATCCCTATAATATAAAGCGGATTCATTTATATTGCTAATATAATACATTGCTAATAGTAATACAAGAATTATACCATTTATAGCCGACTCTAAGTGAGGAAATATCCCTTTTGTCTCATTTCCACAATGATTGTACAGGATCCCTCAGGATTCTTGACTTGTCAATTGCAAGCAAAGGTAAAAATGTTTACCTCCAATCTTCTTTTTGCTTGAGCGTCGCTGCTCCGTTTCTTCTTTGACTGCTTTTGTGTTCGAATTTTGTTGGAACAGCGTTAGGTTTGAGCCTTCTCTGTCCGACACGGACACCTAAACTCTCCAACAGATGGGGATTCTTTAAAAATTAATCGGAGCACAGAGTGGCATATTTACCCGGCTGCCAACCCTCTTGCTTCACACGCACAATCCACTCTCTCCGCCTCTTCTCCTCTCTCAGAAAAAGGTAAAAACTTCTTCCTGAAACGGTCCCGTTGTTACAGTTCACTGCACAACATAAGGCATGGGTTTTCTTTGGAAATTCCCAAACGCACGTCTGCACTCAAACTGAACGGCAATGGAAACAAACGGAAGTGGA
Organism: Neoarius graeffei; assembly: GCF_027579695.1. Classification (NCBI taxonomy): domain Eukaryota; kingdom Metazoa; phylum Chordata; class Actinopteri; order Siluriformes; family Ariidae; genus Neoarius; species Neoarius graeffei. The sequence continues at coordinate 66,658,821 of NC_083575.1, forward strand.
CTCAACTCCAGTGGTTTGTTTGCCATGAATGACGTCACGCACCGAGTGGTCACGAAAATCGCCAAGCAGAAATTTGCCACGATCTGCGCCAACTTATTTTAATTATTACTTATTAACAATACTTCTTGGGACCAGAAGAAAATTACAGAGGGTTTGACATATAAAGTTTCAAATGTGCATAAATTGAAAATCGTTGCCTATGAGCTTTTAAGGCAAAAAAACAAACAAACAAAAAAAAAAAACCACGCATTCATAACTACCGTGAAGTCCTTTTCTGTTGCTTCATCATATTTACAACGGCACAAAAATAAAGCAGTCTCAGGGTGTATGTCAAGCGTATGTGAGCATCAGGGTTTCCCACACTTGAAAGGGAAGGACTTGGACACAGGATTCCACTCTTCTTGTATTTTATTGGTTTTCAGTGGAACTGACGTTAGAATCAGAAGTAGAATCAGAGGTAGAATCAGAAGTAGAAGCTAGAAGCTTGGAGCTTGAAGCCGAAGTTAGAAGGTGAAAAACCTTTAAACATACAAACATAAAATAAATGTATGAATAAATGCCTGTTTTTCTACAACAAAGCATGTATGAATAAATGCTTGTTTTTCTATAACAAAACCCAAGTTAATTAGGCAACAATATATAAATATTTATGTATAAGGTAAATTAGGTATATTTTAACCATTTTTAATAATTCAGGTAATATGTTGCTGAACAAATATAAATGAACAGAAAAACAGTTTTAAACTAAGAACCATTTTAACCATTAGCCCTTTCACAGGCAGTTTGTTCACTTTAACTGAAGATCTTTTACTACACGCCACTGATAAAGAAAGTTTAAATCATTAAACCAATCACAGGTAAGGAACAAACATTTCTCATGCCCACGGATTACTGCGAGCGCAGCGTTTGCATATAAATAAGTTCAGTGGGTTTACCGGTAGCCTTTTTTGTCCTTTTTTCCCCTGATGTGCTGTAAAGTTTGTGTTAGTAGCGAATTCTCTTTGCAGCTGCTGCGCTGCTGCTTCGTTACAAACTGAATGTTAATTCTGCCTAGCGTTCTAGAATGACCGCTGCCCTGCTAACTAGCGTTGTGATTGGCTGCCCTGCTAACTAGCGTTGTGATTGGCTGCCCTGCTAACTAGCGTTGTGATTGGCTGCCTGTTCAGCGCAGCGTTTCAGCGTAGCAGGAAGTGGCGGAGGCAGCTGTCAATCATGTGAGCCTGCGTTCAGGCACTCCTTGTGGCAGATCGCCGCAACAGTGTATTCAGACCAGGATAATTCGATAGTTCACTTGCTTTGGTCCGAGCCAAATGTTTTTTTTATTTTTTCATTTTGGTGCGGTTCGCTTTCACACTGTACATTTTAGTAAGCGGACCAAAATCTGTCAACAAAGCCACGCGCCCTGAGGTCGTTCAGCTATTGGTCAGAGACGACACGTGCACAAAGCGTTAAGTTCAAAAGTAGTCACGGAGGATAGCGCTGATGAGCGCACATCATGTTGTGACAGTTCTGGCTCTTCACGCAAGTCGCTAGTACCGCCACTTTTTGAAAGAATGTCCCTGATTTTAATGTAGGTCTGATGGAGTTTCTTTACTTTTAGCCGACATTGTTCCGCGTGAACCCCTTCTTCATTTTCTCACTGAATACAGCAAATATGTCGGCATTTTTGTGTGTTCTCTCCAAAAGCTCAGATATGTGGACATCTGCCCATATATCCACAAGGGTACGCGTTTCTTCCTCGGCCCATGTTTGCCCCCTACTCATTTTTTTTACTCGCCTACCACTGGTGACTGAACGACTGTTGTAAGGTTCCCTTGACAACCGAGAGTGTTTGCACTTTGCGGTGGAGTGTCAAGACTCTGTTTCCCATAATGCTCGACAAACGACGGAAGCTCCTGAGGTACAAAAAAGCAAAACTGTCAGATTAGGTCCGGTCTGCTTTCACACCTCCAAAAGGTCCGCGCCAGGGTTCCTTTGGTCCGGACCGAGTCCGACCTTGCAGCTCGGTCTCGGTCCGCTTGTTTGGTCCGGACCAGAGCTCGGTGGTTTGTATTCAGACCAACCAAAAAGGTCCAGACCAAGGGAAATTTGGTTCGTTTGGTCGTTTGGTCCGGACCAAACAACGTAGGTGTGAATACACCCTCAGTCTGTGTACTTCCAGAAGGAAAGATATGTAGTATACAGCACTGATCTCGAGCTTACAGCATTACAAGTACACCATTTTGAACACAGCCAAGCACATCAGATTCAGCTAATCAGGGTTTCTGAAGTCACAAAATGGGTGACACCGGTATGCCAGATTACGGGATCTGCTAGAGGAAGACTGACAAATGCTAACCTTAAGCAGCAGGCTAATGAGAGCATGCACCAAGATGGCCTCTGTGTGATTACTGACTCCACCCTTCTCCACCGTCTCTAGGGCTGGAACCTGCAGTGACAAAGAAAAGAAGGCTTCAAACACTAAAAAGTCATCTAAGGGGGACAGTTGGCTCAGTTTGGGAAGAGATGCCTCTCAAATGTCTCACAAAAAAGGGCAACACTAAATAAGGAGGAGAACCCTGACTTACAAAAGTGTCTTCTAATAATTAGACTACACTAGATTTCTGTGCACGATGCTGCTGGTGTCCCAAAAACAACCCCCCCCCACCCAAAAAAAAAGCCAAATGTACTGTAAAAGGGTCTAAAATAATCTTGCCTGACTTTAATACATCGGGTTAGCAGGTCAACAACAGAGGAAGTCAAGCAGACCTGTGATGTGTCCAGAAAGCAGACGGATTTTTGAGGATCGAGCGCAGCGTGGACCCAGGCAGTGTACTGAGGCTGACACACACACAGCTCACTCTCTAGTGCGGCCATGCAGGGCAGCTGCAGCTGAGCATTGGCAGTCCGCTCCGAGCCACACTCCAGCCTGCCCTCATACATCAGAGCATTGCTCAGGGACATAATCATCCTGCGGCACAAAAAAAAAAAAAAAAATTGGATATATTATAGGCAAAGGGTTTACAACAGCCATACAGGCGTATTCATCTTGGTGTACACCTCTTCAACTGATCAGAATTCTGATCAATCGCCGATATTTAAAAATCGAAAGGAATATTTTAGCACTCTTTCTTCAAACGTAGTCAATTCACAAGAAAGGAGTCTCTCACCCTCACCCTTTGTTGCCAATAAATTTCCATACTCTTGCCTCAAAATATATTCAGTTTTGGTTTTTTTTTTTGGAATGACACGCAGACTTGTCAGTGTGGTTTAGAACATGATATGACTTGTAATCAAGTGCTGGGTGACAGGATGATGTATAATACTCAAATCATGACAAATAATGTCAAGACACACTTCTTAAATGTTACTAGTTTAGCCAATACAATTACTCACTGGCCACTTTATTAGGTACACCCATACACCTACCGTTTTATGCAGTTCTCTAATCAGCCAATCCTTTGACAGCAGTCCGATGCATAAAATTATGCAGATACAAATCAAGAGCTTCAGTTAATGTTCACTTCAAACATCAGAACGGGAAAAATCGTGATCTCAAAGTGTGACTTTCACTGTGGCATGGGTGCTGGTGCCAGATGGACTGATTTGAGTATTTCAGAAACTGCTGATCTCCTGGGGTTTTTACACGCAACAGTCTCCGGAGTTTACACAGAATGGTGCGAAAAACAAATAACATTGAGTGAGTGACAGTTCTGTGGGTGGAAACAAACGCCTTGTTGATAAGAGGTCAGAGAAAAACGGCCAGATTGATTTGAGCTGCCAGGAAGGATGTAGTAACTCATAAAATCACTCTGTACAACTGTGGTGAGCAGAAAAGCATCTCAGCATGCAAACAGCAGAAGACCACACTGGGTTCCACTCCTGCAGCCAAGAACAGGAATCTTAGAATCAAGAACAAGTTCCTATTAAAGTGGCCAGGGAGTGTATAGCACTGACTGTCTCCAATGAGGGAAAATTAAATTTAAAATTGAATTCATTTTTCCAAAGGTATTTTAAATGACTAGATCCCAATCTGATAGAAAATCAATACAGTTCTATAAATTGGATCCAATTTCTACATAGTGTAAATTTTACTGGTCATGCACAACCAACGAAACTTTACGTAGTGGAACTTCTCTTTCCAATATCGGACCTATCGGCTTGGAGAACCAGAATCACATTTGCACCTCTAGTGCAAGACTAAAGATGCCAACATCAGATACCATATCTTGGCTGATCGATTACATTTGTCTCCCTATAACAACCCCATTAAATATCTCTACTGAAGATGTAACAATTATGATTGATGTCAATTTCATTTCACAAGCAAATAAAATTATTTAATCAAGTTATTGGTTAAATGTAGAAAACACACAGATGTGAATAGCAATGTATCATAATATCTAATTAAAATGTGAACTAGAGATAAAACACATCAATGTAAACATTGCTAGAATCAAAAGATCCGTGTCTAATGGCAAAATACACGTTTCCCACCTGTTCATCCTGTACTGGACATTTAGCTGAACAACAGCCTGACTGTGATGCTCGAGACGCTTGAACAAGCTCTCATCCATGCCCAAAGCCCTGGGAATATTTACAAAATATAGCTGTTAAACTCTTACCATTCTTGTAAAATTAAATAAAATTTTACGAAGCTTCAACTTCCTAGTTGAACTAATTCTTTTATGTGCAATATATAACTGCTACTTTGTAATGACACTGGTTCACACATCTGTAATTAAAAAACACCCCACAACCTGTTGAACAGATGCAGTACTGTGTACTGGTTACGTTTGTCTGTGTGCGCACGTGCACAATTTTTATTTTTCATATATATAATCCAAAGTTACACTATAAATCCACTCACTCATTCTTTTTTCAAAATGCTATAAATTCATTCATTTTTTGTCTGTTTTTAAAACAAGAGAACATGCTGTAGATATATAATATCAGGAACTTTCATCATACAATTTATAATAAAATCAAATAAGTTATATAAAAAACACTTAAATAACATTCATTCATTCATGTTTAATCTTAGGGGCGGCACGGTGGTGTAGTGGTTAGCGCTGTCGCCTCACAGCAAGAAGGTCCTGGGTTCGAGCCCCGTGGCCGGCGAGGGCCTTTCTGTGTGGAGTTTGCATGTTCTCCCCGTGTCCGCGTGGGTTTCCTCCGGGTGCTCCGGTTTCCCCCACAGTCCAAAGACATGCAGGTTAGGTTAACTGGTGACTCTAAATTGACCGTAGGTGTGAATGTGAGTGTGAATGGTTGTCTGTGTCTATGTGTCAGCCCTGTGATGACCTGGCGACTTGTCCAGGGTGTACCCCGCCTTTCGCCCGTAGTCAGCTGGGATAGGCTCCAGCTTGCCTGCGACTCTGTAGAAGGATAAAGCGGCTAGAGATAATGAGATGAGATGTTTAATCTTACATTTTAAGACTGTCCACCACAGAAAACAACTAACTAAATAACAAATGACCAGTTAGTTCAATTCTTCAGAACCATCAAAAGTATTCACAACCAACATTTGCAAAAGTTATTTGTGCTCAAGAAGCTACACAAGCAAACAAAACTCCTCGCTTCAGGGCGCCGCCATGTGGGATAATGTAGAACGCCGACCGAACTCTGATTGGTCAAGAGGAAATGTCGCACTCGGCCAAAAAACAGGTGTAGCGCCTATCGCGTTTTGGAGAGAAACTACAATTTGCAGCACATATAAACAAGGAAATATAGCGATTTGGCATGAAACATTAATGGAGCTGTGAATAGGCGCAGTACACAGCAGAATAGCACGATGAACTCTTTTTTTTTTTTTTTTAATTTGGCGTTTATCACGTTTTGGAAAAGAGCTCTTCATTCAATTACACAGATACACACAGTATATTTTATTATTCTTTTCTCCTTCCCCCCCACTACTTTACAGTACTTTTGACAGGTACAATATTTCTTTATTTTACAACCCCAAATCCTAAAAAGTTGAGACAGCGTAAAACAAATAAAAACAGAAATGCGATGATTTGCAAATCATGGAAACTCAAATTTCATTAAAAATAGTACAAAGTTAGTTTATCAAATGCTGAAACAAAAATCATATTGTTTAAGAACATATGCTCATTTTGAATTTAGTGCTAGCAATATGGTTCAAAAAAGTTGGGATGGGGAAAAAAAAAGACTGGAAAATTTGCGTAATGTTAAAACAAACAAAACTACACACACGAATGAGGTTAATTGGCAGCAGGTCAGTAACATGATTAGGTATAAAAAGAGAATCCCAGAGAGGCTGAGTCTCTTAGAAGTAAAGATGGGGAGGGGTTCACTGCTCTGTGAAAGACCGCGTGGGCAAACAGCGCAACGATTTAAGAATAACGTTCCTCAACATGCAATTGCGAAGAATTTGGGGATCACATCATTAAAAGATTCAGAGAATCAGGAGAAATCTCTGTACGAAAACCAAGACTGGATGCTTGTGCTCTTCAGGCCCTCAGGCGACACTGCATTAAAATCAGACACGATTCTGTAGTGGAAATCACTGCACAGGCTCTGGAACATTTCAGAAAACCATCGTCTGTGAAACCAGTTCATCACTGCATCCAAAATGCAAGTTAAAACCATGTATAAGCAATATCCAGAAACATCGCCACCTTCTCTGGGCCCGAACTCTTTTACGATGGACTGAGGCAAAGTGGAAAATTGTCCCGAGGTCTGAAGAATCAAAATATTAAATTCCTTTTGGAACTCATGAACACTGCGTCCCCCAGGCTAAAGAGGAGCGGGACCATCTGGCTTGTTATGAGCGCACAGTTTAGCATCACAGCCAGGATTTGTGACAGTATCGAGGTGCATTAGTGCACATGACCTGGGCAGCTTGCACAGCTGGGAAGGCATCATTAATGCCGATTGATATAAACAGGTTTTGGAGCAACATGCTGCCATTCAGACGACATCTTTTTCAGCAAGACAATGCCAAACCACATGCTGGAGGAGTCTGTGTGCTAAACTGGCTTGCCTGCAGTCCAAACCTGTCCACCACTGAAAACATTTGATGCATTATGAAGCGCAAAATACGATAAAGGAGACCCTGAACTGCTGAGCAACCTAAAATCTAAATCAGGCAAGAATGGGACAACCTTTCACTTTCAAAACTACAGCAATTGATCACCACAATACAGTGTTGTTAAAAGTAGCGGTGACGCAACACAGTGATAAATATGCCCATCCCAACTTTTCTGAAACATGTAGCTGGGATCAAATTCAAAACGAGCATATATTTTTCTCAAAAAGATTTGTCAGTTTCAACATTCGATAAGTTGTCTTTGTACAATTTCTGATGAAATATACAGTTTCCATGATTTGCAAATTAATCGCATTCCATTTTTATTTAGTTTTACATAGCGTCCTAATTTTTTTGGAATTGGGGTGTGTTTTACATCCTATTGTATGTTGCGCTCAATGTAACTCACAGAAACAACAAACTCCTGGTGTGTAAAAGCAAACTTGCCCAATAAAGCTGTTTCTATTCTAAAACATCATTCAGTTATCTTTCCAGCACATCCTCTTAATGTTACATTGTCTTTATATGAATATCTGTCGGTTCAATATTGAAAATTATTACACATACGAGCCACTTTTTCCATGGAATAAAAACTATTCCCTTCTAGTGGGTTTACTGATGGCATACAATATTATCATATCGCTTATCCTCCAAGTATTACGCCACTCTCCCCAATGGAGAATGAGCGTGCAATATTGTTATATTTCACGTTGTCAAGACAACACGACGTCACACTTCGGAGCTCATGCGAAGATCCAATGACAAAACTTTTCTGCTGCGCATGCGCAGAATAATTTCTTTGTCAGCCAGGAGAGAGAGAGAGAGAAGACAGGGTTAATTCAGTGCTCGGTTTCAGTACTAAATAAATAAAACTGAAACTAAAGACATGCTGAACACCTGAACGGCTACCAGAACTTCATTATATATTCTTCACGCATATTTACAAGAGAAAAACATACCAACGGACATCGAAAAACTGGAAAAGAGAGACACGGAGGAGATGTAAAACTTCCACGCTAGCGAGTGACTGACGGTTTGTATGCAAATATGGCTTCATTAAAAGTGTAAGATTTAAAAAGAGAAAGACACGCTGAATACCTGAAAGGCTACCAAAACTTCACTGGATATTCTTCATGCATATTTACAAGAGAAAAACAGACCAACAGACATCGAAAAACTGGGAGCGGAATACATAATAGCGGAAATATTGTCCAAGTTCTACTTGCAGGTGAGGAAAAGTGACGGAGAATTTTACAAGAGGACTTCACTCAGCAAAGCCCTTTTGTTTTCAACAACTGCAATGTAACAATTAACGAATACCAAAAGTAACTTTGAACTTGTGCTGTCAACCTGTATATAGTACGTGACTGTACATGTACACTGGATTGACAGAACGTTGAATTACATTCGATCAGAATCAGCAGTCAATATTGGCAAGTTACCCCCCCCCGTTCTTAACTTTTTGTAAAATCTATAATTGTTCCATTGAATGTGTACGTATAATAATAATAATAATAATAAATAATAATAATAAATGACTGGCTTTTTGGTGGTATATCAGATATATTCCATTCAGCTCGTCTTCAACTGGTTCAATATCATGCTAGCTGAATAGAATATACCTGATATACCACTCAAAGCCAGCCAATATTATTTAATTATAAACCTATAAATTCATATACCTGGCCTCAGCATTTTGGACAATGGGAGGCAGCTGTTGGTGATCTCCTACAAGAACAAACCGCTGAGCATAGAAGAGTGGTCCCAAGCACACAGGCTGGCTTATCTGAGACGCCTCATCCACAATACAGAAATCGAAGCGCTGTCGGCTGAAGATCGGGTGGTTCACACCCATACATGTAGTGGCTACAACAAGCTGAAGAGAGAAGGATGAGAGCTTTACTTTTAGGCAAGACGTTTACAGACAAGTTACAGCACCTCATGTCAGTGACCTTCTAGAAAGGAATGCCATCCTATCCTATCCCAAACAAGTGAAATAAACTGCGAGTCACCATCTCACCCTCCAATTTTAGTCAAACACACTCCGCCTATCCTTTAATGTTGCACATTTAGCAACATCCCAGAAGTCAGAGATGTACTGCACTTTAAGGTGTTAACAGAGTAATTCAAATAGGATATTTAAAGGGGAACTGAAGGCAAATTTATCAAAATTCTAGTTCTCATTTTTTTTTAATATAGGAATGCATTTTTGACAGCTACTTGTCACTGCTATACCAAGTTATGAGTGTTTGAAATATGCTGTGTAATACTGTATATCAGTCCATGTCAAAGCAATGGCTGTAAACGAGATTCTCTGAGACCTGTGCGAGACATCGTAGGACAGAAGTAAAACGTACAGCGGAAATCAAAGTGACCAACATCTGCCAATATTCCCTGTATCCAAAATTGCTCACTCGTTCACTACTCCCTACATAGGGAATTACTATATAGAGGACTATATAGTGAGCTCATTGGTAAAATGTAAAAACGCTTTCAGACACTCGTCCGTCGCGCTGGTATTTACTTCATTACTGTCGCACAATTAAAACGTGCCAGATCAGTCAGCTGGTGGGTTTTCAAAATAATAAATACATGCATGTATTTTTGTGATAAATCCATATTATACCGAGCGCATTTCCCCACATTAATCAATACAAAGTACCTGCATCTTTCAGTTTTTTTTTTTTTTAAATCAAGGCTGAGTACTTCTTTGCCGCTGCCTTTTATTAAATCAAATTTGAGACTTTTAATTTGATTTCTTTCAGCGTGACCGCAATGCATGATGGGATATATTGTTTTGGTTAGTGACCATCGTTGTACACTACTTATCGTGATGCATTGTGGAAGACTTTGAGTGCACTATATAGGGCAAGGGTGTCCAAATTCTTCTCTACAATGGGCCAAAAATTAATTCTGTGGGTGGGCCGCGGGCCAAAAAAACGAACGTCCACATTATGTTACCTTACATTTTATTGAAACGTGTCATTTTTATATAGGCTAAGATCATTAAACTCAAATGTAAATGTTTAAAGCAATTAAACACATATTTTTTATATTTATAGTAGGCCTACCTTTATTAATTTCAGAAGATGACAGAACATCCACATGGCTTATTTTAAGAGGTAGAAACATATTTGAAAGGAAAGCAACATTTCAGACTATTGAGGTTTTTCACCTGACGTCACAGAGTCACGTGACGCCCCGGTGTCCGCCATTTTGAACGGCAAGCTAGCTAATGTCAACATCATAGTACCTAGTATGTTACTGTAGCAATGTTTACGTTCAGTCATTTGGATGACTGTTAAAACCTTTCAGTCTCAAGTTTTTCCTTTACTGTATTTACTAGTTTACTGAGCCAGCCAGCCCTGGAGCGCGCTAGCTAGCTAGCGCCAGCCAGCCAGCCAGCCCCGGAGCGCACTAGCTAGCTAGCACCAGCCAGCCAGCCCGCCCCGGAGTGCGCTAGCTAGCTAGCGCCAGCCAGCCAGCCAGCCAGCCCCGGAGCGCGCTAGCTAGCGCCAGCCAGCCAGCTAGCTAGCTAGCGCCAGCCAGCCCCGGAGCACGCTAGCTAGCTAGCTAGCGCCAGCCAGCCAGCTAGCTAGCTAGCTAGCGCCAGCCAGCCCCAGAGCGCGCTAGCTAGCTAGCTAGCGCCAGCCAGCCCCGGAGCGCGCTAGCTAGCTAGCGCCAGCCAGCCCCGGAGCGCGCTAGCTAGCTAGCGCCAGCCAGCCCCGGAGCGCGCTCAGTAAACTAGTAAATACAGTAAAGGAGAAACTTATAACGGGCCATGTCTCAACAGACTAAGAAGTTATTTCAATGACATTTAATAACATTTTGTTTATCCTGAGGATCGAAAGTATATGAAAGTGTGAACAAATCTTAGCTGTCAGTGAACAATCCTGGTGGAAGCAGGTAAACGTCGTTCTCTAAGCCTGCTAACCTCAATTTTTGCAAATACCTCTCCCTCTGCTCGCCCTGTAAATGCCCTATGTCGCTGGATAGTGAAGGTGTTTTCTGCATCTCGCTCCTTTTTCTTTTATGTTTTTCGTTTGTCGCCTTCCTCGCATTCAAACTGATTCGAGCCATGCCGTCCAAAATGGCAGCATCACATGACTTGGTCAAGTGAGTGAAATACCTCAATATTACAAAAAGTGCTTTGGTAGCTTGAACAAGTTGAAAACAGTTGGATAAGGTCCAGGACAAATACAATTCTATTTAAAAATTAACTAAAATGTGAATTGAGCAATAATACATGCCCTTGTAACACTGTGCCTTTTAAGCCATTTGAAACCAGCTGGATTGCCCAACTTATGAAACCAGAGAGAATTTACTTTAGACTGAATGTGAAATTAGATTGAGTATTAGGTATGGAATTGGACAATGTGAACTGAGCAATATAGAACACAACACAACACAACACAACATTTCCCTCGTGTTGTACCTGAAAGTGTCTCAAGGCCAGCCAGCTCCTGTGTCACTTCAAAATCCTCACTGACTCCGCGCAAAAACGCCATCAATTGTGCATAGTCACATATGTCGGTGCTCTCATCGCAAGCAATAGAAAAGGCCGTAAATCTGGATGCTTTACCAACGATTTGTTCTCTGAGATCCTCAGCCATGTCCTCGATGCGGCGGGTAACTGTGTTCCATGATAAACTAATTTGCGAAAAGGCCCGTGTCTGGCTCGGGGACACAGTCTCTGCAGCCACAGTCAGGCAACTTTTAACAAACTCTCCACATGACAAAGATCTCCCAGATTTCGCTATCATTGCGCTGATCTTAGCTGGCCTTAGTTGCATTTTCTTGAGCAGATGACGGCTGCAGTAATGTGCGTTGTTGGGCACTGAGCCTGGCTAACAGTTTGCTAGCCTTCTGCTTTCTTATTTCACCACTGTATTTCGCAAACTGAGTTAAATGTTTTGTTTCATAATGTCTACGGATGTTGTATTCTTTCAAAACTGCCACTCTCTGTCTACAGATAAGGCACACTGCCGAGGAATCGATTTCCGTGAAAAAAAATAATCTTGCCAACTATATTTGAATTTTCTTTTATCCGTGTGCCACTGCCTAACACAGCGCTCCATTGTAACCTCTGCTCTTCGCTTGTGTCATGAGCCTGCTGACAGGCAGAAGAGCCAGCAACTCAACAGCGCCCCCTTGTCCCCCTTATAAAACTGTGGTCAGAAAGTGAGCTGCAGGCAACTCTTCAGAGCCGTTGGGACAGAAATTCCCAGCGGCTGGCACAGACCTGGCACTGATGGGCGGGCACAGATGGGAAAAATGAGGCGGGCCAAAAAAAAACGGAACATGGGCCAAACTTGGCCCGCGGGCCCCAAATTGGGCACCCGTGATATAGGGTGTAAATGATCCTCATTAAGGTTTTGGACAGCACTACAAAATGGCGTCCCCACTATATTGAGGTATTTCACTCACGTGACCAAGTCATGTGACACTGCCATTTTGGACGGCACGGCTCGAATCAGTTTGAATGCGAGGAAGGCGACAAACGAAAAACATAAAAGAAAAAGGAGCGAGATGCAGAAAACACCTTCACTATCCAGCGACGTAGGGCATTTACAGGGCGAGCAGAGGGAGAGGTATTTGCAAAAATTGAGGTTAGCAGGCTTAGAGAACGACGTTTACCTGCTTCCACCAGGATTGTTCACTGACAGCTAAGGTTTGTTCAGATTTTCATTTACTTTCGGTCCTCAGGATAAACAAAATGTTATTAAATGTCATTGAAATAACTTCTTAGTCTGTTGAGACATGGCCCGTTATAAGTTTTTCCTTTACTGTATTTACTAGTTTACTGAGCGCGCTCCGGGGTGGGCTGGCTGGCTGGCTGGCTGGCTAGCTAGCGCTCCGGAGCCGGCTGGCTGGCTGGCTAGCGCTCCGGAGCCGGCTGGATGGCTGGCTGGCTAGCGCTCCGGAGCCGGCTGGATGGCTGGCTGGCTAGCGCTCCGGAGCCGGCTGGATGGCTGGCTGGCTAGCGCTCCGGAGCCGGCTGGATGGCTGGCTGGCTAGCGCTCCGGAGCCGGCTGGATGGCTGGCTGGCTAGCGCTCCGGAGCCGGCTGGATGGCTGGCTGGCTAGCGCTCCGGAGCCGGCTGGATGGCTGGCTGGCTAGCGCTCCGGAGCCGGCTGGATGGCTGGCTGGCTAGCGCTCCGGAGTCGGCTGGATGGCTGGCTGGCTAGCGCTCCGGAGCCGGCTGGATGGCTGGCTAGCTAGCGCTCCGGGGCCGGCTGGATGGCTAGCGCTCCGGAGCCGGCTGGATGGCTAGCGCTCCGGGGCCGGCTGGATGGCTGGCTAGCGCTCCGGAGCCGGCTGGATGGCTGGCTAGCGCTCCGGGGCCGGCTGGCTGGCTGGCTAACTAGCTAGCGCTCCGGGGCCGGCTGGCTGGCTGGCTAGCTAGCGCTCCGGGGCCGGCTGGCTCAGTAAACTAGTAAATCCAGTAAAGGAAAAACTTGAGACTGAAAGGTTTTAACAGTCATCCAAATGACTGAACGTAAACATTGCTACAGTAACATACCAGCTACTGTTGTTGACATTAGCTAGCTTGCCGTCCAAAATGGCGGACACCGGGGCATCACGTGACCCTGTGACGTCAGGTGAAATACCTCAATAGTGAATAGGGAGCGATTTCGGACGCAGGGGTTGTCAAAAGACGCACGCGCCCTCTTTCGAATGCTGATGTAACCAAGCCGGAAGTTTTGTTTGTTTTGATAGCAATCAGGAAAGTTTGAAAAAAAGTAGGCTGTAATTGTCATTTAAACTCGTTCTGTGCAATATTTCATTTGGAAAACAGTTTTCAAAACGGCGGCACTGACACCTGGCTGACACTTCACGTTTCGAAGTCTCGCACAAGTCTCATGAAGGTCGCACTGATAAGCAACGCCTGCCGTGGACCAAATGAACTAAATTCAACATGGCTAAAAACCAAATAGACAGATTAAGTATATTTAATTGCAATTAGTTGCCAATACGAGTCACGATATAAGGTTACTAAAACCAAAAACGTAACTGAATAGCACATTAATTAAGAAATAAAGCAAGTTTAAAAATGACTTCAGTTCCCGTTTAAGCAACTGCGCTAATTTAAAACAGCATGTGTGTTTAGATACAGGCACAACAGTTTAGCAACATACATTAAGCAGGAAGTTGTTGCCCCCCCCAATAAAAGTACATCAATTTATCAAAATGCATAGTATGTTGCATAGTATGTTACATTTTACTTAAGAGGCATGAACACAAAGGCTTTTCAGATTTTTGGCTGTAATTTCCACACTACTTGGGTAGCCTGCATTGTGTGTACCTCTTTATTATAGAGATCCTCCAGCTGGTCAAGAGTGTTGATTTCCCTGGTCCGAGTCTGCTCCTCAGTGAAGGGCAAGATGTCACGGTGCACTTTATGAGTTCGGCCCAGGCGCAGGAAGCCAACTTTAAATTTCTTCAGCTTCAGCAAAATGTTGTCTACTGCAGAATGCGTGTAGCTGGTCAGGAGCACAGAAAAGCCACAGGCGTGCAGAATACGCACCTAAAAAACAAATAGATATGGAAATGAAATTGAATGTGATGAGATATCTATTGATCTATACTCTATCTACATTCACTGGATATATGAGCAATCGTGCGCGCTGATCGGCTACTCTACTACTAGGATATCAGCTTATATACCGTGAATAGAGGAAAACAAATTGGTGGAGCACATTAAGTCAGATACATCACTTTGTTTTTAGTATTTAAAAGAAACAAATAGCTAAAAGAATATACCCCCCCCCCCCAAAATCTCCGTTCCACACTCCAGCCCAGTTGGTGGCAGTAATGCACCTTTATGTTGACTTGCCAACCACCAAAAAACCCTAAAGAAGAACACGGCAGAGCGTGTTGCTGAACCAGCCGAGGATGAAATAAAAGCTCTACTCGAAAACTCCAAAATAAATATGGAATGAAAGTATTTAATGGCAAGAACATGTCTTTTTTTTATTTTTCAAGAATTATTATAGCATTTTTCACAAATTGCTACTGTCATTTTGCCGGCTTGTTTACATTCTAAGCAGAAATGATTGTCAGACATTTTTGTACAGAGTTTTTATTTATCGGATTTGCAAAAAATAAAATGCTCCATTTCTCAAAATCCAGTGAACGTGGATAGAATAAACACAGTTATTCCACTCAAATCTCGTCATACATGGCTTATAGCCAACTTGGCGCTATGCACCTAGGGTTGCCACCTGTGTCTGACAAAAATCCTGGACATTTCGACCATCCAATCGACCTTTTTGCTTGTAAGCAACGGCGCCCTTCACACATCTAACCCAAGACAAAAATCGCCCTTCTACGCTGAAACTGTATTGCTCTAATTAGTAAAAATGACGCTTTTGCTAGTTATTTGTTTAGTTAATTGCTTTACATAATATAGCAGGTCTTCAGTAGCCTGGCAAGCCAGACTAAATGTGAATATTTAGTCTGGCCTCGATCCGTAGACATTTCCGAAGCAGGTAGGAGGAACAAACCGCTGTCTTTCAAACTGTCTCTGTGCGTATAGGCCAACGCTCTGACCAATCAGCGCAACAGTGACTGTGACGTAGTCAGAGCGACAGAAAGCAGTGGGGGAGGCCTTGAAATAAATAATTTTTCAAAATGCATATTAATTAATAAACAGGTTCTAGATATTAAGAAGTTTGGAGATAATGACCACAAGTTTGGAGTCTGTACCACATACACTCATTTTTTTTCCCCAAGTGTTTTTCAAGGGTTTGCTTAAACTGTTTTTGAGAGTTTTTATTTAGTGGTGTTTGGTGAAATAATTTCCCTTAAATTTAAAATAACGGGAAAATAAGAAACAATCAAAAAGTAATGTTTCAAAGCTGTTTATTAATTCTTCGTACTGCACAAACTAGCCCCATCCTTTTGGCTACAAGCGGAGCCAGCTGGTAGATCAGACTTTTGCCATAGCCGGTCGGCAAAACAGCGAAAACGTCCTTCTTGAAAAGGAATGAGCGGAGAGCCTCTTCCTGCTCATGTTTCAACGAAAACTCCAAGTCTAATTCTTCTAAAACTGATTCCAAAGCGGAGTCAAACGCACGCTGTTCACTAGCCGTAGCCATCTTTCCTGCTGCGCTTTCTCCAGCGTCGTGCAGCTTTGTCGTCACTCCTGCAAAAGGCCGTCCAAAGAATCCAAACAAAAACCTTGCGTTGTGATTTGATGCCTGGAGTGTTTTTGTTTACATGGTGCGAGGCTAGACCCATTCGCTAGGCAAAAATATTTTTGGCCGCTAGGCGGGTGGGTCTAGTTTACTAGGCTAGGTCTTCAGTATTTTGGTTTATTTCCAACAGTTTTTGGTTGTGGACACCTGGGGGCAGTAGTGGGCACAGGTAAAAGGGGAATACATAATTAAGTTCTGTTTGTTTGCTTATGTGGAATAAAAATAAATAATCTAATTTTTCATTGTATCTAAGAATACCTGAATGTAACAATGTAAGGCGTAGTGTCAAACAGCTTACCTGATTGCTTAGAGTGTGGTGTGTGCTTTGCTTGTGCTTGCCTGTGCCTCTGCTGCTCTTGGCTAAACAAATACATAGGAGGACATGTAACTGATATAACTGGGCACATACAGGAGTATGTACTACACTACACTATTTCATTTAATTCACCAAAACCTTACCTAATCTTCCATTTATATTTGGTGTTTTTCTTTGCTGCTGCTATGAGTCCTGGCTGATTTTCAATGAATGTCTTGAACTCAGTACAGGACAACTGAAAGTTTAGCCTAACTTGAAGCTCAGCCTTCACCATTGCAACAGAGAGTCTGTTTCTTTTATCAGTCCAAGCCGGTTCCAGGCTAGCACCAACTCTCTGCTGGGCCAGAGGAAAGAACCGCTTACGTCAGCGGGGGGGGCGGAGTTGTTAAGACCAACAACAATAACAAGACCATGAAAGATCGCCATTTTTAAGCGCCGAGAAGCAGCAGCTGTACAAACGCGAAGTCATCCAGTATTATTATTATTGTTGTTGTTGCTGCTGCTTCTTCCGTGTTTTTGCTTTGATATTCGCGCCAAGGTTTATGTAAACGTAGCGCCGTAACTGACGTATACAGCGACGTAACTGATGTATACAGCGACGTAATGACGTATTCAGCGACGTGATGACGTGACTCCGCTTAGTGGCGCTTAGCACGGGCGAGCTATGGAAAAGCAAACTGGTTCTCAGCTGGCTCGCAAGTTGAAATACACATTTTGCCCATCATGTACAAAAAAACGGGACATTCAGTGTCCCGGATTTTTTTTTTTTTTTCCGGGACAGACCATGAAAATCCGGGACAATCAGGAAAAACCGGGACAGGTGGCAACACTATATGCACCTCGTTGGCCATCAGCTCATGTACGACTCAATTTCATGGAATAACTTAAATACGGGGGGGCTGCAAAAGTAGGTATACAGTAATGAAAAACAAAACATTCACACAAAACGAAATTTGATCATGAAAAATGAAACCTAGCAACACTATTATAATACTGGCAATACTGGAATAACCCTTACTGTATACTTATTTTTGCAGCCCCCTGTATCTATATAGTACACCCACACAGATTTTATAGGGTTTATAGATGATGCGTCATTAACTGGCATTAGTGGTCTACGCCAGACGTAAACAGTTTCTTACCAGAGTACAAATGGTAGTAGTTTTCCCAGTACCAGGCATTCCAACAATAAGTGTGTAGTCTTTGGACAACAGTACCTTTTTCATGGCCTGCTTTTGAGGTTTGTTGAGACCTAAGAAGCAGAATACAATGCGTCTCAATGCTTGACAGTACAGGAATATCATCCCAATTCGACAGCAGCTTAATCTCTCAGAAATTACAATCTATGGTAAAAACAGTAATCACTTAAAAATAGCAGTAGTAAGAGTTTAAGAACCAATCCCAAGTCATAAAACAAGAATATAAACCAAGACACCTTTCAGAATGTTGGCTACGGTGTCCTTGGCCTCTCGGGGCAACACACTGCTGAGGTTATCGATGAATTGAGGAGGCTTAAACTCCACAATGAGCTGTCTCAGCCTTTCACTGCCAGACAAATCAATTAGAGAGTCAGAGCCACTACAGACCACAGTAAACATGTCAATCAAGGAGTGCAATTATTATTCTTAAAAATAACAGTAATCAAATCAATGTGCAAATATGCGGACCTGTTCAGCGAGTTCTCCATCAGCATGGAGAGGTTTCCAAGATGAGTGCTCAGGCCCCCAGCGCCCTCATCCTGATCCAGCCGGAATACCATATCAGCGGAATTCTTTGAGAGATTCCTAAAACAACAAGGACATGAAAAATTATTACTATTAAGAGCGTGTTTAAATTTATAAACCACTTTTCTCAAACGCAAGGTAAGATGTTAACAGACAAGAGTATCAGGAGGCGATAGCTCTAGGTGGGTTGGAGCACAGCTATTTAAGGGAAAATTCCAGGATTTAAAAAAAAAGCCCACACAACTTGAGCCCTATTTTCCCATCTCTTGAGGTCCAAATATTTACTAGACACAAAAACAATTGAAATCAATCCAGTATGGAGTCAGAAATGCTATAACCAGCAACTGCAAAATGGCTATACAAGGAAATGGCTACAGGGAAATCATCTATGTCAAAGTAAACTGCTCGTGTCTGACAACATGGAAAGGATCCCTACAGAGATACGCTTGTGTCAGTTTACCTCAATAACTGCAAAGAAACGATAGAAAATGACCGGTTCTATAGCCACTGTTTTACTTTCGTCTTCTACTGGTCTCTGACGCAGCACACCGTTCAGTGCCTGTAGTTGATCATCACGTGGAACGGTTTTCAAATGTTTACAAAATGGATCCTTTCCATGTTGTCAGATACTCATTCATATTGTCATGAGCTAAATATTCAGGAATTACCTTGGACTTCTTCAAAAATTCTGTGTGACTTCTTTAGAGAACATCACAAAATAACCCTGTGTGATAAATTGATTACAGGAACTGAATGCAGTGCTGCATCAGAGACCAGAAGAAGAGCAAGGTAAAACAACGAGTGTGGAAAGAGTCGCTTTCTGCAGCTTCTTTACCGTTATTGAAGTAAACAGACACAGGTGTATCTCTAAGGATTCTGTCTATGTTGTCAGACACTTGTGCTCTGAGAGCACAATATCCCCCGCTGGCAACTATACCATAACTCTGGTAAAATGCGACTGAATTGAACGAAATTACTATGTGCATTACCGACATAACAAAGAATCCTGTCAAATTACATGAAATTCCTCCAGAAATTGTGAGGGAAACTGATTTCAGAAAGCAAGCACACCTTGAAGAAATTACCAAAGTACAAGTTTGTTAATAATCAAGGGCATAACTGTGGTAAAAGTTTCCCAAGTTAAATTAAATTTCAATATGCATATAACTGTCACAAAGCCTTTTGCCAAGTTTGGGGAAATTCCTTCACTAGAGATGAAAGTGGAGCAAAGAAAAAAAATCCTGAACTTTTGAAAGTCAAACTAAGATTTGGGGAGGGGGATGGCCCCCGAAAATTTTTTAATAACATAACATGCAAAACCCTGCATGCTCTAGTGCATTTTAGTACTTATTTTCACTAAAACAAGTTAAAACTTTTAAGCCTTTTTCTTTCATGTACATTAATGATTAATGTCAAAAATATCAAATTTAATTCCCCTAGTTAATGAGTAATTTCAGGAGTGCATTTAGAAAATGCAGTGATTTTCCTGGCTACACAGTTCATTACTTTAAAAAAAAAACAGACAGCTGAAGGTAAACTCAGCAAAATCCCAAAACAGTTCTGTTAAAAAGTAAAGGTCTGTTAGAGTTTCTAAAGCTTTCAGGTTTCAATGTTGGGGACATTGAGCCTCTTATCAATCTTTTAGTAGAGTTGTGCGTTTGCAGAAGCTAAAGTGAACTAAACATTTCCAATTCATATTTATGCGAGTTGAAGCCAATTGTTTACATTAGTTCGTATTGTCTGTAAATTTAAACACACCAATTAATACCAAATTTCTCATGTAAATCAGGGGTGTAGCTAGGATTTTTCAGGGTGTGTGTGTGTGTGTGTGTGAGAGAGAGAGAGAGAGAGAGAGAGAGAGACAGACACACACACACCGACTGGCAGCCTGAGTGCATTATGTAACAAAAAATAAATTACCATTGCTAGTTTTAGGCAGCTTAGAAACCGGCTCTTCCATTATTGCTGTTTCTTCCACGTTTTCTTGATGTTGTGTTCTAGAAACGGCACTAAAACTTAGCTTCGAAGCCACAAAATGCAACTTTGATGGAAAAAATGTATAATAAATTGCTTACTTCTCTTCACGTTGAAAGAAGGAGGAAATATTTGCTTGTTTTGACATGGCGAATTATTAACACGAGGAAATACTCGTAATTCGCAACTAAAAAGACTGCAGCTACACTGGCAGCTTGAACATGCTTTCTAGTGCGATTGTGTTGCACTTGCACAGAACAGTGTCAGTCTTGCGCGCCATAGCTCATGCACTTGAAGGCGCGTCTTGGGCGTGCGCGCGCCTAACGAGCTCCGGCACGCGCGCCGTTAACAAAGAACACCTGTCTTTAATCAATGAACTATGTTTGGGCTATTGAAGGACTGCGCCCATGCAAGGACGATGCAAAGTATTACACTGCGTCTAGGAACACGAAAAATCCGAAAAATAAAATTTCTCCATTCGGGAAACCGGAGATTTTCAAGAGTCTCGTCAAATATCCGGATTTCCGGGTAAATCCGGAAGACTTACATCTATACTTCACAAATTGTGAGAGGAGTTGATTTCAGAACGTACACCCTCA
Source organism: Neoarius graeffei (assembly GCF_027579695.1). Classification (NCBI taxonomy): domain Eukaryota; kingdom Metazoa; phylum Chordata; class Actinopteri; order Siluriformes; family Ariidae; genus Neoarius; species Neoarius graeffei. Next base: position 66,679,664 of record NC_083575.1, read on the forward strand.
TTAAATTGTCAAAGTTACTTAATCAAGGATCAAAAGTCTGGTGAAATTTTCACAAATTAAATTAAATCGTAATATGCATATTACCATTATATAACAAGGCCTTTTGCCAAGCTTCAAGAAATTTGTCCAAAAATTGTGAGAGGAGTTGATGTCAGAAGGCAAGCACACCTTCATGAAATTGTGAAAGTACAAGGTTGTTAATTAAGGGCCACAACTCTGGTAAAATGTGACTGAACTGAACAAAATAATACACGTACTACCGACATACAACAATGCCTTCTGCCAAGTTTTGTGAAATTCCTCCACAAACTGAGATTTCAGTTGATTTCAGAAGGAAAACACACTCATGAAATTGTCAAAGTGTAATTTTGTTAATCAAGGGCTGTAACTCTGGTAAAACGTGGCCAGATTTAACAAAATTACAATATGCAAATTACCAACATATAACGAAGAACTCTGCCAAGTTTCGTGAAATTCCTCCAAAAATTGAGAGAGGAGTTGATTTCAGAAGGTGAGTACCCTTCCTGGGACGGACGGACATCGCCACGACATAATCCCACTTTGGGCCTTTTGTCCAGCGGAGAATAACAATATTATGAGCCGGTCAGTGGCAAAAACAAGCAGTTTACTTTGATGCAGATGATTTCCCTGGAGAATTATATTGTTTTGCAGTTGCCAGTTATAGCATTTTAACTAAATACTGGACCACTTTCAAATTATTTTTTTTCCCAAGTACATACTTGGACCCAGAGAAATGGACAAAACAGGACCCAGGTCAAAATATCCCAAAATTTTCCTTTAAAGGAACAGTCCACCGTACTTCCATAATGAAATATGCTCTTATCTGAATTGAGACGAGCTGTTCCGTACCTCTCCGAGCTTTGCGCGACCTCCCAGTCAGTCAGACGCAGTCAGACGCGCTGTCACTCCTGTTAGCAATGTAGCTAGGCTCAGTATGGCCAATGGTATTTTTTGGGGCTGTAGTTAGATGCGACCAAACTCTTCCGCGTTTTTCCTGTTTACATAGGTTTATATGACCAGTGATATGAAACGAGTTCAGTTACACAAATTGAAACGTAGCAATTTTCTATGCTATGGAAAGTCCGCACTATAATGACAGGCGTACTAACACCTTCTGCACGCTTCGGCAGCGCATTGATATCTGAGCTCCGTATCAATGCGCTGCCGAAGCGCGCAGAAGGTGTTAGTACGCCTGTCATTATAGTGCGGACTTTCCATAGCATAGAAAATCGCTACGTTTCAATTTGTGTAACTGAACTCGTTTCATGTCACTGGTCATATAAACCTATGTAAACAGGAAAAACGTGGAAGAGTTTGGTCGCATCTAACTACAGCCCCAAAAAATACCATTGGCCATGCTGAGCCTAGCTACATTGCTAACAGGAGTGACAGCGCGTCTGACTGCGTCTGACTGACTGGGAGGTCGCGCAAAGCTCGGAGAGGTACGGAGCAGCTCGTCTCAATTCAGATAAGAGTATATTTCATTATGGAAGTACGGTGGACTGTTCCTTTAAGGCTTTATAGGCAGAGGATTGGGGAAAGTGATTGATGTGTCAAAGATGATACCAAACAGATATGAATGGTTTAATATAGACCTTGGCATCAAAACAGACAGCCTAAAATAAAACACCTTTGAGTACATAATAATGAGATTTAAGTCAATCAACTAGAATGCGACTTACTTCTGCAAATAACATGTCACTCCTGTGTTTGTGATCTCAGTGATGTATCCAGTGGCTAGACCAATGAACCTGGAGTCCTGGTCACTGACCACCACCCTGTCCCCGACTATCAGTGTGATTAGTGCAAGTTCTCCTTGTCTGCGCTTAAAGTGGTGCACATACACACCACCACAGAGAGCAGTCACGCTGCCTGCCAATACCATGTTCCCAACACAGCCACCATTCTTCTCTCTGAGGAACAACAAACGTTTAACTGGTTGGTTAGCAGCTGTCACTTTTCTATAGCGCATTTCCAGATCTATACAATAGATACATTATTTTCCCCTCCTCTCCATTTACAATTTTATTTTTTATATCCATAAAGATGACCGCATTTCCTTTGTCTCTATGCCCACCTCTCCTCAGCAGACTGGAGCCAGATGTTCCGACAGCTTCCCTTGTTCACCATGGTGAGTGCCTCCAAGCTACAGAGCAGTAACCAGTGGCTGAAGTACTGCAGGTGAAGCGGGTTCAGATGTTCACTCTCAAGCTGTAGGAAAGCCTGAGGATCTTCAGAAGGACATGCATCTGGAGCCTTCTCCACAGCTCTGGACAAAGAAGCAGCACATAAATCCAGAAAAAAAATCTCAAAAAAAAAAGTTTAAGTACGCATGCTTGACAGAAGCTCTCATCACCACCATTTTCAACCCATCAGTGACACAGTCCACAGTCGCTTTAATGCATTTGGCATTTGAGACCATCAAACAGTAAATAGTAAAAAACAGTAAATAACCCTTTGACAACATTAGTAATCCAGATTATGGCAAGAACTGCTCAATTAAGTAAAGAGAAACGACAGTCCATCATTACTGACATGAAGAAAAAAAAATCATTGAATATCCAAACTTTTTACTGGTACTGTGAAAGACCACGAGAAAGAGAGAGAGAGAGAGAGAGAGAGAGAGAGAGAGCAGCACACGCACCCATCTTACTGTCTGTATTATCCATTTATTTTCTTTGGAGTTGCTGCATCTCATTTCACTGCACCTTTGTACCTCCTATGAATATGCATGGGGTGGCACGGTGGTGTAGTGGTTAGCACGGTCGCCTCACAGCAAGAAAGTTCTGGGTTCGAGCCCAGCGGTCGCCTTTCTGTGTCTGTGTGGGTTTCCTCCGGGTGCTCCGGTTTCCCCCACAGTCCAAAGACATGCGATTAGGTTAATATGGGACGGCCTTGGGCTGAGGTGCCCTTGAGCGAGGCACCTAACTCCCAACTGCTCCCTGGGCGCTGTTAGCATGGCTGCCCACTGCTCTGGGCATGTGTGTGTGCTCATGGCTCACGTGTGTGTGCATGTGTGTGTTCACTGCTTCAGATGGGTTAAATGCAGAGAGGAATTTCACAAGTGTGTGATGAATAAAGTTGTGCTTTCTTTTCTGTTCAAAAGGCTCGGCACCCTATCGTTTTCTTTATATAAACTTTGTTATAGATTTCTATTTTATGATTTCTACATGATCGAGTAATGAACCTACAGTCTGAGAGCTCTACACAAACACACTGAACTTTACAATAGCTGTATGCATGTGAAATGGAAATAAATCGACTAAGGCAGGAAAAACCATTTTGGATAAAATTATTGTCCGTTACAAGTAAAAGTAACAGATAACCAAACTTAATAATAAACTTAATCAATAACCAAACTTCAACTCAGTGTGTGATCATTTTATGTTGCAATTCACAACTATTCTATAGTTTTCCTTTAAAAAAAAATTTATATGTGAATTGTAACATAAAATGCCCAACCCACATGTTATGGGTCGACTTGCACATCACTATCCTGGGAACAATGGCATACACCCTCACAGGTCAACACACGCATGCACAGAAAAGTAAATTAGGAGGAGTCACTAGTAGGGCTGCACGATTATGGAAAAAATGATTTTGCCATAACTATGCACAGACTTGTCCGATATGGATGATTCTGGCATCAAATTATACATTTTTGACCATGTAGAATCCAAATCTGGGAGAATAAAATCACTCAGAAGCTTACTTTTGCCTTATTCTTGGCCTTTTGTAAAATAGTCCACTAACGTAGCTAGCATGCATGTTTGTATAGACTGTAGCAATAATTATAGTTTGGGATGTAGGGTGTAGCAGTAGAGGTAGAGGATGTCCTCGTCATAGCAATCAGTGTTCTGCCTCTCCTTCAAGGGATTGGTCTGCACCAGTTGTGGGTGGCCTTTGGCCAAGGACGGAACCGGAGATGGATTCCTGTACATGACCTGCACCTCTCTTTAGGACTGGAGAAGAGCAAAGGAATACTCTTCTTCCATGCCTTCACTGGTTGCGATGTTGTATCAGGCTTCCGCAGCAAAGGGAAGAAGTCTGCATGGCAAACCTGGGACGTGTATGCTGAAGCTTCTGATGTCTTTGCCAAGCTCAGCCAGTACCCACCAACAGTAGATGATGATGATCTGGAGGTCCTGGAGAAGTTTGTGGTGACAATGTATGACAGGTCCAGTACAGTTGTACGTGTTGATGATGCCAGGCTGGATATGTTTGCTCGAAAGCAGAGGCCATATGAAGCCATCCCTCCAACTCAAGCAGCACTACTTCAGCATGCAAAGCGCGCTGCCTATCAAGCAGGCTGTATATGGAGTCAGTCAACACTGCGCCAACCAGAAACACAAAGTCCTGCTGACTGGGGATGGACAAAGAGTGGAGACACATGGAAGGTCTTTTGGACAACGCTTCCACCTATTGCCGAGAGTTGCCAACAGCTGACCAAATATGGATGCAAATCTGAATGCCGTGGAAGGTGCAAATGCTACCGATTCAGTCTCACCTGCACCGGACTATGTAGCTGCAAATGTGAGGACAAGTGAAACCATGCAGCTCACTGCTGGGGTGAACAGTGCATTTGTGAGCTCTGTATTTGACTCATTGCACTCTGCAGTGACAAACATTGACCATAACTAAACATTCCAGTTGTGCATTTAAAAATAACAAATAAATAAAATAGTTTGTAGGATATGTTCTGGTCTATGTACATTTTTCATCATATTTTTGCTAGAAATGGCAGAAAGGAGCTCCCTAGATGGTTAAGAGTGGGATTTTTAGATTTCTCATAGTCAAAAACCTACTTTTAGACACCAAGATCATTCAAATCGGTCAAAGTGGCCAGATTATATCCCATTTTCAAGTCTGCAGCAGCGGCCATCTTGAAAATAAGCAGCCATCTTGAATTTCAGATGGCCCACATACTTTTTCAAAAGAATAATGTCTAAGGAGTATTTGTGCCAAGTTTGGTGCTTGTATCACCATTTGAAAGATTGTTTCAGTTATCTGCTACACTAAATGGCAGGAAAAAGGAAGGGACTCCAGGCATTGATCAAAAGGGCCACGCCAGATACACAGTGGATGCACTGCATTCTACACAGGGAAGCGCTGGCCTCCAGACACCTCAGCCCCGAATTAAACGAGGTGTTGACAGCAGTTGTGGATGTGGTCAGTTTTATCAAAACAAGACCCCTGAAAGCGCGACTCTTCTCCGCTATTTGTGAGGAGATGGGAGCAGACCATACCACTGTGCTGTTTCACAGCGAAGCGAGGTGGCTCCCCCGAGGCAAAGTCTTGTCGCGCGGCTTTGAGCTCCGAACGGAGATCCGGGTGTTTTTAGAAGAAGAGCGCATGTATGAGGCAGTGGCCAAATTTGGCGATGAACTGTTTCTGATGAAACTGGCTTACCTCAGCGATGTATTTGCAAAGCTGAATGAATTAAATTTTCAGCTTCAGGGAAAAGACAAGTACCTACCTCACCTGGCTGACAAGATCACTGCTTTCATCCGAAAGCTGGAGGTATGGGGGAAGCGCGTTGATCAAGGACATACCGAAATCTTCGAAAATCTCACTGAAGTCGCAGAGCGCATCGATTCTGGTGCCACCGCAGTGATCCCGTGTATACAGCAGCACATCACGGCCAGAGGCGCCGCTAGAAATCTTGGGCCCTATGAAAGATTACAATTTAGGGCCCCCCCGGTAAAATTTTCAAGCTCAAGCAACTGAATTTGAAGTCTGTTTTTGGCTTGCACTTCTACTTTACTATGCATGTGATCAGCTACCTAGCAAGTTTAGGTGATACAATTATTTGGTATATGAGCATTTTAAATGCAGAACTGTCAGAATTAGACTGAATAGACTATTGCTTTAAAATGAAAATTCCATGATATATATTGAAGATATGTATTTTTTCTTTTATGAGCAACTATTATTAGGCCATTCAGTAGCCTATGGAGTTCATCTCATCTCATCTCATTATCTCTAGCCGCTTTATCCTGTTCTACAGGGTCGCAGGCAAGCTGGAGCCTATCCCAGCTGACTATGGGCGAAAGGCGGGGTACACCCTGGACAAGTCGCCAGGTCATCACAGGGCTGACACATAGAGACAGACAACCATTCACACTCACATTCACACCTACGGTCAATTTAGAGTCGCCAGTTAACCTAACCTGCATGTCTTTGGGCTGTGGGGGAAACCGGAGCACCCAGAGGAAACCCACGCGGACACGGGGAGAACATGCAAACTCCACACAGAAAGGCCCTCGCTGGCCACAGGGCTCGAACCCGGACCTTCTTGCTGTGAGGCGACAGTGCTAACCACTACACCACCGTGCCGCCCCCTATGGAGTTCATTCAATCCAAATGTTTGTGTTGAGAGAAACTGCATGCATCACTGTATCAGTATGGATTTATAACATTCTTTATGCACATTATGGATACTCCAGAGCCCTCCAGCAAACATCATCAATAATCAGGATTACAAAATGTATTCCTTTGTTTCCTCCATTTATTGACAATGTGTGTGATCAAATGTATGCCTTGATGAATAACTACACTAGTTTTTTGATACAATTACATAGTGCACTGCGAGAAATCCACTAAGTGTTTTTGGTTTCTTTTAGGCATCACACATTTATTAGAAAACACAGCAAATGTTCAAATATTCAAGTTAAATACTTAGCAACAGTATCAATAAATCCACACATGAACAATAGCAATGATATCTATGACCACAGCTAATGTGCAACATCTCATCTCATTATCTCTAGCCGCTTTATCCTTCTACAGGGTCGCAGGCAAGCTGGAGCCTATCCCAGCTGACTATGGGCGAAAGGCGGGGTACACCCTGGACAAGTCGCCAGGTCATCACAGGGCTGATACATAGACACAGACAACCATTCACACTCACATTCACACCTACGGTCAATTTAGAGTCACCAGTTAACCTAACCTGCATGTCTTTGGACTGTGGGGGAAACCGGAGCACCCGGAGGAAACCCACGCGGACACGGGGAGAACATGCAAACTCCACACAGAAAGGCCCTCGCCGACCCCGGGGCTCGAACCCAGGACCTTCTTGCTGTGAGGCGACAGCGCTAACCACTACACCACCGTGCCGCCCCAATGTGCAACATATTAAAGTTAAATACAATCCACACATGAACAATGGCAAAACATCTTGACTTAATTAATTATACAATAAAGATACCTATGAAAAAAGGTGATTTTTTTTCACACACAGTGTGATATCCGGACTTCATAATTCATCACACCTGCTCCTGCTTAGCAACTTCTAGACTGTACAATCTGTTGCGCACATAGAAAAACTGACAGCTGATCTAAGCTGCGCTAATAGCGGCGCTGTGCATACACGGAGCTACACATTTCACGTGTCCCGCGCCCAGAATCAGACTGTACCATTAGTAAAAAAGGGTGGAGGGGTGAAATGACAATATCATAAATAATTCAAGAAAAATGTTATAGCAAATCATAACCATGTATAATTTGCATATTTTAACAGATGAAATGAACTATTTTATTTCAAAAACTTACACAAGGCAATAGAGTGCTTCGAGGTTAGCGCGAACCCAGTGGCGGCCATATTGGAAGTCAAAGGTTGCTGTGTCAGTGCATTGTTGTTGTTCAGCGAAGCAAAAAGGGGTGCCGAATACGTGTGTCATTGTTGGCTGTAGTAGCCAGGGGGAAAAGGGTGGCAAAAGCTTCCACAGACTCCCTAAAGTCGTGACTAACCAGGGAATTGCAGCACAGGAGAAAAGCGAGCGGAGGAGACGACAGTGGCTGGCTGCCATCAACCGATCAAATTTAGGACAACTTGACTGTATCCGGATTTGTTCTGATCACTTTGTGACAGGTAGGTTAAATTGTCTTGAATTTCATAGTTACTAAAATAAATGTGATACAAACTATTATCTTTTCTATGTACTTTCAGCAATGATTAATGGATATATTTGTCACATTAGGTAGCTTATGTCTACTGCAGTGCATTGTTGCACCAAATGGCATTTAAGATCTAGGCCTAGTAATGTTTATGTACACATGCTTTAGTTCACAAAATGGACTTGGTGAAACACTAGATAGTTCACAAGATTGATGTATGTCACATGCGGCAACAAGCTGGGGTCAGCTTTCCATTCCTTCTCACTAACAGTGTATGGATCAATGACCAAATTTCAGAGGGAACTAAATTTCTGATTTTATGAAATCGAAAGGTCGTCTCGCTTTAATAGTGAATCTAACTGGAATAAAAGGCTTCAATTTGCTAGAAAGCATAAAGATTGGACTTTAGAGCAATGAAAAAAGGTCATATGGACTGATGAGTCCAGATTCAGCCTATTCCAGAGAGATGGGCATATCAAGGTAAGCAAGGAAGTGCATGAAGTGATAAACCCATCATGCACAGTCCAGTGTTATGGTGTTGCTTCAATTGGTAATGTTTAGGCCCAGCAATATTTATGTGGCAATAAAATAAAGCCAGATGACTACCTGAATGTACTGAATGACCAGGTTATCCCTAACAAAAAAGAAGTTTATTCAAGTGTGCTTCTAGTATACTTCTTTTAAACTAAAAATAAGAGTATGCTTTCAGTTTACTTTTTATTTACTTATAGAATAGAATAGAATGCCTTTATTGTCACTATACACATGTACAATGAGATTAAAGCATCTCCAATAACAGTGCAAACAGCGTGTAGAGAGAGAGGAGAAAAAAAGGGGGGAGGGTGTAAGGGGGGTAAGGTGCACAGTCCTGAGGTGTATGTGTTGTGTTACACATTGTGGAGTGAGGTATTGCTCATTGCACATTATAAAGTATTGCATAGAGACAGTCACATTATAAAGTATTGCACATTATAAATTATTGCACGAGAGAGTCGCATTATAAAATAAAATATTACACATTATGAAGTGCCCTGTGATGACCTGGTGACTTGTCCAGGGTGTACCCCACCTTTCGCCCATAGTCAGCTGGGATAGGCTCCAGCTTGCCTGCGACCCTGTAGAACAGGATAAAGCGGCTAGAAATAATGAGATGAGATGAGATGAGATGAGACATTATGAAGTATTGCAAGGTAAGGTAAGGTGCACAGACTTGAGGTGTATGTGCTGTGTGTAAGGTGCACAATCCTGAGGTGAATGTGTTGTGTGTAGGGTGCACAGTCCTGAGGTGTATGTGTTGTGTGTAAGGTGCACAGTCCTGAGGTGAATGTGTTGCATTTCACATTATGGAGTGAGGTATTGCACATTATAAAAGTATTGCACAGAGAGAGTCATCTTATAAAGTACTGCACATTATAAATTATTGCACGAAGAGAGTCACATAGTAAAATAAATAGACTATAAAGTCAGAGCATATCCGAGTTCAGGGCGGTTATGGCTTTTGGAAAGAAGCTGTTTTTTAATCTATTTGTCTTTGCCCTGATGCACCTGTAGCGCCTCCCTGAGGGCAACAGGTCGAACAGATCAAAGCCAGGGTGGGAGCTGTCCTTGATAATGTTCTTAGCTCTGCTAAGGCAGCAGGAGGTGTAAATGTCCATCAGGGAGGGGAGAGGGCAGCCAGTGATCTTCTGTGCTGTCTTAACTACCCTCTGGAGCCTCTCCCTGTCTACAGCAGTGCAGCTGCCGTACCATACTATAATACAGTACGTCAGCAGGCTCTCGATGGATGAGCGGTAGAAGGTCAGCAACAGGTTGGAGTTTAGGTTGTACTTCCTGAGGACTCTGAGGAAGTGTAGCCGCTGCTGAGCCTTCTTAATGACTGCTGTAATGTTTACTGACCGGGAGGTGTCGGCGGAGATGAGGACGCCGAGAAACCGGAAGGTGTGGACCCTCTCCACATACTCGTTGTTGATGTAGAGGGGGGCTAGGTCGGTGCTGTGCAGTGTTGTTTTTGGCAGCCATTTTTTATTTAGTTTTAGTCTTAGTCTTTTGGACGAAATGCTTATTAGTTTTAGTCACATTTTAGTCAATTCTATCCTTGATAGTTTTGGTCTAGTTTTATTCGAAGAAAACTAAAAGAGTTTTAGTCCAGTTTTAGTCATTCATTTTAGTCGAAAAAATAATTACTTTAAAACATTAAATTAGGCTAATACAGAGATAGGAAATTGTAATCGAGGTTGACAGGTTGTGCATAACATACTCTCTACATAAACGTTGTCTAGTGTGCATGCTCTCTACATAAACGCTGTCTAGTGTGTATACTCCATTGTTCACAGACTCGTGTTTCTGCCTCCGTTTAAAGGAACAGTCCACCGTACTTCCATAATGAAATATGCTCTTATCTGAATTAAGACGAGCTGCTCCATACCTCTCCAAGCTTTGCGCGACCTCCCAGTCAGTCAGACGCAGTCAGACGCGCTGTCACTCCTGTTAGCAATGTAGCTAGGCTCAGTATGGCCAATGGTATTTTTTGGGGCTGTAGTTAGATGCGACCAAACTCTTCCACGTTTTTCCTGTTTACATAGGTTTATATGACCAGTGATATGAAACAAGTTCAGTTACACAAATTGAAACGTGGCGATTTTCTATGCTATGGAAAGTCCGCACTATAATGACAGGCGTACTAACACTTTCTGCGCGCTTCGGCAGCGCATTGATACGGAGCTCAGATATCAATGCGCTGCCGAAGCGTGCAGAAGGTGTTAGTATGCCTGTCATTATAGTGCGGACTTTCCATAGCATAGAAAATCGCCACGTTTCAATTTGTGTAACTGAACTTGTTTCATGACATGTTTCATGTCAACGTCTTCCACGTTGTTTTTGCTTCGATATTCGCGCCAAGGTTTAAGCAAACGTAGCGACGTAACTGATGTATACAGTGACGTAATGACGTGGCTTCCCTTAGCACCACGAGCTATGGAAAAGCAAACTGGTTCTCAGCTGGCTCGCAAGTTGAACGAGTTGTGAACCAGCACCAGCACTGGCCCTGAACCAACCCTGGAACTGATTTGGTGGAAAAGGGGTAACAGTGTCTAGGGAACATTACAATAGTGGTTTCCCATTTCCTTCTACTGGATTATGATCAAGGTTTTCTCCTCTCAACTATTCACACTCACATTCACACCTATGGACAATTTAGAGCCACCAATTAGCCTAACCTGCATGTCTTTGGACTGTGTAGGAAACCCACGCAGACACGGGAAAAACATGCAAACTCCACACAGAAAGGCCCTCATCGACCGCTGCGCTCGAACCCAGAACTTTCTTGCTGTAGTACTAACCACTACACCACTGTACCGCCCAATGATCATCCATCCATCCATCCATTATCTATAGCCGCTTATCTTGTTCTACAGGGTTGCAGGCAAGCTGGAGCCTATCCCAGCTGACTATGGGTGAGAGGCAGGGTTCACCCTTGACAAGTCGCCAGGTTATCGCAGGGCTGACACAGAAACAAACAACCATTCACACTCACATTCACACCTATGGTCAATTTAGAGCTACCAATTAGCCTAACTTGCAAGTCTTTGGACTGTGGAGGAAACCCACGCAGACACTGGGAGAACATGCAAACTCCACACAGAAAGGCCCTCATCGACCACTGGGCTCGAACCCAGAACCTTCTTGCTGTAGTGCTAACCACTACACCACCCAATGATCATCTACAAACTTTTATTTTCTTCCTTTAGTGCTATTATAATGGCCTCGGTGCATGCATCACTTCCTTGTTTTGTGTAAAGATGGTTCGATATTTCTGGTCGGTATGTGGAAGTGCCGGTGTTATGGCTGAGTCCATGAAGTTCACAAGGTGCCTCTTGGAATTACCGAAGTTTACTGTTAACAATGTGCGTCGTATCGTCAGAGCATCAGGCACAACGCCGCAGAGTAAACTTGAAAAGGGTTTCAAGTTCTACATTTTGTCTTACCTCTGCAATTTTGAAGGTAAGTCGCTGATGCTAACGTTAATTCTAGCTAGCCTGAGATGGCAGCCTAGTGATGTGACTGTTATCTTTTGGTCACGAACCAAACTGTCCTGGTTCAGTTGAACCATGTTACTAGAAATGCCTATTTTGTAATGTGTTTGTACAACCCCGATTCCAAAAAAGTTGGGACAAAGTACAAATTGTAAATAAAACCGGAATGCAATAATTTACAAATCTCAAAAACTGATATTGTATTCACAATAGAACAGGGGTGTCCAAACTGATCCATAAAGGGCCGTGTGGTTGCAGGTTTTCATTCCAGCCATGCAGCAGCACACCTGATTTGGCTTATTCAATCAACTGACACACCCACCCTTTAATCAAGGGTGGGTGTGGCTGCAAGTATTTGACTGTGTGAAGACAGTTCAGTTGACAGAATGAGCCAAGTCAGGTGTGCTGCTGCATGGCTGGAATGAAAACCTGCAGCCACACGGCCCTTTATGGATCAGTTTGGACACCCCTGCAATAGAACATCGACAACATATCAAATGTCAAAAGTGAGACATTTTGAAATTTCATGCCAAATATTGGCTCATTTGAAATTTCATGACAGCAACACATCTCAAAAAAGTTGGGACAGGGGCAATAAGAGGCTGGAAAATTTAAAGGTACAAAAAAGGAACAGCTGGAGGACCAAATTGCAACTCATTAGGTCAATTGGCAATAGGTCATTAACATGACTGGGTATAAAAAGAGCATCTTGGAGTGGCAGCGGCTCTCAGAAGTAAAGATGGGAAGAGGATCACCAATCCCCATAATTCTGCACCAACAAATAGTGGAGCAATATCAGAAAGGAGTTTGACAGTGTAAAATTGCAAAGAGTTTGAACATCTCATCATCTACAGTGCATAATATCATCAAAAGATTCAGAGAATCTGGAAGAATCTCTGTGCGTAAGGGTCAAGGCCGGAAAACCATACTGGGTGCCCGTGATCTTCGGGCCCTTAGACGGCACTGCATCACATACAGGCATGCTTCTGTATTGGAAATCACAAAATGGGCTCAGGAATATTTCCAGAGAACATTATCTGTGAGCACAATTCACCGTGCCATCCGCCGTTGCCAGCTAAAACTCTATAGTTCAAAGAAGAAGCCGTATCTAAACACGATCCAGAAGCGCAGACGTCTTCTCTGGGCCAAGGCTCATTTAAAATGGACTGTGGCAAAGTGGAAAACTGTTCTGTGGTCAGACGAATCAAAATTTGAAGTTCTTTATGGAAATCAGGGACGCCGTGTCATTCGGACTAAAGAGGAGAAGGACGACCCAAGTTGTTATCAGCGCTCAGTTCAGAAGCCTGCATCTCTGATGGTATGGGGTTGCATTAGTGCGTGTGGCATGGGCAGCTTACACATCTGGAAAGACACCATCAATGCTGAAAGGTATATCCAGGTTCTAGAGCAACATATGCTCCCATCCAGACGACGTCTCTTTCAGGGAAGACCTTGCATTTTCCAACATGACAATGCCAAACCACATACTGCATCAATTACAGCATCATGGCTGCGTAGAAGAAGGGTCCGGGTACTGAACTGGCCAGCCTGCAGTCCAGATCTTTCACCCATAGAAAACATTGGGCGCATCATAAAACAGAAGATACGACAAAAAAGACCTAAGACAGTTGAGCAACTAGAATCCTACATTAGACAAGAATGGGTTAACATTCCTATCCCTAAACTTGAGCAACTTGTCTCCTCAGTCCCCAGATGTTTACAGACTGTTGTAAAGAGAAAAGGGGATGTCTCACAGTGGTAAACATGGCCTTGTCCCAATTTTTTTGAGATGTGTTGTCATGAAATTTAAAAATCACCTAAGTTTTCTCTTTAAATGATACATTTTCTCAGTTTAAACATTTGATGTGCCATCTATGTTCTATTCTGAATAAAATATGGAATTTTGAAACTTCCACATCATTGCATTCCGTTTTTATTTACAATTTGTACTTTGTCCCAACTTTCTTGGAATCAGGGTGGTATTTCTGATGGAAGTATCAGGCAAAAATAAGGCTAACGAGATAACAGTGAGGGCCCACTGCTACAGATGTATAAAGAAAACAGATACGCCACTCCAGCGGAGAGTAGGACTAGTTAAAATGACATGTTCAAAGTTCTGTTGAACATGTTCAAAAGTTAGTGTAGCAAGCGTTCTAGGTGGGTGGAGCACAGAAGCATGGCAGGCCAGTACTGAGTTCTCAATAACTCTTTTATTGTCAGCTTTTCAGCTTCTACACGTTTACTCATATACTTATACACACACGCCATACACACACACGTGTTCTGGTCGGGAGAGAGACCGCGCTGCTCTCGCTCTCTTCCTTAAATAGGGCGCGGCTCCTGGGAAGACACACAAACACAGGTTAATTCACATCAGGTGTAGTGATTCTGCCACTTACCTTCCCTGACTCCGCCCTCCGGTCACAGACCGACGCTTGACCACGCCCCCACTGCCACAGTTAGTTCAACACAAGTTCTACCCTTTTTACCCTTGCTCTTACTTTGATAACCATAGGCAAAGATGTTGGTAGCCAAATGCAGCTGAGTGGGAATCATTAGCAGGCTATTTGGTCTATAGCAGACCTGGGCATTTTACGGCCCGCGGGCCGCATCCGGCCCTTTGGTTCATTCTGATCGGCCCGCGTAAAGTTAATTAGAAATTACAAAATAAACGTATTTTCTAATTTTACCTCATGCATGGACTGAATGTGCATTGCTTTTATTTTGAAGTTGTGTTCAACAAAAACGCAATGCGCGCGACATGAACGTGACATGAAATCCCACGAAACCTAATCCCGCGATAACTACTTCCGTAATTTGTCCAGACCAACCACAAACTTGTATGTCATCCTTCAAACGGTCCAGCCAATCACATAGTGTGATGTCACCAGCAGGCGCCGGAGCCCGAGCCAATCTGTAGATCTGATACCTACACCGAATGGACTGATGATCATCTGTCAGCTGTGCTTCGCATCTCCGCCTCAGACATTCAACCTGACTTTGATGCACTCGTTAAAGGGGAACATAGGGCAATATATAGAGTAAATATAACAATAAAACACACAATGACGAATCTTATTCAAGACTTACAAAGGTTTTTTGTTCTAAGGTTGGAAAGTTATAGTGTTCGAGCAAACTATTTCCGCAGTTTGAACAGCCCGCCATGATATTAATTTTATCCAATCAGAATGCACCTTAATTTTCTCTGTGTAACACTTATGACGTATGTATGTGCCTAGTTGTAAATAGTTGTAAATAAACAATATGGCTCATTGAGGTTGGAAATACCTGTTTCTGCCTCTTGCAACGATTTTTCAAGTCCACAGGTGGCGCCTATCTCATTGCAGCAAATAAATTCTGCTGGACTCGTGAGCAACTCCACGTTACATTTTCCGCACGAGCACCACGCCGTGTCACCTGCACGCAGACGCTCTGCCCCACGCTCAGCATCAGTATCGGTCTCATCCTCGCCGTCGTCCGAGCTTTCTTCTCTTATTTCGTCATCACCGGAGTCGAGAGTACCTCTCCTAGGTTCAAACTGGTACCCTTCTAAGCCATAGCCTGCTTGCAGTGTGTCTTGCGGGATCTCTTCGTACGATTCGACAGAGCTGTCGCTTTCACTTGATGCGCCCGATGCCATGATTACACGAGTTCCACTAGTGCAGTGGGTAGGGCTGACGTCACGGTCTTTTAAAAATGGCGACTCTTGTGCGGTTTAGCGTATCGACTATTAATAAAGTATTATATTTACAATTACCAAGATATTTCGTTGTTTTCTAGTACATAAATTTGATAGAATACTTATGAATACGGGGCGGCACGGTGGTGTAGTGGTTAGCCCTGTCGCCTCACAGCAAGAAGGTCCTGGGTTCGAGCCCCGGGGCCGGCGAGGGCCTTTCTGTGCGGAGTTTGCATGTTCTCCCCGTGTCCGCGTGGGTTTCCTCCGGGTGCTCCGGTTTCCCCCACAGTCCAAAGACATGCAGGTTAGGTTAACTGGTGACTCTAAATTGACTGTAGGTGTGAATGTGAATGGTTGTCTGTGTCTATGTGTCAGCCCTGTGATGACCTGGCGACTTGTCCAGGGTGTACCCCGCCTTTCGCCCGTAGTCATCTGGGATAGGCTCCAGCTTGCCTGCGACCCTGTAGAAGGATAAAGCGGCTAGAGATAATGAGATGAGATGAATTCTACCATGAAGAGTCGTGAAATATCCAACCAGAATTCTGCCAGAAGCTTGTTCATAGTAAGCAAAAAATATTTGGTCAAGGTGAATCTTGCAAAGAGACATTTTACCCAAATATTAGGTGTGCTGTACAGTGGTGCTTGAAAGTTTGTGAACCCTTTCGAATTTTCTGTATTTCTGCATAAATATGACCTAAAACATCATCAGATTTTCACACAAATCCTAAAAGTAGATAAAGAGAACCCAGTTAAACAAATGAGACAAAAATATTATACTTGGTCATTTATTTATTGAGGACAAATAATCCAATATTGCATATCTGTGAGTGGCAAAAGTATGTGAACCTTTGCTTTCAGTATCTAGTGTGACCCCCTTGTGCAGCAATAACTGCAACTAAACATTTCCGGTAACTGTTGATCAGTCCTGCACACCGGCTTGGAGGAATTTTAGCCCATTCCTCTGTACAGAACAGCTTCAACTCTGGGATGTTGGTGGGTTTCCTCACATGAACTGCTCACTTCAGGTCCTTCCACAACATTTCCATTGGATTAAGGTCAGGACTTTGACTTGGCCATTCCAAAATATTAACTTTATTCTTCTTTAACCATTCTTTGATAGAATGACTTGTGTGCTTAGGGTCATTGTCTTGCTGCATGACCCACCTTCTCTTGAGATTCAGTTCATGGACAGATGTCCTGAAATTTTCCTTTAGAATTCGCTGGTATAATTCAGAATTCATTGTTCCATCAATGATGGCAAGCTGTCCTGGCCCAGATGCAGCAAAACAGGCCCAAACCATGATACTACCACCCCCGTGTTTCCCCGATGGGATAAAGTTCTTATGCTGGAATGCAGTATTTTTCCTTTCTCCAAACATAACGCTTCTCATTTAAACCAAAAAGTTCTATTTTGGTCTCATCCATCCACAAAACATTTTTCCAATAGCCTTCTGACTTGTCCACGTGATCTTTAGCAAACTGCAGACGAGCAGCAATGTTCTTTTTGGAGAGCAGTGACTTTCTCCTTGCAACCCTGCCATGCACACCAATGTTGTTCAGTGTTCTCCTGATGGTGGACTCATGAACATTAGCCAATGTGAGAGAGACCTTCAGTTGCTTAAAAGTTACCCTGGGGTCCTTTGTGACCTCGCCGACTATTACACGCCTTGCTCTTGGAGTGATCTTTGTTGGTCAACCACTCCTGGGGAGGGTAACCATGGTCTTGAATTTCCTCCATTTGTACACAATCTGTCTGACTGTGGATTGATGAAGTCCAAAACCTTTAGAGGTGGTTTTGTAACCTTTTCCAGCCTGATCAGCATCAACAACACTTTTTCTGAGGTCCTCAGAAATCTCCTTTGTTCGTGCCATGATGCACTTCCACAAACATGTGTTGTGAAGGTCAGATCCCTGTTCTTTAAATAAAACAGGGTGCTCACTCACACCTGATTGTCATCCCATTGATTGAAAAACACTTGACTCTAATTTCACTTTTAAATTAACTTCTAATCCTGGAGGTTCACATACTTTTGCCACTCACAGATATGTAATATTGGAACATTTTCCTCAATAAATAAATGACCAAGTATAATATTTTTGTCTCATTTGTTTAACTGGGTTCTCTTTATCTACTTTTAGGACTTGTGTGAAAATCTTGTTGTTTTATGTCATATTTATGCAGAAATATAGAAAATTCTAAAGGGTTCACAAACTTTCAAGCACCACTGTATGTATCTTTTTGACCCTGTATGTATAATTTTGACCCTGTGTTGATTTCAGAAAACCCAAAGAAAATTAACTTGTGCACCAAATTCTAGTGTATTTTTTTAATTAAAGATGAATGCTGTACATTCTGCCACAGAAAGAGAACAGTTCAAAGAAATTACTGAAAGCCCAAATATTGCCATGACATTCATGTCACTGTATGTAAACTTCTGACCACAACTGTACATAATTATGATACACACCACCGTCAGGATTTACACTTGCCACGTGCACGTACTAACTGGGGCAAAGAGCGTTTTATATTTCATGCGGCCACTGACTGGAATTATTTAGATATTACTGTAAGACAGCCTTCATGATTTCAAATCATTCCTCAAATGAACTTAATTTTTAATAAATATATATTTATATATTACATATATTTTAAATAATTTTCAAAATATTTCACTCTGTTTTTATTTGTATAATTCTTATTCATATTATTTATTAGATCGATATGATTATACATGTGCAAGACTTCTCTGAAAAAACACCACAGTGATGAGAGCCTCCTGTATAAACATTGTTATGAATAAAAAATGAAGAAAGTAAGCCAACACAATGTTTAACAGATGCTTAATGATGGTATGATCACTTCCAGCATTTAAGCTGACATACTAAATTTTAGAATACTCAATTTTTAAAAAAGCAGTTACCCTGTATGATGTGCTTGGTGTGGCATGATCGCCTGGGAACTGTGTACAATCTAGTTTTTTTTCTCCTCTGTTTTCATGTCACCTTAATTAATTCATTCCTAATTCTCTCAATTTCTTCCTGTAGCTGCACTCCATTGAGGATCTGCAGACAGTGCAAATCATTAAGGTCCTACGCTATGAGAAGAAGTTGACTACCATGTTCCTGCTAATGGGTTTCTGTTATCTTCTGTGCTGGACACCCTATGCTGTGGTATCCATGCTGGCAGCTTTTGGCAAGCAAAATGCCATCTCACCCACAGTTGCCATCATCCCCTCATTTTTTGCCAAGTCAAGCACAGCTTACAACTCAATTATATATGGCTTCATGAGCAGGAAGGTGAAGGAAGTAAACTCTACACTTTACACCTATATTTGAGATTTTTGAGTAAGAAATCATAATGTGGGAATATACAATGATGCACAAAATTCATATTGTGTATATAGTATCAACATTCGTATGTCATGAATCAATTAAATATACAGAACAGTTTTCATGCGTCACATCTCTTTATCTCTCTGCATGTGTGTATTCTTTGATAGTTTCGGCATTGCATGTTGCAACTGCTGTGCTCCCGCCTGGCCCACCTGCAGTGCAGCATTAAGGACCACCCCCTGACTTGCTGCAACCAATCAGTACGCTCCGTCGTGATGTCACAGAGTCATGATGACAGCCTGGCCCACCAGCAATGCAGCATTAAGGACCACCCCCTGACCTTCTCCAGCCAACCAGTACACCCCACTATGATGTCACAAAGCTGTGACAACAGGCCAAAGAAAAGGGTAACCTTCAACTCCTCTTCGATTGTTTTTATCATTGCCAGCAATGACACGGACCCTCTGGACATCAACGACAAATGTAGAGAGTCATCAGAGATCAGTGTGATTCAAGTCCAACCCCTCTGACCCCTCAACAAGTACCCAAAAGTATTGGAGCACCAAGGCCGATTCTTTTATTTTTGCAATACAATAAAGACATTTGGATTAGGGATGAAAACATGCATACAGTGGTGCTTGAAAGTTTATGAACCCTTTAGAATTTTCTATATTTCTGCCTAAATATGACCTAAAATATCATCAGATTTTCACACAAGTCCTAAAAGTAGATAAAGAGAACCCAGTTAAACAAATGAGACAAAAATATTATACCGGGTCATTTATTTATTGAGGAAAATGATCCAATATTACATATCTGTGAATAGCAAAAGTATGTGAACCTCTAGGATTAGCAGTTAATTTGAAGGTGAAATTAGAGTCAGGTGTTTTCAATCAATGGGATGACAATCAGGTGTGAGTGGGCACCCTGTTTTATTTAAAGAACAGGGATCTATCAAAGTCTGATCTTCACAATACATGTTTGTGGAAGTGTATCATGGCATGAACAAAGATTTCTGAGGACCTCAGAAAAAGCATTGTTGATGCTCATCAGGTTGGAAAAGGTTACAAAACCATCTCTAAAGAGTTTGGACTCCACCAGTCCACAGTCAGACAGATTGTGTACAAATGGGGGAAATTCAAGACCATTGTTACCCTCCCCAGGAGTGGTTGACCAACAAAGATCACTCCAAGAGCAAGGTGTGTAATAGTCGACGAGGTCACAAAGGACCCCAGGGTAACTTCTAAGCCCATGTTTACATTAGACCATATCAGCGGATCATCAGATTAACGTTTTTAAAACGATTAGTGTGCACACAGCAACACCAATACACGATTTGCGTGCACATAGCAATACCAATACACGGATACGCTCGGCTCCGCAGGCATCCTGCGCTCCAAATCACTCCGCCCTGAACAGCAAGTGCCCTCTGGAGGGTGCGCACTCTGGCCTTGCGCAGCTCACAGAGCACACGAGTGAAGTGAACAAGCTGTGATTCGGGACTGAGCCGCTGTGTGTGTGATCCCAGCACATATCACTTACCACTTGCAAGTGGAAGGATGGCAAGCCTAAAGACAATCATAACTACACAATGGGCAGTATTTGCATCAGTATTTGCAGTATTTTCATACTTTTATACTCTTTAATGAAAGGTGATACAAGGCGGAAGTCCGCGCCGTTTTTCAGCAGTCGCGTCACATGACCAACGCCAGCGAATCAGGAAGGTGGATGTCACAGTGACGTTGTCCAATGAGACGCCAGCTAGAGCTCAGCACAGCGTATCCGCGTATTCTGAATGTTTACACAGCACCGGAGCTGACACGATCTGGATTGAATACGTGGATGCTGGCGGATTCCCGTTTCCCGGCGTTTCCAGGCGGTTTAATGTAAACGGACAGTGCATCCGCGAAGAAAACAAGACAGATACGGTCTAATGTAAACGTAGCCTGAGCAACTGAAGGCCTCTCTCACATTGGCTAATGTTAATGTTCATGAGCCCACCATCAGGAGAACACTGAACAACAATGGTGTGCATGGCAGGGTTGCAAGGAGAAAGCCACTGCTCTCCCAAAAGAACACTGCTGCTCGTCTGCAGTTTCCTAAAGATCACGTGGACAAGCCAGAAGGCTATTGGAAAAATGTTTTGTGGACGGATGAGACCAAAATAGAAATTTTTGCTTGAAATGAGAAGCATTATGTTTGGAGAAAGGAAAACACTGCATTCCAGCATAAGAATCTTATCCCATCTGTGAAACATGGTGGTGGTAGTATCATGGTTTGGGCCTATTTTGCTGCATCTGGGTCAGGATGGCTTGCCATCATTGATGGAACAATGAATTCTGAATTATACCAGCAAATTCTAAAAGAAAAGGTCAGGACATCTGTCCATGAACTGAATCTCAAGAGAAGGTGGGTCATGCAGCAAGACAATGATCCTAAGCACACAAGTCGTTCTACCAAAGAATGGTTAAAGAAGAATAAAGTTAATGTTTTGGAATGGCCAAGTCAAAGTCCTGACCTTAATCCAGTCAAAATGTTGTGGAAGGACCTGAAGCGAGCAGTTCATGTGAGGAAACCCACCAACATCCCAGAGTTGAAGGTGTTCTGTACGGAAGAACGGGTTAAAATTCCTCCAAGCCAGTGTGCAGGACTGATCAACAGTTACCGGAAACATTTAGTTGCAGTTATTGCCGCACAAGGGGGTCACACCACATACTGAAAGCAAAGGTTCACATATGTTTGCCACTCACAGATATGTAATATTGGATCATTTTCCTCAATAAATAAATGACCAAGTATAATATTTTTGTCTCATTTGTTTAACTGGGTTCTCTTTATCTACTTTGGGGACTTGTGTGAAAATCTGATTATGTTTTAGGTCATATTTATGCAGAAATATAGAAAATTCTAAAGGGATTACAAACTTTCAAGCACCACTGTATGAGACAATAGATCAGCATTTCAGATTTCCTCATATTTATATCTAGATGCGTTAAACAGACCACCTAATTTTTCTTTAGGTGAGCAAAAGTATTGTAACAGGTAGTCTTAATGTAAATAACAATATTTGGTAGCATATCCCTTGCTTGCAATAACTGCATCAAGTAAGAGACCCACTGACATCACCAAACTGTTGATTTCTACTTTTGTGAAGCTTTTCCAGGCTTGTACTGCAGCTTCTTTCAGTTCTATTAAATTCCGTTCAATTTAGTTTTATCTGTATAACAGTGGACATCGTCACAAATCAGCTTTACAGAAATATATAAATTCTGGATGTAAATTTTACTAATATGTATTTATAAATTTATAGCTAAATCAGCAAGTCAGAGGCAGCAGCGGCAAGGAAAAACTTCCTGAGACAACATGAGGGAGAAACCAGACTCCAAAGGGATCCCGTCCTTATCTGGGTGAAACTGGAAAGTGTGATTATAAATATTTGGTGTCTATAACTCTATGCTGTATAGTCAAAATGTGCAATCGTATAACCAGAAAATTCATTATAGTTTTAACATGAAGTCTATTTTGAGGATGAATGATAACCAGGAAACAACAAATGGTGAGCACAGTTAGCCAGGCTTTCATTCTTCGTAAACAGTATGAGGGATCAGCTTTAATGCATGAAAATGCTACACAAACACAAAAGGTATATGGTCAGAGACAAGCAAATGGTGGAGGGAGGTCTCCTGGCTAAATTATTGGTAGAATGAATATGCACAAGTACAAATAATCAAGCAGTGATGTAACATGTTGGATAGTCATACATTTTTACCACAAGAGAGCAACACAGGTTATATGCAGCAAGTATACATATAAAACATATTGGCACATTAGGAAATGTACTATAAATCTGAAATATAAAAATATCAATTCTGTAAATTGCTCTGGATAAGGGCATCTGCCAAATGCCATAAGTATAAATGTAAATGTATTCCAAACAATAAAAAGAACAGATTAAATGTCAATACTGTGAATTGAGGGAAATTTCAGAATGTATTGTTCAGACAGAAATGGATAATTTTATAAACATGAAAATACATATTCACTATGCAAACATTTTTTCCTGTATGTAAAAGTGATTCCTAAATCAATCCATGCAAGCATTAACATCTGGCAGTGCTCTGGAATTTGAACTCTCCAGTTTTCTACTTATTAAGAAAGAAATTTAACCTTATTCACCATAGTTAACTCTAATCCCATGTTTGATAAAACATGAATGTGCAACTATATCTTCAAGGTCAGGAGACCTATCTGGTCTGAACATAATTTCTCTCAATATGTTTTCTGATTTATAATCAATTGTTCTAATGACAATTACTGCTCTTCAATAAGATTAAACCCAATTCAGCTCTTACGGTTTTTGTTTGTTTGTTTTTTCCATTCAAAGTCTTATTAAAACACCATCATGGGTTTTGTTTTTGTTTTAATCTCAATAGTACCAGTGAATTTCTGTAATCCAATTTTAATGAGGTTACGGATATCATAGGATTTGAAAGTATGGAGAATGACCGGGGCATCCTGAAATCTCTTCCCCATTCATTTGGGGAATCTTACTTTTGGAACCAGTTGAGGGTCAGAAGTCTTCTCAATAGATGCTTCACAGAAAAGCTGGGCTTTTTGGGAATGTACCGGTATCTGATAAGAAGATAAGTCACTCCCACTGCAGGTATTGTCCCTAAAAGCAATAGGCCCCAAGTAATCACCTGCAAAGAACAAGGATGATCTTACTGCCATGAAGTATCAGATTGTTCTTATTGCTTTACAAAAAAAAGTAAGTGAAAATGCAGGCAGAGATGTATCTAATATTTCTCACTGAGATTACAATAAAATTAAGAGGAGATGATAATGGCTTTGCAGAGTATTTTAAATTAATCATAATTTTTGTTCATTTTTGGATAATGGACTTTTTTTAAATAATACTTTTGTTTAGAATAGACTAGAATAGAATGCCTTTATTGTCACTGTACAAATGTACAACGAAATTTAATTCATCATAGGACAGCAAAGCCGCTGCGTACGTGTACACTGCCACTTTTGGGCACTTCAGCCCAAGGCCATTCCATGTTAACCTAACTGCATGTCTTTGGACTGTGGGGGAAACCGGAGCACCCAGAGGAAACCCACACAGACACGGGGAGAACATGCAAACTCCACACAGAAAGGCCCCCATCAACCGCTGGGCTCAAACCCACAACCTTCTTGCTGTGAGGCAACAGTGCTAACCACTATACCACCATACTGCCTTTGTTTGTTTTAAGTGAAGAGCATTGAGGAGTCTATGCAGTTAAGGCAAATGGCATCTGCCAGACATTCTCTTCCACAAGTTAAAAAAAATGTCTCCTGCTCTCAGGGTTTCGAGCTGCTTGAACACCTCTGTCAGCTTCCACTCACTCTGTCGCTCCAAAAGGGTATTCATGATAATGAGGCTTTGCAGAATTGCATTACAGTAGCAACAAAGACAAGATGTCGATACCAACCACCCCACTCTCAAACCCTCCATTGCCGAAAACAAACACACACACTTCTGAATGGTTTGGGGTTCACCTTGTTCTGCCATTGCCAGCGGATTATCGCTTCATGATAGGGTGTCCGAGTAAAGGTAACCTGAAAGCAAATTAGCTCCAAGATGACTGCTGTTCATTAAACAGAAATACTTTTTTGAAGAAGAAATTTAAGTACTAAATGGCTTACCATTGTGTACAATGGGATTATTGTTTTTGGCATGATAAAATGGAGCGCGTTGTCTAGATATTTACGGAACAGAAAGTACTTGGAGTTCACATGTGCTCGCATCTAAGACACAAGAAAAACTGTTAGTACAATACAAAATAGCATGATGCCAGATGTTTTATTCAAAGCATTACTAAAAGAGCAAAACCACACAGACATACATTGGTCAACAGTTAATTGAAGAAAGTTAATATATCGACTTTTCCAACCTAATATCACCCAGACATTGTCATACTTGTATTGTAGAAGAATGTACAGTAGATCAGTGTTTCTCAACCACTGGGTTGCAGCCCATTAGTGGGCCGCAAAGTGCCATCTAGTGGACCACGAATTTTTTTCAAGTTTGAAGCCAAATACTAAATAGTTCAGGATGTCATAGTGTCCCAAATCCAGTAGCTGGTTTGAAGTACACCTTTCAAGTGGAATAAATACATTTGTGGGTAAATTAAAAACAACAAGTCTTTATTATTGTCACATTCCTCCTTTGCATTTAACACCCCCCGCCCCCGCATGCACAAATACACACATAATAAATAAATACGTTTGTGGGTAAATTATATGGATCTGTGATGCCTGCTGAAAGAGAAGAGCAGGGAGGATTGAGAATCGAACAGCTGTTGTTTGTTTACACCCGATACTAAAACTTGTAGCATCCTGGCAACCATTGCAAAGATGTGTACAAAGCCCAGAAACTCCTATTTACCTGGGCATAAATGATACAAGATTTATCTTCTAGTGCCCTGATCCCCAGATCTTTAGCGCAACTACATATAAAAAGTTGTACTCCTCCATGCTCTTCCAGGTTTTCTTGTGTGTCCCCGTGTAGAATGACATCTGCAGCACCAGGTAGTGTGAGAGGTCGGGGATACTCAACGGATGGATAATTTTCCAACCCATAATGAATGAATGAATGAATGAATGAACGAATGAATAACTTTATTTAAACATGATAAGTTGATCAGTAGATCTGGTGGGATTGTGCATGTACAGATACAAATAATTACAAATATAAAAGATTAAAACTAAACACAATCTTAAAAAAACCCTTAAAATCTGTTGATAATCTGTTAATTATCTTCATTTTAAGTTAATTAATAGTATGCATAACTAATGTCTTTGTATTTAGTTCTGGCTACAATAGGATCAAAATTTGTTCTACTAATGTCAAATTTAGCAAGTAAATTTTTCTTTCTTTGGAAAAATCCTTCTTTGTTAACGTGTAAGGCTCTAATCCCATTGAGTGGTTGCTATATCCACTTCTTTTAAGTATACTTCTTGGTTTTAATAACTTGCTTGTTTGCTGAAGACAAACATGGCAATAAGTTCTTGCATTCATGGACCAGACTCCACTTTTGGATCATTAATCCCTTTTGACTGAGAATGCCCTGCATGCATGGTTTTATGTTGGCTTCTCGCACATCCATACAGTTTTAAATACAATAACTACAATTAAAAACAGTATGTTTTTATTGCATTTATTTAATTCCTGGGCTCCCATCTGTAACAGGGAGTGATGTTGCATCCCATTAATACACTTTACAATAGATTATTAGATTCTAAAAGAACAGATGAGCCAAAATAATTGGGGATCTTTTTTAATGGGCCCTGACTCATTAGGAGTATGAATAGGTGGGCCTCAAAGCAGAAAAGTTTGAGAACCCCTGCAGTAGACATAAAAGCTACACATCCCTGTTACAATTGCAGGTTTTTGTCATGCAAAAAAAAAAACCTAGATAAATCATTCAAGGTTTTTCCACCTTCAATATGATATAGTAACCAACTAAATTCAAGTGAAAAACAATGAGATATTTCTAGGAAAAAAGGGGGAGAAAACAACCCCTCAACTGATCAATATCTTACAACAATGAGATCCTATACAGGCTTGTAAGCTTTCTGAACAATAGCTTCAGTAGTTTGATGAAACCATAAGATTTCAAGAAAATCCTACAGAAATAGCTCATCTCATCTCATTATCTCTAGCCGCTTTATCCTGTTCTACAGGGTCGCAGGCAAGCTGGAGCCTATCCCAGCTGACTACGGGCGAAAGGCGGGGTACACCCTGGACAAGTCGCCAGGTCATCACAGGGCTGACACTAGACACAGACAACCATTCACACTCACAATCACACCTACGGTCAATTTAGAATCCCCAGTTAACCTAACCTGCATGTCTTTGGACTGTGGGGGAAACCGGAGCACCCGGAGGAAACCCACGCGGACACGGGGAGAACATGCAAACTCCGCACAGAAAGGCCCTCGCCGGCCACGGGGCTCGAACCCGGACCTTCTTGCTGTGAGGCGACAGCGCTAACCACTACACCACCGTGCCGCCTACAGAAATAGCTGATCTGGTTAATCAGAAATCACTTAACTGATGATAAATGTATAACAATTACTTTTGAACATGAAGTTGAATGTGATTGGTGAAATCTGAGCATCATCTCATACTCCATTGTGAAAGGCTGTGCACACTTGTGCAACCAGGTAATTGTGGGTTTTTTAAAATTTATTTACACACACACACACACACACACACACAAAAAAAAGTTTCTATCGATTTTTCACTTGAATTTTCTTGGTTGCTCTATCACCTTCAAGAAGGAAAAAAATCTGACATGATTCATCTTGGTGTTTATATCACAAAACCCTTCAATTTTAACAGAAGTATGTATACTTTTTTTAGATCCACTGTAAGAAAAGCTCCTGAGTCAACATTTGTCCCGAACCATAATTGTATTTACCATTTATCTGAGTTTTTATTTTGTATATTTGCAATCATGACCCCATGTTGTTGCTTTATGTTGTAATATTGCAAGGTTTCCTGAACTGCTATGTTTAAAGTATCCCTTTAAGCAAGACTGAGCAGGTCTAAAAGTATTACAATATTCCGGGATGCATACAGTGGTGCTTGAAAGTTTGTGAACCCTTTAGAATTTTCTATATTTCTGCATAAATATGACCTCAAACATCATCATATTTTCACACAAGTCCTAAAAGTAGATAAAGAGAACCCAGTTAAGCAAATGAGACAAAAATATTATACTTGCTCTTTTATTTATTAAGGAAAATGATCCAATATTACATATCTGTGAGTGGCAAAAGTATGTGAACCACTAGGATCAGCAGTTAATTTGAAGGTGAAATTAGGGTCAGGTGTTTTCAATCAGTGGGATGACAATCAGGTGTGAGTGGGCACCCTGTTTTATTTAAAGAACAGGGATCTATCAAAGTCTGATCTTCACAACACATGTTTGTGGAAGTGTATAATGGCACAAACAAAGGAGATTTCTGAGGACCTCAGAAAAAGCATTGTTGATGCTCATCAGGCTGGAAAAGGTTACAAAACTTCATCTCTTGAAATTCATCTCTAAAGAGTTTGGACTCCACCAATCCACAGTCAGACAGATTGTGTACAAATGGAGGAAATTCAAGACCATTGTTACCCTCCCCAGGAGTGGTCGACCAACAAAGATCACTCCAAGAGCAAGGTGTGTAATAGTCGGCAAGGTCACAAAGGGCCCCAGGGTAACTTCTAAGCAACTGAAGGCCTCTCTTACATTGGCTAATGTTAATGTTCATGAGTCCACCATCAGGAGAACACTGAACAACAATGGTGTGCATGGCAGGGTTGCAAGGAGAAAGCCACTGCTCTCCCAAAAGAACACTGCTGCTCGTCTGCAGTTTGCTAAAGATCACATGGACAAGCCAGAAGGCTATTGGAAAAATGTTTTGTAGACAGATGAGACCAAAATAGAATTTTTTGGTTTAAATGAGAAGTGTTATGTTTGGACAAAGGAAAACACTGCATTCCAGCATAAGAACCTTATCCCATCTGTGAAACATGGTGGAGGTAGCATCATGGTTTGGGCCTGTTTCACTGCATCTGGGCCAGGACGGCTTGCCATCATTGATGGAACAATGAATTCTGAATTATACCAGCGAATTCTAAAGGAAAATGTCAGGACATCTGTCCATGAACTGAATCTCAAGAGAAGGTGGGTCATGCAGCAAGACAATGACCCTAAGCACACAAGTCGTTCTACCAAAGAATGGTTAAAGAAGAATAAAGTTAATGTTTTGGAATGGCCAAGTCAAAGTCCTGACCTTAATCCAATCCAAATGTTGTGGAAGGACCTGAAATGAGCAGTTCATGTGAGGAAACCCACCAACATCCCAGAGTTGAAGCTGTTCTGTATGGAGGAATGGGCTAAAATTCCTCCAAGCCGGTGTGCAGGACTGATCAACAGTTACTGTTGCAGTTTAGTTGCAGTTATTGCTGCACAAGGGGGTCACACCAGATACTGAAGGCAAAGGTTCACATACTTTTGCCACTCACAGATACGTAATATTGGATCATTTTCCTCAATAAATAAATGACCAAGTATAATATTTTTATCTCATTTGTTTAACTAGGTTCTCTTTATCTACTTTTAGGACTTGTATGAAAATATGATGATGTTTTAGGTCATATTTATGCAGAAATATAGAAAATTCCAAAGGGTTCGCAAACTTTCAAGTGCCAATGTATATTGTATTGCTTTAGAAGTTCAATATTAAAATCTTTCCCTGCACCCTTCAATGTTTATTTGTACACTTTTAGAAACTCCTAAATAAAAGCTCATTGTGTGATATCCATTGATTAAACCAGACACTTGATTTTTTTACTGTAAATTCATTACCTGTGTGTACAGCTTATGCTCCAAATATATACTATAATTCCACACTATATAAGTTTGCAAGAAAATAAATCACCTCTATGTAATTGTACATAGCCAAATCAGCTATGGCGTGGTCAGCAGCGACACGGACTCGTGTGTACTCCAGGAGAACAGCAGCTGCCAAAAAAAATAAATAAATAAACAACCTATGTACAACTGTTTACTATTTCTCTGTCAAACAGAATTGCTGAGAACTCTTCATAGCAACAACATGTGCGATCCAAATGACACCTACAATTAAAGTGCAGCTTCGACGAAGTTGACCACGTGATTAATGTGTAAATAAGCAAGGTCTTCTCACTAACTGATGATTTTATACAAAAACTTGAAATTAGTCTGAAATTTAAACTTAGAATGTTAATACTGGAGAGTGAAATGTTATTTACTGTTATTTAAAAAAAAATCAGCAGCATGTGATAAAGTGCAGAATGAAACAGACTTACAAAAGTCTTCATTAAACTGATCCATAATCTCATCAAAAACAAGGCAGTCCTCAAAGCCCTAAGAGACAAAGTTAGATAATGAAAAATAACTTGAGCATGAACAGATTACAAGTTTCTGTTACCGAATGATCACATTCTTGTTAATAAATGCATCTTTTTTATGCAAGAGTTTATATCCTGTTTTGGATAAACTCACCACTTCAGAATTGTGGATATGTGGTGCTTGAAATTTGAACATTTTAATGTAATCCTGCTTATATCGCAAAATAGTATTACAACCTTATTATTTCATGATGGTTTACAAATACAAAATAACTGTATTTAAGAGCATTTTCCATGTTTTCTGATGAATCCAGTATAACCATAGCAAATCATCCAGAGCATTTTAACATAAAACTTGTGTTCTATATGGTCTGTGGACAGAAAAGTACGTTGTACTGTACATTTTTGTTACTTTTTATATTCCTTTCTTTGGCAACATATGAAAATGTTTTGATTACAAGTACGATTAAGAAAAAAATATGTGAAAATGAAATACAATATAAAGACCACATGGACAATAAAATGCTTTTTCAGACTATGGTTCAAAAGCTGAACAGCTTATATACTATAAAAAAGGTTAGTAAATTATACAGCGGCATAAATCCGTCACCATTGCCTCATACTTCCAACTGTTCTCATTTGTACTCACTGCGTTCATGCCCTGCCCATAAAATGGCACCACAGCATGAGCAGCATCCCCCATTAAGACACATTTATCATTCAAATGATAAGGAGAGCACTTCACGGACACCATGGCCTGGGCAGGCAGTTGGAAAAAGTCCCTCTTTAGAGCATCACTGAAATACACGATACACAATGGTAAGGATTGTGAACTTAACTTCCTAGTTCTCGCCAAATTCATTTCAATAATTGCAGAGAAAAATGCCACAGCTTTTCATAAACACTGTAAAAGCCAGGACACGCACACACTATAGCCACACACTTTGTTGGCCAGATTTACAATGTTTGTGTAATTTTGCCAAGGACATCATTAACCCTGTTCTGTGTGGGGCAATGGTTCATGCAAACCTATGAACTGTGCATTGGTTTTGTTGATTTTTTTTTTTTTTTTTTGTAAATTTCTGGATATAAATATCAGAGCATCATATGAAAACCGATCAGGAATTTTGCATTTATGTTAATCACAAATTAATAAGGCATCATAAGTTACAAATTCCGCCCATAATCAGCTGGGATAGGTTCCAGCTTGCCTGTGGCCCTGTACAGGATAAGTGGCTACAGATAACTCATCAGTTCTCTCCTTTTAATAATACTGAGCTTCATTTATCAAAAATGGATGTGAACAGATTAGTAAATCATTTGCAGGAGCATTTACACAAGAAATATGGTTCATGAAAATCCAGTTACAGTTGCAGTCAGAAGTTTACGTTCACAGACATGAATGTCATCATGGTCATGAGTGTCGTGGCAATATTGTGCTTTCAAGGATTTCTTTGAACTGTTCTTTTTGTGGCAGAATAATTGTACAACATACATTATAGAAAAAGAAAAACAAGAATTTGGTGCATAAGTCTTAATTTACTTTGGATTTTCTGAAATCAGAACAGGGTCAAAATTATACATACATGGGTGCAAGTATAACATTTTCAAAAACCTGAAAAATCTGACAAAGTCAGATGTGCATGGCGCAGCCATGCGGGGGGTGTTACAAAGGGGGGTGAGCCCCCTTAGGGCTCGAAAAAAAATTTAAATTACAAGTTAAAATGGTTGTCTCTCATGCAATCTCATGCAAACATTTATAATATTAATAGTTATATGATTTGCATATTCACATCAAATGTTTAATACATTTCATCAATTCATCTGAAATAACAATATTTCACGTACAAGGCTTGATATTTCAAAACATCTAGCAACTACTAATTTAAATGTTGAAACAACCATTTTTAATATGCTTCTGCTGTGATACCTTTTTTACAATATATACACAGCTTGAGTTAAAATAAGGGGCCACATGTCTTGATGTCCTCAGAAACTCCTGGATTTTAGCAAATAACAAGATTCAGCTTTTTCCATATACAAAAATATCTATATTTTATAATCCATTACTGACTACAAATGAGTTTTCAACCCAACAACCACATTAGAAAAGATGATAAAAAAAGCTAACAAACTTATTTCAAGACGTACCTTACTTTTATTTAATAATTGAAAGGTAATCAAATGTGTAAAAAAAAAAACGTTTATAAAAGCAGATACTTGTGATGAATAACTTCAATTCTAGAAGAAAGCACATTGCAGTTGCACATCACACAATGTCAGATGACAATTTTAATCACCAATAAATGTTTTGAATTCACTTATTACTATATCCACAAAAATCAGAAAAGTGATTAGTCTTATCGGCGTGATTTTTAAGTCCCTTCTTCCCGCTGGAGCCGTACTTGATAGTCTTTGAACAGCAGTCACAATACACAACTCCCGGGACGTCCAATTTTCTCAGCCACATTCCCCATTTGTCACCATTTTTGTCACACTCGCTTAACCATTCCCATCTCCATTTATTTCTAGACGTCTTTTCTAATTCTTTTGTATTGGAGCCTTCCGATAAAAACTTCATTTTGACATATTTTGATCAGCAACCAGAAGCAAAGCACTCGGATCTGTTGCAAGGGAGGGAAGTGAAATAAGGCTTATTATAAAAGCTGAAGTGAGCCAATCAAAAGCACCATTCTAACTTGCACCAAAAGAAACAGCGACTCATGGGAATAGCTGTGTTGATTTGGTTGAACAACGTGCTACGTGCTTGAAACATGATATCACACATGTATAACACCGTGAAACGACGGGCTAGTCAGGACCGCTCATTGGTGAGCGGCGTATAAATTGAATGAGGTTTGTGGCGAAGACTAGATGAAAAGATTTGTCTCGTGCAGAGACTGTACCGCGGTAACCCGGTAATATGCTGAGAGTGAGACAGTGAGAGGGCCACCCCCCCGAAAATCTCAACGGATTTACACGATTTGGAAAAATTACTTTTTCAGAACCGAAAAAACGGAGCTTCCGGCACATGCCGGAAAACTTGCACCCATGTACATACAGGGCCAAAGATATACATACAGTACCTCTAATATTTGTTTCAACATCTCTTAGCAAGTTTCACCTGGACCAGACACTTTGTGTCCATCAACAAGCTTCTGGTAGAATTATGGTTGAATATTTGACCACTCTTCTTGGCAGAATTGGTAGAGTTCAATTAAATTTGTTTGTTTCCCAGCATGGATCTGACTTTTAAGCAGAGTCCACATATATTGAAATCAGGACTTGTTTTAAGTTTAAAGTTAGCCTTCTTTATCCATTCAACAACGACCTCTGATGTGTATTTGAGGTCATTGTTCTGTTGGAACACCCAGTGGTGTCCAAGTTTTATTGTTTGAAG
Source organism: Neoarius graeffei (assembly GCF_027579695.1). NCBI lineage: Eukaryota > Metazoa > Chordata > Actinopteri > Siluriformes > Ariidae > Neoarius > Neoarius graeffei. The sequence goes on from NC_083575.1 coordinate 66,712,957, forward strand.
TTATGCTGAAGAATTCTGAGTCAGTCCTCCTTCATTCCGTCCACCTTGTGCAAGGCACCAGTTCCACTGGCAGCAAAACAGCACCAGAGCATGATGCTACCACCACCATGCTTAACGCTTGGTAGTGTTCCTCTGTCCCTCTGGTCATTGTGGCCAAACAACTCAATATTTCCTCCAGGAGTCTTTTTCTTTGTCCATTTGGTCAGCTTAAAACTTTAGTCAAACTTTGGATCAGGAGCTTTTTTTCTTGGACAGCAGCCTTTCAGTCCATGGTGATGTAAAACTTGCTTGACTGCAGACAGTGTTCCAGCAGCTTCCAGTTCATGGTAGGTGTAAAGGATTTATTCTTGACCAAGAAGGCATTAATTTATTTTGTGATTGTAAAGGATTTATTCTTAATTGTAAGGATCTATTCTTGATCTCAGTTTAACCAAGACTGACATGTGCAAATATTTTGTGTTTAATCTTATGTGGAACATTCCATTGCCCTGTGCTATCATATCATATCATAAGAACAGGCTGTGCATCAAATATTTTGTGTTCTATCTTAAGAATAGGCTGTGCGTAAGAAATGGCCTTTGATATCTGTCTGAACATTCTGTCAGAACATTCTGCTGATATGAAATGTGTAAGAACATTCTGCTTATTATTGATGTCCCCACTCAGGGCCAAGGTTTCACTCACACATACAGAAGGTTCTGAAATATCAGTTAAGTGACTGTAGCAATATGATCACTACAGCCTCTCTCTCTAGCATGCATTCTTTTCTCAGTCAACATTGAGCAGAACTGCTGATAAGTGCTCACAGACTGACCCAGTTACAGATATCAACAATACACACACACACACACATATATATATATATATATATATACACACACACACACACACACACACACACCACATCCATATAAAGCCTGCTGTAGTCTTTTGTCTTTCGGCGAAGCTGTGAATAAAGATGGTGAAACTAATTTCTGGGTTCCTGTCTGTTTCACGATTCGCCCCAGAGCTCTGGGTGACACGAAGGGACCAATCTGCGAGAGGGTAATCGCTCCGGTTGGGGCAAGAGGAAGAGACGGTGAATCTCTGACCTAACAGTAGGCCTGCACCTAGATGGTTCCTGGGTTGTTCCCTACCATCCAGCTATTTTCCTCTGAGGTGAGGGGAACAGATTGGGTCTTCTTCCAATAACTTGTACTTACATAAAATTGTTTGATCTCATGATCATGGAATCTGCAATTGTTTACAAATGGCTCCAAGAGACATTCCTGAGTTGTGTAAATCTATGATCCTCTTTCTCAAATCTGCACCCACCTCCATGGACATTCTTATTGTACTGTGAGTTGGTAAATCCAATGCGTGCTGTCAAATACACCTTTTTATGTTGGCACATAGAAGCTATCAGCTGTAGTCAATTCTGATCACCACTAATATGAAGTTAAGATACATGGTGTTGGCAAGTTAAGACATTTTAGAACTTTCAGTGCCACTGAATTAATAATCCCAGTGGCTATACATAAATTGTTGAACCTGTATGAATAATTTTGACCCTGTGTTGATTTCAAAAATTGCAAAATAAATTAAAACTTGTGCACCAAAGTCATGTTTTTTTCTATTAAAGATTATGTTGTACAATCATTCTGCCACAGAAAAAGAACAGTTCAAAAAAATAATTGAAAACCCAATATTGCCATGACATTCATATCCATGTATGTAAACTTCTGACTGCAACTGTAGTCTGCAAAATCTTTTGTATCCTATGAGAGATCCTGAGTTTGTGGAAATTTACATAGAATTAGACTCAGAAATGTGAAACTTGATTAAATAGCTTCAAATTGTATAAGTGGTACGAGTTACTGCACTTTTATACAAGTTAGTTCTGGTCCACTAATTTGATTAATCAGGTAGTACTCCAAGAGTGTTATATTTATTATAACCACACTGGGATGTTTCACTGTGTGCATCACTCCACTTGTAGGTGTTCTCAACCCAACATTCCACTTCCTAGTTTGAAACGGTTACTACGGTACAGTAGCGTTAGGGACATCATCAGCGGACATGGCAAATGATAATTTTTAGGAGTATAATTTTGGCTTTAAATATGAAAGCTCATCAGATGAAGATGAAACGGAAGAATGGATGGATGTCAATTTCACCAGAAGCACCCTTAACAGGAATGGGCAAATCAATGTAAGCTAGCTGGCCAGCTTGCTAACATGCTAAAGTGGGTGAGGTTTCTTCAGGATCTATTTCTGTTAGCAAAAATAAACAGAATATTTGGCCATATTATGTCTGAAATGTCAGTTACTCAGTATTAATTTAATTCAGTTTGGATTGTGAAAACTTTTACACTCAAGTCTACTAAAATACCGATAAGTGAAGCCCAATGTATTCAGCCCCTTTGAGCCAATGTTGAATTAACCACCCAAAATAACCCAGTGATTAAAAAAACAAAACAATAAATTCTCTCTCTGTAATTGTTCCAAAATTCCATTTAAAATAATAGCAAATCAAACTTATTTTAACAAATTTCTTGTGCCATGTTTTGATGCAAACAAGTCAGACAGCAAACTAAAGGAGAGAGAGACTGAACATTCCTTACACTCCTAAGAGTGGGATGGAATCTGGGAAGTATTTCTCAAAGAAGTGCATCAGCTCATCGCCTGTGGTAATCTTCTCAAACTCCTCAAATGGCATGAAGAGTGTGCAGGTGAACGTTTTGTCCTTTAAAATACAGGATAAACATGCTAAGATCTTTGCCATTAAGACATGAAACATAGCACATGTAGGATGTCCTACATAAATTTATACCACAGTGCGGTAGAATGCTCAAACCTGATTGGTCAATAGGTATGTATTACTTTCGTATCACAGCACAGGTAGTAATAAATGATAGGTAGAAAGAAAGAAAGAAAGAAAGAAAGAAAGAAAGAAAGAAAGAAAGAAAGAAAGAAAGAAAGAAAGAAAGAAAGAACAACTTTATTCATCACACACTTGTGAAATTACTCTCTGCATTTAGCCCATCTGAAGCAGTGAACACACACATGCGCACACACGTGACACACATACCCAGAGCAGTGGGCAGCCATGCTAACAGCGCCCAGGGAGCAGTTGGGAGTTAGGTGCCTCGCTCAAGGGCACCTCAGTCCAAGGTCATCCTATATTAACCTAACCTGCATGTCTTTGGACTGTGGGGGAAACCGGAGCACCCAGAGGAAACCCACACAGACACGGGGAGAACATGCAAACTCCACACAGAACACAGAAAGGCCCTCGCCGGCTGCTGGGTTCGAACCCAGAACCTTCTTGCTGTGAGGCGACCGTGATATATATATATATATATATATATATATATATATATATATATATATATATATATACATACACACACACACGTTTCAGAGCAATGTTGCCATCCAACCAAAATCTTTAAGGAAAGGCCTTCCTTCTTTCAGCAGTTTGGCACCAACTTGCTTTCTGCACATATTAAAACTGTATGGCTCTGTAGTAAAAAAGTCCAGGTGCTAAACTGGCCTGCCTGCAATCCAGACCTGTCACCCATTTAAAACATTTGGCGCATTATGAAGCGCAAAATACAACAAAGGAGACCCCAAAGTGTTGAGCAACTGAAATTGTACATCAGGCAAGAATGGGACAACATTCGTTACTAAGCATGCACCGATACCGATACTGGCATCGGCCCCGATACTCCACTAATAGGGGAGAGCGGGGTAAGATGAGCCAGGGGGTAAGATGAGCCACCCCCTGTTTCTAAGAAACAGTAAACAAATGTGACCATGTGACCACATTCAAAGGGGGCCGGGACCATTTACTTACACTTGTGGAGAGGAGCACCACATGTCAAACTAGGTGAGGGACATATTTATAAAAATGTGTTTTTGTGCTTTCTAAGTCAATTCCATGTTTGTCCACAGTGAAGATGATTTAGAGAAGACAAAAGTAGAATAATATTTAGACACATTAGGGTTAAGTTAGTGGCTTTCTAAGCTATGATATGAATGCTAATAAAAATAATTTTGATTAGCCTAATCCCCTTTATTAGCATTTTTCTACAAAATGGTGGCCATGGGGTAAGATGAGCCATTAGATGTGGGGCAAGTTGAGCCACTGGCTCAACTTACCCCATTGGTGGCTGAGCTTACCCAATATGGATGACACTTAAGTTTTCACATTTACTGGTCATATATGACAACAACACATATATATATATATATATATATATATATATATATATATATATATGACATCAGATGAGGAAGACCAGTTGTTAGATGTGGGGGATTATCTCATCTCATCTCATTATCTCTAGCCGCTTTATCCTTCTACAGGGTCGCAGGCAAGCTGGAGCCTATCCCAGCTGACTACGGGCGAAGGCGGGGTACACCCTGGACAAGTCGTCAGGTCATCACAGGGCTGACACATAGACACAGACAACCATTCACACTCACATTCACACCTACGGTCAATTTAGAGTCACCAGTTAACCTAACCTGCATGTCTTTGGACTGTGGGGGAAACCGGAGCACCCGGAGGAAACCCACGCGGACACGGGGAGAACATGCAAACTCCACACAGAAAGTCCCTCGCCGGCCCCGGGGCTCGAACCCAGGACCTTCTTGCTGTGAGGCGACAGCGCTAACCACTACACCACCGTGCCGCCCGTGGGGGATTATGTTGTGGCAAAATACACGGGGAAGAAGAAAGTGCATTTCTTCATTGGCCAGATAATCAAATTGGATGTCTTCGAAATAGAGGCAAGATTTGTCAAAAGAAGCCGGTCATGCCATGGCTCTGCAAGAAAGCCAACCTTTGTCTTCAAAGAGAAAGATAAGGCTGTCCTGTCAAGACAGGATATTGTGAAAAAATTGCCCCGCCCCTTTACTGTTGGGGGGACAGCACGGAGGGAGAGGCAAATGGTGTTCCCTTGCCATTTGAACGCTTGGAACATTGAATAATGATGAAATGATTGAATGATTGCTGCATGTTTTAGCAATGTTTTAACCTACTGAAAGAAATAAGATTCTTTTGGCACTGTTCTACTGTTTTAGTAATTTCTATAATATAGTATATCTCTCATTCCCTCTCTAACCATCCCTCTTTCTATCTATCTACGCATATATCTCTCTCTATCCATCTATCTATCCCTCCCTATCCCATCTCGTTCTATCACCTCTCTCTTCATCTCCCCTTCTCTATGCAACGGCCCTATCCCCCACTTGATTGACTTGATTCATTGATTGCATTTCTAATAATAAAAGTTGTTTACTTTGTTAACCTAACATGTTTTGTGTTGGCTCAATTTACCCCACACAGTGGCTTATCTTACCCCGTGCATGGGGTAAGCTGAGCCACTTGACATTTTTTTTTCAAGAGGTAATATCACTCTGACCATAAGAGCTTATCAATTATGTTTTGCTCAGATAGTAACAGTACACTTTGAAATTTGGTATGGTGTGTAGACTGGAAGCAAAAATGGCTTTAACATGTACTTATGATGAAAAATGTAAAAAAGTGGCTCATCTTACCCCACTCTCCCCTATACTCATACTCGTACTTGTCAAACAGTTGCCGATACCATGAACCGATACCAGTGCCGATCCCATGCGCCGATACCAATGTTCCCTGCAGCGCTTTTTGTTCCATTCGAGAGAGAAAAAAAAACTGAAGCATTGTTGAGCTCAGGCTTGAGCATAATATGATAGGCTATACCATGCGCCGATAGTGTTCTGTGAAGCGCCTTTTGCCAGCGTCCGTTCGAGGAAAAAAAGCCTCTCCCAGGAAAAAAATTGTAAATCTCAAGCATTGAGCGTAGGCTAATTTCGTCAGAAGACAAAAAAAAATTGTTCGACAACAACCCATTTTTCCATGACGAAGATGTGTTTGCGTAGTCATGAAACAGTGCCGTCACAACATCTTTCCCCAACACTGTCATTTTAAACATCTCTCCACACTCCACTCCCTTTCGCTGCCATACGCAGATAGGCCTACGCTAAGATCCCCAACGTTGTCCTTTTTTAATGTTGGCTATTCGCCTAGGTAAGGGTTTTGTAGGACAGGCTACTCACTAACAAACAAATGAAAATCGGATTTTTGTATAGGTGAATCCAACCGGCAGAGTTTAAGAGTGAAGAGTGAGAGAGAGAGCTTTAAGAAATGGCTGATTGAGTTTTCCAACTTGTTTCAGTTGAGGGCAACGCTAAGACCAAGGAAATTGACGTCCCATCTACAGGTATGGAGCTCCACGAGCACGGGACGCGATGTTGCGTTTGGTTGTAACGGCTGAGTCTTCTTCTCTATACACTCGTTCATGACTAGTTGTCTCCCTCTGCTAGGTACTGAATGTCAGTGCGCAGAGTTGTAGTGGGTGGTTGCGAGCATTGCGGCGGCCCGCGGGTGTTATGGCCCTTTTCCACTACCCTTTTTCAGCTCGCTTCAGCTCACTTCAGCCCGACATGGCTCGCGTTTCGACTACCAAAAACCAGCACGACTCAGCTCGTTTCAGCCCTGCTTAGCCCCTAAAACTCGCACCGTTTTGGAGTGGGGCTGAAGCGAGCCAAGCCGTGCCGACTGAGGCTGGGGGCGTGAGCAGACACTCCCCTGTGCACTGATTGGTGAGGAGGCGTGTCCTCACATGCCCACACACGCCCCGCGAGCGCGCTGGGATCTGTAAACACCGCAAACCCGGAAGAAGAATAATTATGAATTACGAGAATTTCTGAAGCCTTATGCGCCTCGCCTCATCTATACGCTCTTGCCAGTATCTGTCCGCGTTGTCGGTGACAACAAGCCACAGCACCAAGACCAGCAACACTAACGACTCCATGTCCTCCATGTTTATTGTTTACTATCCGGGTCGTGAGACTACCGCTTAAAAGATCACTGAATCAGTGACATACAGAGCATCGTGGACGAGTTCGCGGAGCGCAAGGCTCGTCGTATGCCCTTCAAATAATGCGCGCAGTAGGCTATTGATGTTTTATTATGAGCCATGTACAGTATGTCGCCTAATGTTTTTTTGTTTCTGAGTTACATGTTCGTTTGAAGGACTTAATGTACAAAATAACATAGTTGCACCCCGTAGTGTTGAAATTGGTAAACACAGTGCATTCAGTGAGGTTTGCACCGCCCTCCTTTTATTTCTGACTCTTCCTGTCACCGTTGCAACCTCTGAGCGCTCATTCGTATGCCCTTCAAATAATGTGCGCAGTATAGGCTATTGATGTTTTATTATGAGCCATGTACAGTATCCTAATGTTTTTTGTTTCTGAGTTACATGTTCGTTTGAAGGACTTGATGTACTAAATAACATAGTTGCACCCGGTAGTGTTGAAATTGGTAAACACCGCAGTTGCGGACATTTTGTAGCCTAAAATGATGTTATGATAAGCTTTAATAAAGTGCCCGGTCATTTGCCCCGCCCCCGGCCCGGCTCTGACTTGTTCCGCCACTGTCACTGATGTCACTGTTTGCGCTGCTTAACGACATCACGTGACGTCCACCCACTTTCGCTAACTCCACCCAATGTGTCCACCCACTTCCAGCCAGCACGGTTCAGCGCGGTTGTAGTCGAAATGCAACTTCAATAGCCCCGCTCAGCTCGACTCAGCACGGCACGGCTCAGCCGCGTTTGTAGTGGAAAAGCGGCATTAGATTATAGATATGTAGGTAGCCTATATTTTAATAACATCAACAGTATCGGTATCGGTAGTACTTGGTAACGGCAAGTACTGAAATGATAGTACTCATACTCGTATCGGTTTTCACAAATGTGGTATCGGTGCATCTCTATTCGTTACATTTGGCCTGAGTCGGGTGGTGGAGGTATGTGGCAGGGGGGGCGCGGCCAAGCGGCAGTCTGTGAATGGAGGGCGGGGTCGGGGAAGGTAAGTGGCTAAGTCATTCCACCTGCTGTCAATTAATGTGTCTCTGTTTGTTCCAGGGATGGAGCATAAACGGAGAGAGAGAGCAGAGAAAGGGAGCTCTCTCCCCGACCACAATGCATGTGTAAGTGAAAGAAAGCTGAAAAGCCAAAATAAAAGTTTTTGTGTAAACAACAACTCTTGCCTGCCATGCTTCTGTGCTCCACCCATATCAGGAAGTGCTACACTTACATATTGTGATCCAGGGCGTCAGAAGCATTTTTAATGTGCGTGTGTGTGTGCGGGGGGCGACACACTGGTGGGGGGTCTGGGGGTCCTCATCTCATCTCATTATCTCTAGCCGCTTTATCCTCCTGTTCTACAGGGTCGCAGGCAAGCTGGAGCCTATCCCAACTGACTACAGGCAAAAGGCAGGGTACACCCTGGACAAGTCGCCAGGTCATCACAGGGCTGACACAGACACAGACAACCATTCACACTCACACCTACGGTCAATTTAGGAGTCACCAGTTAACCTAACCTGCATGTCTTTGGACTGTGGGGGAAACCGGAGCACCCAGAGGAAACCCAAGTGGACATGGGGAGAACATGCAAACTCTGCACAGAAAGGCCCTTGCCGGCCACGGGGCTCGAACCCGGACCTTCTTGCTGTGAGGCGACAGTGCTAACCACTACATAGAGCCCTGCACTCCCGTGGGAGTCCCGCGGGACCCGCCGCAAAGCAGTGTGGGACAAATTTTGAAAGCTCATTGCGGGCGCGGGCGGGAGCAGGAGTGCACAATGCGGGCGCGGGCGGGAGCGGTGATAAGCTGCAGTCCCGCTAACTAAAAACGTGTTTAAAATAAAATTTATAAATTATTAATTTATGTCTATCGTATATAATTTGTGCTGGATATTTTATTTGGCATTAATAAAAACATTTTAAGATGCCTAAATTTGCAGAAAGAGTCAGATTGCCATTGATCACCCTAACGGGCGATCCTTTGATCACTCTAATGACTCGCCGTTCACACCCAGCCTCCAGTGACCCACACTAACATGATGCCTCAATGACACCTTAGATGAGCTGGTCATCAGAATTCTGATTCTGATCCAGGAGAGGATAAATATCTCTCGTACGTTTCCGATTCCTTACCTCTTCCGTGTTTGAGATCTCCGATCATGGCAGAAGAGCAGAGCTCCTCTACTGAAGCTCACAGTGCTTCAAAAGTAAGTGCTGCTTTAAAAAGAGGTACATTTACCATTAAAAAGTCAAGAGTCCTGAAATCGGACATTTGGAAATCATTCTCACTCGTGTACGACGCGGAGGGAAATCAGCTGCCCTTTGCTTGCTGTGATAAGTGCCAAAAGGTTCTGACATACTAGGATATTCTAGTTAGAAATGCTTTACAAATGTAAACTGGGTTAGCCTAATGTTTTGTATGGCTGAACAATAAATATACCAAATTTCCACTTGGAATTAAGTGCTCGCCTGTCTTTTTTTATTGTTTATTATTATTATTATTATTATTATTATTATTATAGACACTGACGAAGGCAACAGCCGAAACGTTTGTCTCCTTCTGCTGCTAAAAACAACTGAAAAGAAATGTAACTAAAAGAATAAGTTCAAGAGTGCGATCCATCTCTCCTTTCACACTAATTATTCATAGGAGACGCACCACGGGAGAGCGCATACTTAAATGATTAGCCTACTTAAATAATTATTATTATTAGGTCTACATGTTGCCATTTCAACATTCCGAATTCAGAAACAAGGTAAATAATAACAAACGTGAACGTGAGCTGTAGATATTTATGCTCAAATCCACTCAAAGTAGGGGGCGGGGCACCATCACGCTGTGTCAAGACAAGAACTTTCCTGAGAAATAACGCGAACGTCTGCATCATGCGGGATTTGCGGGCGGGAGCAGGACAAAATATGGCAGGCGCGGGCGGGAGCGGGACTTAAAATCATAATTCTTTGCGGGAGCGGACGGGAGCGGGACTGCACAATGCGGGCGCGGGCGGGAGTGGGACTGAAAAATCCGACCCGCGCAGATCTCTACACCTCTGGCACTACACCACCGTGCCGCCCGGTCTGGGGGTCCTCCCCCAGAAAATTTTTAATTAATTAGATGCCATTTCCTGCATTCTGGTGTATTTTTAACAGGTTGTTAAACACCTGATTTTACCTACAAAAGTCACTTCATTCAATGACTATTTTAGAGACTCAACAATAAGTCCTCATTCAACTAGTCCATATATTCATCAGCCTGTTTTTAAACCCACTGCTATGCCTAAGATAATGAGATGAATGTGACAATTTATCACCAACAATGACTTTATGGGTGCATTTTACTTTTTATTTTGAGTTTCCTTTTTTATTTAGTTTTAGATGTTACACAACATGCCACTGGGCCAAGCAACAGTGACACTGTATGTTTAAAAATAAGAATATTCATAATTTCACACAATGAACAGGCATGACATGGCATCATGCAAACTTCATAACACAAAATCACACTGTGTCAAGCAACGGTGACGCACAAAAAATAACTTCACACAATGAACAGGTGCAATTTTGTTAACCACCAACAGTGACTTCAGTGGGTGCATTTTACTTTTTCCGATTTATAACAAAAATGACATGACATCATGCAGTCTTCATAACACAAAATTACAGTGTCAAGCAATGACACATAAAAGATAACTTCACACAATGAACAAGTGCAGTTTTGTCAACCTACATGCAATGGTGGTACTACAGTAACATTTACAGATTAGTATAACAAATAGATTTATAGGCATAACTCTTTCTTACATTGGTGCCACCACAATTTCTACCACTTCATAACTTTTATCCCCCTTTCCTTCACAATCCACCTGGAATAACATCCATCTCTCTCCACTGCTTTCCTTTCTACTATTCCTTCCCCATACACTGATTTCTCATGTTACTTTCCAGAAAACTGGTAAAGACCAGACAAAACAAGTTCTTCAAATCACAACAGGGAATCAATAAATATCATCAGAGCAGACTTGACCTCATTCTTGGCATTACAGTAAGGTCGGCCTACTGGGTTTGAATTAAATGACAGCTAATATTAAGCTAACTGATACATCTCCTAACATTGTCTAGCCAGCTAACTGCACTAACATTTCCATCGGGACAAAAGCAAACCTGTCCTGTGGGGAAATTTTGACTGACTTTCCGCTTCTTTGTAAAGAATTTCCTTATGTCCATTGTGTCTGGGGAGGGAGCAAATACTGCAAACAATTCATCATCAACCAAGAATACCCCATTAGGCTAAGCTTATTTCACTGTTTAGTTGAACATTAATTTAACGTGGCCTAGGGTTAATTTTGAGGGCATATAACAAAAGAATAAGGTTTTAGCAAAAGCTAGACATTGTGAGGTGGCAATGGGGCTGACGTCACTTCCTCCACTTTTGAGCAGCTACACCAACATTTCTCTGCTTGCGCTGAGATTCACTCACATGCGGGGAGTTGTTGTAGGTAACGCCCGGAAAACCCGGAGTGGATTTTCAGTAGTATGTGTATTCTCTTATCGATCAAGTGGAATGGATTCTTTCACGAAGCAATAGAAACGGCACTGGGTGAACTAATATTGTATGTTAAATGTGGGGGGGGTCCAAACAAAGAATTATGAAATGTGAAGGGGACATGTCCCCGCCATATTCAATGGTGGTGACGCCCATGTTGTGATCCCAATAACACCTTTACTCAAATTCAAAAGCAACACATTTAGTGCATGCAACTGGAAGAAAAAGGGTCTTCTAAAACAAGTAACTACATAATGTAGAAACAGGAAGATAGAATAATGCATTTTAGTATAAATACACAGGTGATTATAGGAAATCTCGTGCATGCTGATTGGTCGAGACATTCGGACCATTTCTTGATAATCACCTTGAGTGATTTGATAAAATGGCGGCCGATCGCTTCGTCACCGTAAGTGTGGAAGAATTACAAATTATGAAATACTGTACCTAAAAGCACTAAAGATGCTACAAAGTTTGGTTTAAAACTATTCAAAGGTAAGGTGGAATTGTGATTTATTTTATCTATTTCAAAACAAAAGTATTTTATGCAATTCATATAGATAAGTGACACAAGTTTGCACGTATTACATTTGCGTGCCACTTTTGAAGATTTAAATAATTTAATCCCATTTTTTTTAAATAATCACCTGTGTATTTATACTAAAATAATTATCCACCTCAGGTTCAGTGAATATCAGTGAATAATAACCTCGACTACTTATTGGTTATTTTTCACCAGTATTCACTTCACCTTCGGTGAATAATTGTTAATTAATGGATTTTAATAGCATGGCAGATATTCTGTAACAAAATTAAGCTTTTGGGAAAATCATAATAAGCACAAGTGATAAAGTGAGACCATAGAGTTTCAAGTATCCCAGGACCCCAGCATTTCCTGAATACATTATTTCAGGTTTTGAGAACTAAGGACAAAATCAACATAAATACTTTTCATTTTATGATGCTATTGTTTGTTTGTAAAACCAAGAAAACATAATGGTTATTACTTGTTGGTTATAATCATTGTTATCATCTAGTTTTGAAAGGAAAAGCTAGAATGTCGATTTTTGGCTGATATATTTGATACAAGGGCGGCACGGTGGTGTAGTGGTTAGCGCTGTTGCCTCACAGCAAGAAGGTCCGGGTTCGAGCCCCGTGGCCGGCAAGGGCCTTTCTGTGCGGAGTTTGCATGTTCTCCCTGTGTCTGCATGGGTTTCCTCCGGGTGCTCCGGTTTCCCCCACAGTCCAAAGACATGCAGGTTAGGTTAACTGGTGACTCTAAATTGACCATAGGTGTGAGTGTGAATGGTTGTCTGTGTCTATGTGTCAGCCCTGTGATGACCTGGCGACTTGTCCAGGGTGTACCCCGCCTTTCGCCCGTAGTCAGCTGGGATAGGCTCCAGCTTGCCTGCGACCCTGTAGAACAGGATAAAGCGGCTATAGATGAGAAAAAAAACTCTATAACTGTAACGTTTGTGTCAAATCTCTGGTTTCTGTCAAAAAGTCCTTAGTGAGCAAAAACGTATCTTGAAATCACTTTATGGAACACTTGAAAAAGAAGATTCCCCAAATGTAATCTATATAATTTACACTTACCATGTTGGGGAGAGCTATCATCATGAATGTGTTCCTGGGCCAGATATGAAGAAAATTAGGCTCCATTGCAAACTGAACACAAAGAGAGAGGATGGACAGGATAAACTGTAAAAGTAATTACCTAAAAAATGTATACATACAAATGCATAACACTATTCTGTGTGCCCTTACTGCAAGAAATATTGTACACTGTTTGATACCAAATATACATTGAGACTATGAGACCATTACAGCATGGGGCTAAGTCTAAAGGTTCTTTCATTTGTATTAAAAATGGAGAACTACTTTGTTCAATCTGCAGATTCCCCCATAACCTTCAAGAACTCCAGCTTCCTCAGTAGCTTTATCCTTCAAGGTGTGAGGGTTCTGACCCCCCCACACACACACACACCCACACACCCACACACATTACCACTGGACTTTGCCACGATCCACAATCCAACCCCCCCCCCCACACACACACACACATCGAACTGCGCACTTTACTTTCCACACCACTAGTGCAATTTGTACACACCACACTGTGCACTTTACACTCCACTAGTGCAATTCTGTTGTTTACATTTTACACTCCATTATTGCAATTCTTAAAGCATATATGCAGAGCCATGGTCTCAGTTTTCGTTTATAAATGCCTTGAGACCTCAAGAATGGCACAGGAATAGTTTTAAGTGTTAACAATAAATCTAATATAATAATTTTATGATTAAAATGATTCATATGGGTAGCGGTCTGAGTGAATGACCTTGACATCCGTGACGTCACCGCAGGAAGTCTATCGGTCTCATTACCATTTCCGCTATACTAAAACACAGAGCTGACTGCAACTCCGATCCTCCATTTTGAGTTCATTTAATCCCCATGCCATGTAGATGTGCTGTTGGCCGGTGCAGCAACATGGCAGAAGGTGGATTTACGTTGCATTCATGGCCCAAGAATGTTCAAACTGCAAAGATTTGGACGCGTTTTGCAAGAAGTTCATGGGCACATTGGGCACCTACGAAGTGGTCTCTCCTCTGCTCTGCACATTTTACTGAAGACTCGTACGAGACCTCTGATCTGTTGAGGAGCGTTGGTTATAAGCCCGTATTGAAAGAGGGTGCAGTACCAAAAATTAAATAAAACTACAAGAAAAGGAAAGTATTTATTTTATTTTATATTTTTAAAAAGGAAAGTAAGTTCAGTTGCACCAGTTCTCAGCAAATTCAATCCAAGGTCAGACCGTTTAATGCTCAGAGATATAAAGAAAACACCAAGAGCTGTGGCAGGATCTTAAAAGAACTATGCATAAATGAATGCCCTCAAACCTCAATTAACTTAAGCAATGTTGCAAAGAAAAGACAAAATGAAAGACTGATAAACTCTTACTGAAAACATTTACTTCAAGTTATTGTTCCTTAAAGCCAAACAAAACCCAAAAAATAAACTCCTTTAGATTGACCAATAATATCCATATAAGACATGTTCAAGTGTTCACTTGTTCATATTTGTACCTGCACACTGTGTACAAATTTTATTTTAAAAGAAGAACAATGTCCCTGGGCGCCGCCATCTTACTCTCTCCGAGATTCAAATATCGCACCCCGAGTATAAATCGTGACGTCACCAACACGCTACATGATTTACCAAAGCTAGTAGAGCATGGGGACCCGTTGCTTCTAAATTGTGTAAACAATCCAAAAGATGCCCGAGTGTCAAGAGTTTGGGTGAAAATAAGCCTGATCATTAAATGCAACATGCTTGTGTTTGTTTTTATTCACTGAGAAAAGTGATATTTTTAGATTCAGTGCAATATGTATACTGTGCCTACTTATTCAGGTGACATTGTGCATACCTAACAACCTGTTTTCTCTTTTTCTTCCCCCCCCCCCCCCAAACCTGTCCCTCTATAAGTTACATGTCGGTCCTGGGATCAAGATGCTGACCTCTTCTGCTCCTTGGACCTGCCTGATTCATCCTGGTGTCCTGTGTCTGGTTGGAGTCTCATCGCATCGCTCCTGTGGAGGGCGGCCCCATATGGACAGCTGGGGGTCGTGCCTGGAGGACGCTCTGGACTCTTGCAGTGGTGCTTTTGTGGCTGAGGACTGCAGTTGACTTGCTGACTTTAGGACGACGGTTGTCGCGAACAGTTTTGCGCTCGGGTTTCCGTCGGTGGGGGGTTTATAGCATCAACGAAGCTGACTTTATGTTAGGACTGGTTATAGTCATGTTGTCTGTTGTTGCCCGGATGGGGATGGGTTCCCTTTTGAGTCTGGTTCCTCTCGAGGTTTCTTCCTCATGTCGTCTGAGGGAGTTTTTCCTTGCCACCGTCACCACAGGCGTGCTCATTGGGGATAGATTAGGGATAAAATTAGCTCATATTTTAAGTCGTTCAAATTCTGTAAAGCTGCTTTGCGACAATGTTTATTGTTAAAAGCGCTATACAAATAAACTTGACTTAACTAGACTGCAAGAATCATGTTGCTATGGCAACATGATTGTTTGAGTATCTGTGTCAGTACTGCGTATGCGTCAACTAGCCAAGGGAGATTTAAACTTCATAAAAGTGAAGTCCGTTGATTCTCGTATTTTGTTACCAGTATAAAAAATAAAATAAAAAAATTACATGGTTACAGAAAATTTCTGATCAGATTTTTAGAATTAGGAGCCTTTGTCACATATACATTACAGCACAGTGAAGTTCTCTCTGCATTTAAGAAGCAGCCGCCTTTATTTGTCACATGCACATTCAAGCACAGTGAAATTCCTCCTCTGCATTTAACCCATCTGAAACAGTGAGCATGCACACACGCACACGCACACACACCCAGAGCAGTGGGCAGCTATGCTACAGCACCCAGGCAGTTGGAGGTTAGGTGCCTTGCTCAAGGGCACTTTAGCCATGATACAAAGTGCTGTTCATTCACTCAACTCCCCTCACATTTTTCCTGCCAGTCCCAGGAATCAAACTGGCGACCTTTTGGGCCCAAGGCTGCTTCTCTAACCTTCAGGCCATGGCTACCCCCTCAGGCCCCTCATGCCAATTGTCAGATGCCATACTAATTGTCATAACCCATCTGAAGCAGTGAAAATGCATGCACATGCTCAGAGCGAGAGAGAGTATGAGAGAGAAAGTAATGCCCTGCGATTGGTTTTTAGAATTAGAAGCCTTTATTTGATGGCTCTGTGTAACAAAGGTAAACGGCTTTCTAGTGTGCCATTAAGGTCATGGCTGGATATCTGGTTTCAGTGCAAATAGTTGTGGCCAGGTAAGCCTATTTTTTAGTAATATCATACTTTTTAAAATGGATAAGTTGTTATAAAGTTTTATTTTTAATTTAAATGTGCAGAGGGCACATCAGGGCACTTGCCGTGATCTGCAAACAGCATTTATTTTTGGGTTTTGTTTGATTTTAAGATGGTTCTACAGGTTACTGAATTACAGTGTGCTCGTTTTTTTCTCCTGATTTACTTTTTGGGAACAAATGACCACATATTGAAATCTAGTTTTTTTTTTTTCCACCTGAAGTTGATTAGTTGTTTTTAGAAGTTGCTGAAGATGTGATAAGTGTTATTTAGGCCTTGATAGATAAAAACATAGAACTGAAGTAGGGTGTACTTTCTTTTTCCCCATGACTATAAATGTTACAGGACTGAGTAAGAAGCCATCACTTACATCACCATTTCTTGGAGGTATAGTAAGCTCAAGGTATCCATGTGGGATGTAAGTTTGGCTGTAATCAAACCGACTGCGGCGTAAAAACTGCTTCCTTGTGACAGAGAAGGCACCATCACAGCCCACTATGAGGTCTGCCTGGATCTCCTTTTCAGTACCATCAGGCCTGCGACAAGTTGCCAACATAGCATATCAATATCAGATTCTCCGAAATTATATTAATTACACAGAGTAAATGTATGTGAAAATGTGGTAACATGAATTTATGACAACATTTTTGCATGAGTGCAGTGTCTCAGGGAAACTGTGGGCATCTTTTTAAACAAAACAGCTTTATGTGAAATGTGAAAATGAGAAGATGGGTAAATAATCTGTTTACCCAAGGAAGGTCATGTTCCCTGTTTCTGGACTCCAGTCAAGCAGTTTATGGTTAAAGTTCAGTTGTGTGTTTGGATATGCTTCAGCCGCTGGAATCAGAGAATATTTGTTTAAAAAAAAAATCAATAAAAATTGTTTCACATGATGGTACAATTCAACAAACGTCTCAGTAACACACCCTTGCGTCATTGTGTACAAGTTTTACAAACTTTACAAAAATCACATAACAATACATCTAACACTAAACCAGATTGCTCATATTTACTGTAAGTACTGATATCCTTTGAAAATACATGAACCTGAATACATAACCCCAAAATACTGCAGGTACCCCAGTAATTACACCAGTAAAAGAGATATGATGCATGTGAGATTACCTGTTAGCAGCTCCTTATTGAGGTTGGTTCTGCCTACAGAAAGGATGTACTGAAAAGAAACAATATGACATTTAAGAAAAATAATAATAATGAAAACAAGAGATGGTTCATTTCTCCATAATAAAGATGATGGCATAGCAAACAGAATGGGGATAGCAAAACATTGCAATGACAAAAAATATTTCCGAATGAATGTAATAAATGCTGCCAGAGTACAAACTTTATTTCCATGTTCCAGTTTTTTCTTGTGCCTTTGATTTAATAACAATATTAAATGTGTGAGAAGTCAAGCAAACGTGAATACAAATTGACCAAGACTGACTGTAATATTAATAAATTTTTGTTTTTCATAATCATTTGTTGACATGAAATGACAAAATCTCCAATTAAACAGACCACATACTGTATTTATGACATGCCTCAATGAAAGCGGTCCCTAATAACTTCAAAAGAGTGGGAGTTTCTCGTGTTCTTTACTTTTACACAGAGTGAACTTTATCCTGTGTAGACAAAAACACTTTGCCTAATGTACCGTGTCTCAATACAGAACCTATTATTCAAAGCAGGAGTGCAAAACTTACACTTCAGTCATTTGTCTGCTTATGAACACCGGATTCAACTCAGTAATTAATTACCAGGGTTTGTGTGTTTTGTTAAAGCAGACAGAAATCACTAAATTTGTTGGACTCCAGCTCTGCAAAACCCAAAATGTGCACCTTTGGTTTAAACATTCACAGTCCAGGCTGAAAAAAGAATGTGAACCTTAGTTTAATGATTTTTTCCCCCTAAAAGCTAACTGTACTCAGGTATTCTAATCAACAAGAGAAGACTGGAGTTGTGAGTCGCAGTTCCTTGCTTTATTAAATGCACCTTTTTCCTCAAGAAAGAGGTCAGTCATGCTCTAATTAAAATAAAATCATAAAGATGCATAAATCTGTGCTGTGACAAAGTAATGTTGATACTGGCCTACCTGACCTTTCTTTCCATATGGTATGGGAGAACGTTTTCCATTCACACTGTGGATCATACGAGCATGCATTGGGATGCCATTGGACACAATCTGTATTTGACAGACAGCAAAACACTGAACCCAATGCATATCTGGGCAATTTTTCAAATTTTAATCTAACAAATATGGATTTAAACAATTTTAGCTGACCTCATATAAACTAAATTTAGTTCATCTTAAATTCAGAGAATGGCACATAAACACAATAAATGAGAAAATAAATTATGGAGGAAAAAGAAAACAAACTGCGGCTGTCCAAAAGTACTTCCTCCACTGGTGAGGACTAGATGCTCAACTTATTGTCCAGCGTCTCCAACTTTTTACACACACATGCAAAAAATAAATAAATTAATAATAATAATAATAATAATAATAAAAAAGTTGGGGGGCGGCACGGTGGTGTAGTGGTTAGCGCTGTCGCCTCACAGCAAGAAGGTCCTGGGTTCGAGCCCCGTGGCCGGCGAGGGCCTTTCTGTGCGGAGTTTGCATGTTCTCCCCGTGTCCGCGTGGGTTTCCTCCGGGTGCTCCGGTTTCCCCCACAGTCCAAAGACATGCAGGTTAGGTTAACTGGTGGCTCTAAATTGACCGTAGGTGTGAATGTGAGTGTGAATGGTTGTCTGTGTCTATGTGTCAGCCCTGTGATGACCTGGCGACTTGTCCAGGGTGTACCCCGCCTTTCGCCCGTAGTCAGCTGGGATAGGCTCCAGCTTGCCTGCGACCCTGTAGAAGGATAAAGCGGCTAGAGATAATGTGATGTGTGATGTAATCTAACAAATATGGATTTAAACAATTTTAGCTGACCTCATATAAACTAAATTTAGTTCATCTTAAATTCAGAGAATGGCACATAAACACAATAAATGAGAAAATAAATTATGGAGGAAAAAGAAAACAAACTGCGGCTGTCCAAAAGTACTTCCTCCACTGGTGAGGACTAGATGCTCAACTTATTGTCCAGCGTCTCCAACTTTTTACACACACATGCAAAAAATAAATAAATTAATAATAATAATAATAAAAAAGTTGGGGGGCGGCACGGTGGTGTAGTGGTTAGCGCTGTCGCCTCACAGCAAGAAGGTCCGGGTTCGAGCCCCGTGGCCGGCGAGGGCCTTTCTGTGCGGAGTTTGCATGTTCTCCCCGTGTCCGCGTGGGTTTCCTCTGGGTGCTCCGGTTTCCCCCACAGTCCAAAGACATGCAGGTTAGGTTAACTGGTGACTCTAAATTGACCGTAAGTGTGAATGGTTGTCTGTGTCTATGTGTCAGCCCTGTGATGACCTGGCGACTTGTCCAGGGTGTACCCCGCCTTTCGCCCCTAGTCAGCTGGGATAGGCTCCAGCTTGCCTGCGACCCTGTAGAACAGGATAAAGCGGCTAGAGATAATGAGATGAGATGAAAAAGTTGGGACGCCGTGTAAAATAAATAAAGAAAAACAGAATGCAATGATTTGCAAATCTTATAATTCACAATAGAAAAATATAGTGCATATATATATATATATATATATATATATATATATATATATACACATCCATCCATCATCTGTAGGGTCCCAGGCAAGCTGGAGTCTATCCCAGCTGACTATGAGCGAGAGGCGGGGTACACCCTGGACAAGTCACCAGATCATCGCAGGGCCAACACATAGAGACAAACGACCATTCACACCTACGGTCAATTTAGATCCACCAATTAGTCTAACCCAGGGGCGTATCACCCGCGGGGGATGCGTACGTTTCATCCCCCCCACTTTTGTTGAAACACAATTTCATCCCCCGCACTTTTGTCAGATTAAAATGACATCATTATTAAAATTATACAGCTACTATAAAATGTGTAACAAGGAAGTAAACTATTGCCATAACATTAGACAAAAAACAGCCACGCAACGGACTCAAAACAGTTTTTCTCACCCGACCAATCAGCCCCTTCGCAGTAAACATCATTCATACGTAAGAGGAAATTGCGCGCGCAGCCTGGACTCAAAAAAGACTCAGCGACGGTAGAGACGAGAAGAAATATTTGGAAGAAATGCCTAGTTGTTGTGTTGTCGGGTGTCAGAATCGTAGCAGTGATGGGTTAAAATGTACAGAATTCCAGCAGGATCTCACCCATTCCAAAATAATCGCCAACGTCTATGGCTAGAAGCCATCAAATGTGTAGACTGGGATGAAAGCACTATGCGCAGGTTTGCAGCGACCACTTTATCACAGGTAAGATCAGGCTATTTATTAAATCTCTCTTTTTTATTCTTTCTAGTCTTCGTTTATTGATGTAGCAAAATACTTTGGTAACGTTTGTCTGATTAGCTGTGTCATAGTTACACAATGCAATGAATATTGTTAGCATGTTAACTTAGCTTTGCATGCAATTTTGTTTGTAGGAGAGGTCTCGCTTGACTCAAGCAGTCCAGATTTTGTGCCATCATTATTTGTGTATGCCGAAAATCACAATTTTAAAGCAAGGATGGAAAGGTAAAATTGTGTGCCCTCACTCTAAAAGCCAACTTACGTTGACTGCTCTAACCTAGCTCCCGTCCTGTTCAGTTTCATTTCTGGTCTCTGCCTCTCGCTTTTTACGCAGCTCTGATTTCTCTTAGCTGCACTCTTTACACTATCATTCCTTTCATTCCATTATCTCCTGCAAATTGCTGTTTAGTGTTGGTATTTGCTGTTGTAGCTAAAGCCACATTGCCATTACGTCACTGGCATAATTTGATTAAAACAATTTCAGTGTAAAACACGTTCTGTACATGCCCGCACATAACATAATCCTATGCGTCTAAAGACTTGTAGGCACGAAGTTTTTCGTGGGTGTACACTGAAGTCTTGTCGATAAGGTACGAGTATATATCTGGCCATTGTATACCAGGGAACTTACTAACATCGTCCGTCCACTCTTTAATTAAATACGGATCCGGTAGGCGATGTGTAGCCTGGGCACGCCCATCCTAAGCGTGACGCAACACGAGGGCCTGTTGTGAGCTTAGTCTGGCCAGGCAAGCTATCTACAGCTCTTCCAAGCTCCAGAAAAATCGGGAGCCAATCAACTTTGAGCATCTCCAACGGCCCTGGGTAGAGGCGTGTTCAAGGCAGTGACGTAGTAGAACCGACCGGAAGCCATAGATTGTTTACAGAATCATGCTGTATTGAAAGCATTCAACGGGAAGTTCTCATTGAAAACGGAGCAAAGAGCAGCCCTGGAGGTATTTATTGAAAGGAAGGACGTTTTCGCCTTGCTCCCGACCGGCTTCGGTAAGAGTTTAATCTACCAGTTAGCCCCGCTAGTAGCCAAATGAATGGGGCTCAGCGAGAATCTTATCACATACGTCAGAGGAAAGAGTGATGTGATTCGTTTAAGCTTCGTCACAGCCTTTTCTGGCTTCGACCAGTAGCAAACTGAGGCATTTCAGGGAGGCGGGTCAACCACGGGCTCTGGGAAACGGTTGGGCTGAATATCTTGGCCAGACCAATAGCTCGTAGAGCTTTGAAGTCGCGTTAGCCAGACTAGGCGATGTCCACTTGTTAGAGTTAACTTATTTATGTAGCATTCTCGATCTTGTAACGACAATTCTTTTGCATAATCTGACAGCTCATAATGCCGGTCTATGGGCAGCGCCATTGTTTCTGAGTCCAGGCTGCGCGTGCATCCTAGCAACGGTCGGTTTGTTTACAAACATGCGAAGGGGTGAAAGCGCTCAATAATACAGTATCTGTCTGCAGAGCCAACACCAGTTTTACCGCTCCTGATTCACCGTTCCAGGTTTGACGTCGCATGCGGTGCTTACTGTGCCTGGCTCTGCAGACAGACCCTTCTCAAAGCGCTTGCGATGCCGTCGTTTAAACAGTTGTCCCAGGCGCCATGCCCTAAAAGATTGTGTTAATTTCCACAGGACTATTAATGCTGTCCTCTTTTGTCGTGCAATATTGACAAGGATGCAGAAAAGGAAAAGGCAGGGGACGATTGACTCCTTTTTCAAGAAGACCCAAGTAAGTTGACTATATTACCCCTTGCTCCTCCTACTCAAGCGAGTAGGACGCTTCTTTGCTTTGCTCCTGCTTTCTTAATCTTTATTTCTATACTTTACTTTCTCATTGAATTTCTACTATTTTTCTTTTTTTTCTCATTTTATTTTTCATCTTTATAAGCTTTTAATTAACCCCGCCGACAGTAGTCGGAGGGGTTATTATTTTCACCTGCGTCAGTCTGTGTGTGTGTGTATCTGTCTGTCTGTCTGTCTGTCTGTGTGTCTGCAAGATATCTCAAGAACCAATGGATCGATTTGGACCAAATTTTGTACATGTGTTGCCAATCACCCAGGAAGGAAACCATTAAATTTTGGAGGTCAAAGGTCAAGGTCATGGCAGAACTTTGAAATTTTCGCCCAATGTATTTTAATAGGGAAAAGGCGGGGTTTGCACTCGTTAGAGTGTCCCTGTCTAGTTTTAATTTAGTTTCCACTTTTTTTTTTTTTTTTAAATGCCAGGGAGCAAAAATCCTGCAGAAAATGCATGGAATTAGAACAGAGGATTTCTATTCTGGAATCAAAGATTAATGCTCTGCCAAAGACGGACGAATTAAAAGCGATATCTCAGGAAAGGAGTACAGAAACAGTGGCTGAGAATGCAGAGACTGCACTCCGACAGACTGAGGACATTGCAGATCAAGTGGAAGAATCCATAACTCAAGCTTTGCAAAATGTGAGTACTGAAAACTGGCAAATGATGGGTGCTAAGCCCAAAAACAAAAACAGAAGAGTAATTACTTCAACACCAGCTCGTTCTACAAATTACAATAGGCTCTACAATCCTATGGAAAATCCACAGCCCATAAGGCTTCAGAACAAATTTGAATGCCTCAGGGATGTGGAAGAGGATTTGTCAAGCGGACAAACACATAGTAAAAAGAGATCACACCAAGATCGAAGAGCTGTGAGAAGAGGCAAAAAGCAGCTCGTAACACCACCTGATCCCACAACCCTTGTTCTTGGTGATTCCACTGTAAGACAATTAAAAGGTTATGAGATGATTATTTGTTGTCTTCCAAATGCATCCATCTCTGACACCAAAGACAGCATTTTGAAACTCATGTCCGAGCATAAAACTATTAAACATATTGTTGTGCATGTGGGAGCAAATGATGTTTTCAGAGAACAGCTGTTTGTCCAAGATGATTTCAGAAAACTTTTTTCTGAGCTCTATAAGACTGGAATTCAATCTTTTATCAGTGGCCCACTCCCAGCGAGAGGAAGTTTTGCTTTTTCTCGACTCTTCAGTCTTAACACCTGGCTTGGAAAAACTTGTTCTTCATTTGGTATGAACTTCATAGACAATTTTAATCTTTTTTGGAATCGTAGAGAATTTTACAAGCCAAATAGCACTGAACTCAGCTGGATTGGAGCCAAAGTCTTAGCAGACCACTACAAACTTGCAATCTTTTCTCAGCCAGCACCAAGGAAAACAGTTGATAAGATGTCGCAGACTGACATAGTTACAAAGCCTAAACAATCGTCTTTGCAAGTCGTCATCAAGGACACACAAACATCTGACTTGCAGGCCTCCCAACATTCAAGGACAGACGACTCCACTTCTCCTCGGATGGATTTCCCAAATAGCATGAAAAAATTGTTCCCAATGGCTACACTCTCTTTTTCCAGCCCAAATCTGTCGCGACAAGCAGTGTACCCAGTTCATCAAAATTGTGTTCGTCCAGGACTTTCAGCTGGCTACAAATCTTTTTCACCATCCAAAAGATACATGTCATCTCCAATCCTTTCACCCTCAAACCAAATGGAACATTTAGAAAGTCTTGTTTGATGTACTCTGGGTCCCTGCAAATGGGTTTAGTGTTGAAAACAAGCTGGGACCCGATGTTGACATTATTCCTGTGTTGATAAGAAACAGAAAACATAGAGCACATTTAACCCTGGGGGTGAACCAATCTAATCTCCTTCCTGTTTTAAAACAGCATCAGGATGCACAACCAGATATTACTTCTAGAATTTCTGTAAAGCTAGCTCTTCTGAACATTAGATCACTTTTAAACAAGTCATTTTTAATTAATGATCTTATTTGCAAACACAATCTTGATTTTTTGCTTCTAACTGAAACCTGGCTGGATCAAGCAAATAGTGCTACCACCCTTATTGAAGCAGCTCCCCCAAATTTAAATTTTTTGAATGTTACCCGACAAGGGAAAGGTGGAGGGATCGCAAATATATTCAAAGTCTCTTTTCAATGTAAACAATCCTCACTTGGTGATTTTATGTCCTTTGAACACTTATGTGCACTTGTTACGTGCTCTCCTAACATATTATTATTATTATTATTATTATTATTATTAACTATTTATAGGCCTCCGAGACATTCAGCCAAAGTCTTTCTTGAAGAGTTTGGTGAACTGTTATCAGTCATTTGCTTAGAGTTTGATTGTCTTTATTAAATCTGGGGATTTTAACTTGCATGTAGATAATACTGATAACATTTATGCCAAAGAACTACTTGCAATTATTGATAACTTTAACCTAGTACAACATGTACAGGGGCCGACCCACTCTCGTGGTCATACTCTTGACCTCGTCATCACAAAGGGTCTTACTGTGTCTAATACTGTTGTTAACCTGGCCTTATCTGATCATTTCTGTGTTTTCTTTGAAGTTTCTATGTCTCCTCACATTCAGAATAGCTCAACGACTATAGGTAGGAGAGTCATAAAAGACAACACGTGCTCTTTTTGAGCAAGCTCTCTCTCAGAACTCAACCAAAATGTCAGACTCTGTAGATGATTTACTGGAATTTTTTAATTTAAATATGACCCAAATTATGGATGATATTGCTCCATTCAAAATAAAGAGTCAATGATAAGCAGAAAGCACCATGGAAGCAGTACCCGGCTGTTAAACTGCTAAAGAGAGAATGTAGAAAGACTGAAAGAAAATGGCGCAAATCTAAACTTCACATCCATTATCAAATCCATAAAGAGATGCTTTGTAATTATAATTATGAAATTCGTAAAGCAAGACAGTCTTTCTTCTCCAACATCATCAGCAGGAATATGAACAATGCCCGTGTGCTATTTTCAACAGTAGAGAAGCTAACTAATCCCCCACCACAATTAGCACCTGAACTTCTCTCAGTTAATAAATGCAATGAGTTTGCATCCTTTATCAAAGGTAAAATTGATAAAATACGGCAGAATATTTTTCATAATATATCTCAGTTGCAAAAAATTGAAAAACTGCAATCACCAATGACACAGATAGATAACTTCAACACAATGTCAGAATTTTGTTTAATTGATTATGAGACTCTTGAAAAAAACTGTACAGAATCTCAGTTCCTCAACATCTGAACTGGACATTCTGCCCACCAACTTTTTTAAGTCTGTTCTTCATCTTATAATTACAGATGTGCTTCAAATTATAAATACATCCTTGGAGACTGGCGTTGTTCCTGTGTCCCTAAAAAAAGCTGTTGTAAAGCCCCTTCTTAAAAAAAATAATCTGGATCCTTCAGTGTTAAATAACTACAGGCCAATATCAAATCTACCATTCATCGGGAAAATCCTGGAAAAAATTGTCTTCAATCAATTAACTGCCTTCTTGATATCAAACAGCCGTTTTGATAATTTTCAGTCAGGATTTCGTGCCAATCATAGCACTGAAACAGCACTGATTAAAGTTATAAATGACATACGTCTTAATACTGATGCAGGCAAAACATCGGTCCTGGTATTACTGGACCTCAGTGCAGCTTTTGATGCTGTTGATCACAACATACTGCTATATCGACTTGAACACTGGGTTGGATTGACTGGTAAAGTTATCAATTGGTTAAAATCATATTTAAAAGATAGAAGCTTCTTTGTTACCCTGGGAAATTGTTCCTCAATGTCAATGTCCTTGACCTGTGGTGTCCCCCAGGGGTCGATTCTTGGACCATTACTTTTCAACCTTTATATGCTCCCACTTGGGCAAATTATCAATAAAAATTAAATTTTGTATCACTGCTATGCAGATGATACCCAAATTTATTTTGCTCTATCACCTAATGATTATGCCCCCCTTGAATGTCTCTACCAGTGTATCGATCAAATCAATAGCTGGATGTCACAAAATTTTCTTCAGCTGAACACAGATAAAACAGAAGTAATTCTATTTGGAAAAAAAGATGAAAGACTCAGGATTACCACTATTCTTGACACAAAAGGGATTAAAACTAAAGAAATGGTTAAAAATCTTGGTGTTTTCATTGACAGCGAGCTAAACTTTGACAGTCACATGAAAGCAATCACTAAAACGGCATTTTATCACCTAAAAAACATTTCCAAACTAAGAGGACTTATGTCAAAAAATGATCTGGAAAAACTAATACATGCCTTCATCTCTAGTAGGGTTGATTACTGCAATGGCCTTTTCACAGGCTTGCCAAAAGACCATCAAACGACTTCAGCTGGTTCAAAATGCAGCGGCGAGGGTTCTCACACGAACAAAAAGAACAGAGCACATTACTCCAATTCTAAGGTCCCTTCACTGGCTTCCAGTAAGCTACAGAATTGACTTTAAAGCATTGCTGCTGGTGTACAAATCTCTAAATGGTACAGGGGACAATTACCTCTCTGATATGTTGCAGCGGCCTAACCCAATCAGATCTACCAGATCAAAACAGAAAAATTTACTATTAAAACCAGTTGTTAAAACAAAGTGTGGTGAAGCAGCTTTTAGCTACTATGCAGTACAGCTATGGAACCAACTCCCAGAGGACATTAAAAATGCTCCTGCTGTTGGCAGCTTCAAATCTAGACTAAAGACCAAGCTGTTTTCAGATGCTTTCTGTTAAATAATTAATATTGTCTTCTTTACATTCTTTATAATCTTTACTTCTCTGCATGTTTTAAATTTACTTTAACTTTATCCTATTTTATTCTTTATTCTATTCTGCTGGGTTTTTTTTCTTTTCTTTCTCATCCTATTTGAACTACTACTTCATTTTATTATTTTATTTTTACTATTGTTTAATTCTTATTATTTTCTTTTAATTTCTTTTAATTCTTTTAATTAATTGTTTTAGAATAAAAATAAAATAATTTTATGTAATTTTATTTCTCTATTGTTTACTGTTTTTGTTTTTACTTCTGTAAAGCACATTGAACTGCCATTGTGTATGAAATGTGCTATATAAATAAACTTGCCTTGCCTTGCCTGCACCTACAGGCTTGCAAACGTGCCACTACTTTGAGTAACCTACTGCTCAATCACTCAACCACTGCACTCATTTCAAGATCGAGGATCCGTGATGCACCAGTTTTATTTAAGGCAGTATTGATTGAAATGCTTAATGTTAGTAGCATACTAGCCAGCTAGAGAGAGAGGCAATATTAGCTATGCTAATGTGACTCGTGTCGACTCGTGTGATTATCAAACGTTGAATGATCTATACACTGTGTATGACTTCTTGGGCTATGTGAAGTTTTTGGTTTTGTTTATATCAGTGTATACCAGTGTAGGCAGCAATACTGACATCTCTGTTATAGAACAGTATTCTGTTACGTAGAATTATCACTCAATACTTTTTGCCTTCACTTACTGAATAATTACATAGCCCTGGCAGTAACAACACCAAAACCCAACATGATAGCTCTCTGCATGAAATGCAGAACTTGGCTGGAGTCAACTGGATTTATAGGCTTTCTGCTGTCCTCCCTTTCATTTTCATCCATGGACCATGGGTATGAAAAAGTTCCATATCGGTCATTGACAATACATCACAGTGTACACGCCGGGCATGTATATAGCCATAAACCGATCTCTAATGATATGTCTTCCCCATTCCAGAACACCCCCACTTTTGGAAAGCTTGATACGCCCCTGGTCTAACCTGTGTCTTTGGACTGTGGGGGAAACCGGTGCACCCGGAGGAAACCCACACAGACACGGGGAGAACATGCAAACTCTACACAGAAAGGCCCCCATCAACTGCTGGGCTCAAACCCAGAACCTTCTTGCTGTGAGGCAACAGTGCTAACCATTATACCACCGTGCCGTGTGTGTATAAATGAGAGAGTGAGTATATCATATTAAACACAGTCATTATGGTGATACCTTGTCTTCCATTCCAACATGTTTTAAAGCTTGGCGTCCCCTATGGGAGAGGGCTAGATTGATGCTCCTGCCCCTTACAGTTTTGGCACAGCGAATATCTGTTAATTAAATTCAGCTAAACATGATAATATTCAATGCTATTATTATTATTATTATTATTATTATTATTATTATTATTATTAGCTGTTCCATATTTCAGATCTATAATTGTATTTAAAAAGGTAAATCTCCATTGTTTACAAATGCATACTTAATAAATGTGCTAAAACATTCTCTGCTTGTAATAACTCAATCTATACATACCTTCTCGAGCTTCAAATACTGCAACTTCAAATCCTCTTTTTGCAAAGAAGCATGCATTTAAGCCACCAACCTATATCAGAAGAAAGGCAGCTTGATCATGTGTCTAAAAAACAAGACAGCATTGTTTAATGTTACTGTAAAAAATATAATTAAATATCTCTGGACAAATGTAAAAACATCTAAGCATTTTTGGTTTTTTTTCCTTCTGTTCATTTTTACACAGTCCATGATTTCCCACTTTGTGTTGTGTAGTCACATTCAGTCCTACCAATTCTTTACATTTAGTGATTTTTGTTGGTGTTGAATAATTATTGTAAAACTCGTGTTTTCATTTTGTGCATATAGAACAAATATACAGCAACATGATTTTTTTTCATCTAGTTTATATTTCTACCACCATAGAAGGACTGTGATGTCAATCAGTTACAATTTGTTGAGCCCTCGCATATGCGTCTGTATCTTTCAAAATAAATGACACTTTTAAGAAATCTGAAAACTGAAATCTTGTCGTAAATAGGTCAATCAGGAATACGATGCATCTTTTAGGTGAAATAAAAAGTATTTCCCTGTATAATGAAGCATGCCATAAAGATAGCTTACCAAGCCACCTCCGACTACAGCCACTTTTTTCTTGGCAGATGATATATTAATCTCATTCGAGTGGTCCATGTTGGTACAAATTAAATTTACCTCAGAAAAGAACTTGTCAGTAGATATCCACAACCTCTTGGAGCAAACCAATAATCATGCATAAAAGTAACTAAAATGCCAGCTCCCTACGAGCTGTGCGTGTTCAGGTTTATGATGAACTCGTATGTGCATGAAGGACTACAAACACCGACATGGGTTCAAAGCTCATGCACTATGTGAATATTAAAGGAACAGTCCACCGTACTTCCATAATGAAATATGCTCTTATCTGAATTGAGACGAGCTGCTCCGTACCTCTCCGAGCTTTGCGCAACCTCCCAGTCAGTCAGACGCAGTCAGACGCGCTGTCACTCCTGTTAGCAATGTACAGTGGTGCTTGAAAGTTTGTGAACCCTTTAGAATTTTCTATATTTCTGCATAAATATGACCTAAAACATCATCAGATTTTCACACAAGTCCTAAAAGTAGATAAAGATAACCCAGTTAAACAAATGAGACAAAAATATTATACTTGGTCATTTATTTATTGAGGAAAATGATCCAATATTACATATCTGAAAGTGGCAAAAGTATGTGAACCTTTGCTTTCAGTATCTGGTGTGACCCCCTTGTGCAGCAATAACTGCAACTAAACGTTTGCGGTAACTGTTGATCAGTCCTGCACACCGGCTTGGAGGAATTTTAGCCCATTCCTCCGTACAGAATAGCTTCAACTCTGGGATGTTGGTGGGTTTCCTCACATGAACTGCTCGCTTCAGGTCCTTCCATAACATTTACATTGGATTAAGGTCAGGACTTTGACTTGGCCATTCCAAAACATTAATTTTATTATTCTTTAACCATTTTTTGGTAGAACGACTTGTGTGCTTAGGGTCGTTGTCTTGCTGCATGACCCACCTTCTCTTGAGATTCAGTTCATGGACAGATGTCCTGACATTTTCCTTTAGAATTCGCTGGTATAATTCAGAATTCATTGTTCCATCAATGATGGCAAGCCGTCCTGGCCCAGATGCAGCAAAACAGGCCCAAACCATGATACTACCACCACCATGTTTCACAGATGGGATAAGGTTCTTATGCTGGAATGCAGTGTTTTCCTTTCTTCAAACATAACACTTCTCATTGAAACCAAAAAGTTCTATTTTGGTCTCATCCGTCCACAAAACATTTTTCCAATAGCCTTCTGGCTTGTCCACGTGATCTTTAGCAAACTGCAGATGAGCAGCAATGTTGTTTTGGGAGAGCAGTGGCTTTCTCCTTGTAACCCTGCCATGCACACCATTGTTGTTCAGTGTTCTCCTGATGGTGGACTCATGAACATTAACATTAGCCAATGTGAGAGAGGCCTTCAGTTGCTTATAAGTTACCCTGGGGTCCTTTGTGACCGCGCTGACTATTACACGCCTTGCTCTTGGAGTGATCTTTGCTGGTCAACCACTCCTGGGGAGGGTAACAATGGTCTTGAATTTCCTCCATTTGTACACAATCTGTCTGACTGTGGATTGGAGGAGTCCAAACTCTTTAGAGATGGTTTTGTAACCTTTTCCAGCCTGATGAGCATCAACAATGCTTTTTCTGAGGTCCTCAGAAATGTCCTTTGTTCGTGCCATGATACACTTCCACAAACATGTGTTGTGAAGATCAGACTTTGATAGATCCCTGTTCTTTAAATAAAACAGGGTGCCCACTCACACCTGATTGTCATCCCATTGATTGAAAACACCTGACTCTAATTTCACCTTCAAATTAGCTGCTAATCCTAGAGGTTCACATACTTTTGCCACTCACAGATATGTAATATTGGATCCTTTTCCTCAATAAATAAATGACCAAGTATAATATTTTTGTCTCATTTGTTTAACTGGGTTCTCTTTATCTACGTTTAGGACTTGTGTGAAAATCTGATGTTTTGGGTTATATTTATGCAGAAATATAGAAAATTCTAAAGGGTTCACAAACTTTCAAGCACCACTGTAGCTAGGCTCAGTATGGCCAATGGTATTTTTTGGGGCTGTAGTTAGATGCGATCAAACTCTTCCACGTTTTTCCTGTTTACATAGGTTTATATGACCAGTGACATGAAACAAGTTCAGTTACACAAATTGAAACGTAGTGATTTTCTATGCTATGGAAAGTCCGCACTATAATGACAGGTGTACTAACACCTTCTGCATGCTTCGGCAGCGCATTGATATCTGAGCTCCATATCAATGCGCTGCCGAAGCGCGCAGAAGGTGTTAGTACGCCTGTCATTATAGTGCGGACTTTCCATAGCATAGAAAATCGCTACGTTTCAATTTGTGTAACTGAACTTGTTTCATGTCACTGGTCATATAAACCTATGTGTTAGGTTTATATAAGTATTATTCTTGACCAAGAAGGCAGTAATTTATTAAAATGCTGACAAAATTAAGGATTAACTTAAGGTTCAGTTAAAAATGACCTTCTGTCTCGGCTGGACATTGTTTGGGAACATTTTGTTTATTTTTTGATATGACTGTGTATTCATTCAGAGAGGTGTCTGAAAGATTCACCAAGGTCTGTTTTGGTGTCAGATCGACCCACACACACTCTGAAATGGTAGAATTAAGGTTCATGTTTATGTTAATTCATGTTTAGTTGAAACTTAGGTTTATAGCTTCTTAAAAGCTTGAAATATACTATGGTAGTGATTTGGATCCCGTAATTAATGAATGCATTCCGTGATTAATGTTAGTTTTATAGTTTTAGATTAGTTTCATAATGACATTATAATTATAGTTAAGATCTTATGATTCTAAGGGTTTTTAGTTTAAAAGCATTAACCTAATTTAGTTATGAGTTTAATCCTGTTAGTTATTTAATTGTTCTCTCTCTTTCAGACATATTCTCATTGTTCTTATGTTTAAGTTGTTCTTATTTTTATGTTCTTATAACATTCTTTGTTTTAGCATTATTAAAGACATATTGTTATTTGTTATTTTGCTTATGTTGATGAAATCAAGATGTAATTTACTGACTTAACACACATTCATGTGTTAAGAAATTATGTTAAATTATTAGATCCTTTCTGTGCAAACTAGTGTCTTTGACCTCTGAATAGACTCCGTAGACTAGACATTCTGTGTTTAGACATTCCATGGTCTATGTAATGAATATTAACCATAATATTGATCATAAGCCGAGACTGATATCTATCTGTACCTTACTATGATCAGAAATATGTTATTATATTATGATTGATTCAAGATCATTATACACTTACACATAGACACACATCCATTACACACACACACCCAAATGAAGACAAAACATAAACACAGAGATACTATAAGATGTTTCCAAGAATGTTTTCATTTCGACGAAGTGACTGTGCGAATAAACTGGCATGTGAAACCTCTCTGGTTCCCCTGTCTGTTTCTATCGTCCTGTTTCATTCATCCCGGATCGATCCGAGGGGGCCCACGAAGGAATCGGGGTCTCTGACTGGGGTGAACCCCAACACTATGTAAACAGGAAAAACGCGGAAGAGTTTGGTCGCATCTAACT
Organism: Neoarius graeffei; assembly: GCF_027579695.1. Lineage (NCBI taxonomy): Eukaryota > Metazoa > Chordata > Actinopteri > Siluriformes > Ariidae > Neoarius > Neoarius graeffei. The sequence goes on from NC_083575.1 coordinate 66,745,993, forward strand.
ACAGCCCCAAAAAATACCATTGGCCATACTGAGCCTAGCTACATTGCTAACAGGAGTGACAGCGCGTCTGACTGACTGGGAGGTCGCGCAAAGCTCGGAGAGGTACGGAGCAGCTCATCTCAATTCAGATAAGAGCATATTTCATTATGGAAGTACGGTGGACTGTTCCTTTAATGCTCCTGAGTTTAGTGAACATCAAATCAACAATGACTGCACACAGCACCTTTACTAAACAATGCAACACTGCTTCGTTTTTAAATGAGTTATGCTGCCCTCTCTTGATGCCTGAGACATTCTCCCTCACTCCCTGGCTTCTCATAATAAACTAGATAGAACTCGACGCCAACGGGGATGCCTCCGCCCGGTAGACTACACGGCTTATGAAGTTGTGATTTGGGGATGGACATTTGACTTCACAGTAATCTTGACCTGGTGAAATGCCTTTCATTTGCCTTGGAGATATTGTGTTCACAAGGTTTTCGGACAGACATTTGACCTCACAGTGACCTTGACCTTAGACCTTTTGATCTCAAAATCTAATCAGTTCATGTTTGTCCCAAAGCACACAAATGGTGAAAGTTTGGTGAAATTCCTTTCATTAGCCTTTGAGATATCGTGTTCACAAGGTTTCAGGATGGATGGACGCACGGACAGACAGACAACCCGAAAACATAATGCCTCCTGCACCTTACGGTGGCGGAGGCATAAAAATCTCTCTCTCAAAACATTTAAACCATAACAAAGATAAGAATGTTACTGTGGGCACACATTATGACCCTGAGTAATAATCAAGCCATCCACCCATCCATCCAAAGCGCCATGTAGTGAGCTGAAAATTTTTTTCAAGTTTGAAGCCAAATACTAAATAGTTCAGGATGTCATAGTGTCCCAAATCCAGTAGCTGGTTTGAAGTACACCTTTCAAGTGGAATAAATACATTTGTGGGTAAATTAAGAAGAGCAAGTCTTTATTATTATCACGTTCCTCCATTGCATTTACCCCCCCCCCAGCATACACAGAGTGGGCAGAATAAATAAATACGTTTGTGGGTAAATTCTATGGACCTGTGATGGCTGCTGGAAGAGAAGAGCAGGGAGGCATGAGAAATGAACAGCTGTGGTTTGTTTACACCCAATACTAAAACTTGTAGCATCCTAGCAACCATTGCAAAGATGTGTACAAACCCCAGAAACTCCTATTTACCTGGGCATAAATGATACAGGATTTATCTTCTAGTGCCCTGATCCCCAGCTCTTTAACCCAGCCACATATAAAAAGTTGCACTCCTCCATGCTCTTCCAGGTTTTCTTCTGTGTCCTAGTGTAGAACGATGTCTGCAGCACCAGGTAGTTTGAGATGCGGGGAACTCAACGGATGGATAATTTTCCAACCCAGAATGAATGAATGAATGAATGAATAACTTTATTTAAACACAATAAATTGATCAGCAGAGCTGGTGGGGTCGTGCATGTACAGATACAAATAATTACAAATACAAAAGAGTAAAAATAAGCACAATCTTAAAAAAAATGTAATCTGTTGATTATCTGTTAATTATCTTCACATCAAGTTAATTAATAGTATGCATAACTAATGTCTTTGTATTTAGTTCTGGCTACAATAGGATCAAAATGTATTCTACTAATGTCAAATTTAGCGTGTTAGGTTTATATAAGTATTATTCTTGACCAAGAAGGCAGTAATTTATTTGTGACAAAATTAAGGATTAATTTTGTTCAGTTAAAATGACCTTATGTCTTGGCTGGACATTGTTTGGGAACATTTTGTTTATTTTGATATGAAATGTGTATTGTTGATCAGAGATGTGTCTAGATGGCGACAGGGTTTGCGATGATATCACACACACTCACAATGGCCTTTGATATCACACACAACCACAACCACTTAACAACCACTTAACATGCATTCAATGATTTAAGTTAGTTTTATAATTACAGAATATAATTTAGGATTGTTAAGACTTTATGATTCTAATGTTAAGAACATATTCTTGATATGAGATGTTTTGCTTATGACTGTCTTTGTTTAGGTTTGTTCTTATTTTTTGTTTACTTTCTTATAACATCTGTGTTTAAAAGGGGTGTACGTAAGCAAAGACCTTTAAAATCTGTTTGTACCTTGCTATCATGTCATATCATCAGAAATATGTCATTATGATTTACACACACACATACATCTGAACATTCCATCAGAACAGTGATGTAATTAAAATGTGACTTGCTCACACACACACATACATACATAGACACATATCAAAATGATGTCACACACACAGATATCAAACAAGTGATGTCATTTACACACAGATAACACTCGTATATAATAACCCTCTGTATTCTTGTCTAATTGAGGGGGAACTTGCGAATAAAGATGTGAACTACATTGGGGTTCCTGTCTTTCTTTGCGACTAACCCCCCCAGACGTCTGGGTGAGACGAGGGCGGGGGTCCCGAGAAGTAAGTTGACCGTTTCCGACTGGGTGAACCCCAACATAGCGAGTAAATTTTTCTTTCGTAGGAAAAATCCTTCTTTGTTAGCATGTAAGGCTCTAATCCCAGTGAGTGTTTTTTCTAGCCACTTCTTTTGAGTGTACTTCTTGGTTTTAATAACTTGCTTGTTTGCTGAACACAAATATGGCAAAAAGTTCTTGTGTTAATGGACCAGACTCCACTTTTAGACCCTCGAGGGTCTAATTCGTGCCGTGACGGCACTTTTTTCCCACTAGTTCCATATCATGCAAATTCCCTTTGCTGTCTATCTGCGCATCTCAGAATGATACAGGACAATGGGCGAACTAGATTTTTTTTTTTCCCCAGCCACGGTACGCCGGAAATCCGGCGCGGCACCGGAACACTATCACCCCTGTGCGTTGTTGTCTGCCTGCTAAAAAACTTCAATCACCGGTGATCGCAGCAAGTATGCAACGGTCCAGTTTGTCCACTATGCCTACCGTAGTTCTACGTTCTAAGTTCCCGCCGAGTTTATGCAGTCTGTGGCAGTCAGAGAAGGTTAGCGGTTGTGTTGGCAGTGCGATGAAGAGTGTGGATAGCGCGTTGAATAATAGTGAGTAAAGAGGTTCACATACTTTTGCCACTCACAGATATGTAATACTGGATCATTTTCCTCAATAAATAAATGACCAAGTATAATATTTTTGTCTGATTTGTTTAACTGGGTTCTCTTTATCTACTTTTCGGACTTATGTGAAAATCTGATGTTTTAGGTCATATTTATGCAGAAATATAGAAAATTCTAAAGGGTTCACAAACTTTCAAGCACCACCGTAAGTATGAAAAACGAGAATGTTCTGCGAGCAATAGGCTGAAGCACACTATCGCTAAAAGGAGCTGTGTTGGGCTGGAACGGTTGGTTAAATAGCCGCTCACATTAGCGCGGAGAGCTTTCACACCAAGGGTGCCCAATTTGGGGCCCGCGGGCCAAGTTTGGCCCATGTTCCGGTTTTTTTTGGCCCGCCTCATTTTTCCCATCTGTGCCCGCCCATCAGTGCCAGGTCTGTGCCAGCCGCTGGGAATTTCTGTCCCAACGGCTCTGAAGAGTTGCCTGCAGCTCACTTTCTGACCACAGTTTTATAAGGGGGGACAAGGGGGCGCTGTTGAGTTGCTGGCTCTTCTGCCTGTCAGCAGGCTCATGACACAAGCGAAGAGCAGAGGTTACAATGGAGCGCTGTGTTAGGCAGTGGCACACGGATAAAAGAAAATTCAAAAATAGTTGGCAAGATTATTTTTTTTCACGGAAATCGATTCCTCGGCAGTGTGCCTTATCTGTAGACAGAGAGTGGCAGTTTTGAAAGAATACAACATCCGTAGACATTATGAAACAAAACATTTAACTCAGTTTACGAAATACAGTGGTGAAATAAGAAAGCAGAAGGCTAGCAAACTGTTAGCCAGGCTCAGTGCCCAACAACGCACGTTACTGCAGCCGTCATCTGCTCAAGAAAATGCAACTAAGGCCAGCTAAGATCAGCGCAATGATAGCGAAATCTGGGAGATCTTTGTCATGTGGAGAGTTTGTTAAAAGTTGCCTGACTGTGGCTGCAGAGACTGTGTCCCCGAGCCAGACACAGGCCTTTTCGCAAATTAGTTTATCATGGAACACAGTTACCCGCCGCATCGAGGACATGGCTGAGGATCTCAGAGAACAAATCGTTGGTAAAGCATCCAGATTTATGGCCTTTTCTATTGCTTGCGATGAGAGCACCGACATATGTGACTATGCACAATTGATGGCATTTTTGTGCGGAGTCAGTGAGGATTTTGAAGTGACACAGGAACTGACTGGCCTTGAGACACTTTCAGGTACAACACGAGGGAAATGTTGTGTTGTGTTCTATATTGCTCAGTTCACATTGTCCAATTCCATACCTAATACTCAATCTAATTTCACATTCAGTCTAAAGTAAATTCTCTCTGGTTTCATAAGTTGGGCAATCCAGCTGGTTTCAAATGGCTTAAAAGGCACAGTGTTACAAGGGCATATATTATTGCTCAATTCACATTTTAGTTAATTTTTAAATAGAATTGTATATTTGGTTGTCCTGGACCTTATCCAACTGTTTTCAACTTGTTCAAGCTACCAAAGCACTTTTTGTAATATTGAGGTATTTCACTCACTTGACCAAGTCATGTGATGCTGCCATTTTGGACGGCACGGCTCGAATCAGTTTGAATGTGAGGAAGGCGACAAACAAAAAACATAAAAGAAAAAGGAGCGAGATGCAGAAAACACCTTCACTATCCAGCGACATAGGGCATTTACAGGGCGAGCAGAGGGAGAGGTATTTGCAAAAATTGAGGTTAGCAGGCTTAGAGAACGACGTTTACCTGCTTCCACCAGGATTGTTCACTGACAGCTAAGATTTGTTCACACTTTCATATACTTTCGGTCCTCAGGATAAACAAAATGTTATTAAATGTCATTGAAATAACTTCTTAGTCTGTTGAGACATGGCCCGTTATAAGTTTTTCCTTTACTGTATTTACTAGTTTACTGAGCGCGCTCCGGGGCTGGCTGGCGCTAGCTAGCTAGCGCGCTCCGGGGCTGGCTGGCGCTAGCTAGCTAGCGCGCTCCGGGGCTGGCTGGCTGGCGCTAGCTAGCTAGCTAGCGCGCTCCGGGGCTGGCTGGCGCTAGCTAGCTAGCTAGCGCGCTCCGGGGTGCGCTCCGGGGCTGGCTGGCGCTAGCTAGCTAGCTAGCGCGCTCCGGGGCTGGCTGGCGCTAGCTAGCTAGCTAGCACGCTCCGGGGCTGGCTGGCGCTAGCTAGCTAGCTAGCGCGCTCCGGGGCTGGCTGGCGCTAGCTAGCTAGCTAGCTGACTGGCTGGCGCTAGCTAGCTAGCTAGCATGCTCCGGGGCTGGCTGGCACTAGCTAGCTGGCTGGCTGGCTGGCGCTAGCTAGCTAGCGCACTCCGGGGCGGGCTGGCTGGCTGGTGCTAGCTAGCACTCTGGGGCTGGCTGGCTCAGTAAACTAGTAAATACAGTAAAGGAAAAACTTGAGACTGAAAGGTTTTAACAGTCATCCAAATGACTAAACGTAAACATTGCTACAGTAACATACTAGGTACTATGATGTTGACATTAGCTAGCTTGCCGTTCAAAATGGCGGACACCGGGGCGTCACGTGACCCTGTGACGTCAGGTGAAAAACCTCAATAGTCTGAAATGTTGCTTTCCTTTCAAATATGTTTCTACCTCTTAAAATAAGCCATGTGGATGTTCTGTCATCTTCTGAAATTAATAAAGGTAGGCCTACTATAAATATACAAAATATGTGTTTAATTGCTTTAAACATTTACATTTGAGTTTAATGATCTTAGCCTATATAAAAATGACACGTTTCAATAAAATGTAAGGTAACATAATGTGGACGTTCGTTTTTTTGGCCCGCGGCCCACCCACAGAATTAATTTTTGGCCCATTGTAGAGAAGAATTTGGGCACCCTTGCTGTAGACAATCTTAGCGTGCACATTACATGTCGTCAACGTTACCATGACAACATGGAGCGCATGAGTCCAGTCAGCGTATTCAGCTTTCTAACAGTGCTCTTTTTTTTTTTAAATATATTATTCTCTCCCCAATGGTGTGTCTTTCCTGGCTTTATTATTTAGTATTTATTAATTTTGCATTCATATTTTGCAATGATTTTACACCTCTGTCTCAAATGGCCCCTGTTTGCTCCACTACTGCTTAAAAACCTGCTGTCTCCCTTGTATACCTCTCGCAAGGTATGACTTGATTTCATTGGTAAATCGCTGCCGCCTTGCGTGAGTTTGCTGTGTAACTGGAAGCAAGTGTGCTACGGGGCTACTATGTATGTTTTAACTATTAGTTTTAAAAGATGTGTATGCATTTTTACTGTTAATATGGTTGAAATGGTTGCTACAGCAAGTGGAGGTCTGCGATGCTGTGGTTTGCAGCATGGGGTTCACATGAGCAATCAAGAAAGTCATCATCTGACAACAGTGCATTATATAATAACGCTGTTTTATTACCAGAACACCACTAACCGAAAGTTTAAATGAGTTCTGTTGCAGTTAGGGGAAAAAACCAAACCCCTACAGACTGCATTTACTGCACAAATGCCCTTTATTACTCTATTGTCTTGTACTTTTGTTGCTATGTGACATAATGTACTAATGTTGTACTAATGTTGCCATATGACATAAATAAGCACACAATCAGTTTGTATCCCTGATAGTCAGTTTACCAATACAAATTACTTTGTTTTGAGAATTGAACTCGATTGTCTGTCTTTTTTTGGGAAGGGCGGGGGTAGGGCAGGTTGTAATGCTTCGTGTTGGTCTAAAAAAATTTTCATAATGGTCTTAAAAAGTCTAAAAAAGGTCTAAAATTGAACTTACTGAATCCTGCAAGAACCCTGTTTTAACATGAAGTCAGTTTTATTGATGTTATAACTGTTCATTGATGGAAACTTGAGTGCAAAACTGTTCATGACAACCGCAGTCCCAAAGTTAGCAAGCCAACTGTAGTCCTCAGCCACAAAAGCATTACTGTAAGTGTCCAGAGTGTCTTCCAAGTGTGACTTCCAACTGTACATATGGGGCCATCCTCCACAGGAGTGATGTGATGAGAATCCAACCAGACATAGGGCATTCAGGATGGATCAGGCAGGTCCGAGGAGCAGAAGAGGTCAGCACCTCGATCCCAGGATTGACATGTAACTCAGAGGGACAGATTTTTTTTTTTGGGGGGGGGGGGAGAAAACACAGGTTGTTAGGTATGCCCAGTGTCACCTGAATAAGTAGGTACAGTATACATTTTGCGCTGAGTACAAGCAGGGACTCCGGCAAAACTAACTCTGACAGCATAACTAAAAGGATAGAGCCAGAAGGTAACACAGGCATGAAGCATAAAGCAGCCAGCCACTACACCGTCAACAAACTCGAGTGAGCAAGCGAGTGGGGGACTGACAGCATCCATACATCCCAGTTTACCAAAACACTCTGTCTGAGGACCCTCCAGATCTACACCTTTACCTCATAAACCCCATTAACAAAAGGCTTGACTAAACAAGATATGTTTTCAGCCTAGACTTAAATGCTGAGACTGTGTCTGATTCCCAAACAGTACTTGGAAGGCTGTTCGATAACTGTGGGGCTTTGTAAGAAAAGGCTCTGCCCCCTGATGTAGCCTTCACTATACGAGGTACCAGCAGATAGCCTGCACCTTTTTGATCCAAGTAGGTGTGGCGGGTCATAAAGGACCAGAAGTTCACTCAGGTACTGTGGTGAGACCATTCAGTGCTTTGAATGTCAATAGTAGTACTTTATAATCAATACGAAATTTGATTGGGAGCCAATGCAGTGTGGATAAGACAGGGGTGATGTGGTCATATTTTCTAGTGCTAGTAAGGACTCTTGCTGCTGCATTTTGAACTAACTGGAGCTTGTTTATGAATGAATGAATGAATGAATGAACCCTTTATCATCACTGTTACCAGTGAAATTGACCATCAACCTGTCCTTACAGAGGGGGAACAGGACAGGAAGACAGGGATAAAAGAAAAAGAAACACAGTAGTAACATGAGGAAAGATGAGGAAAAAAGGAACCCCCCCCCCACAATGTTCTATCAGGAGTACAGTGTGGGAGCATTTAAAAACCTCCACACAAGCACACAATAACACAAGTACACTTTAAAACATGGGACTTGAGGGGGGGAAGGAGGGGGCAATCAGGGGTGGGGGGAAGGGGTAAGGGGGTAGGAGAGGAGGTAGAGGTAACCCAGCGCAAGCAAGCAGCCGTCCGCTCCTGCAGCCATGCAAGCGGCGCTGGTCACGCACCCACTTGTCACACTGGGGTTGAAAAACGGCGACCGCAGAAAATTGGGGAAGGAATGCGAAGAATGCGAGAGTGTCTCCCAGCAGTGACCTTCTGGGGGAAATGTTGCCCCAGCAACGGCCTTGATCGAGGCCGGTGCTGTTCAGGAAGCCGAATGTCGATAAGATAGAGATTGTTTGGTCTTTCAAACAGATGCAGTCTTTACACGTCCACACCACTCGTCCATATCTGTCCATTTCATCCATATCTGTCCATTTCTGTTCAATTCAATTCCATTTGGTCTCCGAAATACTTATTCCTTGCAAAGCCGAAAGCGTCTCCAAGATGACAACCCTGTTGTGGTTCAAGTTCTGCCACAGTCTGAGTGCCGACAGCTTTGCCCACTGCTCCAATCATATCGGGCAACTTTGTGGGGCTTTGAACAGCTGTCACCATTGTCTGATTTCCTCGATATACCAGGGCAATGCCTAATCCAATCAGCAAAAGTCTGGTAATCATGGTTCCGAATAGGTAGATATTGTAGTACACTCATGAAATGTATGCATAATTCACCTTCATAACTGTGTTTGTTACAGCATTGCCATGCAGGTTTTGCTCAGCTGTTTGTTACAGCATTATCATGCAGGTTTTGCTCAGCTCTTTGTTAAGCACTTGTTTATAAAATCACCGTCTGGGGGGAACAAGATGGCGTCGTAGAGTGAGCAGCACTGTTCGGCAGCTCCAGTGGCTATCTTTATCTTTTTTTTATATAAATACGTGTTTGTATAAAAGACATAGGAAATAACTGCGAGGGAGGTACCCTAATATGAACCTAGACACTTATTTTGGACAAAAATCGACTATGGACAAAAAATTGATGAAAAAAAACGAAGAATACTCCTGCGAAATCTAGCCTGAGAGGTGAGCAAACGACGGCAAGCGCTATGGAACCTAGCATTGTCCAGGCTTTGGATAATTTATCAGATAATCTCACGAAAGCTATCGACACGAAAATCTCCACCGTACTAGATGCCATTAATGAACAGACCTCACAAATTCAAGCTGTTGCCACACGCATCGAAGAGGCTGAAAAACGAATCCTCGATGCTGAGGAAGTGGCCATAGCCTCAGAAGCTAGGATAGCATCACTTGAAAAGCAGGTTCGTGATATGCTTGAACATGTCGATGACTTGGATAATCGGGGTCGCAGGTGTAATGTGCGTGTCGTTGGCTTACCGGAGGATTCAGAAGGGAAAGATCCAGTGAAATTTTTAGAAACATGGATTCCCGAACACCTCCAAATGACGACGAAAGGCAACCGCGTAAAGCTTGACCAAGCTCACAGATCCATCGCACCAAAACCCGGCCCGAATCAGCGTCCAAGGCCACTGATTTTGAAGTTCCACAACTTTTGAGACAAACAGCGAGTAATGGAGGCGGCAAGGCGGCTAGGATCCCGTGATCAAGATGGCTCTACATCCAGGGAGCCCAAGATCTCCTTTTTCAACAACTTCTCGGCTGAAGTGGTACGGAGGCGCAGGGCATTTGATGATCAAAGACACGACTGAAGAAACTTAATGTGGCATATGCGTTGCTCTATCCAGCTACTTTGAGGGTGACATTGGATGGAAAACAGACGAGATTCAACTCTCCTAAAGATGCCGCATTACTTGTACAGTTGCTGGAGGAGGGACGCAGAGGTAACGTTAGGTCGAGCCAGAGCAATGAGTCTGAGGATGATAAAGTGGACACTGATTAGCCTGGTAAATTTGTAAGTAGTACCTCCCTGCTTAACGTTAACGAAAACTCGTATATTTTATTTGTCTAGCCACTGTGAGTGTGCTGAAATGTTTTTTTTTTCTTCTTGGGTGTTTTTTTTTTTTTTACTATTCTTATTGAGGGTTCTTTTGTTGTTGTGTAGGCTAAAAGCGCCTCAATAGTGGCTTTACTTATGGTGAGAGATGAGGATTGGATGGCAAGCTATTTAAGCTGGCCGAGGATGACGTTTAGAGTTCCCTGCAGGTTAGGTAGCAGGGATATCCCCCGTGAACTTTTAAGTTGGACTTGTTTTTCTTTGTTACACTATCAGCAGTGTTTCTCTCTTGGCTCAGTGAATGCATTATGTTTGTTTGTTTGTTTTAACGTTTTATGACACATGCTCAGTATAGCTTATTATTTGTGTAAGCTTATGGTTAAAGTCAGACAATATGTCAAATGATAAATTGCGCCTCTGTACATGGAACATAAAAGGGGTTCATAATCCTGTTAAAAGAAGAAAAATTTTGACCTTTTTGAAAAGAGGTAATACTGATATTGCTCTCTTACAAGAAACGCACTTAAATGATGAAGAACATTTAAAACTGCAGCGGGGAGGTTTTGCACAAGTTTTCTTCTCTTCATTCACTTCAAGGAGTAGAGGGGTAGCTATATTGGTAAAGAAGAACTTACAATTTTCAGTACTGGATTGTGTTAAAGATAAATGTGGCCGATATGTTATTGTTAAGGGTGTTATACAGGGCGTGACCATCTCTATTTTGAATGTATACTATCCTCCTGCTCACCCTTTGGACTTCATAACAAAAGTGTTTTTGGATTTTTCTGCTATTCAGTCAGATATTGCCATTGTAGGTGGGGATTTTAATTGTTTATTAAACCCAATGATGGACAGGCTCCCCCCTAAAGCTATGCCTCTCTCACCACAAACTAAAGCTCTCAGTGCAATTTGTGAGGAACTTGGATATGTAGATGTTTGGAGAGCTCTTCATACTACTGATAAAGCATATACTTTTTTTTCTGCTCCCCATGGCTGTCATACTAGAATTGATTACTTTTTTCTATCAAGGCTCTCTTTGCACAGAGCTCTGTCCTGCTCTATTGGCAGCATCTTGATTTCTGATCATGCTAAAGTGGTTTTGGATCTCTCCATTAAAGGAGTGAATAGTAGGGTGAGATGCTGGAGACTGAATACATCTATTTTGAAGGTTCAAACATTTCTTGATTACTTCACTACGGAATTTGGGTATTTTTTGACTACTAATTCCCAGTCCACAGATAACTCAGCTTTACTTTGGGAAACTACTAAAGTGTTTGCTAGAGGGTTAATTATTGCTTTTTCAGCCAGTAAAAGAAAACAAAAAAGGGAGAAGCAAAATAAGTTAATGGTGGAACTCAAAACTAAAGAAGAGGCTTATGTAGCATCCCTATCCCCTGCTATTGTGGCAGAAATAAATGCAATAAAAATAACCTTAGATAATCTTCTAACACAAGATGAAGAGATCAAAATTCGATTTATTAGACAAAGGATGTATGAACATGGGGACAAACCTGGAAAGTATCTGGCTTATCTCACCAAGAAAAGAGCAGAGTCACAAACCATTGCAGCCCTTGTTGATGCACAGGGCAATCTCATATATGAGAATAAGCTTATTAATGACACTTAAGATATTTTACCATAATCTTTACACTTCAGAGCAACCATGTGGTGTATCTGTATTGATGGATTTTTTTTTTGCTCCATTGGAAATGCCCACTGTATCACCAGAGGATAAGCTTATTCTTAACTCCCCTGTTTCCAGAGAAGAGGTGATTAATGCTATAAAAGTACTACAGAATGGGAAAGCCCCAGGACCTGATGGGTTCTGTGTTGAATTCTATAAAGAATTCTCTGGCTTATTAGTGGATCCATTGGTTAGCATGTTTAATGATGCATTCTCAAAAAACGAATTGCCCCAGACATTAAGAGAGGCAAATATCTCTCTCATTCTTAAAAAAGGGAAATGTCCAGAGGCATGTGGCTCCTATAGGCCCATATCCCTTCCAAATGTTGACAGAAAGATTTTGGCAAAAGTTCTGGCCACACGCCTTGAGGGTTTATTACCAAAGATCATAAAGGAGGATCAAACCGGATTTATTAAGGGACGAAACTCTTCTAACAATGTCAGGCGTCTTCTGAATATCATTCAAGTTTTTAAAAGATGGCAGATTGATGGTTTGGTGCTTTCTCTGGATGCAGAGAAAGCGTTTGACCGAGTCGAATGGTCTTATTTATTTTACTGTTTAGACAAATTTGATTTGGGAGATAATTTTATTAGATGGGTTAAGGTCCTATATGATAAACCTCAAGCAGCTATTCTAGCTAATGGTATCAGGTCTGGCAACTTTTCTGTATTTAGAGGTACTAGACAGGGTTGTCCCCTGTCCCCCCTTCTTTTTGCCTTGGTCATAGAGCCATTGGCAGAGGCCATAAGGACAACACCTTCTATTCATGGTTTAAAAATAGACAAGATAGACCATAAGAAGTCTTTATGCAGATGATGTCTTGATCTATGTTGCAAACCCGGAAACATCAATACCCATATTACTCAATGTTATTGACTTGTTTAGTAAATTTTCTGGATTAATCTGATTAATCTGACAAAATCAGAAGCCATGTCACTTGGGAGTCTTGAGTCAGTTCCTAATGTGCTGCTGCCTTTCCCCTTCAAGTGGTCCCCAGGGGGCTTTACATATCTAGGTATATTCATAACCCCTGAATTTCAACAAATGTACAAAGCCAACTTTGTCCCACTATTTGAGAAGGTGAGACAAGATCTGGAACGTTGGAGTTCATTACCAATCTCCTGGCTAGGACGCATTGCTATGATCAAAATGAATACTTTGCCTAGATTACTGTATCCTATCCAAATGATTCCAATTTTGTTTTCAAATGCAGTTGTGAAAAAGCTAAATGGCTGGCTTAGTGCATTCATTTGGAGCAAACGCAAACCCAAACTAAAGATGACTACCTTGCAGATGCCGCATTCTGAAGGTGGGCTAGATTTACCGAACTTTAGAAAATATCAAATATGTGCCCATATGCGATATATTTATGACTGGTTCTTTGTCAACAACGGGTCTGTCTGGTTAGATGTGGAAACTTCTCTATCTAAATACCCATTAAGGGACTTGTTGTTCATCAAAAACTTTAAAACAATTAAATCACTCTGTGATAATATTATCACCCTCAATACAATTAAGGCATGGCGACTAGCCCGTAGGCTTGAAGGAAGGTCAAAACTAACATCAATTTACACCCCCATCTTGAACAATCCTGATTTCCAACCAGGATTGATGGATGCTGGCTTTAAGCTTTGGAGTGGCTATGGCATATATATGTTAAATGATCTATTCTCTAATAAGACGATAATGTCATTTAGTCAACTGGTTGAGAAATACAATATTCCCAGACAGCATTTTTTCCGTTATTTACAGATAAGACACTATATATTACAAAGTACAACTCTCACTGATAACTGTGAAACATCTCCCCTGGAGAGAGTGCTGTTTGGAACATATGGGACGATGTCTATTAGACTACTTTATGGAGCTCTGCGCACACTACCAGCTGTAGGCCTACAGGAGCTTAGAGAAAAATGGGAGACTGAGCTCTCTGTTACAATAAGAGATAATGAATGGCATGATATGTGGACCTATGCTAAAGCAATTTCAGTTTGTAACCGGGCTAAATCAATACAGTTCAAGATTTTACATAGAATGCACATATCTCCTAACCGCAGACATATGTTTAATCACACTTTGTCACCAATATGCCTCAAATGTAAAACAGAGATTGGTACTTTAACTCATTGCCTATGGTCATGTCATAAACTGTAGAGCTATTGGTCAGATGTTGTAATGGAAATGGAAAAGATACTGGGTGTGAGGGTAGAAATGGGACCTATGTCTCTTATTATGGGTCTTCCAGGCAGATTTGTGATGTCAAGGAATCAGAGACTTTACTGTATTCTAACATACGCAGCTATAAAAAATATTCTATTGCAATGGATCAGTGATAAGGTGCCTACTATTAAGGGTTGGCATGATGTATTGTTTGGCATGGTACCTCTAGAATATCTTACATGTGTAATACACTCAAAGTCAAACCAGTTCTTTAAGTTTTGGGAACCATATCTGAATTTTTTAGACCCGGATGTGTCTGATATTATGTTACAAGGATTTTTTGAAAGGTAATAGGAAATTGCTTGATGCTGTGTAACTGTCATAACTATGTTTTTGTAATAATTATTGTTTTGTGCATATAGCTGAGCCGTGTTGTGGTTGTGTGTTATGTTTATGTTTGTGTGTCTTTTCTAAAGTGAAAACCAATAAACATATTTCTAAAAATAAATAAATAAATTCACCGTCTTGAATGTTGTGCTTCCGATAATAGTTGCGGTCCCTTTAAGGAACCTGGTTATGTTTTGACACGCTGCTTTTCTGTTCATGCGCAGCGCCATGTTTGAGATATACTTAGTGTTAATAAAAACGACTCACGGCTCTGAGTCTGAAATGTGAGAAGTTGTCAGTTTTCTCATTACAAATGCAACTTCAACACTGGTGACCCCGACGTATCCAGAACGACATGGCCGCCAACACTGTGTCTCTAAAGCTCCCCGAATTCTGGGAATCTTCGGTGTCAGCGTGGTTCGCACAGACTGAGGCACAGTTCGCCTTGCGTGAGATCACCGCCGATGACACTAAATATTACTACGTGGTGTCTGCCCTCAGGAGTTCTACTGCATCGAGAGTGGTGAGCCTTCTTAAACGTCCTCCTGCAGAAAGGAAATATGATACACTGCAGGAACATTTACTTAAAACGTTCGAGCTGTCTGATGCTGAGAGGGCCAGCAGGCTTTTCTCCCTTCAAGGGCTGGGTGACAGCAAGCCCTCCGAACTCATGGACAGAATGCTCGATCTGCTCAGTGAACACAAACCGGATTTTCTTTTCCTGCACCTTTTCCTGCGCCAACTGCCTACTCAAGTGAGGGCTGCTTTAGCCAACACTGCCATCACTGATTGCCGAGAACTGGCGGCAGAGGCTGACAAATTTTTCCTGGCTAGTCAGCAGCACTGCGCAGCCGCCCTTCCTGCAGGTGCAGTGCCAGAAACGCCAAATGACCACATGCTCGCCGCAGCAGCAACCCCTCATCGGCAGCAGTCTTCAGGTTTATGTTTCTACCATGCCAAGTTTGGCCCCAAGGCTAAACGATGCCGTTCTCCGTGCAGCTTCAGTGGAGTGGGAAACGCCAAAGCCGGCGCTCACTAGTGGCCGTGAGCATCGGCCATGCTGGCAGACTGCTCTTCATCCACGATCCATCTCCAGCCGACGATTCCTCTGCGACACAGGGGCACAGTGGAGTCTATTACCTGCCTCACAGTTGGACGTGGTGGCTGACACTCACGGCCCCCCCATGGAAGCCGCCAATGGCAGCCCCATTCGCACATACGGCACTAGACACGTTGAACTGTGTTTTGGAGGCCAACGATTTAGCTGAGACTTTGTTACTGCCAAGGTTGCTGTTCCCCTCCTAGGGTCAGATTTTTTGTGTGCATATGGACTGTTGGTGGACGTGAAAAACCACCGCTTGATCGACGCCGTCACTTTTTGTTCTTATGCATGCACGCTCAGTGACTCTGACTCCATACATCTCTCTAGCATGCTGTCTCTCACGGACAGTTTCCAGCGGCTGCTCGCAGAGTTTCCAGCACTCACGCAGCCCAACTTTTCCGCCACTACTGCCAAACACGGTGTGGGGCACCACATCGCCACCACTGGTCCGCCTGTGTATGCCCACGCGCGACGCCTCGAGCCGACCAAGCTTGCTGTGGCAAAGGCGGAGTTCGAGGCCATGGAGCGCCTAGGGATTGTTCATCGCTCCAACAGTCCTTGGGCCTCTCCCCTGCACCTCGTCCCCAAACCTGGGGGTGGCTGGCGGCCTTGTGGAGACTACCGACGACTCAACGACGTGACAACGCCTGACCGCTACCCAGTTCCACACATACAGGATGTGTCAGCTCACCTGGCTGGCAAGATCATTTTTTCGAAGGTGGACCTAACCAGAGGATACCATCAGGTGCCCGTACGCCCCCTTGACATCCCGAAAACAGCAGTGATCATGCCATTTGGTTTGTTTGAGTACTTGCGCACACCGTTCGGGCTCAAGAATGCAGCTCAAACTTTCCAACAGCTCATGGACTCAGTGTTACGGGATCTCCCCTTCGTTTTCGTATACCTTGACGACATTCTCATGGCAAGTTCATCGCTTTCTGAACACCTGTCACACCTTCGCGCACTGTTCGAGTCACTCAGCGAGCATGGACTCATCATCAATACAGCAAAGTGCCAGTTCGGGCTCTCCACCATAGACTTTCTGGGACACTGAGTCACAAGGGACGGGCTCGTCCCTCTTCCATCAAAGGTGGAGGCCGTCGCCGCTTTCCCACACCCAGTCACAGTCAAAGCCCTACAGGAGTTTCTGGGCATGGTGAACTTTTACCATCATTTTCTCCCCAGGGCTGCCCAAATCATGCGACCCTTGTACGAGGCCCTGAAAGGTGGCAAGCCTAAGCATGCTGTGAACTGGACCCCGGACAGAGGCAAGGCCTTTGTTGACACTAAAGCGGCCCTGGCTAAGGCTGCCATGCTGGCCCATCCTGCCGCCTCTGCCCCAATCACATTTACCACAGATGCCTCGGACTACGCGGTGGGTGCGGTTTATGAACAGTGGGTTGGTCACGCCTGGCAGCCTCTTGCTTTTTTCAGCAGGCAATTGTGCCCCAGTGAACGGAAGTATAGCACCTTCAGCCGGGAGTTGCTTGGTGTGTACCTCGCCATCCGACACTTTCGTTCAATGCTGGAGGGGCTCCGGTTCACCGTTTTTGTGGACCACAAGCCACTGACTTTTGCCATGTCCGAAGTCACTGAGCCATGGTCTGGCCAGCAACAGCGGCAGCTGACTTACATTTCCGAGTTCATGACAGACATTGCACACGTCGCTGGAAAAAGCAACCATGTCGCAGACTGCCTCTCCCGTGCTGTTGCAGGGGCAGTCCACCTTGGCCTGGACTACAGCAGCATGGCAGCGGAGCAGGCCACAGACCCGGACGTGCAGGCTCTCCGGTCATCCGCTACGGGACTGCGACTGTGGGAGGTATCATTTAATGATGCTGGCACCACCCTGCTTTGCAACATCTCCATGGGCCCTCCTAGGCCTGTCATCCCTGCAAAGTGGAGGCGGCCTATTTTTGATGCCATACATGGTCTTTCACACCCAGGGACCAAGGCCTCACAACGGCTGGTGGCAGCCAAGTTTGTGTGGCATGGACTTAAAAAGGATGTGAGGGATTGGGCGAACATCTGCGTGGAGTGCCAACGTGCCAAAGTCCACTGGCACACCAAAGCTCCACTACAACAGTTTGAGGTACCGGAACGACGTTTCGACCATGTGAACATCGACCTGGTCGGCCCACTGCCTCCCTCACAGGGTTACACTCATTTGCTGACTATGGTCGACAGGACCACGTGGTGGGTAGAAGCTGTTCCACTGTCATCCATAACATCGGCTGACGTAGCACGGGCATTTATTGGCACTTGGGTATCCCGTTTCGGCACCCCCTCAGACATTTCCTCAGACCGCAGCGTACAGTTTATGTCTGAACTTTGGAATGCGGTCACTGAAAGCTTGGGAGTTAAACTCCACTGCACCACAGCCTACCACCCCCAGAGTAATGGCCTCTGTGAGTGTTTTCACAAATCAATGAAAGCCTCCCTGCGTGCCAGTCTGAAGGACAGCTCCTGGGTTGACAAACTCCCATGGGTCATGCTGGGCATCAGGACAGCGCCAAAGGAAGACCTCCAGTCCTCCTCGGCAGAGCTGGTCTATGGTCAGCCACTGCACATCCCAGGGGATTTCGTCCCCAGCACCACGACCCCTTGGTCAGCCACACTCCAGCGTTCTTCCCTTTTGGACAATGCCAGGCTGTTCGCGCCGAAGCCTACCTCCTGTCATGGTTTGCCGAACTCTCATGTCCCCAGTGGTCTTCAGTCAGCTGGCTATGTTTTCATTCATGTTGATGGTCACAGAGGACCACTCCGCCCACCTTACGAAGGCCCTTTCCGTGTTGTGGAGGCAGGGGACAAGCACTTTGTGGTAGACATTGGGGGCAAACCGGAGAGTGTGTCCGTGGATAGTCTTATACCAGCTCACCTGGATCTAGCCAAGCCAGTCGAGCTGGCCCAACCCCCAAAACGAGGATGACCTGTGGCTAGGCCCCCAGTTCCCGATCCTCTGCCATGCCACGTGGGGACACCGCGGACGGCCACTCAGGAGCCGATTCCGTGTTCCCCCATTCGGCGGAGCTGCTGTGGACGGTTGATTCGCCCCCCACATCGTTAATTTTTTTTTTAAATGTTTCTATTAGGGTGAATTCTGGGGGGACGTGTGTAGTGCACTCATGAATGTATGCATAATTCACCTTCACAACTGTGTTTGTTACAGCATTGCCATGCAGGTTTTGCTCAGCTGTTTGTTACAGCATTGTCATGCAGGTTTTGCTCAGCTCTTTGTTAAGCACTTGTTTATAAATTCACCATCTTGAATGTTGTGCTTCCGATAATAGTTGCGGTCCCTTTAAGGAACCTGGCTATGTTTTGACACGCTGCTTTTCTGTTCATGCGCAGCGCCATGTTTGAGATATACTTAGCGTTAATAAAAACGACTCACGGCTCTGAGTCTGAAATGTGAGAAGTTGTCAGTTTTCTCATTACAAACGCAACTTCAACAATATCTTCAATGTCCTCCACAGACGTTCCGGCAGGACAGGTGGGTTCCCCCGAACCCAGAAACTGTGTCAATTTTGTTAGGAGACCAGTTTATCAAATCCATGCTTTTTTAGTTTAGAAATTCAATGCAGAGAGAGTCTCTCAAAAAAAAAAAGGTATAGGCAGACAAGACGAAACAGAGCACAAGCAGGAAAAAAAGGAGAGGAGAGCAGAGAAATGCGACCGCCTTCCGTGAGAGCACTTATTGGAACATCCAGACAGTAAGGCATTACAATAATCCAACCTGGAGGTAACGAAAGCATGAGCTAGTTTTCTGCGTCATGTAGTGACGACAAATTTCTTATCTTAGCAATATTTCTGAGATGAAAGAAAGCTATCCGGGTAATGTTATCAATGTGAGTTTCGAATGAAAGACTGGGGTCAATAATCACTCCGAGGTCTTTTAGTGCTGCACGTGAAGAAACAGAAAGGCCATCCAGAGTTACTGTGTAATCAGAAAACTTACTTCTAGCTGTATGTGGTCCGAGTGTACAGGTAAGTACTTCAGTCTTGTCAGAGTGTTGCAATTCGGACGGGTGGGTGGAGCACAGAAGGACAGCAAGCCAGAACTGAGTTCAACAAAATCTCTTTATTTGGACACTTTACAGCAGGGGTCACCAAATTTTTTTCTCTGGGGGCCACATTGTCGTTCCTGACTGTAATGGGGGGCCGGGGTCGGATCAGCTATATAACATAGAATTGTATGACCCAGACAAATATAACCACCAGCAGGTCTCACTGTGTAGTAGAGATTACTAGCCTGGCACGGCCATCCACACTACTATATCCACACTACTATATCAACACTTGATTCCTGGCACATATTTGTTTATCTTTACTAGTGGTTTGCAAAAGTAGGAACCGAGTCTTCACACTTTGTTTTAATTTGAAATATCACAGATATTCCATTTATTTATTTTCTAACAAAAATAACATCAAAGCTGTCAAGGTAATAAACATCTGCCTAGTTGAAGTGATTGACACTGGCAAAGGTGAGTGGAAAATTATAAATTGTAGGTAGACCTGTTGATATTATTAATAATATTAATAATAATTGTGTGCAGCACTTAATAAAGGTCAAATAAATAGGCCTATAAAATAAATACATTTTTTTTTAAAGATATTTTTTTGGGCTTTTTGCACCTTTATTGGATAGGACAGTGTAGAGACAGGAAATGAGCGGGAGAGAGAGACGGGAAGGGATCGGGAAATGTCCTCGGGCTGGAATCGAACCCGGGTCGCCCGCATTCATGGTATGGCGCCTTAACCACCTGAGCCACGACGCCCCCATAAATACATTTTTAAAAAACAGTGAAATTATAATAATATGAGCAATAGATCAATAGATCACAGCAGTTGTGCTGTGTCCTGCACGTCATTGCTCTCATCCATGGCCAAAGCAAAAAACTCGAATTCTGACGCTTTCTCATTCAGCTGGTCATACACGTTGTCCCCCAAATCTTCGGTTCGCCTGGTCATAGTAGGTGCGGAGAGACTCACTGCGTTGAGCGCATCCTTCTTGTCGGGACACACCTCCTCGGCCACAGCAAGCATGCATACTTTAACAAAGTCCCCATCAGTAAACGGCTTTCCATGGATAGCTAGTAGGTGAGCTACCTTATAGCTAGCTCGGACAGCAGCCTGGTTGATCTGGGTTTGGCGAAGGAATACATTCTGTTGTGCAGCCAGTCCGCATTTCATCCTCCGAATCCTGTCTTCTCTTGTTTACCCTCGCAAACTGCGTCGTCACTACAAAACTCTTTGTGGCGGGTTTTGTAGTGACGACGCAGATTATATTCTTTGAAAACCGACACACTTTCTTTACATACAAGACAAACTGCACGGTCCTTACACTGAACGAAAAAATAATCGGTATTCCACTGTTCTTTAAAAACTCTGCACTCTGTCGCTTACCGCTAGCCATTTTGCTGTCCTGAACACTGACAGTTCTCTGTGCGTGCGCCGCCTGTCACTGCTTGATCGCAAGCATATGACGAAAATTCAGAAAATATGAATAGTTCATTTTATAACTAAATATCAATTTTAATTGATAAAATCAACAAAATACAAGATGCAGACATGTTATTATTTGCCTGTAGCAGTTCAGAGCAGGTGGGTGGAGCACAGAGGACGGCAGGACAGAGATCAGGTTCCAATTGAGTATTTATTTTCACACTTTGCAGTATAAACTTTACTCAGACATACACACACAACGAGTGTCGGTTCTGGGAAGAGCTCCTTCCGCTCTCGCTCTCCCTCCTCATATAGGGCGCGGTCACTGGGAAGACACACAAACACAGGTTAATTGCTCTCAGGTGAAGTGATTCTGCCACTTACCTTCCCTGACTCCGCCCTCCTGTCACAGACCGGCACTTGACCACGCCCCCGCTGCCACATACCCCCACCGCCCGACTCAGGCCGGGCGCCTGTCCGGCCTGCAGCCGACTCCCCCCCCCCTTGACGGGAGAGGAAGTCCACCACGACCATCTGCGCCCCCGGCCTGTGGACCACCTTGAAGTTGAAGGGTTGGAGTGCCAGATACCAACGGGTGATCTGCGCGTTGGCATCCTTCATGCGGTGGAGCCACTGGAGGGGCACGTGGTCCGAACAGAGGGTGAAAGGGCGCCCCAGCAGGTAGTAACGGAGGGTGAGGACCGCCCACTTGATCGCCAGGCACTCCTTTTCAATCGTGCTGTAGCGCCCCTCACGCACTGACAGCTTCCGACTGATGTAAAGGACCGGGCGGTCCTCCCCCTCCACCTGCTGGGACAAAACGGCCCCCAGCCCCCTGTCCGACGCATCCGTCTGTAACATAAAAGGGAGAGAGAAGTCAGGGGAGTGTAAAAGTGGCCCCCCACACAGTGCAGCCTTTACCTCAGAGAAAGCCCGTTGACACTGCTCCGTCCACTGGACCGGATCTGGCGCCCCCTTTTTAGTGAGGTCAGTCAGCGGGCTGGTGACGTCCAAATAATTAGGTATAAACCTACGATGTAAGCCAGCCAGCCCCAGGAACTGTCTCACCCCCTTTTTGGTCTTGGGCCTCGGGCAGGCCACAATCGCTGCTGTCTTATTAATTTGGGGACGCACCTGCCCGTTGCCCAAGTGGAAGCCCAGATACCGTACTTCCACCCGCCCAATCGCACACTTCTTTGGGTTGGCTGTGAGTCCCGCCCGCCTCAGTGACCTAAGGACGGCCCTCAGGTGTTACAGGTGCCGCTGCCAGTCATTACTATAAATGATATCATCTAAATACGCGGCCGCATAGGTGGTGTGGGGCCGGAGGACCCTGTCCATCAGCCGCTGAAACGTAACGGGCGCCCCAAACAGCCCAAACGGAAGTGTGACAAACTGGTGTAAGCCGAACGGTGTGGAAAAGGCCGTTTTCTCCCGGGATAATGGAGTCAAGGGGATCTGCCAATATCCCTTCGTCAAATCCAGTGTCGAGTAAAAGCGAGCCGTGCCTAGTTGATCGAGCAGCTCATCAATACGAGGCATTGGGTACGCATCGAATTTAGACACCGCGTTGACTTTTCTATAGTCCACACAGAACCGGACCGAGCCGTCGGCCTTGGGAACCAAGACCACCGGGCTGCTCCAGTCACTGTGGGACTCCTTGACGATGCCCATTTCGAGCATGGCCTGAAGTTCTTCCCGAACCACCTTTTTTTTGTGTTCGGGTAGCCTGTAAGGGCGGCCACGCACTACCACCCCCGGGGGCGTCTCTATGTGGTGTTCTATGAGGTTAGTGCGACCGGGCAGGGGCGAGAACACATCCGAAAACTCGGCCTGCAACTGGGCGACCTCCGTGAGTTGGGTCGGGGAGAGGTGGTCTCCACAGGGGACCGGAGAGGTACGTGATGCCAATGTCCCTTTTTGAACCTCCGGCCCCAGCTCCGCCTTCTCCGGAACTACCAACACCAACGCCACGGGGACCTCCTCGTTCCAGAGTTTCAGCAGATTGAGGTGGTAGATCTGTAGCGTCCCACCCCTGTCTGTTCGCCTCACCTCATAGTCGACGTCCCCGACTCGCCGTGTGACCTCAAAGGGCCCTTGCCACTTGGCGATCAATTTGGAGCTCGACGTGGGCAACAGTACGAGTACTTTATCTCCCGGTGTGAACTCTCTAAGGCGCGTACCCTTGTTGTACAGGCGGGCTTGCTGTTCCTGGGCCTGCCGCAAATTCTCCTGAGTTAGGTGGGTGAGCGTGTGGAGTTTTGCGCGCAGGTCCATAACGTACTGAATTTCGTTCTTACTTTGTGAAGGTCCCTCCTCCCAATTTTCCCGCAGCACGTCCAGGATGCCGCGCGGCTTACGCCTATATAATAATTCGAATGGGGAGAACTCCGTGGAGGCTTGGGGGACCTCTCGCACTGAGAACAGCAAGGGTTCGAGCCACTTATCCCAATTACGTGTGTCCTCACTTATGAATTTCTTAATAATATTTTTGAGGGTGCGGTTGAACCGTTCCACTAAACCGTCCATTTGTGGGTGATATACGCTGGTGCGGCTTAATCCCCAATAACCCATACAGTTCGCGCAGTGTTCGTGACATAAACGTAGTGCCTTGGTCAGTCAGAATCTCTTTGGGGATTCCAACTCGGGAGATGACGCGGAAGAGTGCCTCTGCAATACTGCGTGCTGAGATATTGCGCAGAGGCACTGCTTCCGGGTATCGTGTTGCATAGTCCACCAGAACTAATATAAAGCGGTACCCTCGTGCTGACCGATCTAATGGCCTGACGAGATCCATCCCAATTCTCTCAAACGGGGTCTAGATTAACGGTAGAGGGCGCAAAGGTGCTTTTGGAATGGCGGCTGGATTTACTAACTGGCATTCGCGGCATGCCGTACACCACCTACGGACATCGCCGCGAATCCCCGGCCAATAGAATCGGGCCATTATTCGGGCTAGTGTTTTATCCTGCCCTAAGTGTCCAGCCATGGGATTAAAGTGAGCCACCTGGAATACCAATTCCCAGCGGCTCTTTGGAATCAAAAGCTGCGTGACTCGCTCTTTAGTTTGAGTGTCCTGCGTCACTCGGTATAATCTATTCTTCATAATCGCGAAGTAGGGGAAGGACGGGGTGGCATTCGGCGGGAGCGTTTGACCATCGATTACTCTCACTTGGTCAATTGCATGCCGCAGAGTCTCGTCTCGCGACTGCTCTAATGGGAAATCCGCGAGGGATTCCCCAATAGAGAGAGGAGGAGCCGGCGGCTCCTCACTCTGACGCGGAGATGACGTAGACGGCTCTGTGACAGCTGCCCCCGCCAAAGCGACACCGGGACCTCCCCCTGTCAACTGGCAGGACCCACTCTCTACTAGGCGCGTCATTAAACCCCGAAATCCCGGCCAATCAGTCCCCAAAATTAAAGAGTGGGTAAGGCAAGGATTAACCGCCGCCTTCACTATAAATTTTTCCCCTCTGAAAATAATGTGGACCAACACCAAAGGGTAGCAGTGAACATCCCCGTGCACACACAACACCCTCACCCCTTGTGCTCCCCCCAATGCCTCGTTTTGAACCAGGCTTTGGCGAATTGAGGTCTGATTACAACCAGAATCCACCAACGCCTGATATGTAGCCCCTTGGATACTCACCGGTATGCGATATGCTCTGGCCCGATCGAGGGCGGCCTCTGGCGCGTCGGGGATCCGAACCTCCACGCCCACTTCCATTGTCGTGCACTGCTGTTGAAGGTGGCCCAGCTCCCCGCAGCGCCAGCCAACCGGCCCGGGCTTTCCCTCTGCACCGGTGATCTGGGGTTCACTCACCTGAGGTGGGGGAGAGACAGACACAGAAGGGAGAAATGGGAGGGCATCGCGGGTGCGGCGGGCCAGCTGGGGTGGGGCCGGCCCCCGCCTCCGCGGTGGGGGAATGGGGCGAGGACGGGACACAGGAGGAGGGAGAGAGAAGAGGAGAGAAGAGATGCCATCTGCCGTCCTGCCGCCGAGACAGCCGCCGCCAAATTGTCCTCCGCCAGCTCGACTGCCTGATCCAGCGACGCCGGGCGGTGGCACTGGACCTACTCCGCAGTTCCTGTTGGCAAGCGAGCAACGAACTGTTCCAGCGCCACCTGGTCGAGGATTCCTTCGGCGTCGCGGTTGTTGGCCCTCAGCCACCACCAGCAGGCGTCCCGGAGCTGCTGGCTAAACGCGAACGGCCGGCCGACTTCCTCCAAGCGCAGCGCGCGGAAGCGCTGGCGCTGCTGTTCTGGAGTGCGCCCCACGCGCTGGAGGACGGCCCGGAGGAGGTCCGTGTAGGCCAGCCGGCGGTCGGCAGGGAGCTGTAGCGCGGCCAGCTGTGCTTCTCCTGTGAGCAAGGGGAGGAGGCGCGCCGCGCGCTGCTCCATCGGCCACCCCGAGGCTTCGGCGACTTGCTCAAAGAGCGTGATGAATGCCTCGGGGTCATCCTGCGGGCCCATCTTGGTGACAGTGAGGGGAGACGGGCCCGCGGTAGGAGCGCTGGTGGACCCCGCCGACGCGAGGAGGTGCCGGAACGCCTGTCGATCTTCTTGTTGGGCCAACACCAGGGCCTCGAACTGCTCTTCTTGCTCCTTTCGGAGGGTGAGTAGCGCCTGGTGCTGGCTTTGCTGGGCCGTGACAAGGGCATGGACCAGTTCAGCAAACGGGGAGGACTCCATGGGGCTGTGAGGCTGCTGTGCTCCAGGTTCCGGGTTTCAGCACCACTGTGGCAGTTCAGAGCAGGTGGGTGGAGCACAGAGGACGGCAGGACAGAGATCAGGTTCCAATTGAGTATTTATTTTCACACTTTGCAGTATAAACTTTACTCAGACATACACACACAACGAGTGTCGGTTCTGGGAAGAGCTCCTTCCGCTCTCGCTCTCCCTCCTCATATAGGGCGCGGTCACTGGGAAGACACACAAACACAGGTTAATTGCTCTCAGGTGAAGTGATTCTGCCACTTACCTTCCCTGACTCCGCTCTCCTGTCACAGACCGGCGCTTGACCACGCCCCTGCTGCCACATAGCCAAAAAGCAATTTTAAAAAATAGGCCATGACCACTTTTGGGGATTGCCTCATAGGGCCGGTTCAAGTGGTGGGGGGCAGAGGGGCTGGGGGGCTGGTCAAAGGGGGGTGGCGGGCCGGAGTCGGCCCGCGGGCCGTAGTTTGATGACCCCTGCTTTACAGTGACGTTATTCTCTCAGCCACGCATGCACACGCGCGCGTGCGCGCGCACACACAGGTCGTCTGGTTGGGGCAGTGTTGCCAGATAAGAAATATGCAAGTATCGTACCAAAACCTCAAAATTATCATTTTTTGTGAGAAATTATTGTACACAAACAAAACACATACAATATAGTTATTTTAGCTGTATTTTAATTTCCAAAGAATATTACTTAAATTTTTAAACAGTAATTCGCAATATTCCCGTAGTAGAGAGAAAACTATGACACAAAGAGAAAGTAAATGCACAATTACCGTAAGACTAGAAAGATTCGAATTCAACCTCCAGGTTGCTGTCGTCATCCAATGCCACGCTCACTTGTGCAGATGTTGTTGGTTGGGTAATCCTGTCACGGTAGAGATTGGATGCCGTCATGGACCGCAGCATGGTGTTCATCGGTTTGAAGGCATGGCACCCACCAGCATTCCTCACACACTCTGATGTGTGCACAAGTCCATTCAGAGTGTCTGTAATGAGCCGGTTTTGTGATTTTGTTTTTATGAGATTGACTTTGGAAAAACTCGCTCACATGATGCATTGGAGTGGGGAAACACAAGCACATCCAGGGAAACACAAGCACATACATCTGTGTACATGGGCGCCGCCAGGGGGGGAAAGGTTAGAACAATTCTAGGGGCCCAGCACTGCCATGGGGCCCTTTAAGGGGCTGATAATATGCTTTTAATGATTTTAATAAGACTTTTGAAATAACAACAATGCAATATTCCATCTGGTAAAATGAGCTAATTGAACAAGGTTGTCTATTTCTTGAGTTCTTCAACATATTGTCATTTAACCCTCCCCCTTTTGTAAAATGGTACGGTCCAGTTCTGGTAGAAGCGCAATGTGTTAAATCTGTGTGCTGATCAGTGCAACGCTACTTGCTGCTGTGTCGCGGTGCAGCAGCCAGCCAGCCAGCAGTGGAGTGCGTACAGTCTATGATCGCTAAATATGAAGACTGGCTGTCAAAAACGTAAAGAAAGGCAGCTGAAAGCTGAGAGGGACCGGAGAGGCAGGCAACTGGTCACTCAGTTTTTCCCAAAGAAAGGTAGCTATCACTCACGTGTGTGTTCAAAATATTAGCGAATGGTAAATGAACAGTATGAACGTGGTTGGATTAGCCTATCAAGAGAACACTTTTACAGTTTGTACAGTGACATTTTTTCCATTTTAATAACTGAACTGACTTGTGTGATAAACAAGATGAAATATTACGTTATGTTGGTGCTAATAACTAGTGCTAATAACCAGTTTCATAACTAATGGGGTGCCCTAAATATGCACAGATTCAGCCTCAGGGGGACCTCCGCCCTACCAAACCACTGAACCCCCCCTTTGGAGAAGGAGGTAAGCAGCAATACAACCCATAAATGCTTTAGGATTGAAGTTTTTAATGAGCGAGCGCCATATACAGTTTGCTAGATTAAAGTGTTGCTAATAACAGACACCAGTCAAGTGTTTGACATGGTTATGTGTGTGGAATGTTCACACGTTCTAAACCATTGGTTTCAAATTGAGGAGCTGGAGAAAGCGCAGCACACATAAAAGAGGGATAGAGGTTACAACATATGAAGAAATACGTACGTAATTGATCAAATTGAAATGTCACTCAGTGTCACTTTGAAATAAATTTATAATAAGATGTTTCCTGTCTTTTATGGGTAATATTTGTACTAATTGTCCTAGCACAAGAAGGCATGTGGCAAATTCTTGAATTTTCATTTGTGATTGTAAATGCACCAGAATTAGTCACTGACCAGTTTTCATCTAGTCCCTGGTAGGTTAATACATAAAATGCAATAACAAAGTCACAAACTCAAGGTCCATGGGCTATTAAAAGTCAAATAATGACAATAGTGCAATTGTGACGAGGGTGGGCAAAGTTGGGGGGCCCAAAATTCTAATCTTTCATGGGGCCCAAAATTTCTGGTGGCGCCCCTGTCTGTGTATGTCTTTTGATGGCGCCTGAGTGGAAAGCCTGCGAAATGATTCTTGGGGGTCAGAGAGAGAGAGGGATGCATGCTTGGACAACCACCTGAAAACTTTGAAATTATCGTACATTTCAGATTTTTTCCCATTATTGATCGTACAGAGGGCAAATCGTACAAATCGGCTTATCGTACAAATACGACAATTATCGTATATCTGGCAACACTGGGTTGGGGAGAGAGTTCTCTTCTTCTGCTCTCTCTCTCCTTATATAGGGCGCGGTCACTGGGGAAGACACACAAACACATGTTAACTGACATCAGGTGCAGTGATTCTGCCACTTACCTTCCCTGACTCCGCCCTCCGGTCACAGACCGACGCTTGACCACTCCCCCTGTCACGGAGTGAGCCGTGACGCTCGCGCGCACACACCTTTACACACACACACACACACACACACACACACACTTCTCACGCAAGCGCACAGGCAGCAATGTTCAAACATCTTGGCTGACCTGTCGCTGTGAGTTGCACTTCATTTCCATTACTGTTTTCTGTATGGGTATTACTGGTGTTCAAGCATTTCATACTCCACCATTTGCCATAGTTTCTAACGAGAGCAGCATTTGTTACGAGTGCAGGGAAAGGCCTACCGGCATTCCAGTAACATTTGTTTGGCTCCACTCATATGTAAAACGTATCACACATTTCTAAGCATTTTCATCTCCCATCTGTTAAGCATTGTCTATGGTCTAGGAAACACACGTACAAACCGGTTATTTTTAACGTCAAGTTTATTTAGTTCTAGCATTTTTATAACACAAAACAGTTTTCAGTAACTCATCATGCGAACTCCACATACTTCCGGTTTGTTGCGAGAAACCGAGGGACTGTACCATTGGCTTGTTATGGAGGGGTTTCGCGGGTGTTTGGTAGAACGGACTATTTTAACGGGGGTGTTTTACTGGTGTTGGGGAAACATGTATTTTACTATGCACTGAAGGGTTTTTGGTTAATGAAAATTATTTTGGATGTTTGTATGTTTTGTGGTTGTTTTTTTAAATTGTTATTTTGTATTTAGGATGTCATTATTTAGTTGAATGATTAATTTTGCAATTTGGGCTCAACTGTGGGAGGGGCTGCGGGTATGTAAGCTCTGCAGTAGCTCCAGAGCCTCAGTTGTGGTTGGAACTAGAGTCCTGCACTCCCGCGGGACCCGACGCAAAGCAGTGCGGCGCGGGACAAATTTTGAAAGCTCATTGCGGGCGGGCGGAAGGGGGAGTGCACAATGCGGGAGTGGGTGGGAGAGGTGATAAGCTGCAGTCCCGCTAACTAAAAACGTGTTTAAAATAAAATTTATAAATTATTAATTTATGTCTATCATATATAATTTGTACTGGATATTTTATTTGGCATTAATAAAAATATTTTAAGATGCCTAAATTTGCTGATGTGATCTAATCTCGCGTACGTTTCCGATTCCTTTCCGCTCTTCCGTGTTTGAGATCTCCGATCATGGCAGAAGAGCAGAGCTCCTCTAGTGAAGCTCACAGTGCTTCAGAAGTAAGTGCTGCTTTAAAAAGAGGTATATTTACCGTTAAAAAGTCAAGAGTCCTGAAATCAGACATTTGGAAGTCGTTCTCACTCGTTTACGCCACAGAGGGAAATCAGCTGCCCTTTGCTTGTTGTGATAAGTGCCAAAAGGTTCTGACATACAACGGCCATAAATCAGGTACATCAGGCCTGAATCACCATGTATGTACTGTCTTAAAAGGACAACAATTGTTGGAGTTCAGAGGGAACAATGCAAAAGTGACAGATGCGTTGAAGGCAAAGACCGTGGAGAAATGCGTTGATTTTGTTGCTGCGGACCTCCGCCTGTATGACAGCATCGCTGGTCGGGGATTAGTTCAGTTAGCCCAACACTTAGTTAACACGGCAGCCACAATAGGCAAATTCGATGTGCGAGATATTCTGCCCCATCCAACAACTGACAATAAACAAGACCATCCGAACACATCTGAAAACATCGTGGTTTGAACTGTGTTGGTTCAGACCAAGTTGGTACTACAGCTTTGGGAAACAGTCATTTTTTGGATGTTAGTTAGTTCAAACTTGCATCGTACCATATTGGTTTAATGCTAACTTGGTTGGTTATTTGGGAGACGCACCCCTGAATGTGAGCTGTAGATATTTATGCTCAAATCTGCTCAAAGTAGGGGGCGGGGCACTGTGCAAGCTGTGTCTTTAAATTATATTAATTTATTATAGGCCTACTTGTATTTCCTGGAATGTAAATGTGAGGAGTGACATATAAACTATGTGCAATGTACAATATTCTTAATAACCACTGTAGATTTTGGTAGGTGTGTTGGGTATCTCTGTAAAGCCTTAGCTGCGCATGCCGCCTGGCAACGCGCACCCTCGCTACGTGCGCTAGGTGAAGGATCGGTCAGTGGAGAGCTCAGCTAAGCTCAGCATATTTAATTCCCCAAGCCAATGACAAGAACTTTCGTGAGAAATAACGCGAACATCTGCATCATGTGGGATTTGCGGGCAGAAGCGGGACAAAATATGGTAGGCAGGAGCGGGACTGAAAATCATAATTCTTTGCAGGCAGGAGCAGGACTGCACAATGCGGGAGCGGGACTGAAAATTCTGTCCTGCGCAGACTTCTAGTTGGAACGTCTTGTTTGAAGGTACTGTGGTTTGGCTGACTAATAGTTTTGTTCAAGGTCTTTTTGATTTAGTCTGGCAAACTTGAAGCCTCTTTATTTTTGTGTTTTCTTATTTTGTTTGTATAGTTTTCTTTTTGGCAATTTGAACCTTTGGTTGGCGCACTGTAAATATTTGCACTATTTTAAGAAAAGTTTTGAAAATAGAAAAAATAAAAAATATATTTTTGGAGGAAGAAGTTTTCCGGCTCTCTGTCTGCTCCACCGCCGTCCATCCTTGCAACACCCCCGCTGCCACACAGAGTTAATCAGAAGGAAGTTAATAAGCATTCAGTGTCTAATGTCCTTTAAACATTCCTCAATTCTATTAAGCTGGTGTCTCTCATCTGGTTTTGCAGAAACATACAACTGTGTGTCATCAGCATAACATTGGAAACTAATACAATGTTTACGAATAATATCACCCAGAGGTAACATGCAATATATAAAGAAAAAAGCAGTGGAACCAAGACAGAACCTTGTGGAACACCAAACTTTACCTCAGTATGTCTAGAAAAATCACCATTTACAGTGGTGCTTGAAAGTTTGTGAACCCTTTAGGATTTTCTATATTTCTGCATAAATATGACCTAAAACATCATCAGATTTTCACGAGTCCTAAAAGTAGATAAAGAGAACCCAGTTAAACAAATGAGACAAAAAATATTGTACTTGGTCATTTATTTATTGAAGAAAATGATCCAATATTGCATATCTGTGAGTGGCAAAAGTATGTGAACCTTTGCTTTCAGTATCTGGTTTGAGCCCCTTGTGCAGCAATAACTGCAACTAAACATTTGCAGTAACTGTTGATCAGTCCTGCACACCAGCTTGGAGGAATTTTAGCCCATTCCTCCGTACAGAACAGCTTCAACTCTGGGATCTTGGTGGGTTTCCTCACATGAACTGCTTGCTTCAGGTCCTTCCACAACATTTCGAATGGATTAAGATCAGGGCTTTGACTTGGCCATTCCAAAACATTAACTTTATTCTTCCTTAACCATTCTTTGGTAGAACGACTTGTGTGCTTAGGGTTGTTGTCTTGCTGCATGAACCATCTTTTTTTGAGATTCAGTTCATGGACAGATGTCCTGACATTTTCCTTGAGAATTCACTGGTATAATTCAGAATTCATTGTTCCATCAACGATGGCAAGTCGTCCTGGACCAGATGCAGCAAAACAAGTCCAAACCGTGATACTACCACCACCATGTTTCACAGATGGGATAAGGTTCTTATGCTGGAATGCAGTGTTTTCCTTTCTCCAAACATAACACTTCTCATTTAAACCAAATATTTTATTTTCGTCTCATCCATCCACAAAACATTTTTCCAATAGCCTTCTGGATTGTCCACATGATCTTTAGCAAACTGCAGACGAGCAGCAATATTCTTTTTGGAGAGCAGTGGCTTTCTCCTTGCAACCCTGCCATGCACACCATTGTTGTTCAGTGTTCTCCTGATGGTGGACTCATGAACATTAACATTAGCCAATGTGAGAGGGGCCTTCAGTTGCTTAGAAGTTACCCTGGGGTCCTTTATGAACTCGGAGACTATTAGATGCCTTGCTCTTGGAGTGATCTTTGTTGGTCGACCACTCCTGGGGAGGGTAACAATGGTCTTGAATTTCCTCCATTTGTACACAATCTGTCTGACTGTGGATTGGTGGAGTCCAAACTCTTTAGAGATAGTTTTTTTCACCTTTTCCAGCCTGATGAGCATCAACAATGCTTTTTCTGAGGTCCTCAGAAATCTCCTTTGTGCATGCCATGATACACTTCCACAACCATGTGTTGTGAAGATCAGACTTTGATAGATCCCTGTTCTTTAAATAAAACAGGGTGCCCACTCACACCTGATTGTCATCCCGTTGATTGAAAACACCTGACTCTAATTTCACCTTCAAATTAACTGTTAATATTAGAGGTTCACATACTTTTGCCACTCACAGATATGTAATATTGGATCATTTTCCTCAATAAATAAGTGGCCAAGTATAATATTTTTGTCTCATTTGTTTAACTGGGTTCTCTTTATCTACTTTTAGGACTTGTGTGAAAATCTGTTGATGTTTTAGGTCATATTTATGCAGAAATATAGAAAATTCTAAAGGGTTCACAAACTTTCAAGCACCACTGTACATCAAC
Organism: Neoarius graeffei; assembly: GCF_027579695.1. Classification (NCBI taxonomy): domain Eukaryota; kingdom Metazoa; phylum Chordata; class Actinopteri; order Siluriformes; family Ariidae; genus Neoarius; species Neoarius graeffei. Next base: position 66,778,930 of record NC_083575.1, read on the forward strand.
ATTTCATGACTATCAGGGTGAGAGCCACCGGTCAAGAGTCGTTCATGCTCCTTACTGCTGCACACTTGGGCACTGGGACGATGGAAGATGTCTTCAGGCACACTGGCACCACAGCCTGGGAAAAGGTGTTAAAGATGTCTGTCCACACCTCCGTGAACTCATGTGCGCAGGCCTTCAGGACCCTCCCTGGGATGTTGTCTGGTCCTGCTGCCTTGCGGGGGTTGACGTGCTGCAGAGTCCTCCTCACGTCATCTGCTGACACACTGAATGATGGTAGCTCACCCTCTGGGATAGTGAGCCTAGTGCAGGTAGGGGGGTCGGCAGGTTCAAAACGGGCATAGAAGGCGTTGAGGGCATCTGGCAGGGATGGGTCCCGAGGACACTCAGCATTCTTCCTGTTATAGGCTGTGGTTGCCTTTATGCCTTGCCACATGCTCCGAGGGTTGTTGGATGCAAAGTGGCCCTGGATTTTGTTAGCATGTGCTCTTTTTGCCCATGTCACACCCGCTTGGAGGTCTCTCCTCGCCACTCTCAGTGCCAGTGCATCTCCAGACCTGAAAGCTGTATCACGTGCTCTCAGGAGACGCTGAATCTCACCATTCATCCATGGCTTCTGGTTGGGATGTATGGTGATGTTCTTGGTGGTGGTGACGTCATTGATGCGTTTCTGGATGAAGCCGGTGATGGCTGAGGTGTACTCCTCCAGATCTACACCTTCACCGGTGGTAGCAGCTTCCCTGAAGACCCACCAGTCCATCCACTCAAAGCAGTCCTCCAGTGCAGGGACTGCTGTGCTGGGACATGCAGTGATGGTCTTCCGTGTTGGCTGGTTGTTTTTCAGCACAGGTTGATGGGCAGGGACCAGCAGGATGGAGATGTGATCAGAGAAGCTCAGGTGGGGCCGTGGCAGCGCAGCATACGCACCCTGCTTGCTGGTGTAGACCTGGTCCAGAGTATTGCCTCCCCTGGTTGCAATGTCTATGTTCTTATAAAACCAGGGCAGGCAGTTCATCAGGCAGCTCCGTCAGCGCCATGCCGACATGTGTGCTTGGAGGAATGTAAACAATCACCAGCAGCACTACCGTAAACTCCCGAGGCAGTTAATGCGGGCGGCACTTTTTCATTTTTTATTCTTTATTTATTATTATTTTAAACTTTGTGTGGAAATGTGTGTCTGTTTGTATTTATCATGTATGCTACTTTTGCAAAACAAATTGCCCTTTGTGGGACAAATAAAGCATTGCTTACTTACTTAAGTGACATAAACTCCACAGATTCAGAGCAATGCTGGCTTACCAGGACGCAGTTTGTGCACCAGTTCTTGTTGATACAGTGGTGCTTGAAAGTTTGTGAACCCTTTAGAATTTTCTATATTTCTGCATAAATATGATCTAAAACATCATCAGATTTTCACACAAGTCCTAAAAGTAGATAAAGAGAACCCAGTTAAACAAATGAGACAAAAATATTATACTTGGTCATTTATTTATTGAGGAAAATGATCCAATATTGCATATCTGTGAGTGGCAACAGTATGTGAACCTTTGCTTTCAGTATCTGGTGTGACCCCCTTGTACAGCAATAACTGCAACTAAACGTTTCCGGTAACTGTTGATCAGTCCTGCACACCGGCTTGGAGGAATTTTAGCCCATTCCTCCATACAGTACAGCTTCAACTCTAGGATATTGGTGGGTTTCCTCACATGAACTGCTCACTTCAGGTCCTTCGACAACATTTCCATTGGATTAAGGTCAGGACTTTGACTTGGCCATTCCAAAACATTAACTTTATTCTTCTTTAACCATTCTTTGGTAGAACGACTTCTGTGCTTAGGGTCGTTGTCTTGCTGCATGACCCACCTTCTCTTGAGATTTAGTTAATGGACAGGTGTCCTGACATTTTCCTTTAGAATTCGCTGGTATAATTCAGAATTCATTGTTCCATCAATGATGGCGAGCCATCCTGGCCCAGATGCAGCAACACAGGCCCAAACCATGATACTACCACCACCATGTTTCACAGATGGGATAAGGTTCTTATGCTGGAATGCAGTGGTTTTCTTTCTCCAAACATAATGCTTCTCATTTAAACCAAAAAGTTCTATTTTGGTCTCGTCCGTCCACAAAACATCTTTCCAATAATCTTCTGGCTTGTCCACGTGATCTTTAGCAAACTGCAGATGAGCAGCAATGTTGTTTTTGGAGAGCAGTGGCTTTCTCCTTGCAACCCTGCCATGCACACCATTGTTGTTCAGTGTTCTCCTGATGGTGGACTCATGAACATTAACATAAGCCAATGTGAGAGAGGCCTTCAGTTGCTTAGAAGTTACCCTGGGGTCCTTTGTAACCTCGCCGACTATTACACACCTTGCTCTTGGAGTGATCTTTGTTGATCGACCACTCCTGGGGAGGGTAACAATGGTCTTGAATTTCCTCCATTTGTACACAACCTGTCTGACTGTGGATTGGTGGAGTCCAAACTCTTTAGAGATGGTTTTGTAACCTTTTCCAGCTTGATGAGCATCAACAACGCTTTTTCTGAGGTCCTCAGAAATCTCCTTTGTCTGTGCCATGATACACTTCCACAAACATGTGTTATGAAGATCAGACTTTGATAGATCCCTGTTCTTTAAATAAAACAGGGTGCCCATTCACACCTGATTGTCATCCCATTGATTGAAAACACCTGACTCTAATTTCACCTTCAAATTAACTGCTAATCCTAGAGGTTCACATATTTTTGCCACTCACAGATATGTAATATTGGATCATTTTCCACAATAAATAAATGGCCAAGTATAATATTTTTGTCTTATTTGTTTAACTGGGTTCTCTTTATCTACTTTTAGGACTTGTGTGAAAATCCGATGATGTTTTAGATCATATTTATGCATGAAATATAGAAAATTCTAAAGGGTTCATAAACGTTCAAGCGCCACTGTATAAGCACAGAGTCCTCCACCACGGCTTTTCCCTGATCGCGGTCGGCGCAGAAGAAAAGTAGTCCATCCAGGTGGTACACGGAGTCTGGCATGTTGTCGTTCAGCCAGGTCTCGGTGATCAGGAAAGCACAGCAATTCCTCATCTCCTTGTGGAAGTTCAGTCTCAGCCTAAACAGTTCGATCTTGTTGTCCAGAGAGCGGACATTAGACAGGAACAGAGTTGGAAGAGCAGGTCTGTTGTTAGCCCCCTCTTCTGCCTCCGGGCGCACAGTTGTCTCCTTGCGCGCTGCTGCTTTGTTTTCCTTCATCTACTCTCCTTTAGCAGCCCAAAACGTCCTAATGCTGCCTTGACATCTGGTTTCAGTCCCACATTCAGGTTCCCCAGAATAATTAGGTCCTGTGCGCTGTATTTTAGCCTCAGTTTGTTGCAGGGCTCTACACTAACTTTTTTTTTTTCAGGAGCACACGTGCTCCTAAGTTAAAAATTTTAGGAGCACAGGGAAAAAATGGGGGCACAAGCACAAGTAGGTTTTCATTTTAAAGGTTTATTGCAGCGCAAACCTTAGACACACCAACACATAAAACGCAAAATGAGAATGAATGAATGAACGAATGAATAAATGAACAAACAATAGCTAAACAGAGAGCAGAGCTCAGCAGAGCTAATAACATCATCAAGGACAGCTCCCACCCTGGCTCTGAGTTCTTTGACTTGCTGCCCTCAGGCAGGCGTTACAGGTGAATCAAAGCAAGGACCAACAGACTCAACAGCAGTTTTTTCCCACAGGCCATAACCACGCTGAACAATTAGCCTTTTTCACATTACTTCACTTATCTGTTTTCAGCCTTTTGAATGGAAGAAGAGGTATGCGGTGGCAACACATGTTAACAAAACTGTGTCATTCACAGATAAGATTGATAATAATATTGCGCATTGTTGTTTATCATTACGTATTGTTAGCGACCATTCCAGTCACCTATCTGCCTTGTTTTGGAAAGGAAGTTTACTGACTTTCTATGGTTGCTACTTGTTAGCCAGCAGATTAGCATGCCGCCTCTTCTTCCATTCAAAAGGCTGAAAACGGATGTGAGGTTCTTCTGCAAGTGACGTAATGTGAAAAAGGCTAATTACATGCACTGACTGATGCCACTTCTGGCAGGTGCAAAAATGCACCAACAAGGACCTAAAAGGACATTATTCTCACACTCTTACCTGATACAGTGCAATACTTATTACAGTGCAATACTTATTACAGTGCAACCTCACAGAGCAACTTTTTAGTTTTTATAGCTTTTGTATATTTTATATTTCTACACTTTTACATCCATACCCAATACAATACAATATACAGTGCAATATCCTGAGTTTTGTAGCTGAACTGAGTTTCTATAACTAATATGCAATTAACATCTGCAACTCAACATGCCCAGTTGTATATATATTCTTTGTTTTTCTGCTGTGTTGTGACATGCACCATTTGTATATACTGTATATTATTTGTTTTTCTGCTGTGTTGTATGTTCCCATCTAAATGTTTGCACTGGGGTGTGTGCTTTCCATCTCATTATATAATTTTCCCGCACCTTCTCCCATCGTTGTAGCTTTCTTCACTACACTTTCTTCCTCGTTCTTTTATTCTTGTTTCCACCATCATTGCTTTTAAAAAACGCCGTTATTCTCTGCATAGCGAATATATTTCTCAGCTCAGTCCGAACCAGCTCTCAGTTGAATGATCTGATGAATCCCTAAAAAGCACTTTTCCCACCTAATGCCACACCCACAACATACAACCGTGGGAAAGAGGGGCAATCACAGAAAGATGAGTAGAAAACGGGAAATGTTATGGGGGATATTTATTGTGATAGTAGGCTATTGTAGCGTCAGCACAAAAGCACCAGACTCAACTTTAACTGAAAGTGTTATTCAGTTGCCTAAACTTATTCAAGCTACAGACAGAGAAGAATAAAAATGCTGAAATCTCATGTCCCGGTAAAACGCACTAGCATGGCAGAACGGCAAAAAAAATGTAACTTTTTCACTCCCCCCCCCGGCTACCATGGGAACCACCGCAGTGCAAGACAGAGGCAATGCACGCAACTACAGACAGGGATCAAGGCGCGGGCAGAACACACACACACACACACACACACACGCTTACAACAATACAGGCCGTTACTCATTACACTATATTAGGTAGGCTATCCAGCACTGGATTTACATACTTTGCAGTTTAACGTTTGATACATTTTAGAATGTTAAACTCATCGTGTCTGTGCTCAGTGCTTTCCTAAATTGTCGGCCGCAAGAAGCCCTCGAACGAATGCGCATTTTTTTTTCGTCGTTCGCATGCCGAAAAATTCGCTCGCAAATGCAAGTGAAATGTGCGCACTGAAGAGCCCTGGTTTGTTGCACGAGTTAATAGAAAAGGTGGGAAGGGGTCGAACACTAACTGGGAGCCGAGAAGCCGCCGCACCACTGTGCACCGCCATCTTGTTACAATATGTGTTACTGTTTTCACAATGAGGTTTTATGTGCTTTTAGAGCTAGCGATAACGTTGCAATAGCTATGCAGTCTGGTTAGTCAAATGACTTTCTATGGATTTGCCCACCAAGTTGCCATAGCATTGTCCATGGCTAATGTTAACACATAGCTAGATAACTTGGACACTCTTAGTTAACGTGTAAAAATGGAGTTACGCTAACATGAATAACATTAACTTATCTGAAGTCCTTTCAGAAACATTTTAGCATAATCTTGCCAAATAAACAGAATGTAGAAATCTTTTTTTTTAGTAACGTTAGCTACCCAATATGATTTTGAGTTTGAAAAGATTTTGCTAGCATGTCAGGTGGCGCTTCACTGACTACCTAGCTTAACATTAAACCACCATGATTCCACAGGCAGATTCATATGTGCATGAATACAGACACTTGCACATGTACGCATGTGAGACCTGTGAGATGGACAGTATTGTACTAGTCAGCCACAACAAATTGCTGGATTTTTTTGTTTTGATGTCAGATGATGGTCTTGCACTTTTTTGTCTTGCTTAAAGCAGTGTTGCTGTTGGGCAGCTATTAAGTTCGAGGTGTGGACCTGGGTTTTAAGCAGGTTGGATTGTCATTTTTATTTTTGGAGCAAGCTGCATTTATAGCTATTCCAGTGTCTTCCTGATTAACATACACATACATGTGTGCACACACTGCCAGAGCTGGGTCAGAACACTACCATGCTGCTTTGTGGGGGTGGGGAGGAGTGTTACAATAAAAAAAAAGAAAATAACAGTGGCTCTTTTTTAGTTCAGTTGTGTTTCATTTTTGTAGGTGCAATTAGTTTTAAGTGATCAATCTAATTAAATCAGTCTCATTAATAATCTCATTAAATCAGTCTCATTGATAATCTCATTAATTAATACCATTAATTTTGGTGCTTAATAATAAATTACCAAACAGCTAAATTATGGTATATTCCAAATTATTATGATCACTTACCGTATTACATAACTCATATGCACCTTGGAATTCTTTTGAGATTGGGCTACTTCAAAAATATTAGGCACAACAAATAAACACACAGTTTCAATAATAATTGAATTTATTATAACAAAGATAAAAATGAGTAATGGCAGTTGAAATATATACAAACATGATATATACTTGATGAGCGTGTGTGTGTGTGTGAGAGTGTAGGGGGAGGTGACCACATGTTTCTAAGTAGAACAAAAGAGTTAGCTTTAGTTGCTAGCTAAGATGTGTTTGTGTGTGTGTCCACGTGGTGGAGGCCTAGCTTGGTTGCTAGCTAAGACAAAGGAATGTTATCCAAGTAGAACAAAGGATTAGCTCTGTTGCTAACTAAGGTGTGTTTGTGGGTGTGAGGCCTTGTGACCACGTGGTGTAGACCTTGTGGCCTAAACAAGAGGTTAGCCTAGCTTGCTAACGAGACAAAAGAATTAGCTGTGTGTTGCTAGCTAAGCTAGCTTATAACACTACTAAATCCACTGAAATCTTGATGAGGTCAAAATATGTGTAATAATGAAATTAAGGGTTAGAAAGGAATAGAGGAAAGCATGCAAAAGCCTATCTATTAAGCAATTGAGAGATCAAAACAAAATAGAACAATCAATTCAACACCGAGTGTCTACAGTGTACACAAACAATTCCTGAGTTTAATTCACACTCCTTAATAAAGCTAATTCCTAAGACTAGTTTTGCCCAAATGCCAGTCTCTTACTTCAGTATCTTGCCTTGACGCAAGATTATGAGGATGTTCCGAAACTTTCAGAGTCCACAGGAGCACGTGAGTCGCTTCTGTAGATAGCAGAGAATTCTTGGTCTGACGCTTGTAGTTTGTGGGAAGAAAGTCTCTGATCAAACAATGTGCACAGCGCTTTTGGTCAGAAGGAATCGGGTCGCTTCTAACTTTTAATTAAACTGCTTTGGGCTGCAGTCGTACGTACTTATAATAGACAAACAAAACCAGCTGTAGCTCAACCGAGAGAGATATAGCACGATTTAAGTAGTTCTACCGTGGCCAAGGGTAAACAAAAAGCGTGTTGAATCGTTTTCTCAGGAGAAAGACGTCCTTATCTTGGGGGCTCTGACGAGCGGTCTCTTTGTGTCCATGTGAGGAACTCATGAGGCGCCAAAAGAGGAAGTCGGAAGTGTTGCTCAGTTACTTATGCCTTCACTGAGGATGTGACGTAGGTGATCCTGCCCCGGCGTGACGTAGGCCATCGCGGAAGTGGGTTGATGGGATTTGTAGTTCTTAGGCGGACTGTGGTTGCGTCACTTATAGGCTCATGGAGGAAGTGACGTAGGTGATCCCACCCCGGCGTGACGTAGGTCAACGCAGAAGTTGGTTGGTGGGATCTGTAGTTTCTTAAAGGGACTGTGGCGTTGTACTTACATTTTGTAACATTCTTCCAAGTATTTATTCTACAGGTTCTACAAGCTCTTCAATAAATCCAGTCAGCTGCTTCAGAGGCATTAGGTTTTGTAAGCGTTGTGGCAATAATACAACAATGCATTGACAGAAAATGTACTTTTGATACTTATTTTTAAAAAGCAAATACTTCAGTACTTTAACTTAAGTAAAAATTTGACTGTACAACTTTTACTTGTATTGGAGTAACATTTGACCAGTGGTATCTGTACTTTGATTTAAGTAATGAAGTTGGGTACTCTGTCAACCTCTGGTTATTGGTCACTAAACTGATTTTTGGGCCAGTCTTTTTGGTCACTTGGTCAGACATTAAACTGAATGCAATGTCAACCCTTACCTACACTGTGTTTGAAGTGGACCCAAGCCATGCCACTGAAATGTCCCACAAAGCATAACAGAGGCACAGGTGTTTTCCCTTTCAGATCAAATTTTGTATACATTGTCATGAATGGGCCAGTGCGTGTATAACAGAAAATCCAAAATGAGAGGATATTACTTCATTCAAGTTCAGTAACAAATTTTTATTGGTCATTGATTCATGGCGGATCGGGAGCCAATCCTGGGAACACTTGGTGTGAAGCTGGAATACATCTTGGCTGGAATACTAGTGCACTGTAGAGAACCAAGCACACCCATTCTTTATGTATGTGAGCTCATACACTATGAAAGTTAGCACTCTTGGTTTCTTCAGTGTGTTCAGCTGCATTGTGATGTTACTTTTTTTTCATTTGCATGTGCCTCCGAGAAAAAACATTTCAGTCTTCACCCTCACCATATTATTTATTTATTCATTCATTCAGTTGCAGAAAGTGTATAAAACAAAAGCTAATTCCAATACTACAGTGGTGCTTGAAAGTTTATGAACCCTTTAGAATTTTCTATATTTCTGCATAGATATGACCTAAAACATCATCAGATTTTCACACAAGTCCTAAAGGTAGATAAAGAGAACCCAGTTAAACAAATGAGACAAAAATATCATACTTGGTCATTTATTTATTAAGGAAAATGATCCAATATTACATACATCTGTGAGTGGCAAAAGTATGTGAACTTCTAGGATTAGCAGTTCATTTGAAGGTGAAATTAGAGTCAGATGTTTTCAATCAATGGGATGACAATCAGGTGTGAATGGGCACCCTGTTTTATTTAAAGAACGGATCTATCAAAACCTGATCTTCACAAGACGTTTGTGGAAGTGTATCATGGCACGAACAAAGGAGATTTCTGAGGACCTCAGAAAAAGCGTTGTTGATGCTCATCAGGCTGGAAAAGGTTACAAAACCATCTCTAAAGAGTTTGGACTCCACCAATCCACAGTCAGACAGATTGTGTACAAATGGAAGAAATTCAAGACCATTGTTACCCTCCCCAGGAGTGGTCGACCAACAAAGATCACTCGAAGAACAAGGCGTGTAATAGTCGGTGAGGTCACAACGGACCCCAGAGTAACTTCTAAGCAACTGAAGGCCTCTCTCACATTGGCTAATGTCAATGTTCATGAGTCCACGATCAGGAGAACACTGAACAACAATGGTGTGCATGGCAGGGTTGCAAGGAGAAAGCCACTGCTCTCCAAAAAGAATATTGCTGCTCATCTGCAGTTTGCTAAAGATCACGTGGACAAGCCAGAAGGCTATTGGAAAAATGTTTTATGGATGGATGGGATCAAAATACAACTTTTTGGTTGAAATGAGAAGCATTATGTTTGGAGAAAGGAAAACATTGCATTCCAGCATAAGAACCTTATCCCATCTGTGAAACAGGGGGGTGGTAGTATCATGGTTTGGGCCCGTTTTGCTGCATCTGGGCCAGGACAGCTTGCCATTATTGATGGAACAATGAATTCTGAATTATACCAGTGAATTCTAAAGGAAAATATCAAGACATCTGTCCATGAACTGAATCTCAAGAGAAGGTCGGTCATGCAGCAAGACAACGACCCTAAGCACACAAGTCGTTCTACCAAAGAATGGTTAAAAAAGAATAAAGTTAATGTTTTGGAATGGCCAAGTCAAAGTCCTGACCTTAATCCAATTGAAATGTTGTGGAAGGACCTGAAGCGAGCAGTTCATGTGAGGAAACCCACCAACATCCCAGAGTTGAAGCTGTTCTGTATGGAGGAATGGGCTAAAATTCCTCCAAGCCGGTGTGCAGGACTGATCAAGTTACCAGAAATGTTTAGTTGCAGTTATTGCTGCACAAGGGGGTCACACCAGATACTGAAACAAAGGTTCACATACTTTTTGCCACTCACAGATATGTAATATTGAATCATTTTCCTCAATAAATAAATGACCAAGTATTTTTTTGTCTCATTTGTTTAACTAGGTTCTTTTTATCTACTTTTAGGACTTAAGTGAAAATCTGATTATGTTTTAGGTCATATTTATGCAGAAATATAGAAAATTCTAAAGGGTTCACAAACTTTCAAGCACCACTGTAGCGGTATAAAATTACATGTAGCTAGCCCTTTAAAATTACATGTAGGTGTCCCCTGTCAACACGTCAAGCTCAAAGTCAAAGCTGAGGCATATTCTGCTAGCACAAACACAATGTTGTCCTAATTTTGATGAACAATCCATCTACACATCCTAATACAGGAATCTTAGGGACATCTCAGGATCACTAATGGAGATTCCAGTATATACTGTTGATGCATTTACTAATTTACCATTTAAAGGAAACCCTGCTGCAGTTTGCCTTTTAGAGAATGTAAGTAATTTAGTATTTTTGCATAACAGAAAAAACAGCTAGACTACAGTCTATGTAGGCAGTAGGATTTACTATGCAATGTTTATTATGTATCCAGGAACTGAAAGAGGAGCTTTATCAGAAAATAGCAGCTGAAATGAACTTGTCCGAGACTGCATTCATCACAAATCTGAAACCAACAGAAGATTTTTGTTCAGGTAGTCAACTCTGCAAGACTGAAAGCAATTAATTATTTGCTTTTAAAGCTGTCATGTTTGTATAATATTTTACAAATGGGTATGGGTTTATACATACATGGGTTTAGACGTACAATTTATACATAACCACAGGTTTATACGTGATTATCAGGGACTGAGGGTAGCTGTTGAAGCAGGCAAACTAGCTGTAACCCACCTATAAGGTAAATGGACACTGGACCAGATTAGTCTAGATTTGCAGGGAGGGGTAATTAACTGAGTTGGACACCACCACGAGTAACTAGGGCACAAAGTTAGATTATAACAAGATAATTGTATTAACATGAATTTCCAACATTTCACAACATCAACAATCAGACAATGAATGTAATTTCTGGTGCACCAAAATAAAATATTTCCCCAAAAATATAAATGTCCATTCAGTTCAGTTGTCTCCGGAAATCCTTTCCTCAATCCTACCACGCTGACCGCAGGCAGACGAATAACTCAAAGGCTTCCCAAAGTCCAGGGGTTCATCACAGGTGGCTCGCCATCCCTCTCGTCAGGGAGAGAATCGATCCAGCTCAGGATCCAGAATCCAGGGTTTCCAAAAAACCTAGCCGAGAAGATAAAAGTATAACAACAAAAAGATCATCAAGGCTTCTCCAACTCTTGCTTGCTGAACTGTTTTCTTTCTTTCTTTCCAAAATTTAATTAACAACATTTCACTTGCGTTTCAACTCGGTTCTTTCATTCCCTCTGGAGCAAAAAGGCAGAACTTAGTTCATTTTACACCAATAGGAATTAACCATTCCTCCTGAATCTATGAGCGTGTTTGTTATGACGTTTCTGCTCACAAACTGAAAAATAGACATCTGCGTTAAAATAAAAGGATGACTTAAATATGAAATGGCGAATATGGAAACAGAAGACAGGAAAATACATAAATTGTTATTGAAAGGAAATAATCTAATAACACCTAATATCCCAATGGGTTACATAGCATTTTCCAAACTATATTTAAATTCAGAATAACTTTACGCAAACCTGCTTTTGTCACTGTATTTCCCTTGTGCATAATCTGAGAAACAGAGGTGGAAAGTAACAAATTACATTACTCGCGTTACTGTACTTGAGTAGCTTTTTTGTGTACTTATACTTTTTCAAGCAATTTTTAAAGAGTGTACTTTTACTTCAGTATGTTTTCTTTTAAGTAGTGTACTTCGGTACATTTTACATCACAACTGTTACTGAGTAAAAAAAATAAATAAATAAAAAATAAAAAAGGCTAAAACGGAGAAGGGGAAATGCGTTCTGGAAATGAATCACGGGAAGGACAGTTGTCGCGCGCGCGAGTCTCACACAGACGATGGCAGACATGCACCGGCACTTTAAGGGGGGGGGCTTCGGGGGGCTCAAGCCCCTGGGCCACAGCCAATCAGGGGCCTTGTAATATTAATAAAATAATAAACTGTCGGAATCGTGGGCCTACATTAATGTACGGATAGAAATAAGGTTAGAAATAAATGAGCGCACAGTAGCCTGCTGTAAGAGACATGGTGGATGTGGTTCGCGAAACGAACACCCACAACTGTACCAGAATAAAATGTAACAAAATGTAACGTCACGCACGAAAGCGCGCCAAAGACTACAGACTACAGAGACACAAATTTAGAGGCTTTGAAAGATGAAGCGTCCACATGTTAGCGGGGCGCATAAAAGGAAAAAAAGAGAGATGCAGGTAATGATAGAATCGTTGCCTAAAGTCACAGACTTTTTTAAGGTAAGGATCACCAATCTGTTCAGAATATCAGCTACTTATCAGTTATCAGCCTACCAGCAGCTAGGCTATGTGCAGCTAGGCTAGATATGCTATGATCTGTCCAACAGTAAAATAAATCAGTTGTGATTTGAATACGTGTCGTGTGATTTGAGTTATAATCCTGTTAGTATAATATTTCGATGGGGATAATAAAATGTCTAAAACGGCATCTACTGAAGAAATTGATGAAAAGATTGTAGCCTATAATTTTCACAGTTCAGGCAGCAGACAGAGTAAGCATACTGAGGGGAATAGCAATACAAAGCTAGCGCAGATCCACATTTCTCGCTAGCTGTGTTGGGTGTGTTGTTAACCCGTGTGGATTTAAGTGAAATACTTGAGAAGTTCTGTGGTCAAGACAATGTTTTAAGGTAAGGACGCTTGATTATTAATATTTGCCCGCCGTGGCTTGTTGTTGACGAAAGGCCCACATGATTTTGCCTTATGCAGCTACTGCTAGCGTCATGCTTTGAACTAGGTTAAGCTCATTTGCGCTAAAGGATGGGTTTATTGAAGGACTTTGATGTAGCTAGTTTCTTTTTAAAAAATCATATGCTCAAAACAGTATGCCCGTGTTCATCATGTTTAACTTTTTTCTTGATGGAGTGCATGAAATATTGTTGCAAGTGGTATTTCGATGCAGTCATGTCAAAAAGGCAGTTGAATGCACGGTCTTATTCAAGGAGAAAGAAGATTTGCATGATGCTTGAACATAGATCGGTAAAATAGACCCTAGTAGGACTTGGTTTCGTGTATTTCGGTCTGTAGAGTTATGAGTTTGGCCGCTGTCCATGGTGTTTACGTTTCATGTGGCCGCCGAGCCAAGTACCTTCATCATCATCATCATCATCATGTTTCCCTGTCAAAAGTTAAACTCTCTAGGGGTGCTTCTGCTGTAGCAGTTGCAGCAGTTGCTCAAAGTTTGATTTGTCCATCATCATACGTCTTATCTGTTGGGTGTCTATGCCCAGCAGATTTTCCCATTTCGTCCATTTGTAACCATTTTTGTCAAACAGGAGCTGCTTTTGCACTTGGTTATTGCCCATCCGGCAAACGTGAGCAATATATTTTAGTTGTTGTACGTAGCAGGCAGGGTTTTTTCTAGAAAAATTTAGCATGAGGGCGCTCACCATGGCGAGGGGAGCAAAGCGGGGGGGGGGGGGGGGGGGGGGGAGATGGTGCCGGTTGTCCCCCCCCCCCCCCCCTCCCCGTCGTGCAAAGCCTTTGAAAAATGCTCCAATGGGACATTCTGAGGCTATCTGAGAGGGGAATTGTAACAAATTGTCTGTCAACATTGAAAAAGAAAGAAGTAATCTTCTTCTGCCCCGGACAGTCTTTGGCTTTCTTCCGCTTCGTGCCGCGGGATGACATCATTAAATGCCCAAGTGTCAACAAAAACAACTCGCGAACTACTTCTGTCAAAAGCTCCCGCGCCGGTGGGTGAAAGTTCATTCAGTCTCGAGAAATCTCGCTCTACAAGTCAGCTGACCTTGTCAGTAACCCATGTCAAATCTCGCGAGAGCAGCCGCGACAAGTAAACAACATGGCGCTTCAGTCTGGAAAACGCCAATTCAGATTGTTTTTGCACCGTCTGGTGGTGTATCTACTATGATTGGAACATTTTTGGAGCAATTATAAAGTATTTGATGATCAGACACATTGTCACGTAGTGTTGCTGGGATGTTTTCACGGAGTCGGTAAGGGGGCGCACGCCGAGAGTAAGAGGGCGCAGCGCCCCTGTTCCCCCGTTTAGACGAAAGCCTGGCAGGATAGTTTTATATCCTGGGTTCCTGTCAGTTTCCAGAGGTCAGCATTGGACAGCTTGTAGCTCCAGTCTATATCTTCATTTGTAGTGTTCTTTTGGTCAGGGGCATTCTTTCGTTTATATCCACCTTTAATCATTTTCCTTAGGAAGCCGTGCCACACTACCTCAATTTTGTGAATTTCACTGGATGATAGTTGCCATGCCTGTGTGCTGTACAGGAGGCGAGATCGAACGCATGCCACTAGGAACTTTATACGGGTTTTTAGTAGTATTCGGTGGTCGGTTAGAATGTGTTTCAGTTCATTCCATTTCATGAATGCAGCACTTATCCTAGCATGCAGGAAGTGTGAGGATTCATCACAGTTGCTGACATTATAACCAAGATATTTAAAGGTGCGGACGTTTTTAATATTAGTGCCGCCAAGGGAAATGATACTTGGTTTACATTTGATATCCTCATTGACGTTAAAAGCCATTGTTTCTGTTTTGACATATGATATTTGTAAACCAAAGCGGGTGTAGGTCTTATCATACAACTGAAGAATATTCTGAAGCTCCTCGATGGATCCAGCGAGTATGGCCTGATCATCTGCGTATAGAATCTCTGTTATGCAACCCTCTCCTGATGCTCGTGCTTTCGTACGCATTTCTCTTGTGGATACCTCATTTGGAATGCAATATCTGAACTTGAAGCCTGTATCTGGGTACAGTTTTGATATCTCATGCTGTGCAATCCTGACAACAAAGTCCATATAGATATTAAAAACTGATGGCGATTCTAGGGCACCTTGTCTTGCAGTGAATGTTTGTTTTCATGCCGCCGAGCTATTTTTATGTATTTTATTTTTTAAAAGGACTTGTCTGTAGGTGTGTGTGTTTTATGTTTACAACACATAGGTCTACATTAGCGCACACGCGCTTGTGTGGTTATCTCTGGCCATGCCCCTGCGTGAAAGTTACGCAGTATCACTGTCCTGTCCGTGGTAATAATCAGAACTGGCTCTGTAATGATAATGCGCGTGTTCTTCTCTCCCTCTGTGGTCGGATGTGTTGAGCGATGTGAGCGTGGGCCTTGCGCAGCTACGCTGAGCCAAACGTAACCTATCGTAGGCTTCTAGGCTAATTACGTGCTTACACTGTAAATGCTTGACACATATTGCAAATAAAATAAGAGTGTTTTCCTGGCCAACGGTAAGGGTAGGGCTGACAGGTAGCCTATGAGGGGCCTAGCCCCTGGGCCACGGGTATTGATAAAGCGCCCCTGCAGACATGGAGGAGACCAAGGAACCTGTGGTGGACGACCCTGCAGAAAATGCAATTTCTTCCAGTAATGAAGTGCACCCCTGGCCCTACATACGTGATCACTTCAGCTTCGTAGAGAAAAGGGGTGACAGTTTCATTATGCAATGCAGATTATGTGTGCCCAAGAAGACAACCATTGCGGCATACAAAAATTCGACGTCTAATCTGCGCAAGCATGTTGAGGTAAGTATTGTCATCATAATCACGGGCGCAGATAGAGGGTGGGACGGGTGGGATTCGTCCCACCCAGATTTAAATTCACTTCGTTCGGTCCCCCCCACTTATAGGGAGGAAAAAACGTCTATGCTGTCTTTCTTTGCATAAGGCAAACCTCACGGAAAAATCAAAAGACTAATTACCATTCGGTTTATTGAGGTGCACAGCAGTACATACATAGTTGCAACAACTCACATAAAACAAAACAAAGACTGATATTCGGTTGGTTGAGCTGCGCAGACTGCACAGGTTGCGAGCTCGAGCTTGGTTGCTATGGTTACCCACAACAAGTTTGACAGGCATATCGGGGTTGGGGTTGGTTTGCTGGCAGCTTTGTCCCCCCCAGTTTTTTGTCCCCCCCAGTTCAAAATACATATCTGCGCCCTTGATCATAATGTTTCCTTTCCATAGTAAAACCGACAATAGGCTGGTTATATTCCAAAAATAGTGGATGGCATTGCTAATGTTGAAGTAGCAACCTGTTGGTACTGTAACATAACGGTAACTAGTCTGTTATTCGGTTGGCTAATCATGCAAGAAAGTTAGCTCGCCAACCTGACGTGATCAGTCCTCCTACCATTCTACATCCAACAGGCCAGAAAGGAATACTAAGCAAAACAAATAATGTTTGAATTGAATTGTTTAATAACACACAGTGCACACAGGCAAGCTACGAGATTTCGGTGCAACATTTCACTTTCATATTTCATGTACAATGCTTTGTGTGTGGTCAGGGCGATGTAAACGACATGACTGTGTGTATTGACCTTTTTTGTTTGTCTCAGTTTTAATGCAGCATTATCCTAAGCATTCAATTTGATACACTTCCTTTAAATAAAACATCTGGGTTGAGATGTACATATATCCTTGTTTCCTCTTCTTTTTCATTTTTGCACAACACAATGGAGGCAGAAAACACCCATTGTTAAAAGTAACGTTTTACTTTTACTCAAAGTACATTTTAAATGATCTACTTTTTACTTTTACTTGAGTAGATTTTTTGTCTGGTAACTTAAGTAAAATTTCATCAGAGTAACAGTACTTGTACTTGAGTATAATATTTTAGTACTCTTTCCACCTCTGCTGAGAAATAATCCAAATTCAACTGCAATTTGAATTTACAGCCCTGATTCAAAAAAAGTTGAAACGCTTTGGAAAATGTCAATGAAAACAGAATGCAATGATTTGCAAATCATTTTCAATCTACATTCAATTGAATACAATACAAAGACAAGATATTTAAATGTTCAAACTGAAACTTTATTGTTTTTGTAAAGATGCACCCATTCTGAATTTGATGCCTGCAGCACGTTCTACAAAAGTTGGGACAAGAGCAACAAAAGACTGGGAAAGTTGTGGAATGTTAAACAAACAAACCTTGTATTTAAAACATTTTACAAGTAAACAGGTTAATTGGTAATTGGAAAGGCTCAGTTGTTTGCAAACAAGGATGGGTTGAGGTTCACCACCTTTACCCCTTTTGGACCAACAGGGAGCAGGTTCTTGAACCAGTTCCATTCAGGACTCTTTGAACCTTGGTGCCAGCTAGCAAACTGGCCCATGTTTTCACCAGTGTTGAATGAAACCGTTGTAATCAAGGATGCTTCGTGAACATAGGGCGTTGCACAATTCACAACAGGAGTAAACAGTAATAGCAAGATGGCAGAGCGCACTGATTACTTGTAAGCTTTTGTTCTGTTATTGCAGATATTCATTTTTGGTCCATTTTTTTCTGAGGATGTATTATTTTCTGTTGTGTTCTCCATTGCTGTGCTCCACTTCCTCTCTAAGCTAATGACATGCCAACTGATGTCATCACGGTTTGCACTGGTAAAACCATCTATATTTTGGCAGCTTTTCAGGTTCTGATTCAATTTATTTTTTGTCGAAATGCTCTGAATGTTTCAAAATTTGGTGCACAAATAAGAACAGAACTCGTTTGTTTGAAAAAGAGTATCTGTGAAAAACTGTGTGGGCAAATAGTTGAATAATAATGTTTTTCTCAGTGTAAAATTGCAAGGAATTTAGGGATTTCACCATTGACAATCCATAATATCAAAAAATTCAGGGAATCTAAAGAAATCTCTGCATGTAAGGGGCAAGACTGAAAACCAGCAGTGAACACCTGTGACGTTCAAGCCCTCACGTAGCACTGCATCAAAAACTGACATGATTGTATGAAGGATATTACCTACATGGGTTCGGGAACACTCCAGAAAAACACTTTCTGTAAACACAGTTTGTCGCTGCATCCATCATACAATGCATAAGCCATACATCAACAACATCCAGAAACACCACTGAATTCTCTGGGCCCGAGCTCATCCGAGATAGACTGATGCAATGTGAAAAAGTGTGCTGTGGTCTGACGAGTCCACATTTTAAATTGTTTTTGGAAATCATGGATGTTTTGGCCACTGGGCTAAAGAGGAAAAGGACCATCCAGATACCAGCACAAAGTTCAGAAGCCAGCCTCTGTGATGGTATGGGGGGGGTGTTAGTGCCCATGGCATGGGTAACTTGCACATCTGTGAAGGCTCCATTAATGCTGAAACATACAAACAGGTTTTGGAGCAATATATGCTGCATCCAGATGATGTCTTTTTCAGGGATGTCCCTGTTTATTCCAGCAAAGCAATGCTACATTCTGCATGTTACAACAGCATGGCTTTGTATTAAGAGAGTGCAGGTGCTAAACTGGCCTGCCTGCCACCCATTGAAAATGTGAGGTGCGTTATGAAGTATAAAATACAACAACTGCGACTGTTGAACAACTGAAGTCATATACGTATCAAGCAAAAACAGGAAAGAATTTCACTTTCAAACTTCGGCAATTAGTGTCATCAGTTTCCAAATACTTAGAGTGTTGTTAAAAGAAGAGGTGATGTAACCGTGGAAAACATACCCCATCCCAACTTTTATAGAATGTGTTGTAGGCATCAAATTCAGAATGAGCACATGTTTACCAATAAATAAATAAATAATTTTTGGGTTTTTTAAATGAAGGATTGGGTTCGGGAACACTCCAGAAAACCAAGTTTTTATTTATGTTTAAGCAGCATCCCAACTTTTTTGGACTTGGGGTTGTATATGGTATTGTGCACAGTGATGTACAATGGATATCAGAATGAAAATGCAAAACCCCTCTCATATTGCATTTATAATGTTTAATAGGTCTGATAATAATAAGTATGTATAATAAATGGTCTTTTCCAGGAGCAAGGTTTGGCTTACGCTGGTTCACCCCTACACATGAAGTCAACCTTTGTGGCCATGCGACACTGGCTTCAGCAGCAGTGCTCTTTTACAAGAAAAGTAAAAGTGTTTTATTTGTAACACTTTGAAAATACACTCAGCAGTGATAAATGCTATAGCAAAGCTCTATTATTTCTCAGAAAACCCCAACTCTGTGGTGGCCTTTGAGACTCTGAGTGGAGAGCTATTGGTGCATCAGCGCGGTGAATCACTAGTGATGGTCTTCCCTCTCAATAAACCAGAAGTTCAGGTACAGCCACTGAAATATAGAGACCCAATAAAGTATTTGGACAATGTACCCACTGGTAAACAATTTTTTAGTTTATTTCAACAATTGTGTTTGTTTCAGGAAAAAAAACTAGATAGAACTCGACGCCAACGGCGTCGATGGGGATGCCTCCGCCTGGTAGACTACACGCCTTATTAAGTTGTGATTTGAGGACGGACATTTGACCTCACAGTAATCTTGACCTGTGACCTTTTAACCTCAAAATCTAATCAGTTCATGTTTGTCCCAAAGCGCACAAATGGTGAAAGTTTGGTGAAATTCCTTTCATTTGCCTTGGAGTATTGTGTTCACAAGGTTTTCGGACAGACATTTGACCTCACAGTGACCTTGATCTTAGACCTTTTGATCTCAAAATCTAATCAGTTCATGTTTGTCCCAAAGCACACAAATGGTGAAAGTTTGGTGAAATTCCTTTCATTAGCCTTTGAGATATCGTGTTCACAAGGTTTCGGGACGGACGGACGCACGCACGCATGGACGGACGGACAGACAACCCGAAAACATAATGCCTCCTGCACCTTAAGGTGGTGGAGGCATAAAAATGCACAATATCAGAACCAAGAAATAAGATCTTAAGGCTGATGCTTGATAAAACATGAACCTACTTAGTTCATAGAGAACAACACAGTATTTCAACTCTTGGGCGAAATCCAGTGTACTTTCTTGGAACATGCTCCATAACTTATGTTATCGCTTCCCAAACTGTGGTACGGATACCCCTAGGGGTACGCGACGTGATTGTAGGGGGTACGTGGGAAGAAAAAAAATTATGCAAATAGCAACGAATATAGGCAACATAATACAACAAATAAGCAACCTGCCAATCAGTCCCAGCACTTTACTACGCATGCACACAAAGTTAGGCTCGAAGATTCTCCCTTCAACTGAAACAGTTGTTGCTAGGCGGCCAACACGAAACTTCAGTCAGTTTAGCTGCATGTCACTTTGCTGCTATGGCAATGAAACGTCGCTGCTAATAAAGAACGAACAAACACGAACATGGACAAATGGCTGAAAAGAGTAAACCCCCCCCTCCACAGAGACGCCATCGGCTCCTAGGCCTACTATCGGGGATGCCCCTGTCGGTGACAGCAACCCAGATTTCTCTTTCGTGGATCAGGGTGCTAGCAGCAGTAGGGATACTGTTGCTCATCAAGCTACTAGCATGGCTTGTGCCGCTGACGGTGACTGTGAGTATGATGACCCCCCTGACATGAGCAAGCATATGGATGCAGAAAGAACGACATGAGAAAAAAGACGCAAATATGATGAGAACTACATTTCGTTGGGGTTCACTTGTATTGGTACTGGCTCGTCTATTCAGCCACAGTGCGTTGTATGCACAAAAGTGTTATCTCACAACTCAATGAAACCGTCACTCTTGCGCAGACATCTGGAGACGAATCACCCTCACTTGAAAAATAAACCACGGGAGTTTTTTGTAAGGGAATTACGTGGGCTTTCTACCAGTAAGAGCAGCATAAGAAAACCAGACACAATAAACAAGAAAGGGTTAGAGGCATCTTACAGTATATGGTGAGCTACCGAGTAGCCCGGACTGGCAAGCTCCGCAATATTGTGGAGGAGTTTTTTCTACCTTCTGCCGCAGACGTGGTTGGGGTAATGTTGGGGGGAAAAAGGCAAAAAGTGTCACAGTCCATGCCTTCATCAAACAACACCGTTTCTCGGCGTATCAGTGCCATGGCTGGAGACGTTTTAAAAACAGTTACTGCTTCGCATACGAGACAGTGAATTTTATTCACTACAGCTGGATGAGTCAACGGACGTGGCCGGCCTGGCACAGCTCCTGGTATATGTCCGTTATATCCATGAAGGGTCAGTTAAGGAGGACATGCTGTTCTGTAAACCACTCGAAACAAGAACAACAGGGGAAGACAGCTTCCGTATGCTGGACACCTTTGTGACATCGAATGGACTTTTTTGGACTAAATGTGTGGGCATCTGCACAGATGGCGCAAGGGCCATGACAGGGAGGCACAGTGGAGTGGTCACGCGCGTCCAAGCAGTTGCTCCCGACGCCACTTGGGTGCACTGCAGCATCCACAGAAAGGCTCTGGCTGCCAAGGGCATGCCTGTAAATTTGAAGAACGTTTTGGACACAACTGTAAAAATTGTGAACTTTGTTAAAGCCAGGCCTCTGAACTCTCGCATATTTACTGCACTCTGCAATGAAATGGGCAGCGACCATACATCTCTTCTACTGCACACGGAGGTGCGCTGGTTAGCAAGGGGGAAAGTATTGACACACGTCTTTGAATTAAAGGCGTCGTGCGGTAATTTCAGCAATCAGGCTATATCATGTGTCAAAATGTCGGGTTTGGTGGGTTATTCAAGCCCCTCGGTTTCCCGCGATCTCAGTGTCACGATGCGCCCGCTACAAGCATTTAAAGTTGACGCGCACAGCCAAATTTAGGCAGCCAGCCGTTAACTAGGTCAACTTATGTGTGATGTCATACCAGTAACCTCCCTTGGGTGATGCTGGCCTGTCGCCATGATTTCTCTATAGCGTGCATTTACCAGAGTTGTTTACATTGCGGATTTTGTGGATTTATTCAGTTTGTGGATAGTTTTGAACACTCAAAACACTATGAAATGATGTATTAATATTCTGTGATACAAAATGCCTAATCAGTGTATTGTGTTTGGCTGTAATAACGAACACTGAACACTATTTGTGACTGTTTTTATCAATGGATCTGATTTCAAGGTCATGGCTAGGTATTGATAGAAAAAAAATATTTTTTTAAAAACACATGTTTTAAGTGTTTCTATGTATCAATCATTAATTTTACAAAATGATTTTCATACATTTATGTATTTGTCATATCTTTCTTTGTCACATGAAGTGTTGTCTTGATAACATATGTGGCACATAATTTTAGCAAATGGATGACAGAAGATTAATTGAAAGATTTATGCCACAGAGCTGCCTTTAACTAATAATTATCACTTATTACTGATGATTGTACGTTTACTAAACAATACAATACAAAGCTCAATACTCCCAGCCTATAACATACTGAATATCAAGTTAAAATCAACCGCAATAAAAGGAAAATGATGAAAACTGGAATATCAAAGGGTCTACTGTATCAGAAGGCCCACTGCATTTCGCGAGATCGCAAGCTGTCAAGTTGCTAGAATTCAATCTTTCTAGCTATACTTTCACCCCCTACAGCTATCAGTATTACACATAATCATAGATTAAATCACACAGCATTCTAATTCAAGTGAAAATGGTCTTTAAAAATACACACAAGTAGTGATTTAGTCAGAGAAACCAACCAAAACAAGTCTTCAAGTCGCCGGTCTTCTTCATTCTCGTCTTCGTTTCTGTCGTCGTCAGAACTGTCCTCATTTTCTTCTGAAGATGAGCGCTCAGGTTCAAATCTGTAAGGCTGGATACCACCAGGACATTCAGCTGTCAAAATCTCTACTTGTGGGCCATTTTCTTCTTCTGTATCGGTAAAATCAAAGCTAATTTCCTCAGCATCGCTCCTATTTTCTGGTGTGTCTGCCATTGCAACTGCACCGAGTGGTTACTGATATGACGTCACGCAGCTGTTCCATTGACCGAGAGGGGGCGCTGCGAACACGGGAAATTTCAAGTGATGGGCATGACCAAATAAGGACCGATTACAACCGCGGGAAGCTTTTGAAAAATCTACGGTCAATTTATTTCGAATCTCGAAAGCATTCTGGTGCAGAATAATGCGACTTTTATCGCCACTGCGTGACGCCTTTAAGAGATGAACTTAAAATGTTTTTTGTTGACCAGACATTTCACCTGTCTGGCAATTTGCATGATGGAGAATTTCTTTCACGACTAGCTTATCTCTGTGACATTTTTTCTCGGCTGAATGAACTTAATCTTGGATTACAGGGGCTCTCCGCAACCATCTTTAATGTGCGAGATAAAATCGAGGCAATGATCCAGAAATTGAAGCTCTGGATAGACTGTGTGGGCAAAAACAAGACAGAGGCCTTTCCGTTCTTGCATGATTTTCTGTGTAAAAATCACCTCAGTCTGACAGACGGCATCAAGCACGACATCACAACACATCTCAGTGAGCTGGCTGCTGAGCTGCGCAGGTACTTCCCCGACAGTGACGAGTCGGACAGTTGGATTCGACATCCTTTTTCTACTGTCCCTGCTGCCCTGCCAGTATCTGAACAAGAGAACCTCATTGACATAGCATCAACAGGATCCATGAAAATTGATTTCAACCACAAGCCTCTTACAGATTTCTGGATAGGATTGTGCACAGAGTACCCTGAACTGGCAACACGCGCTGTCAAAAAATTAATGCCCTTCGCAACTACGTATTTATGTGAGAGGGGGTTCTCATCTCTGATGAGCCTGAAAACTAAATACTGGCACAGGCTGTGTGTAGAAGACGATTTAAGGCTGAAACTTTCTCCGATTCGACCAGACATAAGGGGGCTATGTGCATCCTCTCAAGCACACCCTTCACATTAACCTGGATTTCGGTCATGTTTAATGAACTCGCTCCGGTCACGCCCCCTCTCAAACTCGACGCAGAGCTCCACAGGTTTGGTTATGTTCTTAACAGGCTAATTAGTTCTTAGTCTTAGTTCTTGTTTCTTATTTCTCATGCCTGTTCATCTGTAGTTGTATTTAATATCTGCAAGCTAGTTAATAAAACTCTGCTCCCTAACAGTTTCGTGTTTTTATTTCTTGTTGTGCATGGGGGGGGTACGCGGTTGGAGATGAAATGCTTCAAGGGGTACGTGATGTAAAAAAGTTTGGGAACCACTGATGATGACATAAGTCTTATGTCATCATCTGTACCAATTTTGGAGCTAGAGATCATAGGTTGCTGAAACTAACAGGCTAGCAATTATAAATTAACAAGTTGACGATGCAACTCTGTGAATTTCACCTGGAGAAATATTACCTGATACTACCGGTCACACAGGTTCACTTTACAAATGAGTAGCATGTGTTCCATACAAAAATAAACTTTACTGAAACAGATCATGATCAGTAGGCAATAAAAGCATATGGCTATAAGAGTCAAGAAGTTGGTATGATGGAATAAAAATTATAATAAAAAAAAACAAAAAAAAAACCACACTCATGTCGAAGGCTATGACAGTACTAAGTAGGAATACAGGTTAAATTATTATTATTATTATTATTATTATTATGGCAGGGCAGAGGCTTACCAGTGGGGAGGCACACTGCTGGGAGGGAATGTGCCAGAAGACACCCCACACACACACCCACACACACACGCGCACACAGCGCAGTGCAGCTGATGGTACACAACACCCAGTGACACCCAGATTCCACTACCTTCAGTACTCTGCTGCAAAACAAAGTGCCAATTAATAGTAATAATTATCCCATTTGCATAAATGGCCCCACCTACAAGTGAGCATACAAAACCGCATGAGCTCCAACACTTACCTGTACACTGTGCCGCAGTGACTATACCAGAAGGCTGTGAAAATTTCTGGCAAATGGAAGGACAGTAAGCTGCATGGTTGTTTTTCATTGCTCATCTGCACTATTGGCTCCCTGAAATGTTGCTAAAGTCTCCAAATTGGTAACACTGATTCAGTTTTCTCGTCTCATCTTGTCTTCTTTCGCTTATCCGGGGCCGGGTCACGGAGGCAGCAGTCTGAGCATGGAAGCCCAAACTTCCCTTTCCCCAGACACCTCGGCCAGCTCCTCGGGAAGAACACCGAGGTGTTCCCAGGCCAGCCGAGAGACATTCAGTTTTTTTTATATCAAAATAAATAATTTGTGCACCAAATTTTTTTGGGGGGTGTGGCAGCAGGGGCGTGGTCAAGCATCAGTCTGTGAATGGAGGGCAGAGTCAGGGAAGGTAAGTGGCAGAATCACTGCACCTGACATGAATTAACCTGTGTTTGTGTGTCTCCCCCAGTGACCGTACCCTATAAAAAGGAGAGAGAGAGCAGAGAAAGGGAGCTCTCCCCAACCTGGACACTTGTGTGCGTGTGTGCATGTGTGTGGGCGAGCAAAGTAAGCCGCTGAAAAGCGCAAAAATAAAAAAGTGTTTGTAAGAACTCAGTTCTGGCCTGCTGTGCTTCTGTGCTCCACCCACCTCCAACTATTTCTACAGTGGTGCTGAAACCCAGGACGGAGCACAGAAGAGAACAGCCTCATGGAGTCTTCCCCCTTCAAGAACCTGGTCCATGCCCTCGCCACAGCCCAATAGAGTCAGCACTAGGTGCTGGTTGCCCTCCGGAAGGAGCAGGAACAATGGTTCGAAGCCCTGGTGCTGGCGCAGCAGGAAGATCGCCAGGCGTTCCGGCACCTACTCGCGTCGGCGGGGTCCACCACCGCCGCGGACCCGCCCCACCTCACCCTAATGAAGATGGGTCCGCAGGACGACCCCAAAGCCTTTCTCGCTCTTTTTGAGCGAGCAGCAGAGGCATGAGGTTGGCCGGTGGAACAGCGCGGCGCGCCTCCTCCCCTACAGCTCCCCACCAACAGCCGGCTGGTCTACACCGACCTCCACAGGGCCGTCCTCCAATGTGTGGGGCGCACCCCGGAGCAACAACGGCAGTGCTTCCGTGCATTGCGCCTGGAGGAGATCGGCCGGCCAGCCGTTTGCGTCTGGCCAGCAACTCCGGGATGCATGCCGGCGGTGGCTATGGGCCGACAACCGCGATGCTGAGGGAATCAACGTGATGGCGACTTCTGGAAGGAACAGTGGAGTGGGTCCAGTGCCATCGCCCGGCGTCGCTGGATCAGGCCATCGTGCTGGCGGAGGACCATATGGTGGCTGTTCCGATGGCAGGACAGCATGTCTCCTCTTCTCCCCTCTTTCTCTCTCTCTCTCTCTCTCTCCCCCCCCTTCTGTTCCTCGTCCTGGCTCCATTCCCCCACCCCGGAGGTGGGGGCCGGCTCCACCCCAGCTGGCCCGCCGCACCCGCAGTGCCCTACTGTTTCTTACGTCCTTGTCTGTGTCTCTTCCCCCCCCTCCCCTCAGGTGAGTGAGCTCTGGAACACCGGTGCAGAGGGAGAGCCTGGGCCGGTATGCTGGCACTGTGGGGAGCCGGGGCACCTCCAGCATCAGTGCTCGGCGATGGAGGTGGGCACGGTGGTCCAGATCCCCGACGCGCCAGGGACCGCCCTCGATCGGGCCGGAGCGTATCACATACCGGTGAGTATCCAAGGGGATGCGTATCAGGCTTTGGTGGACTCCGGCTGTAATCAGACCTCAATCCACCAAAGCCTGGTGCAAGACAAGGCATTGGGGAGAGCACAATTGGCGAAAGTGTTGTGTGCACGGGGATGTTCACAACTACCCTTTAGTGTCGGTCCACATTCTATTTTGAGGGGAGAAATTTAGGAGTAAAGGCTGCGGTTAATCCTCACCTTACCCACTCGATAATTTTGGGGACTGATTGGCCGGGATTTAGGGTATTAATGGCACATATAGTGAAGAGTGGGGCCTGCCATAATTTAGCGGGGGGAGGTCTTGGTGTGACATTGGCGGGAGCAGCTGTCACAGAGCTGTCTACATCATCACCGCGTCAAAGTGAGGAGCAGCAGGCTCCTCCTCCCTCTCTCGGGGAATCCCTCGTGGATTTTCTGTTAGAGCAGTCGCGAGACGAAACTCTGCGGCATGCGTTTGACCAAGTGAGAATAATCGATGGTCAAACGCTCCAGCCAAATGCCACCCTGTCCTTCCCCTATTTTTCCGTCATTAAGGATAGATTATACCAAGTGACACAGGACACTCAGAGTAGGGACCCGATAACACAGTTTTTGATCCCAAAGAGCCGCCGGGAATTTATATTCCAGGCACCTCACTTTAATCCCATGGCCGGACACTTGGGGTAGGATAAAATACTAGCCCGAATAATGGCCCGGTTCTATTGGCCAGGGATTCGCGGCGATGTCCGTAGGTGGTGTACAGCATGCCGCGAATGCCAGTTAGTAAATCCCGTGGCCATTCCAAAAGCGCCTTTGCGCCCTCTGCCATTAATAGAGACCCCGTTTGAAAGAATTGGGATGGATCTCATCGGGCCATTAGATCAGTCAACACGAGGATAATCGCTTTATTTTAGTTCTGGTGGACTATGCAACGCGATATCCAGAAGCAGTGCCTCTTCACAACATCTCAGCACGTAGTATTGCAGAAGCGCTCTTCCGCGTCATCTCCTGAGTTGGAATCCCCAAAGAGATTCTGACTGATCAAGGCACTACGTTTGTCACGCACACTGCACAAACTGTATGGTTTACTGGGAATTAAGCCTATCTGCACCAGCATTTATTACCCACAAACGGATTGGCTTAGTTGAATGGTTCAATCGCACCCTCAAGAACATAATTAGGAAATTTGTAAGCGAGGATGCACACAACTGGGATAAATGGCTTGGGCCCCTGTTATTTGCAGTGCGAGAGATCCCACAAGCCTCCACGGGGTTCTCCCCATTCGAATTATTATACGGGCATAAGCCACGTGGCATTCTCGATGTGCTGCAGGAAAATTGGGAGGAGGGACCTTCAACAAGTAAAAATGAAATTCAACACGTTATTGACCTGCGCGGGAATTCACACCGGGAGATAAAGTACTCGTGTTGTTGTCCACGTTGAGCTCCAAATTGATCGCCAGATGGCAAGGACTCTTTGAGGTCACACGGCGAGTCGGGTATGTCGACTATGAGGTGAGGCGAATGGACAGGGGTGGGGCGGTACAGATTTACCACCTCAATCTGTTAAAACTTTAGAACAAGGAGGTCCCCGCGGCGTTGGTGTCACTAGTTCCAGAGAAGGAGGAGAAGCCGGAGGTTCAAAAAGGAAAATTGACATCGCTCACCGCTCCGGTCCCCTGTGGAGATCACCTCTCCCCGACCCAACTCACGGAGGCCGCCCAGTTGCAGACAGAATTTTCTGACGTGTTCTTGCGCCTGCCTGGCCACACCCACCTCATAGAACACCACATTGAGACGCCCCCGGGGGTAGTAATGCGCAGCCACCCTTACAGACTGCCCGAACACAAAAAAAAAGGTGGTTCGGGAAGAACTCAAGGCCATACTCGAAATGGGCATCGTCGAGGAGTCCCACAGTGACTGGAGCAGCCTGGTGGTCTTGGTTCCCAAGGCCGACGGGTCGGTCCAGTTCTGTGTGGACTATAGAAAAGTCAACGCAGTGTCTAAATTCGATGCGTACCCAATGCCTCGTATTGACAAGTTGCTCGATCGACTAGGTACGGCTCATTTTTATTCGACACTGGATTTGACAAAGGGATATTGGCAGATCCCCTTGACTCCATTATCCTGAGAGAAAATGGCCTTTTCCACACCATTTGGCTTACACCAGTTCGTCACACTTCCTTTTGGGCTGTTTGGGGCACCCGCTATGTTCCAGCGGCTTATGGATAGGGTCCTCCACCCCCACGCCACCTACGTGGCCGCATACTTGGACGATATCATTATTTATAGTAATGACTGGCCGCAACACTTAGACCACCTAAGGGCCGTCCTTAGGTCGCTGAGGTGAGCGGGTCTCACAGCCAACCCGAAGAAGTGTGCGATTGGGCAGGTGGAAGCACGGTATCTGAGCGTCCACTTGGGCAATGGGCAGGTGTGTCCCCAAATCAATAAGACAGCAGCGATTGCGGCCTGCCCGAGGCCCAAGACCAAAAAGGGGGTGAGACAGTTCCTGGGGCTGGCTGGATACTATCATAGGTTTATACCTAATTATTCAGACGTCACCAGCCCGCTGACTGATCTCACTATAAAGGGGGCACCAGATCCAGTCCAGTGGACGGAGCAATGCCAGCGGGCTTTTTCTGAGGTAAAGGCTGCACTGTGTGGGGGTCACTGTTACACTCCCCTGACTTTTCTCTCATCCTTGCAAACAGACGCGTCGGACAGAGGGCTGGGGGCTGTTCTGTCCCAGGAGGTGGAGGACCATCCAGTGCTGTACATCAGCCAGAAGCTGTCGGTGCGTGAGGGCAGGTACAGCACAATAGAAAAGGAATGCCTTGCCATCAAGTGGGCAGTCCTTGCCCTCCGCTACTACTTGCTGGGGTGCCCTTTCACCCTCTGTTCGGACCATGCGCCCCTGCAGTGGCTCCACCGCATGAAGGATGCCAACGCGGGATCACCCATTGGTATCTGGCACTCCAGCCATTTAAGTTTGAGGTGGTCCACAAGCCGGGGGCGCAGATGGTCGTGGCGGATTTCCTCTCCCGTGGGGGGGGGGGGGGGTGTCTGTGAATGGAGGGCGGAGTCAGGGAAGGTAAGTGGCAGAATCGCTGCACCTGACGTGAATTAATCTGTGTTTGTGTGTCTCCCCCAGTGACCGCGCCCTATAAAAGGAGAGAGAGAGCAGAGAAAGGGAGCGCTCCCCAACCTGGACACTTGTATGCGTGTGTGTGGGCGAGCAAAGTAAGCCGCTGAAAAGCGCAAAAATAAAAGTGTTTGTAAGAACTCAATTCTGGCCTGCCATGCTTCTGTGCTCCACCCACCTCCAACTCTTTCTACAGGGGGGTTTTCTACTAAAGATCTATGTTGTACACATTAATTAGTGGAATTGCATTTGAAAACAAACAGTAAATAATAAAAATACAGTAAATAGCCCTATTCCACAACTGTAGTAATCCATATTATATCAAGAACCGCTCAACTAAGTAAAGAGAAACGACATCCATCATTACTTTAAGACATGAAGTAGAATCAGTGTTTGAATCAAAGTTTGAGCACCCAAATTTTGTAAAAATTGAGGACAATACTCAGCACAAGAAAAAGTAAGGGAGCCCTCAACGATCCTTGACAAAGAAGAAAAACAAGATCAGCAAAAGATCAAGACAGGTAATTACCAAAAACAAGGATGATCATTGGTGTGGCCTTT
This sequence comes from Neoarius graeffei, assembly GCF_027579695.1. Taxonomy (NCBI): domain Eukaryota; kingdom Metazoa; phylum Chordata; class Actinopteri; order Siluriformes; family Ariidae; genus Neoarius; species Neoarius graeffei. The sequence continues at coordinate 66,809,237 of NC_083575.1, forward strand.
TGCAGATGGAAATCATTGATGAGGGCTCATCAATGTTTTCAAAGTGACACTGAATTGGACTTTTTCTGTTGGACTGCTGAACTGAGCCTACTAATCTAAATGCAAATCTCTCATATACACGTGCATAGGTGCAAGTTTGCTGCAAATATTTTACTTTTGTAAAAGGTATTCACTAATATTCAAAAATATTCATCTACAATAAAACTCTACCACAACACGGAGCACACTGAGCTATTTTGCATGGAAGTTTTTACACACTGAATAACTAAATACAATTTCTAAATATTTACTTAAAGTAAAAGGTGACGGGCAACTTGATATGGTTATAGATGACGATGACATCATTGTGGAAGTTACAACCCCAAAATTGTAAAAGTAAAATTCTGTAAAAGTTGGGATGCTGTGTAAAGAAAGCACAACTTTATTCATCACACACTTGCGAAATTCCTCTCTGCATTTAACCCATCTGAAGCAGTGAACACACACCCAGAGCAGTGGGCAGCCATGCTAACAGCACCCAGGGAGCAGTTGGGAGTTAGGTGCCTCGCTCAAGGGCACCTCAGCCCAAGGCTGTCCCATATTAACCTCACCACATGTCTTTGAACTGTAGGGGAAACTGGAGCACCCGGAGGAAACCCACACAGACGCGGGGAGAACATGCAAGCTCCGCACCCGCCAGCCGCTGGGCTTGAACCCAGAACCTTCTTGCTGTGAGGCGACCGTGCTAACCACTTACACCACCGTGCCGCCAGTGGTGTAAGTGGTTAGCAATGTAATAAAACATAAATAAAAACAGAATGCGATGATTTGCAAATCCTTTCTGACCTATATTCAACTGAATACTATCCAAAGACAAGATTTTTTTAATGTTCAAAATTGATAAACTTTGTTTTTGGCAAATATTTGCTCATTTGGTGATGCAGTGGTTTGCACTGTTACCTCACAGCAAGAAGGTTCTGGATTCGAACCTCATGACTGACAAGGGCCTTTCAGTATGGAGTTTGCATGTTCTCCCTAGGTCTGTGTGGGTTTCCTCTGGGTGTTCCGGTTTCCCCTACAGTTCAAAGACATACAGGTTAGGCAAAATACCCAGCCACTGGGTTTGTACAAAACAGTGCATACTTGGTGCTGGTCCTAAACCCAGATAGATTTGAAAGCCCAGTGTGAGATTGATGTGAGCTAAACTGGTTATTAACCTTCTAAAAATAAAGTCTCCAGATTGTGAATTTGATGCCTGCTACATGTTCCAAAAAAGTTGAGACAGGGGCATGTTTACCACTGTGTTCCATTACCTTTTCGGTAAGTATTTGGGAACGGAGGACATGAATTGGTGAAGTTTTGAACATGAAATTCTCAGCTCAGTTGAGCTCGGGTCCAAAAAATTCAATGGTGTTTCTGGATGTTGATGTTTGGCTTTTGCTTTGCATTTGGAGCTTCAGCAATGAACTGTGTTTACCAACAACAGTTTTCTGAAGTGTTTCTAAGCCCATGTAGTAATATCCTTTTTACAGTCATGTTGGTTTTTAATGCAGCGTCACAGGTGTTGAACGTTGGTTTTCGGCCTTGTCTCTTACATGCAGAGATTTCTCTGGATTCTCTGAATCTTTTGATGATATTATGGATTGTCGATGGTGAAATCCTTAAATTCCTTGCAATTGTACATTGAGAAACGTTTTTCTTCAACCATTGGACTATCTGCACACGCAGTTTTTCACAAAGTGATGAACCTTGCCCCATCCTTGCTTGTGAATGGCTGAGCCTTTCCAATTACTGGTTAACCTGTAGAATGTTTTAAACAGCTGGGGTTTATTTTTTGAGCATTCCACAACTTTCCCAGTCTTTCGTTGCCCGTCCCAACGTTTTTAGTGTTGCAGGCATCAAATTCAGAAGGAGTGTATATTTACAAAAAACAAATAGTTTGAACATTTAAATATATTGTTTTTGTATTCCATTCAATGGAATATAGGTTAAAATAATTTGCAAATCATCGCATTCTGTTTTATTTACATTTTTCACAGCATCCCAACTTTTGTGGAAGTGAGATTGTGCACTATGGTCCCCTGAGTCCCACTGTACATTGTAATACATGCTTGGACAGGGAAGGCTGAGAGAGAGGCATTCAGTTGGTTGTAAACCTGCAAGCTCACCACTAGATGCCAAATCCCAAATAATGTACCTTGAACATAAGCCTTTAGGACTGTTAATTTTCTGTGTGTCTATATTTTACATATAGGACAGAAAGAATTTTACTGACATTCTTAAGGTAAGTTTACCTTTGCATAATATAATATAAATCACCACACTCAGAGTTATAGTCTTGCTCAAAAGCTGTTTTGTTTGTAAATGTGTTTTGAAAGTACCTGAAAATACAGTCTAGATTCCCACAGCTATTTTCCTAACTTCACAGGCTGCTGTGGGAGATTTGCCTATTCAAGAGGTGTGTTACTGTAAGACAACAAAGAAACTGCTAGTGCGTTTGCTTGATACATGCGACAGGTACAGGAGACTCTAATAAACAATGAAAAGAGAACTATGTACAAGATTATTCTGTTCACTTTAATACATCATGTAGTGGAATCTAGTTAAAAATTCACATTAAATTATGATGATGACGACACTATTTGGCCATGAAAACTGCATATTATTTAAATCAACACAGTTCTGATGCACAGTTTGCAAATTACATATTTGTTCTTCAAAAAGTAGGCAACTCTATTTCCAAAAATATCCAGACTTCATTATGAACGATTATAATCATCATCATTTGGTTAAAGGTCCATGCTCACTTCCCTGAGTCCGATGACCGAGTCTCTGCTGAAAAGTGAAGACAGCGGAAGGATCAAGAGCCTTATCATCACAGTGAAAGGAGCACCAACGTCACAGCCAGGATATGACTTTTACTCCCGTAACTTTGCACCGTGGGTCGGAATCCCTGAAGATCCAGTGACTGGTAAACTCGTACCCCTTACACTAGGGAGTTACACAGGGACAAAATCCTGTCATTGTCCCCAGCATGCAAAACACCATCCCCACAGGCTCCCTATCTGAATTTAGTCTCATTTCGTAGACATGTCTTTTGTGCTCTACAATTTTTTTGCAATTGTATATAAACCAAATTGGTTTTCAGTATTGCACAAATTGCAAATGTCTATACATTAGTTCTTTATGCAATAGTCATTCAACACTTTCAGAACATTTTTTTTAACTTATAAACAGAAGTTATATAATGAAAACTTTTATAATGCTACACATTGCTGGAAGATACTAGATACTTTATTTACTAAAACACTGCAGCTATTTGGCTGAATTACATTTAAAGCTCATAGGCAACGGTTTAAATTTTATGCACATTTGAAACTTTATATGTTAAAAAATCCTCTGTAATTTTCTTCTGGTCCCAAGAAGTATTGTTAATAAGTAATAATTAAAACTAGACTGCATTTCTGCAGAGAAAAAGCAAAAAGTGTGCTTGCTGAGCTATAGCAGAACAGCTATCATGTTAAAAGCTAGCATGCCAACATGCTAACAACTACCATGCTAACAGTTAGCATACTAACATGCTAACAGTTAGCATACTAACAGCATACTAACATGCTAAAAGCTAGCATGTTAACATGTTAATGCTAACATGCTAATAGATAACATGCTAATAGAGAACATGCTAACAGCTAGCTTTCTAACATGCTAATGATTAACATGCTATTTGTTAAAATTCTAACACTTTAAGGCTAATATGCTGGCAGCTATCATGCTAACAGCTAACAGGCTAACATTGCTAATGGCTAGTATGTTAACTTCTAACATGCTAACACGCTGAGGGTGACATGCTAACAGTTAGCATGCTAACATGCTCAGGCAAACTCGCTAACAGCAAACATGCGAACTTTGCATGCTACCATGCTAATCCTAACATGTTAACAGCTCTCATGATAACATGCTAATTGTAATGTAATAACATGTAATAGCATGCGCGCTTCAGCAGCGCATTGATATCTGAGCTCCGTATCAATGCGCTGCCAAAGCGCGCAGAAGGTGTTAGTACGCCTGTCATTACAGTCAGGCCCGGCGCCAGGAACAGTTTACTAAGGGGGCAATTAGAAATCGCAAGGGGGCAAATATTTTTCATATAGTGTGTAGTAGTGATGGCGGTCTGACAACGTGTTTCAAACAATTAACTGCGCCAACCACAAAACCACGGCCCCGAAGGTTGCTTTAGTACGGGAAAATCATGTGACATATTACCAGGGCAGTTGCGCTTTATCAACACCCGTGCCCACCTGTTAACCCTCCCCTCCAGTTTTCTCACAGACACGCGTTACAACCGGAAAGATGCCAAACATAAAACAACACACACAAACCTACAGGCAAGTCCTTTACATTTAAAATACATACAAAAAGCTCCGCGGCATGAAAACAAAACGTCAATGCAAGTAAGGTACTTGGCTCGGCGGCCAAAATCATAATTTAAAAAAATCAACAGACCCCGCGGCTGCACCAGTAATAGCCTTCCTGACTCGCACTGAGTCAACGCTAACCACTTAATCCGCGATCCCAGTTTAGGTGTGTAGGGGACAAAACACTCTGAAGTGATGAATTTTCACCCCCGCTGCATGGGAGGTGACGTCAACGACACATATTCTTACGCTATTTACGCACAAAGCGGACCTATATGAACACATACACCAACATAAATGGAGATAAACTTAGCCTACAAAGAAAGAAAATGGATTCACAATATTGTGATTGAATTCGTTTAATTCGGAGGGGGAAAGACTACTCCCGTAAACTGACTGCATATTACAGGATATTGCAGAGACAGTGCACTTGTAAGTGTACATGTAAAACCCCCGCCCGCACGACCCCTCCCCTTGTCCTTATCACAGGTCTGTGTGTGCGCGGCTGTGTCAGCATTTCACACATACACCCACAATAACTAGTAGTCCCCAGTAGTTAGGATTGATACATATGTCTAAACAGGGTTAATATTAAATTCAGGCTTTTTGAAATAATCCTACCTTAATACAGTTGAATTCTACAATTGCAACGTAAGAATCATAACAACCAATCAGATTTGTTCTACCGTGCCAGTTTTAGTAGTGATTTATGTGAAATGTATTTTTGTGCAATGCGCAACCACTTAATATTTTGTATTTGAAAATGCAAATTATTAATACGTCTATAATACATTTTATTTTCATAAGAAAACAATTAAGTGATCCGAGTCTCCGTTGAGGGGGCGGGGCTGTAGCCACGAGGGGGCGACGCCCCCTTTCGCCCCCCCATGGCGCCGGGCCTGATTATAGTGCAGACTTTCCATAGCATAGAAAATCGCTATGTTTCAATTTGCGTAACTGAACTTGTTTCATATCACTGGTCATATAAACCTATGTAAACAGGAAAAACGCGGGAGAGTTTGGTCGCATCCAACTACAGCCCCAAAAAATACCATTGGCCATACTGAGCCTAGCTACATTGCTAACAGGAGTGACAGCGCGTCTGACTGACTGGGAGGTCGCGCAAAGCTCGGAGAGGTACGGAGCAGCTCGTCTCAATTCAGATAAGAGCATATTTCATTATGGAAGTACGGTGGACTGTTCCTTTAAGGCGCCTCAGTTGTTTACTTTTTTTCTTTTAAAGATTTTTTTTGGCTTTTTTCACCTTTATTGGATAGGACAGTGTAGAGACAGGAAATGAGCAGGGGGGGAGAGAGAGAGAGAGAGACGGATCGGGAAATGACCTGGGGTCGGAATCGAACCTGGGTCCCCGGATTTATGGTATGGCGCCTTATCCACCTGAGCCACGACTCCCCTCAGTTGTTTACTTCTGATAAAGTCAATGAGTTTGACGTTGGTTGCATCCTTGCCTGGCCAATCTTCTTCCATCTCATCTTTGCATGACACTGTAAGCTTGCAGAGCAGGTCTGTATCGGCAGCACTGGTTAGCTGATGAAGCTGTTGCTGAATCTCCCACTGCAGATCTTGTAGCGCAGCCATCTCTGGATACCTGAAGTCCGTTGCTCGACTGGATCTCTCTCTCTCTCAGGAAACAGGAAATCAGGATCCCGTAGTTCTTGGATGATTAGCACCCGTGATGCAGAGAGGTGTCTGCTGCAGGAGGTGGTGGGGGACTGGGGGGACTTTGGGGATATCCTAAGGGCGTGGGGTGTGAAAAGGTTCTTGGTGAGTGTCCGCGGGGGGGGGGGGGGGAGGAGGTAGAGGTGGTGGGAGGAAGTGGGGGGGTTGTTGCTTGGAGGATCAGTAGGGGGGCGGCTGGGGGAGGGGGGTTGGAGTTGAACCTATTGAAAAACATGTTCAGCTCGTTCGCACGTTGTTCGTTCCCCTCAGCTGCACCCCCACCTCTCCTCTGGAAGCCGGTAATCTCTCTCACCCCACTCCAGACATCCCTGGTGTTATTTTCCTCCAGTTTGTGTTCCAGTTTCCTTCTGTAGTTGTCCTTGCTCTCCCTGCTGCTGTGTTTAAGCTCTCTTTGTACCCGTTGTAGTTCTGCTCGGTCCCCCGATCTGAAGGCCCTCTTCTTCTCGTTGAGTAGGGCCTTCAGGTCGCTGGTTACCCACGGTTTGTTGTTTGGGTAGCAGCGGACCTCTTTAGTGGGGATGGTGTTATTAGGGCTAGGACTGTTTTGGCCTCTAGAGGCCACTGTTATTTCCTTTTCGTGTCATGTTTATTTTGGCCTCTAGAGGCCGCCACTGTTCCTGTGTTGTGTTTGTGTTAATTGCCTGTTTAGTCCTGATTATCTTCACCTGTGTTCAATTTAGTTTGTGTATTTATACCCCCTGAGTTCAGTCCTTTTGTCACGGAGTCTTTATGCTGTTATGTTTATCTCCAGTTTCCTCTGTACCGTGTTCTTTATTTTGCATTTTGCTTTTCTTTTGGACCTAGTAGTTACTGTGTTTTTTGGATCTTCTGAGCTTTGGTATTTTTGCGTTTTCTTTTCTGTTTTTTGGCTTTTGTTTTGTACTTTTGGATTTTTTCCCTTATATCTTCTGAGCGTTTTGGTATTTTTACTTTTTGGATATTTTTTGTACATATTGTAAATAAACCTTTTTGATACTTTTTCTACTTCCGCCTCACGCCTCTGCATTTGAGTCATCCCCCTGGTGGCCTAGTGGGGGTTTGCTGGATTATCACACCAACGAACCAGGTTCGAATCCCAGCAAAACCCTAACAGGTGTTGTCAATGCAGAACCCAATGTACTCCGAGACAGTCAGTAAGGCCATCAATGTCCTCACCGTGTGGCTCATACAGAGCCTCCCAGTCTGTGATCTCCAATGCTCCCTGCAGTGTTTCCATGGCCTCAAGAGACCATTTCCTCATTGTCCTCACCGTGACCAGGTGCTGCTGAATCACAGGCTTGTATAATGGAGAGAGCAGGACTAGGTTGTGGTCTGACCTGCCCAATCGTGGCAGGGCAGTGGAGCTGTATGCATCCTTAACATTTGCATACAGCAGGTCCAAAGTCTTATTTTCATGGGTGGTGCATGTAACAAACTGGTAGAAAGTCAGGAGTGTGGATGAGATGGAAGCATGGTTAAAGTTCCCTGTGATGATGACTGCCCCGGGATGTTTTGTTTGTAGTTCGGCAGTCACAGTGTGGATGACGTCACACGCTGCCTCCGCGTTTCCTGATAGTGGAATGTAAACAGTAATGGCGATGACACTGGTAAACTCCCTCGGCAAATATAGACGAAATCCGATGGCGATAAGCTCGATGTCTGGGCTACAGACCCACTCTTTAACAGAGACGTGCCCGGGGTGACACCACCTGTTGTTCATGAGCACGGCGAGGCCCCCTCCTTTCTTCTTACCAGTCGCAGTGGTGTCTCTATCTGCTCAAACTGTCTGGAAGCCGGGAATGGTGATGTTAGGGTCCGGTATCTGTTCGTGCAGCCACGTTTCCATAAAAGCACATGATACTGGACTCCCTGTACTCCCTCTGTGTCCTTACGAGCGCTTCCAGTTTGTCCACTTTGTTTGCCAATGATCTTGCATTTCCAGTGATAACTGTGGGAATGTAGGGCTTAAACTTTCTCTTCTTCCTCCTCTGTTTGAGCCCCGCTCTGCAGCCTCGCTGCCTCCGCTTTAGCTCCTTGGGTACAGTGGGTCTCTCTCCGGGCAAGAGGGTCGGGTACCTCAGAGCCATCAGCTGGTCGCGGGTGTAAACAATGCCAGCGATATTGCAGGCATGGCTCCCAGTGATCCGAAGAGACCCGAATGCAAATAAAATGATTAAAAAGTGTCCTATCCACTTGAAAAGCATCTTGCTGTATGTTGTGATCAATGCACAGTGCAAGAATAGCAAAAATAGCACTAAGAAACAAAAAATACTCAATAAAAATACAAAAAACTAACAAATACCCAGAGCTGCTATGACAGGCTGCCACTAGGATGGCGCCATTTTTTTTTGACTTGACACACTACTTGGTTAGTGCTGTCGCCTCACAGCAAGAAGGTCCGGGTTCAAGCCCCATGGCCGGCGAGGGCCTTTCTGTGCGGAGTTTGCTTGTTCTCCCCGTGTCCGCGTGGGTTTCCTCCGGGTGCTCCGGTTTCCCGCACAGTCCAAAGACATGCAGGTTAGGTTAACTGGTGACTCTAAATTGACCGTAGGTGTGAATGTGAGTGTGAATGGTTGTCTGTGTCAGCCCTGTGATGACCTGGCAACTTGTCCAGGGTGTACCCCGCCTTTCGCCCGTAGTCAGCTGGGATAGGTTCCAGCTTGCCTGCGACCCTGTAGAACAGGATAAAGCGGCTAGAGATAATGAGATGAGATGACACACTACTTAGCATTAGTCAGTTAGCATACACATCCGTCTCTCCATTCACATCAAACTCTCCCTACAACTTGTTACTTTGGCTCATGTACACAACTAATCCTTGAGTCACACATTCAACTCTTAACATGTAGCATGTACACCTGATTAAATGTATATTTACCGACCTGTGGTAAGAATAGAGGAGATGCACGTTGCGCTGGTGTTAACTTCACAGCAGCAGGATTTATTCTTCCTGTTTACACGCAAGTCCTATTCTACCACAAGCGCGATGCTCCACCTAGCGGTCTGAACATGCCATAGCAGTGTAGTGATGTGAATGCTGAAATGAACAAAAATAAATGAAAAAAAAAACATCGTCTCGTCTTGTCTCGATCCGCTTATCCGGGGCCAGGCCGCAGAGGCAGCAGTCTGAGCATGGAAGCCCAATCTTCTCTCTCCCCAGACACCTCGGCCAGCTCCTCGGGAAGAACACCGAGGCGTTCCCAGGCCAGCCGAGAGACATAGTCCCTCCAGCATGTCCTGGGTCTTCCCCAGGGCCTTCTCCCAGGGGACATGCCTGGAACACCTCCCCAGGGAAGTGTCCAGGAGGCATCTGAAAGAAATGCCCAAGCCACCTCAGCCGATTCCTCTCAATGTGGAGGAACAGTGGCTCTACTCAGAGCTCCTCCTGAGTAATTGTGCTTCTCACCCTAAGGGAGCATCCAGCCACCCTGCGAAGGAAACTCATTTCGGCCACTTGTATCCACGATCTTGTTCTTTTGGTCATTACCCAAAGCTCATGACCATAGGTGAGAGTCGGAACGTAGATCGACCGGTAAATCAAGAGCTTTGCCTTTTGGCTCAGCTCCTTCTTCACTACGACGGACCGGTAAAGTGATCGCATCACTGCGGAGGCTGCACCGATCCACCTGTCGATCTCACGCTCTATCCTTCCCTCACTTGTGAGCAAGATCCGAGATACTTAAACTCCTCCACTTGAGGCAGGACTTCTCCACCAACCTGGAGAGGGCAAGCCACCCTTTTCCGGTCGAGAACCATGGCCTCAGACTTGGAGGTGCTGATTCTCATCCCAGCCGCTTCACACTCGACTACAAACTGCCCCAGTGCATGCTGAAGGTCTTGGTTTGAAGAAGCCAACAGGACATCATCATCCGCAAAAAGCAGAGATGAAATCCTGTGGTTCCCAAACAGGATTCCTTCCGGCCCCTGGCTGCACCTAGAAATTCTGTCCATAAAAATTATGAACAGAACCGGTGACAAAGGGCAGCCCTGCCAGAGTCCAACATGCACTGGGAACAGGTCTGACTTACTGCCGGCAATGTGAACCAGACTCCTGCTCCGTTCGTACAGGGACTGGACAACCCTTAGCAAAGAGCCCCGAACCACCCCCCACAGAATACCACGAGGGACACGGTCGAATGCCTTCTCCAGATCCACAAAGCACATGTGGACTGGTTGGGCAAACTCCTATGAACCCTCGAGCACCCTATGAAGGGTATAGAGCTAGTCCAGTGTTCCACAACCAAGACAAAAACAGCATTGTTCCTCCTGGATCCGAGGTTCAACTATTGGCCGAATTCTCCTCTCCAGTACCCTGGAGTAAACCTTCCCGGGGAGGCTGAGAAGTGTGATTCCCCTATAATTGGAGCACACTCTCTGGTCCCCTTTCTTAAAAAGAGGGACCACCACCCCGGTCCGTCACTCCAGAGGCACTGTCCCTGACCGCCACGCGATGTTGCAGAGGCGTGTCAACCAAGACAGCCCCACAACATCCAGAGACTTGAGATACTCAGGGCGGATCTCATCCACCCCCGGTGCCTTGCCATCGAGGAGCTTGCAAACCACCTCAGTGACTTCGGCTTGGGTAATGGACGAGTCCACCTCTGAGTCATCAGCCTCCGCTTCCTCAATGAAAGACGTGACAGTGGGATTGAGGAGATCCTCAAAGTATTCCTTCCACCACCTGACAATGTCCCCAGTCGAGGTCAACAGCTCCCCAACCACACTGTAAACAGTGTTGGCGGAGTACTGCTTCCCCCTCCTAAGGCGCCGGACGGTTTGCCAGAATTTCTTCGAGGCCGACCGATAGTCCTCCTCCATGGCCTCACCAAACTCCTCCTAGTTCCGAGTTTTTGCCCCCGCAACTGCCCGAGCTGCAGCACACCTGGCTTGCCGATACCCATCAGCTGCCTCAGGAGTCCCGGAGACCAACATGGCCTGATAGGATTCCTTCAGTTTGACGACATCCCTTACTTCCGGTGTCCACCACCGGGTTTGGGAATTGCCGACCTTGCAGCCACAGCTCCGAACAGCCGTGTCTACAATGGAGGTAGAGAACATGGTCCACTCAAACTCAATGTCCCCCGCCTCCCTCGGAAGCTGGGAGAAGTTCTCCTGGAGGTGGGACTTAAAGACCTCCCCGACAGAGTGCTCGGCCAGACGTTCCCAGCAGACCCTCACCATATGTTTGGGCCTGCCAGGTCTGTCCGGCTTCCTCCTCCGCCAGCGGATCCAACTCACCACCAGGTGGTGATCAGTTGACAGCTCAGCCCCTCTCTTCACCCAAGTGTCCAAGACATAGGGCCAGAGATCAGATGAAACGACAACAAAGTCGATCATCGACCTCCAACCTAAGGTGTCCTGGTGCCACGTGCACTTATGGACACCCCTATGCTTGAACATGGTGTTTGTTATGGACAAACCGTGACTAGTACAGAAGTCCAATAACAAAACACTACTCGGGTTCAGATCGGGGAGGCCATTCCTTCCAATCACACCCCTCCAGGTGTCACTGTCATCGCCCACATGAGCGTTGAAGTCCCCCAGTAGAACAATGGAGTCCCCAGTCCGAGCACCTCTCAATACCTCTCCCAGGGACTCCAAGAAGGCCGGATATTCTATACTGCTATTCGGCCCGTAGGCACAAACAACAGCAAGAGCCCTCTGCCCAATCCGAAGGCGCAGAGAGGCGACCCTCTCGTTCACTGGGGTAAACTCCAACACATGGCGGCTGAGCTGGGGAGCTATAAGCAAGCCCACACCAGCCTGCCACCACTCACCGTGGGCAACTCCAGAGAAGTGGAGAGTCCAGCCCCTCTCGAGGAGCTGGGTTCCAGAGCCCAAGCTGTGCATGGAGGTGAGCCCGACTATCTCTAGCCGGTACCTCTCAACCTCCCGCACAAGCTCAGGCTCTTTCCCCCCCAGCGAAGTGACATTCCATGTCCCAACAGCTAGCCGCTGTGTTCGGGGATCAGGTCATCGAGGCCCCTACCTTCAACTGCCGCCCAATCCACACTGTACCAGCCCCCTGCGGCTACCTCTGTGGGTGGTGAACCCACAGGAGGTCGGGCCCACGTCACCGCTTCGGGCTGAGGCCAGCCAGGCCCCGTGGGCAAAGGCCCGGCCACCAGGCACTTGCATACGAGCCCCAACCCCAGACCTGGCTCCAGGGTGGGGCCCTGGCTGTGCCATACCGGGTGACGTCACGGTCCTTGTTCCTTTAATATCCATAAGGGGTTTGGTGAACTGCTCTTGGTCTGGCCTGTCACCTAGGACCTGTCTGCCTTGGGAGACCCTAACAGGGGCGTAATGCCCCCGACAACATAGCTCCTAGGATTATTCAAGCACACAAATCCCTCCACCACAATAAGGTGGCAGTTCTAGGAGGGGTGAGGGAAAAAAAATAAAATGAAAAAGATAATTTAAAAAAAAATTATAGTATGGGTGTCTGTTTTTCTCTTATCTACTTTTTCCTACTGTTTCCAACCTTCTACATGTACATTCAACTTTAAGCATGAGCGTCGCCACCATTGAATGTGAAGGGGAAGTGTCCCCTTCACATTTCATAATTCTTTGTTTGGACCCCCCACATTTAACATAAAATATTAGTTCACCAGGTGCCATTTATATTGCTTCGTGAAAGAATCTATCCCACTTGATCGATAAGAGAATACACATACCACTGAAAATCCACTCCGGGTTTTCCAGACCCCCCCGCCAGTGTGTCCCCCCCCCCACATTAAAAATGCTTCCGACGCCCCTGACTTTAAGTCATAGCTAATGTTCAGGCCTAAAACTGTGACACTGTTCACTGTCTCTAAGGACTTACCATGAACTACTATCGGCTTGAGATCAGGTTTGTTCTTTGCAAAGCTAATCCTGAGTTCCTTGCATTTGGTTTCATTCAGCTGAAATCCTTCAGAGCTAGATTGACTGGAAATAGTGTCCACAACAGATTGAATGTTGCTCTCCTGGCCTTTCTCTACTACTTCTGAGATTGTGGTGTCGTTTACTTATTTCCACATGTTGATCGGTGCATCGAGGTCGTTGATCATAATGAGAAACAACCAGGGGTCTAGTTTGGTCCCCTGAGGGACGCTGGCAGACACAGAATACCATTCAGAAAACCAGTCTTGTGCTAATTTGACACGCTGCTTTCGGTCCATCAAGAAATCGACAATCCAGCTCTTGATCTGCATTGGAATATCATATGCCAAAAGTTTCCTAGCCAGTATGTTATGGTCAATTAAGTCAAAAGCTTTACAGAAATCAAACAAAACCACTCGGATCGTGGCTCCGTTTCCAATGGTGCCAGTGTACCAATTATGCAACATGCTAATGAGCGTATGCGTGGTAAACTAAATTGGTGTTTGTCAAATTGGTCAAACAGGTCCAAATTGGTGTTTGTCAATCTTCTGCAACACCGCTGGTATGACGTACTCTTCAACCACATGATCCTCTGTGATCATGGTCTAACTTTGATTAAAAATGCCTTCTTTCTAACTGTCCCTGTCAGCACAGCTACCAAATACCTCACATTCTGATTTTTTCTACTTTTCCTAAAGGCTCTGCACATACAGTCCTCGCTGCTTACTGGTCTGAGAAACTGGGAAAGAAGAAAATGTTAGGTAATGAGACCTAATGATCTGTATTTTGGTTTGTCAAAAACTAAAATATGTTTCATACCCATCTTCTTAGTAATATAATACCGTTGTTTTCTAATTAATGTAACTTTTCATCAGTTTAATTCCCTAAAATAAATATTATAATGGTGTTCTACAAATTCCACCACTATCTACAAAAAATAAATTGTAAAATATTTCCATTTCTTTAGGCCCCTCAGTGAAACATGGATTCATTCATTACCCTTTAGAAAGTGCTTTATTTTTTATCCTGGTCAGGGACATAGTTGATCCAGAGCCTATCCTGGGGACACTGGCCACAAACACCCTGTATGGAACACCAATCTTTAAATCCTAGACAGTTCTGTACTCCCTTTAAAAATACATACAGGGCATAGGGTAATTCTTCACTGTTAGCTCTTGCTTAGGGTGGATCACATTAATGAAATTAGATAAAACATAAGAAAACCGCTGAGAGTAAAATGACCATTACTGATTAATAAAAACATGAGGCCCTGAGCAAATGCAAATAAAGGGAAAAATAAATACAAACCCCATTTCCAGAAAAGTTGGGATATTTTCCAAAATGCAATAAAAACAAAACTGATTTGTTAATTCATGTGAAACTTTATTTAATTGACAAAAGTACAAAGAAAATATTTAATAGTTTGACTAAGCCTGACCAACTTTGTTCACATTTACAAAATATAATTAAGTTAGAATTCGAAGACTACAACACACAAAAAAAAGTTGGGATAGGCATCATTACCATTGTGTTACATTACCTTTCCTTTAATACCATTTTTTATTGTATGGGATCTGAGGATACCAATTGTTGCAGTTTTGCAATTGGAATTTGTCCATTCTTGCTTGATACAGGACTTCAGCTGCCCAACAGTCCGGGGTCACCGTTGTCTGATTCTCCTCCTCATGATGCGCCATACATTCTCAATAGGAGACAGATCTAGATGGCAGCAGGCCAGTCAACCACACTCGCTCTGTCCATGAAGCCATGCTGTTGTAGCCCATGCAGAATGAGGCCTGGCACTGCCCTGCTGAAATAAGCATGGACTTCCCAAGAAGAGACGCATTGATGGAAACATATGCCCAGGTCAGACGGCAGGCGGCAACTAGGTTTTCAACTACTTGTGTCTACCTGCGATAACAAAATCACAGGTAGACAAGACTGGTCTTGCGTTGACACAGATAATGGCAGTGTGTTGCAGAGGGTCTTTAGTCAAAGCAGGTTGACACAAGTGGATCACGATCTGTTCGCATTTCAGCTGCGATTCGCTTCTCATTGGTGCAAAATAGTAGGTTGACGCAGGTAGAGGCAGGCGGTCGTGCAACACTTGAGCGACCAATCGCGGGTTGAAGCAGTTTGGAGTGTGTGGAGAAGGAGAGGAAGGCAAAAAAACACGTTCACACAAACTCCAGGACTTCCACAATACTCATAGTTTATTAACTTACTACAGCAAAATTCTCATAGTTAGTTTCCCAGTATTAAGCAAAAGCGTTAAAATATAGAGTTGAAATGACTAAAAACTTGATTTAACTTTAGGAAGTGTTAAATTAACACTGCAGAGATTGGGACAAAATAAACACCAGCATTGTGTTAAAATTGACTCTCTCAGAGTTGATTTAATACTATAAAATTTGCTGTGTACACTTCAACCTTACCATGCCTGGTTAAATGGCTCTATCAGACGAACATTTTTTTTTTTTTTTAAACTTTTGTCACATGTACACTTCAAGCACAGTGAGATTCATCCTCTGCATTTAAACCATCTGAAGCAGTGAACACACGTGCGCACACACCCAGAGCAATGGGCAGCCATACTACAGCGCCTGGGGAGCAGTCAGGGGTTAAGTACCTTACTCAAGGCCGCCCCACGTTAACCTAACTGCATGTCTTTGGACTGTGGGGAAAACTGGAGCACCCGGAGGAAACCCATGCAGACACGAGGAGAACATGCAAACTCCACACAGAAAGGCCCCTGCCGGCCGCTGGGCTCGAATCCAAAACCTTCTTGCTGTGAGGTGACAGTGCTAACCACTACACCACCCAAAATACAGTGGTCCTTGAAAGTTTGTGAACCCTTTAGAATTTTCTATATTTCTACATAAATATGACCTAAAACATCATAAGATTTTCACACCAGTCCTAAAAGTAGATAAAGAGAACTCAGTTAAACAAATGAGACAAAAATATTATACTTGGTCATTTATTTATTGAGAAAAATGAGCCATTATTACATATCTGTGAGTGGCAAAAGTACGTGAACCTCTAGGATTAGCAGTTAATTTGAAGGTGAGTCAGGTGTTTTCAATCAATGGGCTGACAATCAGGGGTGAGTGGGCACCCTGTTTTATTTAAAGAACAGGGATCTATCAAAGTCTGAACTTCACAACACAGGTTTGTGGAAGTGTATCATGGCATGAACAAAGGAGATTTCTGAGGACCTCAGAAAAAGCATTGTTGATGCTCATCAGGCTGGAAAAGGTTACAAAACCATCTCTAAAGAGTTTGGACTCCACCAATCCACAGTCAGACAGATTGTGTACAAATGGAGGAAATTCAAGACCATTGTTACCCTCCCCAGGAGTGGTCGACCAACAAAGATCACTCCAAGAGCAAGGTGTGTAATAGTCGGCGAGGTCACAAAGGACCCCAGGGTAACTTCTAAGCAACTGAAGGCCTCTCTCACATAGGCTAATGTTCATGAGCCCACCATCAGGAAAACACTGAACAACAATAGTGTGTATGGCAGGGTTGCAAGGAGAAAGCCACTGCTCTCCAAAAAGAACATTGCTGCTCGTCTGCAGTTTGCTAAAGATCACATGGACAAGCCAGAAGGCTATTAGAAAAATGTTTTGTGGACGGATGAGACTAAAACAGAACTTTTTGGTTTAAATGAGAAGTATTATGTTTGGAGAAAGGAAAAACACTGCATTCCAGAATAAGAACTTTATCCCATCTGTGAAACATGGTGGTGGTAGTATCATGGTTTGGGCCTGTTTTGCTGCATCTGGGCCAGGACGGCTTGCCATCATTGATGGAACAATGAATTCTGAATTATACCAGCGAATTCTAAAGGAAAATGTCAGGACATCTGTCCATGAACTGAATCTCAAGAGAAGGTGGGTCATGCAGCAAGACTAAGCACACAAGTCGTTCTACCAAAGAATGGTTAAAGAAGAATAAAGTTAATGTTTTGGAATGTCAAAGTCCTGACCTTAATCCAATGGAAATGTTGTGGAAGGACCTGAAGCGAGCAGTTCATGTGAGGAAACCCACCAGCATCCCAGAGTTGAAGCTGTTCTGTACGGAGGAACGGGCTAAAATTCCTCCAAGCCGGTGTGCAGGACTGATCAACAGTTACCGCAAACGTTTAGTTGCAGTTATTGCTGCACAAGGGGGTCACACCACATACTTTTGCCACTTACAGATATGTAATATTGGATCATTTTCCTCAATAAATAAATAACCAAGTATAATATTTTTGTCTCATTTCTTTAACTGGGTTCTCTTTATCTACTTTTAGGACTTGTGTGAAAATCTGATGTTTTAGGTCATATTTATGCAGAAATATAGAAAATTCTAAAGGGTTCACAAACTTTCAAGCACCACTGTAGAAGTCATATGTTCCCTAAACATTACTCGAGTTGAGGAGTGAAAAGAAAAAGGAGCTCATTAAGAAACACCCATTTCCAGCAAGGTGCACGGCTCAACTAACAGAAAACACAAGCCCAAGCTGATGACGCCGCCTCTCTAGGCAACACAGCACGTCTTAAAGGCACACTTCACAATTTCAATTGTTACAACGTCTGACTGGGTGGCACGGTAGTGTAGTGGTTAGTGCTGTCGCCTTACAGCAAGAAGGTCCAGGTTCGAGCCCCATGGCCGGCGAGGGCCTTTCTGTGTGGCGTTTGCATGTTCTCCCCGTGGGTTTCCCTCACAGTCCAAAGACATGCAGGTTAGGTTAACTGGTGACTCTAAATCGACCGTAGGTGTGAGTGTGAATGGTTGTCTGTGTCTATGTGTCAGCCCTGTGATGACCTGGCGACTTGTCCAGGGTGTACCCCGCCTTTCGCCTGTAGTCAGCTGGGATAGGCTCCAGCTTGCCTGCGACCCTGTAGAACAGGATAAAGTGGCTAGAGATAATGAGATGAGACAACGTCTGACCACAACGAAGGATTTGGCACAAAACGCTTGCGTCCACTTGCCACCCGACTGATCGCAGGTCACAGCATGCACCTTTCTGCCGTTTGACCTGGGCAATATCCTTCTCTAAAATCCCAACATACGCCTCCGCATCAATGGTACCTTCAAACACATGCAATTCACCCATACCAAGGGCACTGCTGCACCCCATACCATCACAGATACTGGCTTTTGCACCACAAACTGAATGCATAGCTGCCAACATTCCGAAATTGTAAATAGTAATACAAGGTTGGGTACTGAGTCTTGGTGGGGGGTCGGGGGGGCAGCCCCCCCGCCGCTGCCAAAGCTTTCTAGCAAAACTACCCTGAAAAATCACACCAAAACAAAATAGTTTTACAAAATATATTCTACAAACTAAACTATCATTTTGCATTAATTTGCAAAGTTCTTTTCAACAATGGAAACAAATTTACCTGGAACTAGAATACATGTATAATCAAAGCAATTTGGCACAGATCAAACATAAAAGGAACCTCTTGTAATCAACACCAAACATAAAAATGCCTCAAAACATGCTTGGCACAAAGTGAAACAGCTCAAAAAAGTGTCAATTTCAACTTGCTTCTTCACATGACTACAAATCAAACAGAACAGAATCAACAACACACCCCGGGCATCAAATCGTGCCCGCCAATCACAACGCAAGGTTTTTGTTTGGATTCTTTGGGCGGGCTTTTGCAGGAGTGACGACAAGACTGCGCGACGCTGGAGAAAGCGCTATTGAACAGCGCTCGTTTGACTCCGCTTTGGAATCAGTTTTAGAAGAATTAGGAGTTTTCGTTGAAACATGAGCAGGAAGAGGCTCTCCGCTCATTCCATGATCGCTGAATCTTCACCAAAACACTGGACACTCCAATGGTGTCCCTCTCCACATGCTGTTTGTTTACCCCATAGACATATAAACATGAGCGGCACGGTGGTGTAGTGGTTAGCGCTGTCGCCTCACAGCAAGAAGGTCCTGGGTTCGAGCCCCGGGGCCGGCGAGGGCCTTTCTGTGTGGAGTTTGCATGTTCTCCCTGTGTCCGCGTGGGTTTCCTCTGGGTGCTCTGGTTTCCCCCCACAGTCCAAAGACATGCAGGTTAGGTTAACTGGTGACTCTAAATTGACCGTAGGTGTGAATGTGAGTGTGAATGGTTGTCTGTGTCTATGTGTCGGCCCTGTGATGACCTGGCGACTTGTCCAGGGTGTACCCCGCCTTTCGCCCGTAGTCAGCTGGGATAGGCTCCAGCTTGCCTGCGACCCTGTAGAAGGATAAAGCGGCTAGAGATAATGAGATGAGACATATAAACAGACACCGCATTGAGCTGGTGGCCCGTTGCTGGGATACGTCAGAGTGTCCGCCATATTGGATGTGGCAAATCTTCCCCGTAAACCAATGCAAGTAAATGGACTGAACTTCATAAAGCCCCTTTCTACAATAATATTTAACTCGATGCCTTTTATTCACCCATTAAGACACACACGTATATATCTCATCTCATTATCTCTAGCCGCTTTATCCTTCTACAGGGTCGCAGGCAAACTGGAGCCTATCCCAGCTGACTACGGGCGAAAGGCGGGGTACACCCTGGACAAGTCGCCAGGTCATCACAGGGCTGACACATAGACACAGACAACCATTCACACTCACATTCACACCTACGGTCAATTTAGAGTCACCAGTTAACCTAACCTGCATGTCTTTGGACTGTGGGGGAAACCGGAGCACCCGGAGGAAACCCACACGGACACGGGGAGAACATGCAAACTCCACACAGAAAGGCCCTCGCCGGCCCCGGGGCTCGAACCCAGGACCTTCTTGCTGTGAGGCGACAGCGCTAACCACTACACCACCGTGCCGCCCACACGTATATATATGAGAAACAAACAGGCATCAAAACAAATAACTTTTAATGTGATGGTTATAAATAGTGTGCGAAATACCCTGTACACTTAGCCTAGTAAACTAGACCCACCCGCCTAGCGGCCAAAAATATTTTTGCCTAGCGAGTGGGTCTAGCCTCGCACCATATAAACAAAAACACCCCGGGCATCAAATCGTGCCCGCCAATCACAACGCAAGGTTTTTGTTTGGATTCTTTGGGCGGGCTTTTGCAGGAGTGATGACAAAGCTGCGCGACGCTGGAGAAAGCACAACAGGAAAGATGGCTACGGCTAGTGAACAGCGCGCATTTGACTCCGCTTTGGAATCAGTTTTAGAAGAATTAGACTTGGAGTTTTCGTTGAAACATGAGCAGGAAG
This sequence comes from Neoarius graeffei, assembly GCF_027579695.1. Classification (NCBI taxonomy): domain Eukaryota; kingdom Metazoa; phylum Chordata; class Actinopteri; order Siluriformes; family Ariidae; genus Neoarius; species Neoarius graeffei. The sequence goes on from NC_083575.1 coordinate 66,829,399, forward strand.
AGGCTCTCCGCTCATTCCTTTTCAAGAAGGACGTTTTCGCTGCTTTGCTGACCAGCTATGGCAAAAGTCTGATCTACCAGCTGGCTCCGCTTGTAGCCAAAAGGATGGGGCTAGTTTGTACAGTACGAAGAATTAATAAACAGCTTTGAAACATTACTTTTTGATTGTTTCTTATTTTCCCGTTATTGTAAATTTAAGGGAAATTATTTCACCAAACACCACTAAATAAAAACTCTCAAAAACAGTTTAAGCAAACCCTTGAAAAACACTTGAAAAAAATAAGAGTGTATGTTAAGTATGTGGTACAGACTCCAAACTTGTGGTCATTATCTCCAAACTTCTTAATATCTAGAACCTGTTTATTAATTAATACGCATTTTGAAAAATTATTTATTTCAAGGTCTCCTCCACTGCGCGCTCTGACTACGTCACAGTCACTGTTGCGCTGATTGGTCAGAGCGTTGGCCTATACGCACAGAGACAGTTTGAAAGACAGCAGTTTGTTCCTCCCACCCCTGTCGGAAATGTCTACGGATCGAGGTCAGACTAAATATTCACATTTAGTCTGGCTTGCCAGGCTACTGTACACTGCAAACTAGCGACAGATACGTGATAGATAGCTCAGGTAAGCTAATCAGTCAGCATACCGTAGCAAGCTACCAAAACCTGAGGCCACAATAACCAACCTACAAGACTGAATATGATAAATGATGGAAATAGTGGAAAAACTGGAAATAGTGAATGAAAATAAAAATGTACGGTTTTATTGAGTCACCACACAGACCTACTCTCGTTGAATAAAGTGAGCTTAATGACTGCCAAACTGAGTTCGGCCAGGTTCTAACGTCATACCAAAACAAAATACATCACTGATTCCTTCACATTCAGAAAGGTTAAAAACGTTCATCATACGTTCAAAAACGTTCATCATAGTGTGGCACTGTATTATCTAATTCTCACTGCTTATAACTATACACCTATCCGGTGGAGATGAGCTGGGAAACTGAAGACTGAAGGAACAGTATTGAAAAGTATTTTTCCAGTCTCACCTGTGAAAGGTAATCCCATGTGATCTCGTTTGGACGGTAAACCTGTTGGTACAGTTAAACGCAGCACATGAATGAGGCGTCTTTATTCTCGGCTACTGTCTAGACGCTATACCAGAGACGGTTGAAGAATCTCCACTTTGCCCCATCCAATATGGCGGCGAGGATGACGTATGATTCTACGCAGAAGGCGGAGTCTATGTTTATATGTCTATGGTTTACCCTCCCCCACTGCTTTCTGTTGCTCTGACTACGTCACAGTCACTGTTGCGCTGATTGGTCAGAGCATTGGCCTATACGCACAGAGACAGTTTGAAAGACAACGGGTTCAAATACGAATCCCACCGGTGATAGACTTTGAAAATGACCCATAAAAATTGGCAAAATCGTATTTTATTGTAGTAAATTTGTATTTTCGTAATCAAAACGACAAATTGTAATAAATACGATTTATTCGTAGTAGTTGGCAGCTATGTGAATGGTCACGTTCACCTTTAGCACTGATAACTCAACATCTGGTTTTCCCGAAAACAAGCCAAAATGTGGACTCTGACCACAGCACACATTTCCATGATCTTTTGGTCTATCTAAGAGGAGTCTGGGCCTAGAGAAATCGGCAGCATTTTTGCAAAGAATTGCTGAACGCCTTCCTCCTTGCAAAATATGGTTTCAGGTTGCATTTTTGGATGCAGCAGCGGACTGTGTTACGCGACAACGGTTTTCCAAAGTACTCCCCAGCCTATGTGGCTATATTTGTCACAGTAGCATGATGGTTTCTCAGGCAGTGCCACCTGAGGGCTTGAAGGTCATGTATATTCAACAATGGTTCTCCGACCTTTACACACCAAGAGGTCTCAGAATTCCCTGAATCTTTTCACAATATTATGTACTGTAGATTTTGAAAGACCTAAATCCTCTGCATTGAGACATGCTCTTTTTTTTAATTGACTCGCAATTATCTCACATTTTGGCACAAGGAGTGAGCCATGACCCATCCTTGCTTGCAAAGACTGAGTTTTTGGTGCATGCTCCTTTTATACCCAATCATGATACCTTCATCTATTACCAGTTAACCTGCTTATTGTGGAATCTTCCAAAATGGTGGCACTTTAACATCCTATAAACTTTTAGGTCTTATTTTGCCTCTTATTTTGTGTGTGTGGCAGGCATCAAACTAACTTTATGTTTACAAAATACAATTAAGTTGGTCAGTAAAACAACTGAAAATCTTTTCTTAGTACTTTTGTCAGTTTAATAAAAGTTCACGTGTATTAACAAATCACTTTTTTTTTTTTAAACTGCATTTTGGAAAATATCCCAACTTTTCTGAAAACAAACCATTTGAGAAAAATCCAGAATAACTCAGTTGTGAACAGAAATTCATAATACAGAGAGTTCAATTATGACTTATTTTAGAGATCCAAAGATGGAAGGCATTAAGATATTTCTTCAGACTGGTGAAACTGAAAAAACAACAATGCTCCCAATTATTCACAACTCTGCATGCTTTGGTTCTTGTTTGTGTGGCAGCCTACCAGTGCTCCAAACGTGGCGGAGAACTCGAGCTGGAACTGAGAGGAGACAACAGAGTCGACATCACTGGCCGAGCAGTGGTCCTCCTTCAAGGAATCCTCAAACTTTAGAGAAACTGCTATAGAGCTCACAATGAAAATATTTAGCCATATACTGTATAGTCCACTGTCAAATTATTGCAATCATATTCACTGCAGGCTAATCTAGTAACTAATCATAGGAACCACGTGTGGTGGTGGAAGAACAGTTTATTTTTCAGAGAAATCCAATTCGTTAGTAATGACAAAAGTTTGTAATTAGAAACTTTAATATCTTTATTAGAGGAAAACATACAAAATCTCACAAAACTATTTACATACAAAATACTTTGAATATCTGTTAAAAAAAATCCTCTTAATAAAAGCATATGAAAACACAAAAAAACTGGGGTTTAAAAAAAGTCAGTTATTAACCATGAGGTATTATAATGTAGCATCTATTTAGCAGTCCAAACTCTCATTCAGGCTCAGAGAAACTCTGTCTTTAGGGATCTTTAACTCAATGGGAGTTGGTGCTAAGAAGCTGCAGTGTGAGAGTCCACTAAATGTCACATTTTGATGCAAGGTAGTGCCTCATGAGCAGCAGCGGGCAGCTGGCAGATGTAGTTCAAGTTAAGGAGAACAAGGTATTCAGTAAGCTTTTAAGACCTGTTTAAATGTGCTTCTTGGCCTACAATAAACATGCAATTTCAAAACAGACACCATATTCGTGTGACACACAATAACATACGCAGCCGATCACACTAGTTTCTTCATTTACGGATTCTGTTTACTTTTTTCCTGGGCTGGAAATTCGCTCCTACCTTAGGCAGATGTCAACAAGTGGTGGCATCGGCTGGAGAGAAGAGGAAGGTTTGTCATTTCAATTAAACCATTCCAGAACAATTGTTTTGTTTTTGTTTTTTTTTTAAAAAGGGCCACTTGAAAAATGGTTACTTGACCAACAGTTAGCCTACATGAAAGTGAATGGTAATTGGCCTCTCAATTTCAGCTGTAATACACACAGTACCTTCTAGTACATGGTAAAGACAACCCTGATTAACTCAATTATATTCAAATTGGACTTAAACTCTACAGGAGCCTTAAAGAAGCAGGGAAAATTATTCTTGCTGTAATTTAATTGAATTTTATTCATCACCAAACACAGCAAAAGTTTACCGCGTTGGAAAAACCATTGTTCTAAAATGACTAGAACGAGCGCAGAGCCAAGGATATCACGTTCTGATCAGAATAAAGGATATCATGTTCTCTTGCTGCATGTGAGTGAGAAGTTTCTCCAGTGGAGTGTACAGGCGCAGCGCAGGAGCTGAGCCCAGCATCAGCAGCTTATGTTTGGCTCTGGTGATGGCCACATTCAGCCTTCGCCAGTCTTTCAGCAGCTCTCCCAGCTGACATACAGACAGGCAGGCAGAGAGAGACAGACAGACAGACAGACAGAAAGAAAAAAATCTGACTGGCACATTCAACAAACATCAATAAAAATAATGTGGTACTGCAAAGGTGCTTAAAGGAGAACTGAAGGCAAATTTTTTTATCATCAAAATTCTCTCATTTTATTAAATATAGGAATGCATTTTTGATAACTATTTTGTCACTGCTATAGCAAGTTATGAGTGAAATATGCTCTGTAATATCAGTCCATATGTCAAAGCAATGGCATTAAACAAGATTCATTGAGACCTGTGCGAGACATCGTAGGACGGAAGTAAAACGTACAGCGGAAATCAAAGTGACCAACATCTGCCAGCGTGGTCAAAAGACGTGTGCACCCTCTTTCGAATGCTGATGTAATCAAGTTGTTTGTTTTGATAGCAATCAGGAAAGTTTGGAAAAAAAAAAAAAAGTAGGCAGTAATCGTCATTTAAACTCGTTTTTGTGCAGTATTTCATTTGGAAGAACAGTTTCCAAGATGGCAGCACTGACACCTGGCTGACACTTCATGTTTCGAAGTCTCGCACAAGTCTCGTCAAGATCGCACAGATAAGCGACGCCTGCCGTGGACCAAACGAACTAAATTCAACATGGCTAGAAACCGAATAGGCTGAGAAGTATAATATTTAATTGCAATTAGTTGCCAATACGAGTCATGATATAAGGTTACTAAAACTGAAAACATAATTGAATAACACTTTAATTAAGAAATAAAGCAAGTTTAATGACTTCAGTTCTCCTTTAAAGCCTTTACCTACTGTGTAGCATGACACATTACCACAAATAAGATCCAACATGTTTCTCTGTAATGAGTAGTTTTATTTTAACTTTACAACACTGAAGCAATACAGTGAAACGTAACTCCAGGTATTTGCATACTACAGATATGTTACATGAACTGCATAAGTCAGTCTTTCTTTTCTGAAACAGGATTGCTGTTCTCCTGTCTTAAAGGAAAACGTGCTGAAATTTGTCCATTGTCACTTGCCCAGACCAGCTTGAAAAATCTGAGTATACCTTTAACCCACTAACTTAATACTTCATTCATTTTCCTTCTGGGAGCTGTACTGGAAACAGGCTGAGATGATGAGCCCAGACTTTATCCCAGCTATAGCTTCCACCTACTTCTGGGAGATTTCCAGATGTTCTCAAGCCAACCATGTGATATAGCCAAGAGACATCATCGTAAGGTGCCCAAACATCAGCTAGCACCTCTCAATTCAGAGGAGCAACAGTTGGAACTGGAGAATCTTCTGGTTTTGTCCATATCACACAAACGAAGCTCAGCAATCATGCAGAGGAACCCATTTTCCACCGCCGATACTAGCAACCTTATTCTTTCAGTCAGTACACACAGCTTGTGACCACAGGATATAGACTGACCCAAAGATTACTGGTGTTAAATCAATATAATGTTAAATATGCAAACAAACAAATAAAAATTACTGCCCTTCAGGATCTCACAAACATGCTGACCCAAGCAAAATTTGAGTTTGACACCCATGTTGTATTGATATTGCAGTGGTTTAATTTGTCATCAAAAACAAAAGTAAAAGTATTACAGCTTAAAATGCTTTGTGTCAATATCATCTCAGGAAGACTGTATTGGGAGATTTTAACATATTTTGGCTTTCCCGTATCATCTCATGCCTACTGGTCACCTCTCAGGCCTTGACTGCAACTTGAATAATTAGAATAAATCTCATCTCATTATCTGTAGCCGCTTTATCCTGTTCTACAGGGTCGCAGGCAAGCTGGAGCCTATCCCAGCTGACTACGGGCGAAAGGCGGGGTACACCCTGGACAAGTCACCAGGTCATCACAGGGCTGACACAGACAACCATTCACACTCACACCTACAGTCAATTTAGAGTCACCAGGTAACCTAACCTGCATGTCTTTGGACTGTGGGGGAAACCGGAGCACCCGGAGGAAACCCACGCGGACACGGGGAGAACATGCAAACTCCACACAGAAAGGCCCTCGCCGGCCACGGGGCTCGAACCCGGACCTTCTTGCTGTGAGGCGACAGCGCTAACCACTACACCACCGTGCCGCCCTTAATTAGAATAAATATTATAATAAAAATAAATGGAGGTAACTGTCTCCACTGGGAACTCCAGAGTCGGAGAGATACCATAGCCAACCAATAAGTTTGGTAGAACCCCTACTGTGTGATAATGTTGGCCTTACATTAACGAGTTCATACCGTTCCATCTCACACACTCACTCAGACTGTTTCCAGGTCAGTGAAGTGACTTTCCATTTTCCCCCAAATTCCAGTTTCCAGGAGACGGTGCACACATGCCTGCCATCTAACGGACACTGCATCTAACTTCCACCCTTCAACTTGCAGGTAGTGAACAAACAATATGGCTCCAAGTCACCATTTCAAGGTGAGCTTGTTTAAATTGCATTTGTCTCATTTTAAAAAGGTCACTTTGGCTTTTTAAAAAAGTAGTGTCTGCAGAATTAATGAAATGTAGTTCTACATACCTTAAGCTAACTGTTTGAACAAAAATATACTCAAGTGCAGAACGTGCTGGACTTGCCTTCTAGCATTCATTATAAAAGAAACCGTCTTCAACTGAAATTAAAGTTAAAAAAGTAAATAAGCTATAGCGAGTTGCACTGGAAGGGCACTGATTGCTATTTACAGTACCTTGCAAAAGTATTCATACCCCCTGAACTTTTCCACCTTACAACCACGAACTTAAAAGTTTTTTATTGAGATTTTATGTGATAGACCAACACAGAGTAGCACATAATTGTGAAGTGAAACGAAAATGATAAATGGTCTTCAAAATTTTAAACAAATAAAAATCTGAAAAATGTGATGTGCATTAGTATTCAGCCCCCCTGCGTCAATACTTTGTAGAGCCACCTTTTGCTGCAATTACAGCTGCAAGTCTTTTGTGTTATGTCTCTACCAGCTTTGCACACCTAGACACTGAAATTTTTGCCCATTCTTCTTTGCAAAATAGCTCAAGCTCAGCCAGATTGGATGGAGAGCGTCTGTGAACAGCAATTTTCAAGTCTTGCCACAGATGCTCAATGGGATTTAGGTCTGGACTTTGACTGGGCCATTCTAACACATGAATATTCTTTGATCTAAACCATTCCACTGTAGCTCTGGCTGTATGTTTAGGGTCATTGTCTTGCTGGAAGGTGAATCTCCTTCCCAGTCTCAAGTCTTTTGCAGCCTCCAACAGGTTTTCTTCCAGGATTGCCCTGTATTTAGCTCCATCCATCTTCCCATCAACTCTGACCAGCTTCCCTGTCCCTGCTGAAGAAAAGCATCCCCATAGCATGATGCTGCCACCACCATGTTTCACAGTGGGGATGGTGTGTGCAGGGTGATGAGCAGTGTTAGTTTTCTGCCACACATAGCGCTTTGCATTTAGGCCAAAAAGTTCAACTTTGGTCTCATCTGACCAAAGCACCTTCTTCCACATGTTTGCTGTGTCCCCTACATGGCTTATCATGCCTGTCTTTCAACAATGGCTTTCTTCTTGCCACTCTTCCAAAAAGGCCAGATTTGTGGAGTGTACGACTTATAGTTGTCCTGTGCACAGATTCTCCCACCTGAGCTGTGGATTTCTGCAGCTCCTCCAGAGTGATCATGGGCCTCTTGGCTGCTTCTCTGGCCAGTGCTCGCCTTGCTCGCTCTGTCAGTTTAGGTGGACGGCCAAGTCTTGGTAGGTTTGCAGTTGTGCCATACTTTTTCCATTTTTGAATGATGGATTGAACAGTGCTTCTTGAGATGTTCAGAGCTTGGGATATTTTTTTTATAACCTAACCCTGCTTTAAACTTCTCCAGAACTTTATCCCTGATCTGTCTGGTGAGTTCTTTGGTCTTCATGATGCTGTTTGTTCTTCAGTGTTCTCTAACAAACCACTGAAGCCTTCACAGAACAAGTGTATTTATGCTGAGAGTAAATTACACACAGTAGGACTCTATTAACTAATTAAATGACTTCTGAAGGCAATTGATTGCACTGGATTGTATTTAGAGGTATCAGAGTACAGGGGGCTGAATACTAATGCACACCACATTTTTCAGATTTTTATTTGTTTAAAATTTTGAAGACCATTTATCATTTTCGTTTCACTTCACAATTATGTGCTACTCTGTGTTGGTCTATCTGCATAAAATCTCAATAAAAAACTTTTAAGTTTGTGGTTGTAAGGTGGAAAAATGTGAAAAAGTTCAAGGGGTATGAATACTTTTGCAAGGCACTGTAACTTTTTATATGACTGCTGGTCAACACCAAGTCTGTCTAAAAGTCGTACAGTAACACGCCATTACAAAATTATCCTTATGTAATGCAGGCTCACATACTGCTCTATACGCCAGATGGGAATCGCTACTTACGTTGCCCTCTGTGTGACTCCTGACAAAGGACACAATGATGACGCTCTTGTCCCGACCCTGATACTTGTCCACAGTGTTCACCTCCACGGCTCTGAAGGATTCTTCTTCCAGCAGAGCGGTGATGGCCTTGAGTTGTTGCCGGTATGGAGCGATGACCCCAATGTCACTCGCCCTGCAGCCGGCCTGAAATGTCAATAAAACTTTATTTCTGTTTTCGTCAAGTTTTTAAGTTCCCGATACAAAACCAAAAAAAGTTTGCCTCAATGTTTATTTTATGCAGGTGAGGTGTAGTGTTTAGACCAGCACAAATATAGTGTACAAGCCTTGAAACCGGAGCAGTTGCCATCCAGTTTCCAGTCGAAATCAAGGGCTGTGTTCAAAATGACATTCAATTTTACTTTAAAGGAACAGTCCACCGTACTTCCATAATGAAATATGTTCTTCTCTGAATTGAGACGAGCTGCTCCGTACCTCCCCGAGCTTTGCGCGACCTCCCAGTCAGTCAGACGCAGTCAGACACGCTGTTACTCCTGTTAGCAATGTAGCTAGGCTCAGCATGGCCAATGGTATTTTTTGGGGCTGTAGTTAGATGCGACCAAACTCTTCCGCGTTTTTCCTGTTTACATAGGTTTATATGACCAGTGACATGAAACAAGTTCAGTTACACAAATTGAAACGTGGTGATTTTCTATGCTATGGAAAGTCCGCACTATACCTTCTGCGCGCTTCGACAGTGCATTGATACCTTCACTCGGAGTTGTACCATTTTTTTTTTTTTTTAGACAGGGCGGACAGACCAGGGCATTCGCCCGCCTGGCGAATGGAAGCGCGCAGAAGGTGTTAGTACGCCTGTCATTATAGTGCGGACTTTCCATAGCATAGAAAATCGCTACGTTTCAATTTGTGTAACTGAACTTTGTTTCATGTCACTGGTCATATAAACCTATGTAAACAGGAAAAACACGGAAGAGTTTGGTCGCATCTAACTACAGCCCCAAAAAATACCATTGCCCATGCTGAGCCTAGCTACATTGCTAACAGGAGTAACAGCGCGTCTGACTGACTGGGAGGTCGCACAAAGCTCGGAGAGGTACGGATCAGCTCGTCTCAATTCAGAGAAGAACATATTTCATTATGGAAGTACGGTGGACTGTTCCTTTAATAAATAAATAAAAAATAAAATAAATAAATAAATAGAGACACACCCACACACAAAACTGTTATGGTATGGTCAGTCTCAAATAAATCCTGTAGGTAACTGCTAAATAGCTACTGTAGTTTGGGGTTTCGTTTTGTTCTTTAAAAAACACTCTTCTAGGCTGACAAAAACTGAAAAAAAAAAAAGGAGCATGCACATTATAACCAGCACTGTTCCTACAAATGTCGATGGTTGTACCAGCCAACTATCTAGTATATCCTACAGGCACTCTGTTCTCCCCCTTGGTTGTTTTCACTTATCCATTAAGCTGCCACCTAATTTGTTTTTGTTCACCAAGCAAAGCACAATAAAATTCATTAAAACAGAAAAATTCCTGTTTATTCTCATTAATGAGCTACGTGCTGTGTTCTATTTAAAGGTCATAGCCAAGGGTTGGAGGTGGAACGTAGAATATCAACTTTATTTTCGAGAAGAACAACCCAAAAAGCGAATTCAATCTTCCTGGTGTCTAATTTGCACCCTAAAATTGAATAAAACGGCTAAAATATACTGGTTTGTGCAATTTCTGAAAGTTTGTTTACATCTCACTTATGCGCACTTTCACCGCCAGGGGACCGTCGTCGTGACGTCATTCAAGGCAAACAGACCAGGAGCAGTTCTGTACGGACTTTGGTCGTGAGAGGTTGTGTAAAATGTCTGAAAGCGATAGCGATTTTGAAATAGGAACTCTCCAAATTGAATATCGAGAGGGGAAACCATATATGTATGAACCTACGGCTGTTGCGAAGCAATTGGTGCATGTGGCTCACTGGTTTGACCGTGCTGATTGCGGTGACCCCGGACCTCAACAAGACTCGCGCCCAAACGATTTATCCTGGTAGTTATAAATTCTTACTTTCGTCGTAATACAAAATAAGAGCTCTCTTGAAGAATAATTAAAACCACACGGGCACACACAATCCCTATAATATAAAGCGGATTCATTTATATTGCTAATATAATATATTGCTAATAGTAATACAAGAATTATACCATTTATAGCCTACTCTAAGCGAGGAAATATCCCTTTTGTCTCATTTCCACAATGATTGTACAGGATCCCTCAGGATTCTTGACTTGTCAATTGCAAGCAAAGGTAAAAATGTTTACCTCCAATCTTCTCCTTTTTGCTTGAGCGTCGCTGCTCCGTTTCTTCTTTGACTGCTTGAGTTTGTGTTCGAATTTTGTCGGAACAGCGTTAGGTTTGAGCCTTCTCTGTCCGACACGGACACCTAAACTCTCCAACAGATGGGGATTCTTTAAAAAGTAATCGGAGCACAGAGTGGCGTATTTACCCGGCTGCCAACCCTCTCGCTTCACATGCACAATCCACTCTCTCCGCCTCTTCTCCTCTCTCGGAAAAAGGTAAAAACTTCTTCCTGAAACAGTCCCGTTGTTACAGTTCACTGCACAACAATAAGGCATGGGTTTTCTTTGGAAATTCCCGAACGCACGTCTGCACTCAAACCGAACGGCAATGCAAATAAACGGAAGTGGACTCAACTCCAGTGGTTTGTTTGCCATGAATGACGTCACGCACCGAGTGGTCACGAAAATCGCCAAGCAGAAATTCGCCACGATCTGCGCCAACTTATTTTAATTATTACTTATTAACAATACTTCTTGGGACCAGAAGAAAATTACAGAGGGTTTGACATATAAAGTTTCAAATGTGCATAAATTGAAAACCGTTGCCTATGAGCTTTTAAGGCAAAAAACCAAACAAACAAACAAACAAAAAAAAAAAACCACGCATTCATAACTACCGTGAAGTCCTTTTCTGTTGCTTCATCATATTTACAACGGCACAAAAATAAAGCAGTCTCAGGGTGTATTCAGACCAGGATAGTTCGATAGTTCACTTGCTTTGGTCCGAGCCAAATGTTTTTTTTATTTTTTCATTTTGGTGCGGTTCGCTTTCACACTGTACATTTTAGTAAGCGGACCAAAATCTGTCAACAAAGCCACGCGCCCTGAGGTCGTTCAGCTATTGGTCAGAGACGACACGCGCACAAAGCGTTAAGTTCAAAAGTAGTCACGGAGGATAGCGCTGATGAGCGCACATCATGTTGTGACAGTTCTGGCTCTTCACGCAAGTCGCTAGTACCGCCACTTTTTGAAAGAATGTCCCTGATTTTAATGTAGGTCTGACGGAGTTTCTTTACTTTTAGCCGACATTGTTCCGCGTGAACCCCTTCTCCTTCATTTTCTCACTGAATACAGCAAACACGTCGGCATTTTTGTGTGTTCTCTCCAAAAGCTCAGATATGTGGACATCTGCCCATATATCCACAAGGGTACGCGTTTCTTCCTCGGCCCAAGTTTGCCCCCTACACATTTTTTGTACTCGCCTACCACTGGTGACTGAACGACTGTTGTAAGGTTCCCTTGACAACCGAAAGTGTTTACACTTTGCGGTGGAGTGTCAAGACTCTGTTTCCCATAATGCTCGACAAACGACGGAAGCTCCTGAGGTACAAAAAAGAAAAACGGTCAGATTAGGTCCGGTCTGCTTTCACACCTCCAAAAGGTCCGCACCAGGGTTCCTTTGGTCTGGACCGAGTCCGACCTTGCAGCTCGGTCTCGGTCCGCTTGTTTGGTCCGGACCAGAGTTCGGTGGTTTGTATTCAGACCAACCCAAAAGGTCCGGACCAAGGGAAATTTGGTTCGTTTGGTCCGGACCAAACAACGTAGGTGTGAATACACCCTCAGTCTGTGTACTTCCAGAAGGAAAGATATGTAGTATACAGCACTGATCTCGAGCTTACAGCATTACAAGTACACCATTTTGAACATAGCCAAGCACATCAGATTCAGCTAATCAGGGTTTCTGAAGTCACAAAATGGGTGACACCGGTATGCCAGATTACAGGATCTGCTAGAGGAAGACTGACAAATGCTAACCTTAAGCAGCAGGCTAATGAGAGCATGCACCAAGATGGCCTCTGTGTGATTACTGACTCCACCCTTCTCCACCGTCTCTAGGGCTGGAACCTGCAGTGACAAAGAAAAGAAGGCTTCAAACACTAAAAAGTCATCTAAGGGGGACAGTTGGCTCAGTTTGGGAAGAGATGCCTCTCAAATGTCTCACAAAAAAGGGCAACACTAAATAAGGAGGAGAACCCTGACTTACAAAAGTGTCTTCTAATAATTAGACTACACTAGATTTCTGTGCACGATGCTGCTGGTGTCCCAAAAACAACCCCCCCACCCAAAAAAAAAAAAAGCCAAATGTACTGTAAAAGGGTCTAAAATAATCTTGCCTGACTTTAATACATCAGGTTAGCAGGTCAACAACAGAGGAAGTCAAGCAGACCTGTGATGTGTCCAGAAAGCAGACAGATTTTTGAGGATCGAGCGCAGCGTGGACCCAGGCAGTGTACTGAGGCTGACACACACACAGCTCACTCTCTAGTGCGGCCATGCAGGGCAGCTGCAGCTGAGCATTGGCAGTCCGCTCCGAGCCACACTCCAGCCTGCCCTCATACATCAGAGCATTGCTCAGGGACATAATCATCCTGCGGCACAAAAAAAAAAAAAAAAAAATGTTATATATTATAGGCAAAGGGTTTACAACAGCCATACAGGCGTATTCATCTTGGTGTACACCTCTTCAACTGATCAGAATTCTGATCAATCGCCAATATTTAAAAATCAAAAGGAATATTTTAGCACTCTTTCTTCAAACGTAGTCAATTCACAAGAAAGGAGTCTCTCACCCTCACCCTTTGTTGCCAATAAATTTCCATACTCTTGCCTCAAAATATATTCAGTTTTGGTTTTTTTTTTTGGAATGACACGCAGACTTATCAGTGTGGTTTAGAACATGATATGACTTGTAATCAAGTGCTGGGTGACAGGATGATGTATAATACTCAAATCATGACAAATAATGTCAAGACACACTTCTTAAATGTTACTAGTTTAGCCAATACAATTACTCACTGGCCACTTTATTAGGCACACCCATACACCTACCGTTTTATGCAGTTCTCTAATCAGCCAATCCTTTGACAGCAGTCCGATGCATAAAATTATGCAGATACAAATCAAGAGCTTCAGTTAATGTTCACTTCAAACATCAGAACGGGAAAAATCGTGATCTCAAAGTGTGACTTTCACTGTGGCATGGGTGCTGGTGCCAGATGGACTGATTTGAGTATTTCAGAAACTGCTGATCTCCTGGGGTTTTTACACGCAACAGTCTCCGGAGTTTACACAGAATGGTGCGAAAAACAAATAACATTGAGTGAGTGACAGTTCTGTGGGTGGAAACAAACGCCTTGTTGATAAGAGGTCAGAGGAAAACGGCCAGATTGATTTGAGCTGCCAGGAAGGATATAGTAACTCATAAAATCACTCTGTACAACTGTGGTGAGCAGAAAAGCATCTCAGCATGCAAACAGCAGAAGACCACATTGGGTTCCACTCCTGCAGCCAAGAACAGGAATCTTAGAATCAAGAACAAGTTCCTATTAAAGTGGCCAGGGAGTGTATAGCACTGACTGTCTCCAATGAGGGAAAATTAAATTTAAAATTGAATTCATTTTTCCAAAGGTATTTTAAATGACTAGATCCCAATCTGATAGAAAATCAATACAGTTCTATAAATTGGATCCAATTTCTACATAGTGTAAATTTTACTGGTCATGCACAACCAACGAAACTTTATGTAGTGGAACTTCTCTTTCCAATATCGGACCTATCGGCTTGGAGAACCAGAATCACATTTGCACCTCTAGTGCAAGACTAAAGATGCCAACATCAGATACCATATCTTGGCTGATCGATTACATTTGTCTCCCTATAACAACCCCATTAAATATCTCTACTGAAGATGTAACAATTATGATTGATGTCAATTTCATTTCACAAGCAAATAAAATTATTTAATCAAGTTATTGGTTAAATGTAGAAAACACACAGATGTGAATAGCAATGTATCATAATATCTAATTAAAATGTGAACTAGAGATAAAACACATCAATGTAAACATTGCTAGAATCAAAAGATCCGTGTCTAATGGCAAAATACACGTTTCCCACCTGTTCATCCTGTACTGGACATTTAGCTGAACAACAGCCTGACTGTGATGCTCGAGACGCTTGAACAAGCTCTCATCCATGCCCAAAGCCCTGGGAATATTTACAAAATATAGCTGTTAAACTCTTACCATTCTTGTAAAATTAAATAAAATTTTACGAAGCTTCAACTTCCTAGTTGAACTAATTCTTTTATGTGCAATATATAACTGCTACTTTGTAATGACACTGGTTCACACATCTGTAATTAAAAAACACCCCACAACCTGTTGAACAGATGCAGTACTGTGTACTGGTTACGTTTGTCTGTGTGCGTACGCGCACACGTATTATTTTTATTTTTCATATATATAATCCAAAGTTACACTATAAATCCACTCACTCATTCTTTTTTCAAAATGCTACAAATCCATTCATTTTTTGTCTGTTTTTAAAACAAGAGAACATGCTGTAGATATATAATATCAGGAACTTTCATCATACAATTTATAATAAAATCAAATAAATTATATAAAAAACACTTAAATAACATTCATTCATTTATGTTTAATCTTACATTTTAAGACTGTCCACCACAGAAAACAACTAACTAAATAACAAATGACCAGTTAGTTCAATTCTTCAGAACCATCAAAAGTATTCACAACCAACATTTGCAAAAGTTATTTGTGCTCAAGAAGCTACACAAGCAAACAAAACTCCTCGCTTCAGGGCGCCGCCATGTGGGATAATGTAGAACGCCGACCGAACTCTGATTGGTCAAGAGGAAATGTCGCACTCGGCCAAAAAACAGGTGTAGCGCCTATCGCGTTTTGGAGAGAAACTACAATTTGCAGCACATATAAACAAGGAAATATAGCGATTTGGCATGAAACATTAATGGAGCCATGAATAGGCGCAGTACACAGCAGAATAGCACGACGAACTCGTTTTTTTTTTTTTTAATTTGGCGTTTATCGCGTTTTGGAAAAGAGCTCTTCATTCAATTACACAGATACACACAGTATATTTTATTATTCTTTTCTCCTTCCCCCCCACTACTTTACAGTACTTTTGACAGGTACAATATTTCTTTATTTTACAACCCCAAATCCTAAAAAGTTGAGACAGCGTAAAACAAATAAAAACAGAAATGCGATGATTTGCAAATCATGGAAACTCAAATTTCATTAAAAATAGTACAAAGTTAGTTTATCAAATGCTGAAACAAAAATCTTATTGTTTAAGAACATATGCTCATTTTGAATTTAGTGCTAGCAATATGGCTCAAAAAAGTTGGGATGGGGCAAAAAAAAAAAAAAGACTGGAAAATTTGCATAATGTTAAAACAAACAAAACTACACACGAATGAGGTTAATTGGCAGCAGGTCAATAACATGATTAGGTATAAAAAGAGAATCCCAGAGAGGCTGTCTCTTAGAAGTAAAGATGGGGAGGGGTTCACTGCTCTGTGAAAGACCGCGTGGGCAAACAGCGCAACGATTTAAGAATAACGTTCCTCAACATGCAATTGCGAAGAATTTGGGGATCACATCTGCGATACACATCATTAAAAGATTCAGAGAATCAGGAGAAATCTCTGTACGAAAACCAAGACTGGATGCTTGTGCTCTTCAGGCCCTCAGGCGACACTGCATTAAAATCAGACACGATTCTGTAGTGGAAATCACTGCACAGGCTCTGGAACATTTCAGAAAACCATCGTCTGTGAAACCAGTTCATCACTGCATCCAAAATGCAAGTTAAAACCATGTATAAGCAATATCCAGAAACATCGCCACCTTCTCTGGGCCCGAACTCTTTTACGATGGACTGAGGCGAAGTGGAAAATTGTCCCGAGGTCTGAAGAATCAAAATATTAAATTCCTTTTGGAACTCATGAACACTGCGTCCTCCAGGCTAAAGAGGAGCGGGACCATCTGGCTTGTTATGAGCACACAGTTTAGCATCACAGCCAGGATTTGTGACAGTATCGAGGTGCATTAGTGCACATGACCTGGGCAGCTTGCACAGCTGGGAAGGCATCATTAATGCTGATTGATATAAACAGGTTTTGGAGCAACATGCTGCCATTCAGACGACATCTTTTTCAGCAAGACAATGCCAAACCACATGCTGGAGGAGTCTGTGCGCTAAACTGGCTTGCCTGCAGTCCAAACCTGTCCCCCACTGAAAACATTTGACGCATTACGAAGCGCAAAATACGATAAAGGAGACCCTGAACTGCTGAGCAACCTAAAATCTAAATTAGGCAAGAATGGGACAACATTTCACTTTCAAAACTACAGCAATTGATCACCACAATACAGTGTTGTTAAAAGTAGCGGTGACGCAACACAGTGATAAATATGCCCATCCCAACTTTTCTGAAACGTAGCTGGGATCAAATTCAAAATGAGCATATATTTTTCTCAAAAAGATTTGTCAGTTTCAACATTCGATAAGTTGTCTTTGTACAATTTTTGATGAAATATACAGTTTCCATGATTTGCAAATTAATCGCATTCCACTTTTATTTAGTTTTACATAGCGTCCTAATTTTTTTGGAATTGGGGTGTGTTTTACATCCTATTGTATGTTGCGCTCAGTGTAACTCACAGAAACAACAAACTCCTGGTGTGTAAAAGCAAACTTGCCCAATAAAGCTGTTTCTATTCTAAAACATCATTCAGTTATCTTTCCAGCACATCCTCTTAATGTTACATTGTCTTTATATGAATATCTGTCGGTTCAATATTGAAAATTATTACACATACGAGCCACTTTTTCCATGGAATAAAAACTATTCCCTTCTAGTGGGTTTACTGATGGCATACAATATTATCATATCGCTTATCCTCCATGTATTACGCCACTCTCCCCAATGGAGAATGAGCGTGCAATATTGTTATATTTCACGTTGTCAAGACAACACGACGTCACACTTCGGAGCTCATGCGAAGATCCAATGACAAAACTTTTCTGCTGCGCATGCGCAGAATAATTGAGAGAAAGAGAGAGAAAGAGAGAGAGAGAGAGAGAGAGAAAGAAGACAGGGTTAATTCAGTGCTCGGTTTCAGTACTAAATAAATAAAACTGAAACTAAAGACATGCTGAACACCTGAAAGGCTACCAGAACTTCATTATATATTCTTCACGTATATTTACAAGAGAAAAACATACCAACGGACATTGAAAAACTGGAAGAGAGAGACATGGAGGAGATGTAAAACTTCCACGCTAGCGAGTGACTGACGGTTTGTATGCAAATATGGCCGTGAGGTTTGCTTCATTAAAAGTGTAAGATTTAAAAAGAGAAAGACACGCTGAACACCTGAAAGGCTACCAAAACTTCACTGGATATTCTTCATGCATATTTACAAGAGAAAAACAGACCAACAGACATCGAAAAACTGGGAGCGGAATACATAATAGCGGAAATATTGTCCAAGTTCTACTTGGAGGTGAGGAAAAGTGACGGAGAATTTTACAAGAGGACTTCACTCAGCAAAGCCCTTTTGTTTTCAACAACTGCAATGTAACAATTAACGAATACCAAAAGTAACTTTGAACTTGTGCTGTCAACCTGTATATAGTACATGTGACTCTGTACATGTACACTGGATTGACAGAACGTTGAATTACATTCGATCAGAATCAGCAGTCAATATTGGCAAGTTACCCCCCCGTTCTTAACTTTTTGTAAAATCTATAATTGTTTCATTGAATGTGTATGTATTATTATAATAATAATAATAATAATAATAATAATAATAATAATAACAACTGGCTTTTTGGTGGTACAGCAGATATATTCCATTCAGCTCGTCTTCAACTGGTTCAATATCATGCTAGCTGAATAGAATATACCTGATATACCACTCAAAGCCAGCCAATATTTAATTATAAACCTATAAATTCATATACCTGGCCTCAGCATTTTGGACAATGGGAGGCAGCTGTTGGTGATCTCCTACAAGAACAAACCGCTGAGCATAGAAGAGTGGTCCCAAGCACACAGGCTGGCTTATCTGAGACGCCTCATCCACAATACAGAAATCGAAGCGCTGTCGGCTGAAGATCGGGTGGTTCACACCCATACATGTAGTGGCTACAACAAGCTGAAGAGAGAAGGATGAGAGCTTTACTTTTAGGCAAGACGTTTACAGACAAGTTACAGCACCTCATGTCAGTGACCTTCTAGAAAGGAATGCCATCCTATCCTATCCCAAACAAGTGAAATAAACTGCGAGTCACCATCTCACCCTCCAATTTTAGTCAAACACACTCCACCTATCCTTTAATGTTGCACATTTAGCAACATCCCAGAGGTCAGAGATGTACTGCACTTTAAGGTGTTAACAACAGAGTAATTCAAATATGATATTTAAAGGGGAACTGAAGGCAAATTTATCAAAATTCTAGTTCTCTTTTTATTAAATATAGGAATGCATTTTTGACAGCTATTTTGTCACTGCTATACCAAGTTATGAGTGTTTGAAATATGCTGTGTAATACTGTACATCAGTCCATGTCAAAGCAATGGCTGTAAACGAGATTCTCTGAGACCTGTGCGAGACATTGTAGGACAGAAGTAAAACGTACAGCGGAAATCAAAGTGACCAACATCTGCCAATGTTCCCTGTATCCAAAATTGCTCACTCGTTCACTACTCCCTACATAGGGAATTACTATATAGAGGACTATATAGTGAGCTCATTGGTAAAATGTAAAAACGCTTTCAGACACTCGTCCGTCGCGCTGGTATTTACTTCATTACTGTCGCACAATTAAAACGTGCCAGATCAGTCAGCTGGTGGGTTTTCAAAATAATAAATACATGCATGTATTTTTGTGATAAATCCATATTATACCGAGCGCATTTCCCCACATTAATCAATACAAAGTACCTGCATCTTTCAGTTTTTTTTTTTAAATCAAGGCTGAGTACTTCTTTGCCGCTGCCTTTTATTAAATCAAATTTGAGACTTTTAATTTGATTTCTTTCAGCGTGACCGCAATGCATGATGGGATATATTGTTTTGGTTAGTGACCATCGTTGTACACTACTAATCGTGATGCATTGTGGAAGACTTTGAGTGCACTATATAGGGTGTAAATGATCCTCATTAAGGTTTTGGACAGCACTACAAAATGGCGTCCCCACTATATAGTGAATAGGGAGCGATTTCGGATGCAGGGGTTGTCAAAAGACGCACGCTCCCTCTTTCGAATGCTGATGTAACCAAGCCGGAAGTTTTGTTTGTTTTGATAGCAATCAGGAAAGTTTGAAAAAAAGTAGGCTGTAATTGTCATTTAAACTCGTTCTGTGCAATATTTCATTTGGAAAACAGTTTTCAAAACGGTGGCACTGACACCTGGCTGACACTTCACGTTTCGAAGTCTCGCACAAGTCTCATGAAGGTCGCACGGATAAGCGACGCCTGCCGTGGACCAAATGAACTAAATTCAACATGGCTAAAAACCAAATAGACAGATCAAGTATATTTAATTGCAATTAGTTGCCAATACGAGTCACGATATAAGGTTACTAAAACCAAAAACATAACTGAATAGCACGTTAATTAAGAAATAAAGAAAAGTTTAAAAATGACTTCAGTTCCCGTTTAAGCAACTGCGCTAATTTAAAACAGCATGTGTTTAGATACAGGCACAACAGTTTAGCAACATACATTAAGCAGAAAGTTGTTGTCCCCCCCTCCAATAAAAGTACATCAATTTATCAAAATGCATAGTATGTTACATTTTACTTAAAATTGGCATGAACACACAGGCTTTTCAGATTTTTGGCTGTAATTTCCACACTACTTGGGTAGCCTGCATTGTGTGTACCTCTTTATTATAGAGATCCTCCAGCTGGTCAAGGGTGTTGATTCCCCTGGTCCGAGTCTGCTCCTCAGTGAAGGGCAAGATGTCACGGTGCACTTTATGAGTTCGGCCCAGGCGCAGGAAGCCAACTTTAAATTTCTTCAGCTTCAGCAAAATGTTGTCTACTGCAGAATGCGTGTAGCTGGTCAGGAGCACAGAAAAGCCACAGGCGTGCAGAATACGCACCTAAAAAACATAGATATGGAAATGAAATTGAATGTGATGAGATATCTATTGATCTATACTCTATCTACATTCACTGGATATATGAGCAATCGTGCGCTCTGATCGGCTACTCTACTACTGGGATATCAGCTTGTATACTGTGAATAGAGGAAAACAAAATGGTGGAGCACATTAAGTCAGATACATCACTTTGTTTTTGAGTATTTAAAAGAAACAAATAGCTAAAAGAATATAACCCCCCCCCGCCCCCAAATACCTCCGTTCCACACTCCAGCCCAGTTGGTGGCAGTAATGCACCTTTATGTTGACTTGCCAACCACCAAAAAACCCTAAAGAAGAAGAACACGGCAGAGCGTGTTGCTGAACCAACCAAGGATGAAATAAAAGCTCTACTCGAAAACTCCAAAATAAATATGGAATGAAAGTATTTGATGGCAAGAACATGTCTTTTTTTTTATTTTTCAAGAATTATTATAGCATTTTTCACAAATTGCTACTGTCATTTTGCCGGCTTGTTTACATTCTAAGCAGAAATGATTGTCAGACATTTTTGTACAGAGTTTTTATTTATCGGATTTGCAAAAAATAAAATGCTCCATTTCTCAAAATCCAGTGAACGTGGATAGAATAAACACAGTTATTCCACTCAAATCTCGTCATACATGGCTTATAGCCAACTTGGCGCTATGCACCTCGTTGGCCATCAGCTCATGTACGACTCGATTTCATGGAATAACTTAAATACGGGGGGGCTGCAAAAGTAGGTATACAGTAATGAAAAACAAAACATTCACACAAAACGAAATTTGATCATGAAAAATGAAACCTAGCAACACTATTATAATACTGGCAATACTGGAATAACCCTTACTGTATACTTATTTTTGCAGCCCCCTGTATCTACATAGTACACCCACACAAATTTTATAGGGTTTATAGATGATGCGTCATTAACTGGCATTAGTGGTCTACGCCAGACGTAAACAGTTTCTTACCAGAGTACAAATGGTAGTAGTTTTCCCAGTACCAGGCATTCCAACAATAAGTGTGTAGTCTTTGGACAACAGTACCTTTTTCATGGCCTGCTTTTGAGGTTTGTTGAGACCTAAGAAGCAGAATACAATGCGTCTCAATGCTTGACAGTACAGGAATATCATCCCAATTCGACAGCAGCTTAATCTCTCAGAAATTACAATCTATGGTAAAAACAGTAATCACTTAAAAATAGCAGTAGTAAGAGTTTAAGAACCAATCCCAAGTCATAAAACAAGAATATAAACCAAGACACCTTTCAGAATGTTGGCTACGGTGTCCTTGGCCTCTCGGGGCAACACACTGCTGAGGTTATCGATGAATTGAGGAGGCTTAAACTCCACAATGAGCTGTCTCAGCCTATCACTGCCAGACAAATCAATTAGAGAGTCAGAGCCACTACAGACCACAGTAAACATGTCAATCAAGGAGTGCAATTATTATTCTTAAACATAACAGTAATCAAATCAATGTGCAAATATGCGGACCTGTTCGGCGAGTTCTCCATCAGCATGGAGAGGTTTCCAAGATGAGTGCTCAGGCCTCCAGCGCCCTCATCCTGATCCAGCCGGAATACCATATCAGCGGAATTCTTTGAGAGATTCCTAAAACAACAAGGACATGAAAAATGATTACTATTAAGAGCGTGTTTAAATTTATAAACCACTTTTCTCAAACGCAAGGTAAGATGTTAACAGACAAGAGTATCAGGAGGCGATAGCTCTAGGTGGGTTGGAGCACAGCTATTTAAGGGAAAATTCCAGGATTTAAAAAAAAAAAAGCCCACACAACTTGAGCCCTATTTTCCCATCTCTTGAGGTCCAAATATTTACTAGACACAAAAACAATTGAAATCAATCCAGTATGGAGTCAGAAATGCTATAACCAGCAACTGCAAAATGGCTATACAAGGAAATGGCTACAGGGAAATCATCTATGTCAAAGTAAACTGCTCGTGTCTGACAACATGGAAAGGATCCCTACAGAGATACGCTTGTGTCAGTTTACCTCAATAACTGCAAAGAAACGATAGAAAATGACCGGTTCTATAGCCACTGTTTTACTTTCGTCTTCTACTGGTCTCTGACGCAGCACGCCGTTCAGTGCCTGTAGTTGATCATCACGTGGAACGGTTTTCAAATGTTTACAAAATGGATCCTTTCCATGTTGTCAGATACTCATTCATATTGTCATGAGCTAAATATTCAGGAATTACCTTGGACTTCTTCAAAAATTCTGTGTGACTTCTTTAGAGATCATCACAAAATAACCCTGTGTGATAAATCGATTACAGGAACTGAATGCAGTGCTGCATCAGAGACCAGAAGAAGAGCAAGGTAAAACAACGAGTGTGGAAAGAGTCGCTTTCTGCAGCTTCTTTACCGTTATTGAAGTAAACAGACACAGGTGTATCTCTAAGGATTCTGTCTATGTTGTCAGACACTTGTGCTCTGAGAGCACAATATCCCCCACTGGCAACTATACCATAACTCTGGTAAAATGCGACTGAATTGAACGAAATTACTATGTGCATTACCGACATAACAAAGAATCCTGTCAAATTACATGAAATTCCTCCAGAAATTGTGAGGGAAACTGATTTCAGAAAGCAAGCACACCTTGAAGAAATTACCAAAGTACAAGTTTGTTAATAATCAAGGGCATAACTGTGGTAAAAGTTTCCCAAATTAAATTAAATTTCAATATGCGTATAACTGTCACAAAGCTTTTTGCCAAGTTTAGGGAAATTCCTTCACTAGGGGTGAAAGTGGAGCAAAGAAAAAAAATCCTGAACTTCTGAAAGTCAAACTAAGATTTGGGGAGGGGGATGGCCCCCGAAAAATTTTTAATAACATAACACGCAAAACCCTGCATGCATTCTAGTGCATTTTAGTACTTATTTTCACTAAAACAAGTTAAAACTTTTAAGCCTTTTTCTTTCATGTACATTAATGATTAATGTCAAAAATATCAAATTTAATTCCCCTAGTTAATGAGTAATTTCAGGAGTGCATTTAGAAAATGCGGTGATTTTCCTGGCTACATAGTTCATTACTTTAAAAAAACAGACAGCTGAAGGTAAACTCAGCAAAATCCCAAAACAGTACTGTTAAAAAGTAAAGGTCTGTTAGAGTTTCTAAAGCTTTCAGGTTTCAATGTTGGGGACATTGAGCCTCATTTATCAATCTTTTAGTAGAGTTGTGCGTTTGCAGAAGCTAAAGTGAACTAAAAATTTCCAATTCATATTTATGCGAGTTGAAGCCAATTGTTTACATTATTTCATATTGTCTGTAAATTTAAAACACACCAATGAATACCAAATTTCTCATGTAAATCAGGGGCGTAGCTAGGATTTTTCAGGGTCTGTGTGTGTGTGTGTGTGTGTGTGTGTGTGTGTGTGTGTGTGTGTGTGTGTGTGTGTGTGTGAGAGAGAGAGAGAGAGAGAGAGAGAGAGAGAGAGAGAGAGAGAGACACACACACACACTGACTGGCAGCCTGAGTGCATTATGTAACAAAAAATAAATTACCATTGCTAGTTTTAGGCAGCTTAGAAACCGGCTCTTCCATTATTACTGTTTCTTCCACGTTTTCTTGATGTTGTGTTCTAGAAACGGCACTAAAACTTAGCTTCGAAGCCACAAAATGCAACTTTGATGGAAAAAATGTATAATAAATTGCTTACTTCTCTTCACGTTGAAAGAAGGAGGAAATATTTGCTTGTTTTGACATGGCGAATTATTAACACGAGGAAATACTCGTAATTCGCAACTAAAAAGACTGCAGCTACACTGGCAGCTTGAACATGCTTTCTAGTGCGATTGTGTTGCACTTGCACAGAACAGTGTCAGTCTTGCGCGCCATAGCTTATGCACTTGAAGGCGCGTCTTGGGCGTGCGCGTGCCTAACGAGCTCCGGCACGCGCGCCGTTAACAAAGAACACCTGTCTTTAATCAATGAACTATGTTTGGGCTATTTAAGGACTGCGCCCATGCAAGGACGATGCGCAGTATTACACTGCGTCTAGGAACGCAAAAAATCTGAAAAATAAATTTCTCCATTCGGGAAACCGGAGATTTTTCAAGAGTTTTGTCAAATATCCGGATTTCCGGGTAAATCCGGAAGACTTACATCTATACTTCACAAATTGTGAGAGGAGTTGATTTCAGAATGTACACCCTCATTAAATTGTCAAAGTTACTTAATCAAGGATCAAAAGTCTGGTGAAATTTTCACAAATGAAATTAAATCGTAATATGCATATTACCATTATATAACAAGGCCTTTTGCCAAGCTTCAAGAAATTTGTCCAAAAACTGTGAGAGGAGTTGATGTCAGAAGGCAAGCACACCTTCATGAAATTGTGAAAGTACAAGGTTGTTAATCAAGGGCCACAACTCTGGTAAAATGTGACTGAGCAAAATAATACACGTACTACCGACATACAACAATGCCTTCTGCCAAGTTTTGCGAAATTCCTCCACAAACTGAGATTTCAGTTGATTTCAGAAGGAAAACACACTCATGAAATTGTCAAAGAGTAATTTTGTTAATCAAGGGCTGTAACTCTGGTAAAACGTGGCCAGATTTAACAAAAAATTACAATATGCAAATTACCGACATATAACAAAGAACTCTGCCAAGTTTCGTGAAATTCCTCCAAAAATTGAGAGAGGAGTTGATTTCAGAAGGTGAGTACCCTTCCTGGGACGGACGGACGTCGCCACGACATAATCCCACTTTGGGCCTTTTGTCCAGCGGAGAATAACAATATTATGAGCCGGTCAGTGGCAAAAACAAGCAGTTTACTTTGATGCAGATGATTTCCCTGGAGAATTATATTGTTTTGCAGTTGCCAGTTATAGCATTTTAACTAAATACTGGACCACTTTCAAATCATTTTTGTCCCAAGTACATATTTGGACCCAGAGAAACGGAAAAAACAGGACCCAGGTCAAAAGATCCCAAAATTTTCCTTTAAAGGAACAGTCCACCGTACTTCCATAATGAAATATGCTCTTATCTGAATTGAGACGAGCTGCTCCGTACCTCTCCGAGCTTTGCGCGACCTCCCAGTCAGTCAGACGCGCTGTCACTCCTGTTAGCAATGTAGCTAGGCTCAGCATGGCCAATGGTATTTTTTGGGGCTGTAGTTAGATGCGACCAAACTCTTCCGCGTTTTTCCTGTTTACATAGGTTTATATGACCAGTGACATGAAACAAGTTCAGTTACACAAATTGAAACGTAGCAATTTTCTATGCTATGGAAAGTCCGCACTATAATGACAGGCGTACTAACACCTTCTGCGCGCTTCGGCAGCGCATTGATATCTGAGCTCCGTATCAATGCGCTGCCGAAGCGCGCAGAAGGTGTTAGTACGCCTGTCATTATAGTGCGGACTTTCCATAGCATAGAAAATCGCTACGTTTCAATTTGTGTAACTGAACTTGTTTCATGTCACTGGTCATATAAACCTATGTAAACAGGAAAAACGCGGAAGAGTTTGGTCGCATCTAACTACAGCCCCAAAAAATACCATTGGCCATGCTGAGCCTAGCTACATTGCTAACAGGAGTGACAGCGCGTCTGACTGCGTCTGACTGACTGGGAGGTCGCGCAAAGCTCGGAGAGGTACGGAGCAGCTCGTCTCAATTCAGATAAGAGCATATTTCATTATGGAAGTACGGTGGACTGTTCCTTTAAGGCTTTATAGGCAGAGGATTGGGGAAAGTGATTGATGTGTCAAAGATGATACCAAACAGATATGAATGGTTTAATATAGACCTCGGCATCAAAACAGACAGCCTAAAATAAAACACCTTTGAGTACATAATAATGAGATTTAAGTCAATCAACTAGAATGCGACTTACTTCTGCAAATAACATGTCACTCCTGTGTTTGTGATCTCAGTGATGTATCCAGTGGCTAGACCAATGAACCTGGAGTCCTGGTCACTGACCACCACCCTGTCCCCGACTATCAGTGTGATTAGTGCAAGTTCTCCTTGTCTGCGCTTAAAGTGGTGCACATACACACCACCACAGAGAGCAGTCACGCTGCCTGCCAATACCATGTTCCCAACACAGCCACCATTCTTCTCTCTGAGGAACAACAAACGTTTAACTGGTTGGTTAGCAGCTGTCACTTTTCTATAGCGCATTTCCAGATCTATACAATAGATACATTATTTTCCCCTCCTCTCCATTTACAATTTTATTTTTTATATCCATAAAGATGACCACGTTTCCTTTGTCTCTATGCCCACCTCTCCTCAGCAGACTGGAGCCAGATGTTCCGACAGCCTCCCTTGTTCACTATGGTGAGTGCCTCCAAGCTACAGAGCAGTAACCAGTGGCTGAAGTACTGCAGGTGAAGCGGGTTCAGATGTTCACTCTCAAGCTGTAGGAAAGCCTGAGGACCTTCAGAAGGACATGCATCTGGAGCCTTCTCCACAGCTCTGGACAAAGAAGAAGCACATAAATCCAGAAAAAAAAATCTCAAAAAAAAAAGTTTAAAGTACGCATGCTTGACAGAAGCTCTCATCACCACCATTTTCAACCCATCAGTGACAGTCCACAGTCACTTTAATGCATTTGGCATTTGAGACCATCAAACAGTAAATAGTAAAAAACAGTAAATAACCCTTTGACAACATTAGTAATCCAGATTATGGCAAGAACTGCTCACTTAAGTAAAGAGAAACGACAGTCCATCATTACTGACATGAAGAAAAAAAAAAAAATCATTGAAGATCCAAACTTTTTACTGATACTGTGAAAGAGCACGAGAGAGAGAGAGAGAGAGAGAGCAGCACACGCACCCATCTTACTGTCTGTATTATCCATTTATTTTCTTTGGAGTTGCTGCATCTCATTACACTGCACCTTTGTACTTCCTATGAATATGCATGGGGTGGAACGGTGGTGTAGTGGTTAGCACGGTCACCTCACAGCAAGAAAGTTCTGGGTTTGAGCCCAGCGGTCGCCTTTCTGATTGGAGTTTGCATGTTCTCCCCGTGTCTGTGTGGGTTTCCTCCGGGTGCTCCGGTTTCCCCCACAGTCCAAAGACATGCGATTAGGTTAATATGGGACGGCCTTGGGCTGACGTGCCCTTGAGCGAGGCACCTAACTCCCAACTGCTCCCTGGGCGCGGTTAGCATGGCTGCCCACTGCTCTGGGCATTTGTGTGTGCTCATGGCTCACGTGTGTACGCGCATGTGTGTGTTCACTGCTTCAGATGGGTTAAATGCAGAGAGGAATTTCACAAGTGTGTGATGAATAAAGTTGTGCTTTCTTTTCTGTTCAAAAGGCTCGGCACCCTATCGTTTTCTTTATATAAACTTTGTTATAGATTTCTATTTTATGATTTCTACATGATCGAGTAATGAACCTACAGTCAGAGTTCTACACAAACACACTGAACTTTACAACAGCTGTATGCATGTGAAATGGAAATAAATCGACTAAGGCAGGAAAAACCATTTTGGATAAAATTATTGTCTGTTACAAGTAAAAGTAATGGATAACCAAACTTAATAATAAACTTAATCAATAACCAAACTTCAACTCAGTGTGTGATCATTTTATGTTGCAATTCACAACTATTCTATAGTTTTCCTTCAAAAAAAAATTTATATATGTGAATTGTAACATAAAATGCCCAACCCACATGTTATGGGTCGACTTGCACATCACTATCCTGGGAACAATGGCATACACCCTCACAGGTCAACACACGTATGCACAGAAAAGTAAATTAGGAGGAGTCACCAGTAGGGCTGCACGATTATGGAAAAAATGATAATCACGATTATCTTGATCAAAATTGTAATCACGATTATTAATCACGATTATTCTTGATGTTAGGGAAATCACTTAAATTTTATCTCACTATATCCAAACAAACAATATGAACAGCTTTCAGTGCAGAATGAAATTTAAAAGAGAAGTTCTGATTTCCAAATGACAAATAAATGAAATTTATCCAAGAAATTACCAAAGGATGAAGGAACTGAAAACTCAATTGCAACAATTACATAGCATTATACTGAGGCCTACAAGTTTTTAGCTAGAAAGACCAGCCTATCAACATGATCTGGCTTTAAACATGAGCGAAGGCAGGTTACAACATTGCCTCCAGTGCTAAATAGTCTGTTGTTCCGACATAGTTAGCTTTTCTCTCTCACCTCCATCTGTTACCTACTCTCACGCCATTAGGGGGCGAACCGACGCATGTAAGTGACTTGGCTTGCTTGCTTATTTAGGCGGAGTAATGAAACCTTACATGCGTCGGTTCGCCCCCTAATGGTTTGGCGGAGTACTGGTCAAAAAGTGCTTTATCAGATATGCAGCAGAGCTTGCATTTTAAATGGAAATAAATCGCGATTTTCATTTAATTTAATCGTGGCAGCCAAAATCGCGATTTTCAATTAAATTCGATTGATTGTGCAGCCCTAGTCACCAGTCTGCCTACCGGTATGATTTGGGACATACCAGTACATAAGGAAGCAATACTACCCACTGAGCTTCCCCTCTTATCCAGAGTGAATTCCAGAAAGTTCAAAGTACATCTATAATGACTCATAACTTTAAGACTAGACACTAATGTTTAGAGCAGGGGTTTTCAAAGTGTGGGAGAGTCAGCCCCCCCCTCAGAGAGCAAATAAACAACAGCGCCCCCCCCCTTACAATTTTTGTTGTTGCTATACTTAATGTTCCATTCATATTTTAAAAAAATGGTTGTTGTACGTATTATTTTCTTTTACACATTTTAAACATCTGTGCTTTTTGAAAACATCTTTTTTACACATTTAAAACATCTCATAGCATCATTAGCTAGCACCTCTTGGCAGACAACACACTGTGGCAGTGGAGCATCTTCAGATCCAGTTCATGAAAATCCAAACTTTAAATAATCGTGGTCATACTTCCTTCTTTTTTTGCTTGGCCCAGACTCTGTCTCCTCATTCACTGTAGCTTTAGGTACTAAAAATCGATCCATTTGGTCTCTGGCAAAGGCTAGCTGAAGTTCACTACGTTCACACTGCAGGCTGAAGTGACTCAAATCCGATCTTTTCGCCCATATGTGACCTGTATCCGATCTTTTATTGACAATATGAACGACACAGATCCGATTTTTTCAAATCCAACCCAGGCCGTTTGGATATGTGGTCCTAATTCCGATTCCTATCCGCTCTTTTCATATGCGACTTCAGTCTGAACCGCCAGGTCGCATTCATCCGACTTACACGTCATCAACAAGCCACAAACGTCACTATTCTGCGCTGAAGTAGGCGGCGGGTCTCTCAAAAAAAGTTACAACAACATGGCGCATAATCACAGGCGCAGATAGAGGGTGGGACTCGTCCCACCCAGATTTAAATTCACCTCGTTCGGTCCCCCCCCCCACTTATAGGGAGGAAAAAACGTCTATGCTGTCTTTCTTTGCATAAGGCAAACCTCACGGAAAAATCAAAAGACTAATTACCATTCGGTTTATTGAGGTGCACAGCAGTGTATACATAGTTGCAACAACTCACATAAAACAAAGACTGATATTCGGTTGGTTGAGCTGCGTAGACTGCACAGGTTGCGAGCTCGAGCTTGGTTGCTATGGTAACCCACAACAAGTTTGACAGGCATATCGGGGTTGGTTTGCTGGCAGCTTTGTCCCCCCCAGTTCAAAAAACGTATCTGCGCCCCTGCGCATGACATCAATGCGAGGGACGCTTCGGGCTGTGAAGGTTCTGAATCTTCTCAATGGAAGGACGCAGAGGTTAGGGAGCTGATTTCCATTTGGGGGGATGCAGCTATTTAAGCTAGATTGGATGGGTCATACCGCAACCGGGCGGTTTTACTTCCGTAAACACTGGCCATGCTCACTGCGTGTGACGACGTCGTATCCTGCAATGCGCATGCGGAACACTTTTAGGTCGCTTTTCGTTCATACTGAGGATCACATACAAGTCGCATATATTTGTTAATGTGAACGACCTCACAAAAAAATCGGATTTCACAAAAAAATCGGAATTGAGCATTAAGCCTTGCAGTGTGAACGTAGCGTAAATGTCTGCAATAGTAACTTATTCTGGTTTATTTTTCCTCACGTTGCACCCCCCCAAAGAACTCTGGCTCCCCCTAGGGGAGGCGCGCCCCACACTTTGAAAAGCCCTGGTTTAGAGGTTTGTAGGAGAGCATGTGCAGCCTAGTCAGCAAATAAAGACCTAAATCCAACATTTGTGAAACAAAGTTTCATTTATATAGTGCCCTTCTGAAACCCAAGAAATTTAAAAAATAATAAAATAAAAAAGCAAGAGGACAAACAGGGATTTTTTTTTAAACCTGTAGATGTATATAAGAAATGTCCAGCATATACAAGTTTTATAACTTACAATACCCATTTAGCACTTACTTAGAATTAAAAGCTGTTAATAAGCCATATACCACGAGCTGGCCTAGTGGTTGGCATGTCCACCTGTAAAAATGGAGGAGCACGAGGTCTACTCAAAGTTGGGTCACACCAAAGACCATCATAAAAATGGTGCCTACTGCTGTCTGGCATGGCACACTGTAATACAGATGCAAGTGGGGAGTCAAACTCTCGCAGTTACCAGAGGACTATCCAACCACTGTAACCCTAGCTGCATAGGCGAGAGGCCGAGGGCTACGGAGACCAGCGCCACCCGCTGCGCCTTAAGGATCTGGTTAGTACTGGGACAGGAAACTGCCTGGGAAGACCAGATCCTGGCACGGGAAGGACTTTGACATTTGAACATGCCATATACAAACTGCATTATGGAGGTGTGCAGTACCTGTTGTAAAGTGCACAGTTTCTTCTCTGTGGGCAGTACTTGCAGGCCTGCTGGTCAGAGATGACTTCAGGTAAACATCCCATTCGGCTTCTGCCGTCAATCTTGATGACACTGTTGCTAAGATGATGAACCAGAGAGTTCCTCAGTTTGATCAGCTCTGTGAAGACCAAGAGAAAAGCATCAGTAACAGAATTAAAGGAGAACTGAAGTTAAGTCAACTTTATTGTCAAATATGCTATACATGCTTGACATACAGCACAGATGAAATGTCAGTCCTCTCTGACCCACGGTGCAAACGGGCAATGCAATAAATAAAAATAAAAATAGAATAATTGAAAAAACAATATAAACAGTATAAACACTAGATAAGAACTAGACAGACTAAACACTCATATACACACACACACACACACACGTAAATTGGTCATTTTTAAACGTGCTTTATTTCTTAAATTAACGTGTTATTCAGTTCCGTTTTCAGTTTTAGTAACCTTATATCGTGACTCGTATTGGCAACTAATTGCAATTAAATATTAGACTTATCGGCCTATTTGGTTTTTAGCCATGTTCAATTTAGTTTATTTGGTCCACGGCAGGCGTCGCTTATCCACGCGATCTTCACGAGACTTGTGCGAGACTTCAAAGCATGAAGTGTCAGCGCCGCCATTTTGAAAACTGTTTTCCAAACGAAATATTGCACAAAAACGAGTTTAAATGACGATTACTGCCTACTTTTTTTCCAAAAACTTTCCTGATTGCTATCAAAACAAACAAAACTTCCGGCTTGATTACGTCAGCATTCGAAAGAGGGCACGCGCATCTTTTGACAACGTTGGCAGATGTTGGTCACTTTGATTTTCGCTGTACGTTTTACTTCCGTCCTACGATGTCTCGCGCAGGTCTCAACGAATCTCGTTTACGGCCATTGCTTTGACATATTAACTGATATATTGCATAGCGTATTCCAAACACTCATAACTTGCTATAGCAGTGACAAAATAGCTATCAAAAATGCATTACGATATTTAATAAAATGCGATAAACAGAATTTTGATAATAAAACATTTGCCTTCAGTTCTCCTTTAACATACAAAAAGATTGACCGGCACTTATAAACCTGTTTCTTGTGATTGGTTCTCATCTTGTTGCTCTCCTTTGGTTTCTCAGAGCCTGGGGTTGCAGCGTGACCAAACGTTTTCCTCTAATCAGATTACTCTTACAGTAGCTGACAGAGTATAACTCTGACAAATTATTACAAGAAGCCTGATCACTTAAACCACTGATCCTACCTTTAAAACAACTTTTTTTTTTAAATATTTGGCAATTGCCTTGTGGTTTCTGTTGATATGAAAATACATACCTCTTCTGTCCATGTGGTTACCCACTATGGGCTGTAGATTGCCAGTCTTCAGGTAGATGAGAAACCCGGCCTCAGCGTCTTCCCGTCTTTCAGTGCTCATAAGAGTATATAAGATAACCTAAAATATCAAATTTGTTTACAACACGAGTTTATAATGGTTAACAGAGCCAAACCAGAGTATGGACACACATCATTGAAAGCATTTCCGAATGAAGGTTATAATCAGCTGAAATAATTAACTGTCATTTATTTGTATTCTTGTGGTTTGATGTATGGATGTAATTCTGGTTGTTGCTTACTCTTCTTGGATGTTATATGAGCTTTGCATGATGTGTTTATGTGGGGATCAATGACCAAACGTGCGCCTTTCTAACTAACTTTTCTGTTTATTTCATTGGTTAAAAAGTCAAATGGCAATTTACATAATGCTTGACTCAAAAAAATTAAAGAATGAGATTGTACAACACCCCTACTATTGCACTGCCTAGTCTGACTCAATATATGGCTGAATAGAGGAACATGTTCACCTAGGTTCTCCTCAGTCCTTTACCTGGCTACGATGCTCTATAGAGTTCGACTCCTTGCCCGTCTTCAGCTCCAATGGGACAATCTTGTCTACGTGCTTCCTGCCTCGCCGGTGGATCCTTACCCCGGCTGTCACATCAATTTTTCCCTTCAGACCAAACCTTGGAGACCAGATGTTCTCCTCAATGTCCACAAAATCAGTAACGGCGATACTACAGTCTGAATCCTGCCGGCTCAGAACTCCATCACTGGGGCTAAGAACAGAAACATAGCTAATAAAAATAATATTTCAGAATATTACTACCAAGGAAGAAATGCCTAAGGAAAAAGCATTTGGGTCTTTTGCTTAAAATTTATAAGCATGAATTTAAACAGCACATTTCTACATCAAGTTCTATTAATCTTCATTTTCCATCCCGTCTATAAAAGGAGAGAATAAATGCTCACAGTCTGAAAGTCAGCCGTTTTTGCCGGGCCCGTACAAAGGTGTGGAGATAGTCTTTGGCCCATTCAGCAATTGCAGGAAGATATTCCTCCACCTCCTGCTTCATGTCTGCTTCAGTCAGTCTGAGACTGTACCTGGTCAAACATTTTATTAAATAAATATTAAATAAAAATTATGGATAGATATTACATGGTTGCGCAAAGCTATGAAGTTTATCTTCGAGTGGTGAACATATTCACGAGTGAGCAAAGTGAACAAGTGAAAATATTCGACACAAAAAGATAAACTTCATATCTTCGCACCACCATGTCATGTTCTTTATATTATATGGACACTCCTCCACCCCCACCCAAAAAAAAACCCCGCAAGTTAAACAAAAGAATTTTAATTTTGAACCGGTTTGCTAATTTGACAACACACGTCTAGTCAGCACGAAAACACTGGGAGTGACGTTATGAGTGAAATATCAAATTATTACACATACGGGCCACTTTTTCCATGGAATAAAACATTCTATTCACTTCTAGTGGGTTTACTGATGGCATGCAATATTGTTAGATCACTTATCCTACATGTATTACGCCACTCTCCCCAATAGAGAATGAGCATGCAATATTGTTATATTGCATGTTGTCAAGACAGCACGACGTCACACATCAGCGCTCATGCGAACATCCAATGACAAAACTTTTCTGCTGTGCATGCGCACAATCATTTCTTTGTCAGCTGGGAAAGAGAGAAGACAAGGCTAATCCAGTGCTAGGTTTAAGCACTAAATATATAAACTGAAAATTGAAACTAAAAAGATGCGCTGAACACCCAAAAGGCTACCAAAACCTCATATGTTCTTCACGCATATTTACAAGAGAAAAACATACCAACGAACATCGAAAAATTGAAAAAAAAAAAAAAAAAGAGACGCACGTCGAAGATGTAAAACCTCCATGCTAGCGAGTGACTGACAGTTTGTACACAAACATAGCCGCGAGGTTTGCTTCATTAAAAGCGGAAGATATGTTTTGAAAGAGAAAGATGTGCTGGACCAGGGCTCTACACTAACTTTTTTTTTCAGGAGCACATGTGCTCCTAAGTTAAAAATTTTAGGAGCACAGGGAAAAAAAAAAAAAATGGGGGCACAAGCACAAGTAGGTTTTCATTTTAAAGGCTTATTGCAGCGCAAACCTTAGACACACCAACGCAAAATTCAATTGAGAATGAATGAATGAATGAACAAACAAATGAATAACGAACAACTGAATGAATGAACAAACAGTAGCTAAACAGAGAGCAGAGCTCAGCAGAGCTAACAACATCATCAAGGACAGCTCCCACCCTGGCTCTGAGTTCTCTGACTTGCTGCCCTCAGGCAGGCGTTACAGGTGCATCAAAGCAAGGACCAACAGACTCAACAACAGTTTTTTCCCCACAGGCCATAACCACTTTGAACAATTAGCCTTTTTCACATTACGTCACTTGCAGGGGAACTCATATCCGTTTTCAGCCTTTTGAATGGAAGAAGAGGTATACGGCGGTAACATATGTTAACAAAACTGTGTCACTCACAGATAAGATTGATAATATTGCGCATTGTTGTTGTTCATCATTACGTATTGTTAGCGACCATTCCAGTCACCTATCTGCGTTGTTTTGGAAAGGAAATTTACTGACTTTCTATGGTTGCTACTTGTTAGCCAGCAGATTAGCATGCCGCCTCTTCTTCCATTCAAAAGGCTGGAAACGGATGTGAGGTTCTTCTGCAAGTGACGTAATGTGAAAAAGGCTAATTACATGCACTGACTGATGCCACTTCTGGCAGGTGCAACAATGCACCAACAAGGACCTAAAAGGACAATATTCTCACACTTACCTGATACAGTGCAATACTTATTACAGTGCAACCTCACAGAGCAACTTTTTAGTTTTTATAGCTTTTGTATATTTTATATTTCTACACTTTTACATCCATACCCAATACAATGCAATACCAAATACAGTGCAATATCCTGAGTTTTGTAGCTGAACTGAGTTTCTATAACTAATGTGCAATTAACATCTGCAACTCAACACACCCAGTTGTGTATATATATATTCTTTGTTTTTCTGCTGTGTTGTGACATGCACCATTTGTATATACTGTATATTATTTGTTTTTCTGCTGTGTTGTATGTTCCCATCTAAATGTTTGCACTGGGGTGTGTGCTTTCCATCTCGTTACATAATTTTCCCGCACCTTCTCCTGTCGTTCTAGCTTTCTTCACGACACTTTCTTCCTCGTCCGTTCTTTTATTCTTGTTTCCACCATCACTGCTTTTAAAAAACGCCGTTATTCTCTGCATAGCGAATATATTTCTCAGCTCGGTCCGAACCAGCTCTCAGTTATCTCTCAGTTGAATGATCTGATGAATCCCTAAAAAGCACTTTTCCCACCTAATGCCACACCCACAACATACAACCATGGGAAAGAGGGGCAATCACAGAAAGATGTGGCAGAACGGCAAAAAAAAAAAATGTAACTTTCACTCCCCCCCAAGCTACCATGGGAACCACCGCAGGTGCAAGACAGGGGCAATACACGCAACTACAGACAGGGAGCAAGGCAGAGGCAGAACACACACACACTTGCAACAATACAGGCCGTTACTCGTTATGCTATATTAGGTAGGCTATCCAGCGCTGGATTTACATACTTTGCAGTTTAACGTTTGATACATTTTAGAATGTTAAACTCGCCGCGTCTGTGCTCAGTGCTTTCCTAAATTGTCGGCCGCAAGAAGCCCTCGCACGAATGCGCGTTTTTTTTTTCGTCGTTCGCATGCCGAAAAATTCGCTCGCAAATGCGAGTGAAACGTGCGCACTGTAGAGCCCTGCGCTGGACACCTGAACGGCTACCAAAACTTCACTGGATATTCTTCACACATATTTACAAGAGAAAAACAGACCAACAGACATCGAAAAACTGGAAGAGAGAGCAATAGCAGAAATACTGTCAAAGTTCTACTTGGAGGTGAGGAAAAGTGACGGAGAGTTTTACAAGAGGACTTCACTCGTGGACATCAATCAGCAAAGCCCTTTTGTTTTCAACAACTGCAATGTAACAATTAATGAATACCAAAAGTAACTTTGAACTTGAGCTGTCAACCTGGATGTAGCTTGTATACAAGTCGGGTTGTTGTTCAGGCTTTTTGGACTTGTACCATTTTTACTGTTAGAACTTTGACTCTGTACATGTACACTGGATTGACAGAACATTGAATTACATTCTATCAGAATCAGCATTCAATATTGGCAAGTTACCCCCCTCGTTCTTAACTTTTTGTAAAATCTATAATTGTTCCATTGAATGTGTATGTATAATAATAATAATAATAATAATAATAATAATAATAATAATGGCTTTTTTCATGGTATATCAGATATATTCCATTCAGCTAGCATGGTATTGAACGAGTCAAATGGAATACATCTGATATACCACTCAACGCCAGCCAATATTATTTAATTATACTGTACATACAGGACACTTTTTCAATGGAATAAAAAACATGCATTTTATTCCCTTCTAGCAGGTTTCATCCATTTAGTTTGTTAGCGTGCAATATTATCATATCACTTTGCTTATGTGTATTACATCACTCTAGCCATTAGAGAACGAGCACTGAATATGGTTTACGATATTGCATGGTTGTCAAGACATTCACACGTCAGAGACGTAAAACTTCCACGCTAGCAAGTGACTGACAATTTGTAAACAAAAGTGGCCGCCAGGTTTGCTTCGTTAAATACGAAAGATTGAGAGAATTTTGAAAGAGAAAGATGTGTTGAACACCCAAAAGAAATGTGTATGTAACAACAACAACAGCTGGCTTTTTTTCATGGTATATTAGATATATTCAATTCAACTAGCATGGTATTGAACTCGTCTTCAACTCATTCAGTATCATGCTAGCTGAATGGAATATATTTGATATACCACTCAACACCAGCAATATTATTTAATTGTGTCACTCAGATCCGCGATGTATTTTGTATGAAAATTGTGAGTTTTTCAACACAAGACCAAAGTTCAAATCTTCAAGTGAATGTGATGTTATAGACATATTCACAAAACAGAAAATACGCAAATTTAATCAAAAAACAATTCAGTGATTACTTCACAAGTGACCAATAGAGATTTACATCACGGTTTTGAATCTCCATGTCCTGGATGTAGCTTGTATGAGAAATACGATTGGCGCATTTCCCAGTAAAAACACTCATGTCCATAAAAAAAAAAAAAAAAAAAAAAAAATATTAAATTAGATGGCTTACTGCCCCTTACAGTTGTCTAAGGTATTCTGGGCTGAGCAGAGCTTCACTGGCAAGCTTCTCTAGCTTTTCAGGAGAAAAGTCTAAAGACATGGCAGCTTTTTGAAAGATGTCATGAACAATGGTCCCATTCAGCATCTGCTTGCTTCCACCATTCAAACTCTGGAAGTAAAACAGAGATTATGTTCAGATGTTTGGGGGGGGGGGGGGGGGGGGGTCATTGGGAAAACTCTAGATCTGCAGGAGTCAGACAATAATCAATTTCCCTTCTATATACAAAACATAATTCAATTGTACAGCTGCTTTATAACTTCCCAATAAACCCACCCAAGCAAGAGGACACGTGGTACACATTAAGGCAAGTCTTCAACACTTGTCTTACCTTAAAAATCTCTCCGAGTACAGCTCGTCTCATACAGCGAACACTGTTAGCGATGCTGGTCCCTGAGATGAGCAGATCAGGCAAAAGGATCAGGAAACCAGAGCTCCTGTCTATCACCCATAAGCCAGAAACGCACTCTCCTTCCAGATGAACAATGTCCCCCACAGCAACTGGGGTATTCTCCCTTAAACAACAAATAATACAAACAAAGGGTAACCCAAATAAACAACAATGTACATGCTTTGAAAATCACATCCCTCTGTAACTATGGAGTAAAGTCCTCTACCAGTCATCCTTGAGAATGCAGGTCTCTGTAGGGTGGGATGACTTTGAGCAAGTGATGGTTAAATGTTTCTCGTTGTAGCCTTGGGCTCCAGTGGTTTCTTGCACGTTTAGAACCCAGTATCGGTTATGGAGTCCAGAGGCCAGAATCACATGCTCAGGAATGCTTCTCTTCTTTCTAAAAGTCAAAAAAGTTATACCACATCTACTAATAAAATAAAAATAAGTAAAAGCTGCTTCTGTTTTAGCAAACAAACTTAGCAGTAATGCTTTACACCAAGGTTCCCTTAAATGAAATAATTTACTGAATTAGTCTTCATGAATATAAACATCTTTAGTACACCTTAAGTACTGTTAACAAAATAGCTACCATTATTATTAACTGAGGGTTTTGATTTTTTTTTTAATTATAAACCAACCAAGTACATCTGCATTAACTAATCATCAGTATAAAAAAAACCACGTCAAATTTGCAAATCCAACTAATGCCTTAATTAACAGATTTGCTTTTGTTACCAAAAAAAAAAAAAAAAGTGGTTATGAACATTGGGTTAGCATTTAAATAACATTTTCACTGGATATTTAAGAAATGCATTTTGTTAAATGATACTTACAATGGCTGTTAAAAAAAAAAAAAAAAAAAAAAAAAAAGTGTACACATCCCATTAAAATGGTAAGTTTTTCTGATGTTTATAAAAAATAAAAAATAAATAAAAAATAAAAAAAACACACACAACACCACAATAAATAATTTCAAAACTTTTCCCACCTTTAAATGTGACTTATAACCTGTACAATTCAATTGAAAAACAAATCTGTTAGAGGGAAAAACATAAAAAATAAAAAAAGTACAATAAGCTGGTTGCGTAAGTGTGCACACCCTTAAACTAATACTTTGTTGAAGCACCTTTTGATTTAATTACAGCATTCAGTCTTTTTGGGTTCACACCTGCCATCAATTAAAATGACTCATTAACCCCAAATAAAGTTCAGACATTTACTCAGTTGCATCCTCCAGCAAAAGCCAGCGTTCACAGAGAGCTTA
Source organism: Neoarius graeffei (assembly GCF_027579695.1). Taxonomy (NCBI): domain Eukaryota; kingdom Metazoa; phylum Chordata; class Actinopteri; order Siluriformes; family Ariidae; genus Neoarius; species Neoarius graeffei. Next base: position 66,869,303 of record NC_083575.1, read on the forward strand.
CAAAGCGTCAAAGGAATCTCATTGTTGAAAGGTATCAGTCAGGAGAAGGGGACAAAAACATTTCCACGCCATTAGATATACCATGGAGCACACTGAAGACAATATGGGACATTACCGAGAACTGGACGTCCCTCCAAAATTGATGACAAGACGAAACTGGTCAGGGAGGCTGCCGAGAGGCTGACAGCAACACTGAAGGAGCTGCAGGAATTTCTGGCATGTACTCATTGCATCCTACATGTGACAGCAATCTCCCGTATTCTCCATATGTCTGGACTATGAGGTAGGGTCAAAGGAAAACATCCAAGCCCGGCTAATTTTTGCGCAAAAAAAAGAAAAATAGTATATATACACACACATTTGACTCTCCCAAAAGCATGTGGGAAGATGTGTTATGGTCTGATGAAACCAAGGTTGAACTTTTTGGCCACAATTCCAAAAGGTATGTTTGGAGCAAAAACACTGCGCACCACCAAAAGAACACCATCCCCATGGTGAAGCATGGTGGTGGCAGAATCATGTTTTGGGGTTGTTTTCTTCTTCAGCTGGAACAGGGGCTTTAGTCAAGGTGGAGGGAATTATGAACAGTTTGAAATACCAGTCAATTTTGGCCCAAAACCTTCAGGTGTCTGCTAGAAAGCTGAAGATGAATTTCATCTTTCAGCATAACAATGACCCCAAAAAAAGTTTTGGAATGGCCCAGCCAGAGTCCAGACCTAAATCCCATTGAAAATCTGTGGGGTGACCTGAAGAGGGCTGTGCACAAGAGATGCCCTTGCAATCTGAGATTTGGAACGCTTTTGCAAGGAAGAGTGGGCAAATATTGCCAAGTCTAAATGTGGCAGGCTGATAGACTCCGACCCAAAAAGACTGAATGCTGTAATTAAATCAAAAGGTGCAATAAAAAAAAAAAAAATTTAGTTTTAGGGTGTGCACACTTATGCAACCAGCTTTTTTTGTGTTTTTCTTCCTAGAAGATTTGTTTGTTTTTCAATTGAATTGTACAGGTTATAGGTCACATTAAAGGTGGGAAAAGTTTCGAAATTAATTATCGTGGTCTCGTTTTTTTACATCATTTTAACAGGGTGTGTACACTTTATATCCACTAATGTTTATGAAGTCTATGTAAGGAATAAAATAACCAAATCCAAAAAAAAAAACCAAGTTGGGATGCTGTGTAAACTGTAAATGAAAATGTGAGAATTTGCAAATCATGGAAACCATACATTTTAATTGAAAATAGTACCGAGAAATTCTCTTTAAAAAATAAATAAATAAATATGCCCATTTTGAATTTGAGGTCAGCAACACATTTCAGAAAAGTTGAGACAGAGGCAACAAAAGACTGAAAAAGTTGTGTAATGGACATATAGCTTGTACATCTGGGAATGCATCATTAATGCTGAATCTCACACACACACACACGTACGTTTCAGAGCAATATGTTGCCATCCAACCAAAATCTTTAAGGAAAGGCCTTCCTTCTTTCAGCAGTTTGGCACCAACTTGCTTTCTGCACATATTAAAACTGCATTGCTCTGTAGTAAAAAAAGAGTCCAGGTGCTAAACTGGCCTGCCTGCAGTCCAGACCTGTCACCCATTTAAAACATTTGGTGCATTATGAAGCGCAAAATACAACAAAGGAGACCCCAAAGTGTTGAGCAACTGAAATTGTACATCAGGCAAGAATGGGACAACATTTCTCTTTCAAAACTACAGCAATTGGTCTCCTCAGTTCCCAAACATTTACAGTGTGTTGTTAAAAGTAGAGGTGATGTAACACAGTGGTAAAACATACCCCTGTCCCAACTTTTTTGAAACATGTTGCTGACAAATTCAGTGAGCATATATTAAAAAAAAAAATAAAAAATTTCCCAGTTTCAACATTTAATATGTTGTCCTTGTACTATTTTCAATGAAATACAGGGTTTCCATGATTTGCAAATTATCGCATTCTGTTTTTATTTTCAGTTTACACAGCATCCCAACTTTTTTGGAATTGGGGTTGTATGAATAACATTATGGGGGGGAATAATAATAATTACCTCCAGAAATAGTTTAATCCTCTTATACCACAATGATTTGCTAACCGCCAAGCCCCTCCATCCTGAAGAATTTCCCATTTCAGAAAACTTTAAGGAACGGTTACAAGTGTCGACACTGAAGACTCCTTTCATAAATGCTAAATCAGTCTCCTCACAGAAAACCTCACTGTATCAACAATTACACAAGTTTTAAAAATCATGTTATGTATCTGACGTGTCCACCGTATATGTCCTTGTGTCATTATAGAAATAACACATTCGAACATGCACGTTAATAAACATGATTTACCTTCTACCCACAATTACTATCCAGTTCCTTCTGACCAATCAATCAACAGCAGCAGCACTATGGTAAAGGCTTGTTATTGTTACTAGTAACTAATGCAGTAAATATTAGGTGATGGAATTTTGATGTAATGCATTACCAATCTAACCAGAACACAGGTAATTATTCAACTTTATAAATACAAAAAATTAAGCAGACATACTCAAGTTCGGACTTTTCATGTTCCGGCTCCTCAAAACTTTGCTCCATTTGGTCATTAAACCAGCTGTCATCCAGTATAGTTACATTCTCCTCAGAAGCTGTGATGGCCTTTTCTTCATCACCAAGGTTGTTCACTTGTTTTGATTTCTTCTCAATTTCACAAGAAAGAACATTCTCCTTCTTTTCACCAGCATCACTATTGCATAGCCATGAACTGTAGGACACCACAAGATCCAACTGATTATCACTGGATATTTCAGTCAAGTCTGTACTTGGCTCAGTACTGAGATCAATGTTCTCCTTTTCATCTTCACTCGAGCTGATTTTATAATTAATTCTTGGTAATTTTATGACTGACCCATTGGCACCATCACTCTTTTCCGAATTCATATTCCTCAGTATATTACTCGACAGAGTGGATATTGAACTGTTCTTCTCAGATAGTATTTTGTCAGACTTTTTCTCAATATTCTTTGAGAAGCCTTTTGATTTCACATCTTTCAGATCAGCAGCTTCATGAATATTCTGGTGAAATTTGCAGAAGTAATCCCTGTCGGAGCTTGAATCCTGTCCAAAACTTTTCTCGAACTCTCTGGATCTGGAGCGCTTGGATGTCTGCTGCATCTCCGAACCATACCCCAGCCGTTTCACTGAACCAAAACAACCAATACTATTCTCAGATTCCAAAGTGTCCCCTGGTTTTGGGCTCATCTTGTTCTGTAGTTGGAGCGACCTTCTGGACAAGAGTTTGGCCTTGCAGACGAGGCCTCGGGAACGTGGACTACAGGACACAGGGGAGAATGGATCCTCAGAAAAGGGCCGTGTTGTGCAGTGACGCTTTTTCTCACTCTCAGGTGTCTCCGGGATGATTATGGAGAAGAGTGGGAACTTTGTGTCTTGCCTAACAGAGGTCTTCATAATCGAGACATCTACATTTGGGCGCAAGGCTGTAAATCTTTTTGGGGATTTTGGCTGTACCTGTGAAAATATTAAAGGGTGCAAAGAAAGAATATCTAAAATCACTCAGTCTCTCTTCAAGCCAGTTTCATTGCCTGAATGAAAACTAAAATTAAAAAAAAAAAAAAAAAAAAAAAGGGGGGGGGAGCAAGAATAACACATTCCTCATCGATATGTTTACAAAAGCAAATGAAAGAAAGAGAGAGAGAGCAGTAATTCTAGCACTTTCCAAAGTCCGTCCAACACAGGGTTAGTTAAAGGTTGTGTGTTTTTAAAAGGAGATACGCAGAACCATGGCCTTACTTTTTGTTTATAAAATACCTTGAGACCTCAAGAATGGCATAGGAATAGTTTTAAGTGTTAACCATGAATCTAATATAGTAATTTTTATGATTAAAATAATTCATATAGGTAGTGGTCTGAGGGAATGACCTTGACGTCCGCAACGTCACAGCAGGAAGTCTATCGGTCTCCTCGCTTTTTCCGCTATACTAAAACAGAGCTGACTGCAACTTTGAGCTTCAATTTTGAGTCAATTTATCGGCATGCCACGTAGATGTGCTGCTGGCGGGTGCAGCAACACAACAGAAGGTCGATTTACGTTGCATTCATGGCCCAAGAATGTTCAAACTGCAAAGATTTGGACTCGTTTTGCAAGAAATTCACGGGCACATTGGGCACCTACCAAGTGGTCTCTCCTCTGCTCTGTATATTTTACTGAAGACTTGTATGAGACCTCGAATCCAGGCTTTCGTCTAAACCGGGGAACAGGGGCGCTGCGCCCTCTTACTCTCGGCGTGCGCCCTCTTACCGAAATGCCGATTGAACCCCAAGTCACACTCAGGCCATGCACTTGTATGCTACTACACAACATGCAATGTTTCTCAAAACGATCGTTTCTCCGTGAAAACATTCCACGTGACAATGTATCTGATCATCAAATACGTTATAATTACTCCAAAAATATTCCAATCATAGTAGATACACCACCAGACGGTGCAAAAACAATCCGAATTAGCGTTTTCCAGACTGAGGCGCCATGTTGTTTGTTCACTTGTCGCGGCTGCTCTCGCGAGATTTGATACAGACAAGGTCAGCTGACTTGTAGAGCGAGATTTCTTGAGACTGAATGACCTTTCACCCACCGGCGCAGGAGCTTTTGAAAGAAGTAGTTCGGGAGTTGTTTTTGTTGACGCTTGGGCATTTAAAGATGTCATCCCGCGGCACGAAACGGAAGAAAGCCAAAGACTGTCCGGGGCAGAAGATGATTACTTCTTTCTTTTTCAATGTTGACAGACAATTTGTTACAATTTCCCTCTCAGATAGCCTCAGAATGTCCCATTGTCGCCTCAATTTTTCAAAGGCTTTGCGCGGGGGGGGGACGACAACCGGCACCATCCCCCCCGCCATGGTGAGCGCCCTCATACTAAATTTTTCTAGAAAAAAACCTGTAATCTGTTGAAGAGTGTTGGCTATAAGCCCGTATTGAAAGAGGGTGCAGTAACAACAATTAAATGAAAAGAAACCCACAAGTATTTATTTATTTTTTTAAAAGGAAAGTGAGTTCAGTTGCACCAGTTCTCCTCGAGTGTGAGCCGAGGGTTGTTGGTAAAACCCAGACTGGAACGGGATGGGACATATCGCTCAGGCAGTGACCTCCCCGCGGTTGTTGCTAAAACCGGTGACGTCCTGTCCCGGGTTTTAGTAATTGCCTGAGCCAAGCAGTAATGGTGGAGTATTCAGTACGGAGAAAATGGAGAACGAGTGGAGCAGCCATCTGATTTCTGTGCTGGATATGCTCGTCTCAGCAGCAATATCTCGCCCTTAGATGGAAGAAGCGAATGAACAGAAAACTGAACAAACAACTGAAAGTCAGATTGTTTCAAAACAATCGGCCACAAGATCAGCCTTCAAGAAGCGAGAACACAGACGGGTAAGCTCCGACTCTCATTTGGATACAAAACAAACATTGTTTACCTGCATTTAGATTAATAAATGTAACTTGTATTGTGTGTTTAAGTTACCAATACAAGATTATTTAATTTGCTTCAGAATGTGATTGTCTCAGTTCATCTAATTATTTAATTAGCCTTTTACATTTTATCAGTGAAAATGCATGCATGTACATGTCTGCTGCATAAGTTATAACACCTATCCTGTTTTAATGAGAGTCAACCCACAATCAATGAGGTCAAATCAGTCTTAGTTGAGCAAGTCGGTAACGGTATTTCTTACTTTCACCATAAATTTTTATGACTTGTCTATAGCTGTCAAAGGCCTCAGCCTTAAAACCGGTTCCTGCTGTGACGTCACGCACTCAGGGCTGGCTGGCTCAGCAGGGCAGCTCGAATGCCAACTCTGCGCTCGATTTTAACTCTCAGATATATACAGTACATCTTTATTCCCATTTATGCAGCATACAAGAGTCAAGGATGGAGATACTATCCACTCAAAATTTATTTAAAAAGAAATGTTCTGTGTATCACCTTTAAGCTCAAGGACTAATTAGAAGGTACAGTGGTGCTTGAAAGTTTGTGAACCCTTTAGAATTTTCTATATTTCAAGTCAAGTCAACTTTATTGTCAAAGATGCTATACATGCTCGACATACAGCACAGATGAAATTTTAGTCCTCTGCATAAATATTAATATTATGCATTAATATTATTCTCTGCATAAATATTATTTCTGCATAAATGACCTAAAACAACAACATATTTTCACACAAGTCCTAAAAGTAGATAAAGAGAACCCAGTTAAACAAATGAGACAAAAATATTATACTTGTTCATTTATTTATTGAATGAAAATAATCCAATATTACACATCTGTGAGTGGCAAAAGTATGTGAACCTTTGCTTTCAGTATCTGGTGTGACCCCCTTGTGCAGCAATAACTGCAACTAAACGTTTGCGGTAACTGTTGATCAGTCCTGCACACCGGCTTGGAGGAATTTTAGCCCGTTCCTCCATACAGAACAGCTTCAACTCTGGGATGTTGGTGGGTTTCCTCACATGAACTGCTCGCTTCAGGTCCTTCCACAACATTTCCATTGGATTAAGGTCACCATTCTTTGGTAGAATAACTTGTGTGCTTCGGGTCGTTGTCTTGCTGCATGACCCACCTTCTTTTAAGATGCAGTTCATGGACAGATTTCCTGACATTTTCCTTTAGAATTCACTGGTATAATTCAGAATTCATTGTTCTCCTTGCAACCCTGCCATGCACACCATTGTTGTTCAGTGTTCTCCTGATGGTGGACTCATGAACATTAGCCAATGTGAGAGAGGCCTTCAGTTGCTTAGAAGTTACCCTGGGGTCCTTTGTGACCTCGCCGACTATTACACGCCTTGCTCTTGGAGTGATCTTTGTTGGTTGACCACTCCTGGAGAGGGTAATAATGGTCTTGAATTTCCTCCATTTGTACACAATCTGTCTGACTGTGGCTTGGTGGAGTCCAAACTCTTTAGAGATGGTTTTGTAACATTTTCCAGCCTGATGAACATCAACAATGCTTTTTCTGAGGTCCTCAGAAATCTCCTTTGTTCGTGCCATGATACACTTCCACAAACTTGTGTTGTGAAGCTCAGACTTTGATAGATCCCTGTTCTTTAAATAAAACAGGGTGCCCACTCACACCTGATTGTCATCCCATTGACTGAAAACACCTGACTCTAATTTCACCTTCAAATTAACTGCTCATCCTAGAGGTTCACATACTTTTGCCACTCACAGATATGTAATACCGGATCATTTTCCTCAATAAATAAATTACCAAGTATAATGTTTTTGTCTCATTTGTTTAACTGGGTTCTCTTTATCTACTTTTAGGACTTGTGTGAAAATCTGATGATGTTTTAGGTCATATTTATGCAGAAATATAGAAAATTCTAAAGGGTTCACAAACTTTCAAGCACCACTGTAAATACAACGACTTCTGCACTGCCCTGTTACAAATCCTGAAACATTTGCTTTACCGCTGACTCGCCAATTTGAGTAAAATAATCCTTTGGCCAATGCATTTGATATCTCAGGCTCCTGTTTAAATGTACATCCTGTACAAGCAGTAATCAAAGAGATCCCAGAAAATGTTTTCAAGTGTTTCAACATTCAGGGTGATGCAGGTAAATCAATTTTTTTTTTGCAGAGAATGGAAAGGCTTTTACTCTGATCACACCACCATGCTCCTTGTTAGCCAGGTGCTAGGCTAAATTAAAATCATAGCTAAATAGGGGAAAGGAGGGTATTCGGCCCTGCTACATTGAAAATGAAAGGAATGCATCATCAGCATGTCAGACTTTATTACAGATTACTCAGGAGCCAATCAGGATGCATGATAACTGAACTCAGTAAAATGAAATAGAAATTGAAAATGGGATTCTTCTGCTGGGGGCTTTAGTTCTATTTTTTTTTAATAAAGTTGACTTGTTAGATTAGCTTAGATTAAACTTTATTGATCCCTTAAGAAGAACTGTTGGAGAACTGCTGCAGAACTGTTGCACTTTGATCATTGGATTTATTTCCAGTTAGTTAATGTGTAACCATATACTTTTTTTTTTTAAAAAAGTGTGGAGCTTAAAGCCCCCCTTTGCTCCAATTGCAAAAAGCACCTAATCAGTCACCACAAACTTTGCTGCCTTTATTATTAAGAAATTAGAGTCCAATCAGCTGCACAGTGGTTCACCAGGCATTAATTCTGCCTCTCGGGGCCAAGGTCCCACAGGGTCATTCAATCCTGTGTTGAGTTTCCCCATGTCTTTCTTCAATGTTCTCCCCAGGTTTCTTCCCACCTCACCTCAAAAACACACTGGACTGGCTACTCTATTGCTGGGTTTCAGTCACGTGACGTTTTTTTGCGGTTTTACCGGAAGTGAAATAGCTAGCGGTCTAAACGGCTGCCGTAGTGCAAACAACTAGCAATAACTTATCAAGAGTTTGCTCGGAATCTAGAAGCCACTGCTTGCTTTAGATATATTCAGGAGATTGCTATGTGCAATGGAATCGACCCCTACAGTCTGAGAAAGAAGGATTTGTCATACGATCTCGAAAACTACCCTTCAGTCGAGTTCCCCGACATCTCGAACTATCTGGTGTTGCAGACATCCTTCTACACCGCACAACAGATGGAAGCATGGAAGAGTATGGAGGCTTACAACTTTTTTTTTTTAAATATATATGTGGCTGGGTGAAGGACCTCGGTATCAAGTCGCTGCCGAATGAATCCTGTCTTGTTTTTGCTCATGTAAATATGTTTTTTTTAAAGCTTTTCGTTCACGTCTTTACAACAAAGCGCTGCAAGTTGAAGTGTAAACAAACAACACTTCGCTTGATTCTCACTTGTGTTGGCTCTTATCTCTCAGGTAAATCATTCACAAAGATCATCAGAAACCCCTTTAAAGGCCTGGATCTTAGTTAAACAAGACGGAGACATGATCACGGCGCATTGTAACCGTATGGCTAGGTAAGAATTTTGTCACGACCTTCATGCATATGGACTTTGTGAGGAGGAAACAAAGAAACAGCTGGGGACTTTAGCGCTTCGTGACTAAAAAAAAAAAAAAAAAAAAAAAAAGTACCATAAAATAACGACACACAGCAAGAAAAGTACTTGGAAAACACTAAAGACGTAGCTGAGAGGGGAAATACAAACCTTTCACCAAGAAGTGATCACTGCAAACTCAAACATGCTTCGACTCGGCTCACTTCGATTTCAGCGAGAGGCTCAAAAGCCACCTTTCTTGACGTCTTTATGAAATCCTGTGTTCGCTCACCCTTTTTTATTAGTTCACAGGGAACTCTGAAGAAACTTATCAGTTTCACAGTTTGATTGATTCAGACAACCTAAAACAACGCAAGCATAAGGCATTTTTCATGCAAGCAATGCACCTTCTCCGTAGAAACGCTTTGTCAACTGAGCTTTGGTAGACCACCAGGTAAAGTTCTGAATAACTAATGAGGCAGATGTGACGTCACGTGAAACCCAGCAATATCGTTCCTGTGTGTGAATGCGCATAGTGCAGTGCAATGGGGCACGGTGGTGTAAGTGGTGAGCACGGTCGCCTCACAGCAAGAAGGTTCTGGGTTCAAGCCCAGTGGCCGGCGAGGGCCTCCCCGTGTCTGTATGGGTTTCCTCCGGGTGCTCCGGCTTCCCCCACAGTCCAAAGACATGTGGTTAGGTTAATATGGACGGCCTTGGGCTGAGGTGCCCTTGAGCGAGGCACCTAACTCCAAACTGCTCCCCGGGTGCTGTTAGCATGGCTGCCCACTGCTCTGGGTGTGTGTGTGTGTGTGTGTGTGTGTTCACTTCTTCAGATGGGTTAAATGCAGAGAGGAAATTTCACAAGTGTATGATGAATCAAGTTGTGCTTTCTTTCTTTCTTTCTTTCTTTCTCAGTGTTTCTGGGACAGGACCTGGATCCTCTGCTTCCCTGACAATTTTGACTGAATGAGAAAAGCACTTTATCAGTCCTGACCTTTGGCATCATTATTATTATTAATCTAGAAATATGAATCCAGTTAATCATTGGCCAGACACAATCCACAAAGTGCATCACATATGGCATGAAATAATTTGTACCTGGTGTATTATAAGGGATTAATAACTGACCTTGGAGAAAAACACAGAAATGTCTGATTGCAGTCCACTGTTCATCTGCAACATAAAAAGTTCAGTGTTAAATAAGACTTTTTCACAGTTTACCTCCAAAGCTTATTTACAGCCTCAGTCAAATGTTTAACAATAAGCTTAGCCGTTAACTCAGCACTCACCATGCTTTTCTTAGACTTGATCTTCGACATTGCTGACACTCTAGCTTAAAAAATGGTTATTCAGAAAGTGCCAATAGTTTCTGATCACATCGACTCCTCTACATTTTAAGCAAAAACATCACCGCTATCCCTCCGCCATTCAGTAAAAAGTCGTTCAAACCGCAATTAAATAAACTGCTATCTTCTATCCCATCCAAAATAAACATTATCACAGCCCCACACACATTCAACTTCTTCACAGATCCGCGCCAACGCCATAAACACGATACACGTTTCTTCTGTTGTTTTTGTCCACTAGGCTGAAAATCTGAAGGTCGCCCCCTGGTGTTACATACACAATACTACAAATCACTGAAGAAGAAACCTTTATTTGTCACATGCACACTTCAAGCACAGTGAAATTCATCCTCTGCATTTAACCCATCTGAAGCAGTGAACACACACACACACACCCAGAGCAGTGGGCAGCCACACTACAGCGCCCGGGGAGCAGTCAGGGGTCAGGTACCTTGCTCGAGGGCACTTCAGCCCAAGGCCGCCCCACGTTAACCTAACTGCATGTCTTTGGACTGTGGGGGAAACCGGAGCACCCGGAGGAAACCCACGCAGACATGGGGAGAACGTGCAAACTCCACACAGAAAGGCCAGCTCGAACCCAGAACCTTCTTGCTGTGAGATGTCTGTGAAGATTCTCAGTCATCCAGGTCATAGTAAACTGTGGGTGGTAAAAGAGAGCAACTGGACTTGCTTGAAGATTCTTGAAGACGTTTCACCTCTCATCCGAAAGGCTTCTTCAGTTCTGTCTGACTTTTTGGTTTAAATGAGAAGCGTTATGTTTGGAGAAAGGAAAACGCTGCATTCCAGCATAAGAACCTTATCTCATCTGTAAAACATGGTGGTGGTCGTATCATGGTTTGGGCCTGTTTTGCTGCATCTGGGCCAGGACAGCTTGCCATCATTGATGGAACAATGAATTCTGAATTATACCAGCGAATTCTAAAGGAAAATGTCAGGACCTTAATCCAATCAAAATGTCATGGAAGGATCTGAAGCGAGCAGTTCATATGAGGAAACCCACCAACATCCCCGAGTTGCAGTTGTTCTGTATGGAGGAACGGGCTAAAATTCCTCCAAGCCGGTGTGCAGGACTGATCAACAGTTACCGGAAACGTTTAGTTGTAGTTATTGCTGCACAAAGGGGTCACACCACATACTGAAAGCAAAGGTTCACATACTTTTGTCACTCACAGATATGTAATATTGGATCATTTTCCTCAATAAATAGATGACCAAGTATAATATTTTTGTTTTGTTTGTTTAACTGGATTCTCTTTTTCAATTTTTAGGACTTGTGTGAAAATCTGATGTTTTAGGTCATATTTATGCAGAAAATTCTAAAGGGTTCACAAACTTTCAAGCACCACTGTATGTAAAAGACCATCATTGGGTGTAATTATTCTTTAATATCATTAGCATAGATTGGAAATAATTAAATGACTAAACATATCCTGGAACTGATAAATAGGGGAACAACAAAAGTTCAGAAATTAGAGTACATATTTTATTGAGTTCTATAGAATATTTGAGATTTTTTTTGGGGGGAAACAAAATTAAAAGCAGTTCTTCAATTTGTTCTTTCACTCTATAATGTATGTATTCAGGTATATTTCTGACTCATTAGAATAGATAACCTACAGTATATTAGATCTAATGCTTACAGTGGGCGGCACGGTGGTGTAGCGGTTAGCACGGTCACCTCACAGCAAGAAAACTGTGGGTGGTAAAAGAGAGCAACTGGACTTGCTTGAAGATTCTTGAAGACGTTTCACCTCTCATCCGAAAGGCTTCTTCAGTTCTGTCTGACTATCCTCTCATGGATGAAAAGCTCATCTAAGGTGGAACGGCCATCACTGAACAGAGGTGGTGACACCATTTATCAGCCACCTACAATGCTGTCCTTGGCACACTTCCCAGACAACTGAATGCACACCAAAACCCAGCTGTTTTCAGTGACTCACAGGAGGACAGAGAGAATCAGCATTCCATTGATCACCTTAACAGGCAATCCATTGATCACCCTAACGACTCTCGAGGCTGTTCACACCCAGCCACCAGTGACCCACACCAACAGGATGACTCAGGCTACGTTTACATTAGACCGTATCTGTCTCGTTTTCTTCGCGGATGCACTGTCCGTTTACATTAAACCGCCTGGAAACGCCGGGAAAGGGGAATACGCCAGCGTCCACGTATTCAATCCAGATCGTGTCAGCTCCGATGCTGTGTAAACATTCAGAATACGCGGATCCGCTGTGCTGAGCTCTAGCTGGCGTCTCATTGGACAACGTCACCGTGACATCCACCTTCCTGATTCGCTGGCGTTGGTCATGTGACGCGACTGCTGAAAAACGGCGCGGACTTCCGCCTTGTATCACCTTTCATTAAAGAGTATAAAAGTATGAAAATACTGCAAATACTGATGCAAATACTGCCCATTGTGTAGTTATGATTGTCTTTAGGCTTGCCATCCTTCCACTTGCAAGTGGTAAGTGATATGCACTGGGATCACACACACAGTGGCTCAGTCCCGAATCACAGTTTGTTCACTTCACTCGCGTGCTCTGTGAGCTGCGCAGGGCCGGAGTGCACACCCTCCAGAGGGCACTCGCTGTTCAGGGTGGAGTGATTTGGAGCGCAGGATGCCTGCGGAGCCGAGCGTATCCGTGTATTGGTATTGCTGTGTGCACGCAAATCGTGTATTGGTGTTGCTGTGTGCACACTAATCGTTTTAAAAACGTTAATCTGATGATCCGCTGATATGGTCTAATGTAAACATGGGCTCAATGACACCTCATCCATGAAAGGATAAATACCTGATACTCCCTATTAGGCTACATCCACACGACAACGGCAACGAGATTTTTTAAAAAATAATAAGGCGTCCACATGGGCAATGGATCAGTAAAATATCAGGTACATATGGCAATGCAACGCTTGCTGAAAACGATGCAATACACATGCCACACCTCTAGGTGCGCTGTAAGATGGTCCCATCGGAGACACCACAACAATAGAAGAAGTAAGGACGCATGCGCATAAACTATTATGCACGAGACTTCATATTAGCCACACAGTCAGAAAAATCTGTTCGTAAAATTACGTTATAATGACCAAATACAATGAAAAGTATTTTTCCAGTCTCACCTGTGAAAGGTAATCCCATGTGATCTCGTTTGGACGGCAAACCTGTTGGTACAGTTAAATGCAGCACATGAATGAGGCATCTTTATTCTCCACTTTGACCCATCCAATATGGCGGCGAGGATGACGTATGATTCTACGCGGAAGGCGGCTTCTTTAATGGTCCGGAATAAATTGAATGCTACACGTTGATGGATTAATTTGTTCTTCTACGCCCTTTTTGAGGAATGTATTGTAGGACTTAAACCAACATCTGAAGAGGTGAGATCGCTCCTTTTTTTCCCTATTTTTGCTGGCGGGATTGACTCTCACTCTCTCTCTCTCTCTCTCTCACTTTGCACCATTACACAATAAATATTCACAGTGAAAATATTTTGTAAGCGCGTTTCATGAACCAAGTTATAGGATTTGTTGACAACTCGCATCGAGTTCATTACACTTCTACCCGGCGTGAAGCACATGTGGTTGTGACGTCATCGTAAACAAATCCATTCTACTCATCCAGACGACTTCGCAATGGCGCCATTGCCAGATCTTTCCACTCTGGAACCCGTTCTCAAAAGATTTCGTTTTGGGGCACCCAAAACGCCGGTGCCGTGTGGACGCCAGGCCTAAACGATAAACAATTTTATCAGATTCACCTGAATCCGTTGCCGTGTGGACAGGGCCTCAGTTCATGGACAGATGTCCTGACATTTTCCTTTAGAATTCTCTGGTATAATTCAGAATTCATTGTTCCATCAATGATGGCAAGCCGTCCTGGCCCAGATGCAGCAAAACAGGCCCAAACCATGATACTACCACCACCATGTTTCACAGATGGGATAAGGTTCTTATGCTGGAATGCAGTGTTTTCCTTTGTCCAAACATAACGCTTCTCATTTAAACCAAAAAGTTCTATTTTGGTCTCATCCGTCCACAAAACATTTTTCCAATAGCCTTCTGGCTTGTCCATGTGACCTTTAGCAAACTGCAGACGAGCAACAATGTTCTTTTTGGAGAGCAGTGGCTTTCTCCTTGCAACCCTGCCATGCACACCATTGTTGTTCAGTGTTCTCCTGATGGTGGACTCATGAACATTAGCCAATGTGAGAGAGGCCTTCAGTTGCTCAGAAGTTACCCTGGGGTCCTTTGTGACCTCGCCGACTATTACATGCCTTGCTCTTGGAGTGATCTTTGTAGGTCGACCACTCCTGGGGAGGGTAACAATGGTCTTGAATTTCCCCCATTTGTACACAATCTGTCTGACTGTGGATTGGAGGAGTCCAAACTCTTTAGAGATGGTTTTGTAACCTTTTCCAGCCTGATGAGCATCAACAACGCTTTTTCTGAGGTCCTCAGAAATCTCCTTTGTTCGTGCCATGATACACTTCCACAAACATGTGCTGTGAAGATCAGACTTTGATAGATCCTTGTTCTTTAAATAAAACAGGGTACCCACTCACACCTGACTGTCATCCCATTGATTGCAAACACCTGACTCTAATTTCACCTTCAAATTAACTGCTAATCCTAGAGGTTCACATACTTTTGCCACTCACAGATATGTAATATTGGATCATTTTCCTCAATAAATAAATGACCAAGTATAATATTTTTGTCTCATTTGTTTAACTGCATTCTCTTTATCTACTTTTAGGACTTGTGTGAAAATCTTATGATGGTTTAGGTCATATTTATGCAGAAATATAGAAAATTCTAAAGGGTTCACAAACTTTCAAGTACCACTGTACATTGTGCATACAGTGCAAGCAGGGACTCCAGCATCCAAACATGGTTGGAATGCTTTGCCAATAAATTCTGTGTTTTCATCTAAGATAAAAGCTATTGAGAAAAGGCTTAACTAAACAAATAAAGGACATTTTCTGCATAGAAATTACAAATTTTAAATTGAGACTGTGTCTGAATCTCAGGCTACATCCACACGACAACGGCAACGAGATGTTATTTAAAAATATATCGCATCCAAATGGGCAACGATCAGTAAAATATCAGGTCCATATGGCAACGCAACGCTTGCTGAAAACGATGCAATACACATGCCACACCTCTAGGGGCACTGTAAGACGGTCCCTTCGGAGACACCAGAACAATAGAAGAAGTAAGGACGCATGCGCATAAACTATTATGCGCGAGACTTCATATTAGCCACAAAGTCAGAAAAATCTGTTCGTAAAATTACATTATAATGACCAAATATAATGAAAAGTATTTTCCAGTCTCACCTGTGAAAGGTAATCCCATGTGATCTCGTTTGGACGGCAAACCTGTTGGTACAGTTAAACGCAGCTAATCTTTATTCTCCGCTTTGACCTATCCAATATGGCGGCGAGGATGACGTATGATTCTACGCGGAAGGCGGCATCTTTAATGGTCCGGAATAAATTGAATGCTACACGTTGATGGATTAATTTGTTGTTTCTCACCTGTGAAAGGTAATCCCACGTGATCTCGTTTGGATGGTAAACCTGTTGGTACAGTTAAACGCAGCACATGAATCTTTATTCTCCGCTTTGACCTATCCAATATGGCAGCGAGGCTGACGTATGATTCTACACGGAAGGCGGCGTCTTTAATGGTCCGGAATAAATTGAATGCTACACGTTGATGGATTAATTTGTTCTTCTACGCCCTTTTTGAGGAATGTATTGTAGGACTTAAACCAACATCTGAAGAGGTGAGATCGCTCCTTTTTTTCCCTATTTTTGCTGGCGGGATTGACTCTCACTCTCTCTCTCTCTCTCTCTCTCACTTTGCACCATTACACAATAAATATTCACAGTGAAAATATTTTGTAAGCGCGTTTCATGAACCAAGTTATAGGATTTGTTGACAACTCGCATCGAGTTCATTACACTTCTACCCAGCGTGAAGCACTCACAGTCATGTGGTTGTGATGTCATCGTAAACAAATCCGTTCTACTCATCCAGACGACTTCACAACGGCAACGTTGCCAGATCTTTCCACTCTGGAACCCGTTCTCAAAAAGATTGCGTTTTGGTTACCCAAAACGCCGGTGCCGTGTGGACGCCAGGCCTAAACGATAAGCAATTGTATCGGAGTCACCTGAATCCGTTGCCATGTGGACAGGGCCTCAAACACTAACTGGAAGGCTGCTCCATAATAGTGTGGCTTTAAATGGTCTGTGCGTGTTGCATAGTCTTAATTATTCTAGGTGCAAAAAAGATAGGAGAGATGTGATCAAATCTTGCTTCTACATTCTGGATGAAATGGAGCTTGTTCATGTACTTACAGGAACATCCAGACGGCAAAGCATTGCAATAGTCTGTGCTGAGTTTCCCAAAAGCATCGTAGCACAAAGATCATTGTTAAATGGTAGCGCAAGCAGCACAATGAACACTCTCCTTGTTAAGAGGCTTTTGGGAAACCCATTACAGAGCTAGAGGTAACAAAAGGATTAGTTACTGTTTCTGAATTAGTTTTTTGCTTGCCTCTGTGTGTGTGTGTGTGTGTGTGTGTGTGTCTCTCTCTCTCTCTCTATTTGCAGAACTTCCACAACAATGCCCCTGTCAAACCAAAATCAAAATGCAGAGCCCATATTAGATAGCTTAAAATTGTGAATGTTGAAGAATGATGCAGGTCAGAGCCTATTTACAGTTAAGAAGGCCCTCCTTATCTGCAATTTAAAATACTACCTATTTGACGCCATTTTCGAGTGATCATTTTAACAGTATAAACTTTTAGTGAATAAAACATTTACTTCCAACCAGAAATTAATAAAGTATTGTTATACACCATAACTTATATCACAACTATTAGTGTATTTTCTTTTAAATATCTTACAACAATTAACGTGGAAAAGTGATCCATGCATCACACAATAGCACTGAAACGTGAGCCTCAGCTCTAAAACATTCATGGAAATCCAGCACAGTCCATTCAGTGGAGGGTCTTCAGCAAGAGTAGACATGGAGGTTACAGAACAACTACTAACATGTCCCATCTGTGCGGATGTCTTTACAAAACCCATACGTCTCCCCTGTGGACACAACTTCTGTCAGACCTGCATCCATATCGTTTGGAACATGGATGATGATGACTCAGGAGCAGGACCACGATTCTGTCCTGAATGCCAGATCTTTCTTCCACCTGACCTGACGCTTGAAATCAACACAGATCTGGAGCAAAAGGTACAGCATTCCAGCACTTGTGGACGTGTGACAGAAGAGACTGCATTAATGACTTCAGCTATCACGTGTGATCAGTGCATTGAGAGGTCTTCAGTGGCTGTGAAAAATTGTCTGAACTGTGATGCTTCACTATGCTCAGCTCACACTCTCCATCATCAGCACAGGGAGCGGCTCAGAGGACACACACTTATTGAATTGACCGAAGATCTGTTTTCCTATAAGTGTCAGGAGCATGGTGAGGAGCAGAAGCTGTTTTGCCAGGATGACCAGGCTGCCGTGTGCTATCTCTGTGTGGTGTTCGGAACACATAAGAATCACCGGATCATCCAGCTGCATGAAGCCTGCTCAGATTTCAAGGTAGTAGACAACATGCTATTACAGTTGTATTATAGTGTTCTAGTTTATTTATAGTTATTTTTGTGTTATATTAGAATGTGATTTTGTTGGTTTTAGGTTGGTTTTTATTTTATGTTTTATTTTAGATATATTGTTAATATTTTAAGTTCCAGAAACAGACTGAGCTTTAATATATATATATATATATATATATATATATATATATATATATATATATATATATAAACATACTAGCAGGTTGCCCGGGTTCTTGGGGGGTGAAACTCGGACATAATTTTTTTAGTATGTGACATACAATATATTACTCATCTCATCTCATTATCTCTAGCCGCTTTATCCTGTTTTACAGGTTTCTAGTTTTACATTCTTTATTAGAGAAACACAAATATAAGCTACATACATTTCTCCTGGGAAAATATTTTCACTTTGTCGATTTTTACACTTCAGGTTCTGATTAAATATGCTGTTTTATATTTTATATATATATATATATATATATATATATATATATATATATATATATATATATATTACACACAAGGTTAGTCAAAATTATGTTAACACTTAAATGGTAGAAACCATTTCTTCACAAAACATACATCATATGTGCAAGATGATTTACAGGACGGTTCGCCATCGTGTTCAATACACAAAAACCAGCGAGCAACAGTACCATTTAATCTGTCACCCATGGCATATGTCTATCTGCAGGGGAAAACTAATCGATTAATGTTAACATAATTTTGACTAACCCTGTGTGTGTGTGTGTGTGTATATATATATATATATATATATATATATATATATATATATATATATCCATCTATCTATCCATAGATAGATAGATGGATAGATATCTAGATAGATTTTGTGTGTGTGTGTGTGTGTGTATCAGAAAAAAAGGGGTTAAAAAGTAATACAATAGTCAGTGGGAAGGGTGGAGAGAAGATATCCACTAAGAAATGAAAGATACTTTGTTGGTACATATTTCTTACTTCATCCAAACATCCACCATGCAGGGGCCCACCGGGACCCCCTGGGGCCCAAATATGGAATTTCTGAGTTCTGCCAAATTGTGGCTATCTCCTATACCTATGTGCCAAGTTTGGTGAAGATCTGTCGAGAGTTTGTGTTGATAAATATAACGTGAAAGGCATTGAGGGAGGGGGTGGGTGGATGTTGTGCCCCCCCAGGGACCTCCCTGGGGCCCGTACATGAATTTTGCTTATATCTGCAAAATTCCGGGTCATCCCGGACCTACTTGGCAAATTTGATGAAAATCTGTCGAGAAATGCTAATGTTAGCTCAAAACAAACAAACAAACAATGCCGCTTATTATTTATTGGAGCTTGGTTTTGTAGGGAAGGCATGCACTGAACACCACTGCATAAACCACCACTTTGTACCACCAATACCCCTGACATTTCCAGAGTAAAACAGATTTACTCTTCACAGTTAAAGACTCTAAACATGTGTTGTCATCTTCTCTGGCCCTCTGAGGGTCTCTTTAGAAAGCAGTGGAGGAAAGAAATGCGGAGCTGCAGCAGAACAGACACCTGGCTGTGTGTGCTTTACAGGACCTGCAGCGACTGGTTTCTGAGACATCTGTAAATGTTCACCTAACACAAATATTATAGATTTTACTTTTTAAAATTTGTTTTTAGTCATTAATCTGATTTTTTTTATTTTAATGTAACTTGTCTTTGCTGCTTAATTTCTCTCTAATCATCTTTCAAAAATGTGTTTCTTTTTTTAACCTGAAACACAATGATTTTTTGTTTATTTTCCAGTCTTCTGCTAAAGCCTACAGAGTCAGAACCACAGAAACATACAAGCAAATAAAAGCCTTGATTGTACAGGATCAACAGCTGATGATGGATATTATAGAAATGGAAGAAGTTTACATCAACAAGTGGGTGGCGTCTCGGAGAGTGTCTTTGGAGCAGCAAATAAAAGACATGGATTCTTTATTAAGTGAAAGCAAATCTCTTCTTCAAGAAAACGATCAGCTAAAACTGATCAGGGTACCATGACAAACTATGTACTAAATACACTATATGAATTTAGAATTATTTGAATGTTTTTTTCCCTTATTATATAATTTTCTTTTTGTAGCATCTCAAAAAGCATACATTTAGGTGAGTAAAGCATACTGGAAAAATGCCTCTCTTTCCATACAGTCAAGTGCAAATGTTGCATATCATTTAAAAAAAGATAAAGAATTTTATTTACACCAAGAAGACAGCATGTTTGGTTTCACTCACATTCTTTTATTAGTATAAGCAACAAAAAGATGGGAAGATATTAATATAAAACACAAGGACATTAGTTGGTCAGTGATCTCATTCTTCCTCTGGGTCTGGAAACCAAGAATTCCAGGGAAATATTTCATTTAAAAGAAATTTTTCTTTATATTTTTCCCTTATATTTTGAATGGCTCTCATTACAGGATCTTCCTTTTATTTTAACATATTGGAATTCAACTATTTGTACAAAAATTGTAAAATAGAGGTGCATTTATGATTTTCATTCAAAACACCATAGCAATGTCTAGGATACAGGCACTTACAAATGCAAGTGCAGGGGAGAGCAGGTGCATCGTAAACTGGTAACTAAATCCAATACAGCAATCTGAAGACATAATCAGGGACAGGCAAGGGTTGATCAATTTGCAAACAAAGTCAACCGCACTAGAATGCCAGAAGGCTCTGTATGATCAGGGACACAAAACAATACTTTGCAGTGAGCGTATGTGAATGCTGGGCTTATATAGGGAAGTAATTACAGGAAAATGGGAAACAGGTGAACTTCCTAGAATTCTGGAGATGAGGAGCGCTGCGGTGCTTGGGAATTGTAGTCCAAAGCGGCCATGTTTGGAGGCTGATCCAAACTTAGGTTTTCAGTGCTATTACTGACAGGGGATGTAAACCTTTTTATTCAACTGCACATGTGAGGAAAAGCTGACCTGTTAGAATTTAGTTGAAAAGAATGTAAATAGAGGATTTCCAGGATTTCTTTCTTTCTTTTTTTCAGATTGATCAGTTTCCTCAAAAATGGTTTCACATACAACATATTTCCATCTATCAATTATCTCTACTGCTTATCCGTCAGGGCCACAGAGGGAGTTTCACATATGTCTTTTATTTATTTATTTTCCTGGTAACAGGGCAAAATTGAAATCAACAACACTGTCATCAGTGGATACACACAAACACAGGATGGAAACTGTACAACAGCTGGTTGAAAGTCTTTATAAAGCTGTGTTCCAAATCACTAAGCGACTATGGGCAAGTATGCACAATTACTTGATACAAATATATTCTGAAGAGTTTTTATGGTGATGAATACGACACTTCCCTTCTTCCAGACCTGAAGACAATACATTTAGATCCAGATACAGCACACCCTAATCTGGAAGTTTCCTCAGACCTGCTGGAGGTTTGCTGGAGTAAACAGAGCAGGCAGGAAAGCAAAGACACAGAAGACGTCAGCACTGAGTACAGTATCCTGGCCAAGGAGTCATTCCTCAGTGGCTCTCATTACTGGGAGACTGCAGTCTGGGAGAAACCATACTGGCTAATTGGTCTGTCATATGGGTCCAAAACACAGGCAGGAAAGAAGAATGAAACTCCTGACTGTATCCTCTTGAACAAGACATTCTGCTACATCTATCATGGAAATGGAAGATATCTTGTATGCAATGGTTCAGAGGAAACTATGTTAGCAGTGGAAAAGAAAATTCAAAAAGTTGGAGTCTGTGTGGAAATTGAGAAAGGAACAGTAGTTTTCTATGATGCAGACACACTGAAATTGCTCCATTTGTTTTCAGTAGAATTTCTGGGTCCAGTGAGACCTTTATTCAACCCTTGCCTTTGTTTCAACAAGCAAAACGCACAACCTCTCATCTTGTTAAACTGGACAGGCCAAAAGGAGTCCGTATAATTTTATAAAATATGTATTTTTACTTGTGAAAATCGGGAACGTTTGCAAGTATGTTGATCTGTCCGTTTGTCCGTTTCGCAAGTATCGTGCTCTGCACGACTTATATATATATAAAAATGCAGATATGTTATCCTGTCATAGCTACTGCTGCTTTCAGACATCAATACTACTTGTGTCTTTTACAAATTGTGTAAACTATACACTCACTGTCCACTTTAAGAGGAACTTGTTCTTGATTCTAAGATTCCTGTTCTTAGCTGCAGGAGTGGAATCCAATGTGGTCTTCTGCTGTGGCATGCTGAGATGCTTTTCTGCTCACAATAGTTGGGAAGAGTGATTATATGAGTTACTATATTCTTCCTGGCAGCTCAAACCAATCTGGTCATTTTCCTAAGCTCTCTTATCAACAAGACGTTTCCACCCACAGAACCGTCGCTCATTCAGTGGTTTTTTTCACACCATTCTGTGTAAACTCTAGATTCTTTTGTGTGTGTGAAAACTCCAGGAGATCAACAGTTTCTGAAATACTCAAACCAGCCCATCTGACACCAAGTCAAGTTTATTTGTATAGCGCTTTTAACAATAAACATTGTCGCAAAGCAGCTTTACAGAAAATGAAAGACTTTAAACATGAGCTAATTTTATTCCTAATTTATCCCCAATGAGCAAGCCTGTGGTGACGGTGGCAAGGAAAAACTCCCTCAAACAACATGAGGAAGAAACCTCGAGAGGAACCAGACTCAAAAAGGAACCCATCCTCATTTGGGTGATAACAGATAGCATGGTTATAAATAACTTGCTTCTATAACTGTGTCCTATATAATCACAAAGTATAACTATGAAAGCAGGAAAATCATCATTGTTTTAACATGAAGTCTGTTTTGTTGAAGATATAAACTGTTCATTGATGGAAACGTAAGTGCAAAATTGTTCATGACAACTGCAGTCCTAAAGTTAGCAAGTCGACTGTAGTCCTCAGCCATCTTCCAAGTGCAACTTTCAACTGTCCATATGGGGCCATCCTCCACAGGAGCGATGAGATGAGACTCCAGCCAGACGTAGGGCATCAGGATGGATCAGGCAGGTCCGGAGAGCAGAAGAGGTCGGCACCACTGGTGTCTCAGGATTGACATGTAACTCAACAGAGGGACAGACAGAGGGAAGAGATGAGGGAAGGGGGGAGAGAGAGAGAGAGAGAGAGAGAGAGAGAGAGAAAACACAGGTTGTTAGGTATGCCCAATGTCACCTAAAGAGTAAGAACAGGATACATTTTGCACTAAGTGCAAAGAGGGACTAACTATGACAGCATAACTAAAAGGGGAGAGCCAGAAGGTAACACAGGCATGAGGACGCCCTGGGACATAAAGCAGCCAGCTACTACACACTCAACAAACCCAAGTGAGCAAGTGACACCAATACCCATGCCACAGTGAAAGTCACAGAGATCACAGTTTTTCCCATTCTGATGTTTGAAGTGAACATTAACAGCAGCTCTTGATTTGTATCTGCATGATTTTATGTATTGTGCTGCTGTCAAGGGATTGGCTGATTAGATGACTGCATAAAACAGCAGGGGTATGGGTAATAAAGTGGCCAGTGAGTATACAGTTGTTTAATGAAAATATTTCATGTTTGTCTTTATACTTTAATTTGTCTATAAATTTAACATAATACAATGCTTATATGCCTTCATTTCAGAGGTGGATGAGGAAATATACGTATAAGATATGATCTCCATCTGTACAATTAAACTGATATGTATGACATGTTCTTGTATATCGGATGGATACCGGACAGTAGTAAAAGCAGTGGGGGCAGGAATTGTTATTTAATCATCATCAAGCAATCTTGCCATATTAATACTGTTGCCACAAAATAATACCATTCTTTTTCTCCTCCTGTGGTAAACCTTCAGTATGTCGATAACCCTAAACCTATTCCTAAGAGTCTTGCCATCACTGAGGTTGATGTGATATGCATCTTGATGCATTGCCAGTGATCTGATACATTCAAGATACATATGTAGCAAGTATTAATGCGACACAATATGATTCTCCTCTACTGCGATGCGGTGCGATTCAACATGATTTGATTCACCACAATGCGATACAATGCAATGCAAATAATACGATGATATGCAACTCAGTATGGTACAGATAGTTTGAGTTTATTCCTTTGCTACTTCTTAACATTTAAATCAATTTAAGGATGCTCAGGATTAACAGTGAAAAATAGTGCAAAGTGCTGTAACTACTGCCAGCAGATGGCTGTGCTTTACACTTTCATTGGGTAGGCTAAGTCTGCAGTGAGCAGAAAGCAGTGGTGCTGTTTCTATATGAACAATAAAAATTAAAAATAACCTTTCACAGAGAGGTATTTACTAACTGCTTTTAAATGTTAAAAAAAACAGTTTAGATTAGATTAGATTAGATTAGATTAGATTAGATTAGATTAGATAGAACTTTATTGATCCCTTTGGGCGGGTTCCCTCAGGGAAATTAAGATTCCAGCATCATCATTACAGGATAAACAGAGAATAGAAAATAGAGAAAAGCTTCTAGATAAATTAAATTAAGTATTTACATATACAAATATAAAAAGAATAAGATATGGGGAAGCGGCACGGTGTTGTAGTGGTTAGCGCTGTCGCCTCACAGCAAGAAGGTCCGGGTTCGAGCCCCGTGGCCGACGAGGGCCTTCTGTGTGGAGTTTGCATGTTGTCCGCGTGGGTTTCCTCCTGGTGCTCCGGTTTCCCCCACAGTCCAAAGACATGCAGGTTAGGCTAACTCCACGTTTCTCAAAGTGTGGGGCGTGTGAAATCGGAAGATTTATGTATTTATTTCTTTTGCATTCTTTATTTATGCCTTTCTGTTTTGCTTGTAAGTTACACTCGCTCAAAATGTGTTCAGTTATTGTCCTTGCTAAACGTGTTAAAGAACATTACATAGGAAACATCTGCACTCGACACCGGCCACCTTTCCTTTTTCATTCACACTGACTATGCGTTGCTATGCGACTAACCATTGTTTACATACCTCAGAAAGATTCTCGGGCGCTACGCACGCTAGAATCTTCAAACCTGCATTCGTGCTAGCTGAGCCTGAGACATCAGAACTAGGCACGAAAATGGATACGTTTGTTAAAAGGGCCGCTAAAGTCGGGGATTTTATGGCACCAATAGTGAAGGGGAAGGCAAGTACCAAATGCCAACCTAAAAGAAAATATGTTGAGTCCTACCTTGGCTTAGGATTCACGGTAGCTGAGGTAGGTGATGAGGAGCGACCTTTATGTGTATTATGCCTGCGGCAACTGGCAGCCGACAGTATGCGGCCTAACAAATTGCGCAGACACTTGGAGACTGCACACCCCACTCACATTGATAAACCCATAGCTTTTTTTCGAACGAAAACTTGCGGAATACCGGCAGCAGGAAAAGGGAATGGTGAAAACTGCGTCAGTTAATAGCAGGGCACAGATGGCTTCATACGAAGTAGCATACCATATTGCCCAGTGCAAAAAGCCACATACAATAGCTGAGCAACTCATTCTCCCTGCTACTATTGATATGGTATCAGTTAATTGATGAGAAAAGCGCTTCCAAATTAAAATCAATCCCCCTGTCAAACGACACCGTTGAGAGATGAATTTCCGACATTTCTAATGACATCGAATCCCAACTCATTGAACAACTGCAAGAAAGTCGCTTTGCTTTACAAGTGGACGAAGCAACAGACAGCAGTAAAACGTGCCTCTTCATTGCTTATGTCCGTTTCATAAACGAGCTGTCACTAAACGAGGATTTGCTCTTTTGCAAACCTGTACCATCAAGAGCCACGGCAGAGGAGCTGTTCAAGATTATGGACAACTACTTCAAAGAACAAGGGCTGAGGTGGGAAAATTGCTTGGGGTTCTGTTCTGATGGAGCGCAGACAATTAGTGCAGCAGATAACATAATATTTCAGAGGAATCTTTCAAATTGTGATACAAGCACCAAATTCGGCACAGATACTCCTTAGACATTTTTCTTTTGAAAAAGTACACGGGCCACTTGAAATTCAAGATGGCTGCCCATTTTAAAGATGGCCACCATGTCCAGTACAGAAATATATCATTTTGCCATAACTATGCACAGACTTGTCCGATATGGATGATTCTGGCATCAAATTATACATTTTTGACCATGTAGAATCCAAATCTGGGAGAATAAAATCACTCAGAAGCTTACTTTTGCCTTATTCTTGGCCTTTTGTAAAATAGTCCACTAACGTAGCTAGCATGCATGTTTGTATAGACTGTAGCAATAATTATAGTTTGGGATGTAGGGTGTAGCAGTAGAGGTAGAGGATGTCCTCATCATAGCAATCAGTGTTCTGCCTCTCCTTCAAGGAATTGGTCTGCACCAGTTGTGGGTGGCCTTTGGCCAAGGACGGAACCTGAGATGGATTCCTGTACATGACCTGCACCTCTCTTTAGGACTGGAGAAGAGCAAAGGAATACTCTTCTTTCATGCCTTCACTGGTTGCAATGTTGTATCAGGCTTCCGCAGCAAAGGGAAGAAGTCTGCATGGCAAACCTGGGATGTGTATGCTGAAGCTTCTGATGTCTTTGCCAAGCTCAGCCAGTACCCACCAACAGTAGATGATGATCTGGAGGTCCTGGAGAAGTTTGTGGTGACAATGTATGACAGGTCCAGTACAGTTGTACGTGTTGATGATGCCAGGCTGGATATGTTTGCTTGAAAGCAGAGGCCATATGAAGCCATCCCTCTAACTCAAGCAGCACTACTTCAGCATGCAAAGCGCGCTGCCTATCAAGCAGGCTGTATATGGAGTCAGTCAACACTGCGCCAACCAGAAACACAAAGTCCTGCTGACTGGGGATGGACAAAGAGTGGAGACACATGGAAGGTCTTCTGGACAACGCTTCCACCTATTGCCGAGAGTTGCCAACAGCTGACCAAATGTGGATGCAAATCTGAATGCCGTGGAAGGTGCAAATGCTACCGATTCAGTCTCACCTGCACCGGACTATGTAGCTGCAAATGTGAGGACAAGTGAAACCATGCAGCTGTTCACTGTATTTGACTCATTGCACTCTGCAGTGACAAACATTGACCATAACTAAACATTCCAGTTGTGCATTTAAAAATAACAATGTAGCGAGAATCGCGTGTGGGTGGAGCACAGAGGACGGCAGGACAGAGATCAGGTTTGTCTATCGGCTTTATTGCCACACTTTTCAGGGTTACAATAATGTTTCAAAATAGCGAGAGAGACACACACACACACAGCGTCTCGTCCGGGGCTGAACTCCTCTGCTCTCGCTCTCCCTCCTTAAATAGGGCGGTTTACTGGGGAGAACACACAAAACACAGGTTAATGACACTCAGGTGAAGTGATTCTGCCACTTACCTTCCCCAACTCCGCCCTCCTGTCACAGACCGGTGCTTGACCACGCCCCCGCTGCCACATACCCCCACCGCCCGACTCAGGCCGGGTGCCCGTCCGGCCCGCAGCCGACTCCCCCCCCCTTGACGGGAGAGGAAGTCCGCCATGACCATCTGCGCCCCCGGCCTGTGGACCACCTTGAAGTTGAAAGGTTGGAGCGCCAGATACCAACGGGTGATCCGCGCGTTGGCATCCTTCATGCGGTGGAGCCACTGGAGGGGCGCGTGGTCCGAACAGAGGGTGAAAGAGCGCCCCAGCAGGTAGTAACGGAGGGCGAGGACCGCCCACTTGATGGCCAGGCACTCCTTCTCGATAGTGCTGTAGCGCCCCTCACGCACTGACAGCTTCCGGCTGATGTACAACACTGGGCGGTCCTCTCCCCCCACCTGCTGGGACAAAACGGCCCCCAGCCCTCTGTCCGACGCATCCGTCTGCAACAAAAAGGGGAGAGAGAAGTCAGGGGAGTGCAAAAGTGGCCCCCCACACAGTGCAGCCTTTACCTCAGAGAAAGCCCGCTGGCACTGCTCCGTCCACTGGACCGGATCTGGTGCCCCCTTTTTAGTGAGGTCAGTCAGCGGGCTGGTGACGTCTGAATAATTAGGTATAAACCTACGATAATAGCCAGCCAGCCCCAGGAACTGTCTCACCCCCTTTTTGGTCTTGGGTCTCGGGCAGGCCGCAATCGCTGCTGTCTTATTAATTTGGGGACGCACCTGCCCGTTACCCAAGTGGAAGCCCAGATACCGTACTTCCACCCGCCCAATCGCACACTTCTTCGGGTTGGCAGTGAGCCCCGCCCGCCTCAGCGACCTAAGGACGGCCCTCAGGTGTTGCAGGTGCCGCTGCCAGTCATTACTATAAATGATGATGTCGTGTAAGTAAGCGGCCGCATAGGTGGCGTGGGGCCGGAGGATCCGGTCCATCAGCCGCTGAAACGTAGCGGGCGCCCCAAACAGCCCAAACGGAAGTGTGACGAACTGGTGTAAGCCGAACGGTGTGGAAAAGGCCGTTTTTTCCTGAGATAATGGAGTCAAGGGGATCTGCCAATATCCCTTCGTCAAATCCAGTGTCGAGTAAAAGCGAGCCGTGCCTAGTCGATCGAGCAGCTCATCAATACGAGGCATTGGGTACGCGTTGAATTTAGACACCGCATTGACTTTTCTATAGTCCACACAGAACCGGACCGAGCCGTCGGCCTTGGGAACCAAGACCACCGGGCTGCTCCAGTCACTGTGGGACTCCTCGACGATGCCCATTTCGAGCATGGCCTGAAGTTCTTCCCGAACCACCTTTTTTTTGTGTTCGGGTAATCTATAAGGACGGCTACGCACTACCACCCCCGGGGGCGTCTCTATGTGGTGTTCTATGAGGTTGGTGCGTCCGGGCCGGGGCGAGAACACATCCGAAAACTTGGCCTGCAACTGGGCGACCTCCGTGAGTTGGGTCGGGGAGAGGTGGTCTCCACAGGGGACCGGAGAGGTGCGAGATGCCAATGACCCTTTTTGGATCTCCGGCCCCAGCTCCGCCTTCTCCGGAACTACCGACACCAACGCCACGGGGACCTCCTCATTCCAGAGCTTCAGCAGATTGAGGTGGTAGATCTGTAGCGCCCCCTCCCTGTCCGTTCGCCTAACCTCATAGTCGACGTCCCCGACTCGCCGTGTGACCTCGAAGGGCCCTTCCCACTTGGCGATTAATTTGGAGCTCGACGTGGGCAACAGGACGAGTACCTTATCTCCCGGAGTGAACTCTCTAAGGCGCGTGCCCTTGTTGTACAGGCGGGTTTGCCGTTCCTGGGCCTGCCGCAAATTCTCCTGAGTTAAGTGGGTGAGCGTGTGGAGTTTTGCGCGCAGATCCATAACGTATTGAATTTCATTTTTGCTCTGCGAAGGTCCCTCCTCCCAATTTTCCCGCAGTACATCTAAGATGCCGCGCGGCTTACGCCCATACAGTAATTCAAATGGGGAGAACCCCGTGGAGGCTTGGGGGACCTCTCGCACTGCAAACAACAAGGGTTCGAGCCACTTATCCCAGTTACGTGCGTCCTCACTTACGAATTTTTTGATAATATTCTTGAGGGTGCGGTTGAACCGTTCGACTAAACCGTCCGTTTGTGGGTGATACACGCTGGTGCGGATCGGCTTAATACCCAGTAGCCCATACAGTTCGGCCAGTGTTCGTGACATAAACGAGGTGCCTTGATCAGTCAGAATCTCTTTCGGGATTCCGACCCGGGAGATGACGTGGAAGAGGGCCTCTGCAATACTACGTGCGGAGATATTGCGAAGAGGCACCGCTTCTGGGTATCGCGTTGCATAGTCCACCAGAACCAATATAAAGTGGTACCCTCGTGTTGACCGATCTAATGGCCCGACGAGATCCATCCCAATTTGTTCAAACGGGGTCTCGATTAATGGTAGGGGGCGCAAGGGCGCTTTTGGAATGGCCGCTGGATTTACTAACTGGCATTCGCGGCACGCCGTACACCACTTACGGACGTCGCCGCGAATCCCCGGCCAATAGAATCGGGCCATTATCCGGGCGAGTGTTTTATCCTGCCCGAGGTGTCCCGCCGTGGGATTAAAGTGAGCCGCCTGGAATACCAATTCCCGGCGGCTCTTTGGAATTAACAACTGGGTGACACGCTCCTTCGTCTGAGTGTCCTGCGTCACTCGGTATAACCTATCCTTTAAAATGGAAAAATAGGGGAAGGTCGGGGTGGCATTCGGCTGGAGCGTTTGACCATCGATTACTCTCACTTGGTCAAATGCGTGTCGCAGAGTTTCGTCTCGCGATTGTTCCAGTGGGAAATCCGCGAGGGATTCCCCAATAGAAAGAGGAGGAGCCGGGGGCTCCTCACTCTGTCGCGGAGATGACGTAGACGGCTCTGCGACCGCAGCTCCAGCCAAAACGACACCGGGACCCCCCCCGGCTAACCGGCAGGACCCACTCTTTACTAGGTGTGCCATCAACCCCCGGAATCCCGGCCAATCAGTCCCCAAGATTAAAGAGTGGGTAAGGCGAGGATTAACCGCCGCCTTCACTATAGATTTGTCCCCTCTGAAATGTATGTGGACCGACACCAACGGGTAGCAGTGAACATCCCCGTGCACACACAACACCTTCACCCCTTGTGCTCCCCCCAATGCCTCGTCTTGCACCAGGCTTTGGCGGATCGAGGTCTGGTTGCAACCCGAATCCACCAACGCCTGATAGGTCGCCCCTTGTACACTTACTGGTATGCGATATGCTCCGGCCTGATCGAGGGCAGCCTCTGGCGCGTCGGGGATCCGCACCACCGCCCCCACCTCCATCGCGGCACACTGTTGCTGCAGGTGGCCTGGTTCCCCGCAGCGCCAGCAAACCGGCCCGGGCCTCCCCTCTGCAGCTGTGGATTGAGGGTCACTCACCTGAGGGGGGGGAGAGACAGACACAGAAGGGAGAAACGGGAGGGCACCACGGGTGCGGCGGGCTGGCTGGGGTGGGGCCGGCCCCCGCCTCCGTGGTGGGGGAATGGGGCGAGGACGGGACACGGGAGGAGGGGGAAGAGAGAGAGAGAGAGAAGAGGAGAGAGAAGATGACATCCGTTGTCCTGCCGCCGGGACAGCCACCAGATGATCCTCCGCGAGTCCTACGGCCTGATCCAGCGACGCTGGGCGGTGGCACTGGACCCACTCCGCGGTTCCGGCGGGTAGGCGGGCGATGAACTGCTCCAGCGCCACCTGGTCAATGATCCCCTCGGCGTCGCGATCTTCGGCCCTCAGCCACCGCCAGCAGGCGTCCCGGAGCTGCTGGCCGAACGCGAACGGGCTGCCGACTTCCTCCATTCGCAGCGCGCGGAAGCGCTGGCGCTGCTGCTCCGGCGTGCACCCCACGCGCTGGAGGACAGCCCGGCGAAGGTCGGCGTAGGCCAGCCGGTGGTCGGCGGGGAGCTGTAGTGCGGCTAACTGCGCCTCTCCCGTCAGGAGGGGGAGGAGGCGCGCCGCGCGCTGTTCCATCGGCCACCCCGAGGCTTCGGCGACCTGTTCGAACAACGCGATGAACGCCTCGGGGTCGTCCTGCGGGCCCATCTTAGTCAAGGTGATGGGAGATGGGCCCGCGGCCGGGGCGCTGGTGGACCCCGCCGACGCGAGGAGGCGCCGGAACGCCTCACGGTCTTCCTGTTGAGCCAGCACCAGGGCTTCGAAGCGGCGCTCCTGCTCCTTCCGGAGTGTGATGAGCGACTGGTGCTGGCTCTGCTGAGCCGTGGCGGCTATCGGCTTTATTGCCACACTTTTCAGGGTTACAATAATGTTTCAAAATAGCGAGAGAGACACACACACACACAGCGTCTCGTCCGGGGCTGAACTCCTCTGCTCTCGCTCTCCCTCCTTAAATAGGGCGGTTTACTGGGGAGAACACACAAAACACAGGTTAATGACACTCAGGTGAAGCGATTCTGCCACTTACCTTCCCCAACTCCGCCCTCCTGTCACAGACCGGTGCTTGACCACGCCCCCGCTGCCACAAACAAATAAATAAAATAGTTTGTAGGATATGTTCTGGTCTATGTATATTTTTCATCATATTTTTGCTAGAAATGGCAGAAAGGAGCTCCCTAGATGGTTAAGAGTGGGATTTTTAGATTTCTCATAGTCAAAAACCTACTTTTAGACACCAAGATCATTCAAATCGGTCAAAGTGGCCAGATTATATCCCATTTTCAAGTCTGCAGCAGCGGCCATCTTGAAAATAAGCAGCCATCTTGAATTTCAGATGGCCCACGTACTTTTTCAAAAGAATAATGTCTAAGGAGTATTTGTGCCAAGTTTGGTGCTTGTATCACCATTTGAAAGATTGTTTCAGTTATCTGCTACACTAAATGGCAGGAAAAAGGAAGGGACTCCAGGCATTGATCAAAAGGGCCACGCCAGATACACAGTGGACGCACTGCATTCTACACAGGGAAGTGCTGGCCTCCAGACACCTCAGCCCCGAATTAAACGAGGTGTTGACAGCAGTTGTGGATGTGGTCAGTTTTATCAAAACAAGACCCCTGAAAGCGCGACTCTTCTCCACTATTTGTGAGGAGATGGGAGCAGACCATACCGCTGTGCTGTTTCACAGCGAAGCGAGGTGGCTCTCCCGAGGCAAAGTCTTGTCGCGCGGCTTTGAGCTCCGAACAGAGATCCGGGTGTTTTTAGAAGAAGAGCGCATGTATGAGGCAGCGGCCAAATTTGGCGATGAACTGTTTCTGATGAAACTGGCTTACCTCAGCGATGTATTTGCAAAGCTGAATGAATTAAATTTTCAGCTTCAGGGAAAAGACAAGTACCTACCTCACCTGGCTGACAAGATCACTGCTTTCATCCGAAAGCTGGAGGTATGGGGGAAGCGCGTTGATCAAGGACATACCGAAGTCTTCGAAAATCTCACTGAAGTCGCAGAGCGCATCGATTCTGGTGCCACCGCAGTGATCCCGTGTATACAGCAGCACATCACAGCCAGGGGCACCGCTAGAAATCTTGGGTCCTATGAAAGATTACAATTTAGGGCCCCCCCCCCGGTAAAATTTTCAAGCTCAAGCAACTGAATTTGAAGTCTGTTTTTGGCTTGCACTTCTACTTTACTATGCATGTGATCAGCTACCTAGCAAGTTTAGGTGATACAATTATTTGGTATATGAGCATTTTAAATGCAGAACTGTCAGAATTAGACTGAATAGACTATTGCTTTAAAATGAAAATTCCATGATATATATTGAAGATATGTATTTTTTCTTTTATGAGCAACTATTATTAGGCCACTCAGTAGCCTATGGAGTTCATCTCATCTCATCTCATTATCTCTAGCCGCTTTATCCTGTTCTACAGGGTCGCAGGCAAGCTGGAGCCTATCCCAGCTGACTACGGGCGAAAGGCGGGGTACACCCTGGACAAGTCGCCAGGTCATCACAGGGCTGACACATAGAGACAGACAACCATTCACACTCACATTCACACCTACGGTCAATTTAGAGTCACCAGTTAACCTAACCTGCATGTCTTTGGACTGTGGGGGAAACCGGAGCACCCGGAGGAAACCCATGCGGACACGGGGAGAACATGCAAACTCCACACAGAAAGGCCCTCGCCGGCCACAGGGCTCGAACCCGGAACTTCTTGCTGTGAGGTGACAGTGCTAACCACTACACCACCGTGCCGCCCCCTATGGAGTTCATTCAATCCAAATGTTTGTGTTGAGAGAAACTGCATGCATCACTGTATCAGTATGGATTTATAACATTCTTTATGCACATTATGGATACTCCAGAGCCCTCCAGCAAACATCATCAATAATCAGGATTACAAAATGTATTCCTTTGTTTCCTCCATTTATTGACAATGTATGTGATCAAATGTATGCCTTGATGAATAACTACACTAGTTTTTTGATACAATTACATAGTGCACTGCGAGAAATCCACTAAGTGTTTTTGGTTTCTTTTAGGCATCACACATTTATTAGAAAACACAGCAAATGTTCAAATATTCAAGTTAAATACTTAGCAACAGTATCAATAAATCCACACATGAACAATAGCAATGATATCTATGACCACAGCTAATGTGCAACATATTAAAGTTAAATACAATCCACACATGAACAATGGCAAAACATCTTGATTTAATTAATTATACAATAAAGATACCTATGAAAAAAGGTGATTTTTTTTCACACACAGTGTGATATCCGGACTTCATAATTCATCACACCTGCTCCTGCTTAGCAACTTCTAGACTGTACACCTCTGTTGCGCACATAGAAAAACTGACAGCTGATCTAAGCTGCGCTAATAGCGGCGCTGTGCATACACGGAGCTACACATTTCACGTGTCCCGCGCCCAGAATCAGACTGTACCATTAGTAAAAAAGGGTGGAGGGGTGAAATGACAATATCATAAATAATTCAAGAAAAATGTTATAGCAAATCATAACCATGTATAATTTGCATATTTTAACAGATGAAATGAACTATTTTATTTCAAAAACTTACACAAGGCAATAGAGTGCTTCGAGGTTAGCGCGAACCCAGCGGCGGCCATATTGGAAGTCAAAGGTCGCTGTGTCAGTGCATTGTTGTTGTTCAGCGAAGCAAAAAGGGGTGACAATGCCAAATACGTGTGTCATTGTTGGCTGTAGTAGCCAGAGGGAAAAGGGTGGCAAAAGCTTCCACAGACTCCCTAAAGTCGTGACTAACCAGGGAATTGCAGCACAGGAGAAAAGCGAGCGGAGGAGACGACAGTGGCTGGCTGCCATCAACCGATCAAATTTAGGACAACTTGACTGTATCCGGATTTGTTCTGATCACTTTGTGACAGGTAGGTTAAATTGTCTTGAATTTCATAGTTACTAAAATAAATGTGATACAAACTATTATCTTTTCTATGTACTTTCAGCAATGATTAATGGATATATTTGTCACATTAGGTAGCTTATGTCTACTGCAGTGCATTGTTGCATCAAATGGCATTTAAGATCTAGGCCTAGTAATGTTTATGTACACATGCTTTAGTTCACAAAATGGACTTGGTGAAACACTAGATAGTTCACAAGATCGATGTATGTCACATGCGGCAACAAGCTGGGGTCAGCTTTCCATTCCTTCTCACTAACAGTGTATGGATCTACATTCCCAATGAAACGTAACTTCTCAGCATAACACTCCCGTGCCTGCTTATCCAAACTTTCACAGTAGTGCTCCATCACTTCAGATGTCTAAATTCTTAAAAAATCCAAGCTTCTAAGCCCTCTAACGCGGAAACGAATCGGTGAATGTGTACTCTATGATGTGTACTCTATGAGCGCTCTGGAGCGAGTGACTTCCAAGATGGCCGCGCAGACCGCAGTGTTACTATTTTTAGCATCATCTTGGAGCACTCTATACTATTAAAATAATATTAATATCCCTCACAGGCCCCCCTGTCAGTGCCAGGCCCTTAGAATCGTCCTAACTCCCCCCCCCCCCCCCCCAGTGGCGCCCCTGATCACGGCATTGAGAGGATTCTTTAAAAAATACTTTCCCAACAGTGCTACACTATTGACTGGATAGTGGACCCATTTCATGCTGCAGGTATCTATCTGTCTGTCTGTCTGTCTGTCTTGTTAATGTGCAATGGCAAATAAAGTTTTTCATTTCTTTCTGCAGCACCAGCTGATTTTAGCTCTGCTGAAGAGGAACAACTGATTGAAATGACCTCTGACTCCACCCTGAGGTTAAGATTTACATCTCAGGCACTCAGTCAATTTTGGCTGGAAGTTGAAAGCCAGTACCCACTCATTGGGCAGAGAGCTGTGGGCATTCTTCTTCCCTTTGCCACATCTTATCTCTGTGAGATTGGTTTTTCAGCAGTTGCTTCGCTAAAAACAAAGTACAGATCTCAGCTTGACATTGAGCATGACTTGAGAGTGGCAGTTTCAAGCGTTCAACCCCGTTTCGAAAAAATCTGTAGCACAAAACAGGCCCATTGCAGTCACTAATGCTGTGAAGGCAGTCATTTGTTCACCTGCCTCTGCCCTGCCTCTTTGTAAAGTTTAAAAAGTGACAAACTTAAGCACAATTTTTATTTAATTTTCCCATTTTCTATATAATTTTTTATTTTTAAACATTGTTCTTAATGTTGCTGGTGTTGAGAGGACTAGATAGAAATTTGTTACTTAGATAAATTTTGAAAAATTGTGAACTTGAGTTATTTTTAACATTTTTATTTTGAACATATTGAATGTATCTGATGTTGTTATACAATAGAAATTGCTACAAATTGATGTTACCTCAATAAATTGAAAAATATGAACTTGTGTATTTTTTTTTTTTACCATTTTGTTGGTGTGATATGGGACAAGTGGGGTGCAGAAAAATCCCCTTCTTCTGAGGTGGGGAATGATAGAAAAAGTTTGAGAAGCACTGGGTTAACTGGTGACTCTAAATTGACCGTAGGTGTGAATGTGAGTGTGAATGGTTGTCTGTGTCTATCTGTCCGCCCTGTGATGACCTGGCGACTTGTCCAGGGTGTACCCCGCCTTTCGCCCGTAGTCAGCTGGGATAGGCTCCAGCTTGCCTGCGACCCTGTAGAAGGATAAAGCGGCTAGAGATAATGAGATGAGATGAGAAGATATGGGGAAGGGGCCAGCAGGAGAGATATTGCACATTATATTGCACATTGTCCAGTATTGCTTATTGTTAGGCTAGGCTACTGCTCCTTCCCGTCCTCTGTCCTCCTGTTACCCCTCCTCCCCCCCAGAGAGGAGTTGTACAGTCTGATGGCATGAGAGACAAAGGAGTTTTTAAGTCTGTTCGTCCTGCACTTGGGAAGGAGCATTCTGTCACTGAACAGGCTCCTCTGGTTGCTGATGACGGTGTGCAGAGGGTGACTGGCATCATCCATGACGTTCAATAGTTTGTCCATAGTCCTCTTCTCTGCCACTGTCACCAGAGAGTCCAGCTTCATGTCGACCACAGAGCCGGCCCGCCTGATCAGTTTGTCCAGCCTGGATGTGTCCTTCTTGGATGTGCTGCCCCCCCAGCACACCACAGTGTAAAACAGGACACTGGCAACCACAGACTGATAGAACATTCACAGGAGTTTCCTGCAGATGTTAAAGGACCGCAGTCTCCTAAGGAAGTATAGCCTGCTCTGTCCCTTCTCGTATAAGTGATTGGTGTTGCAAGTCCAGTCCAGCTTGCTGTCCAGCCACAGCCCGAGGTACTTGTAGGAATCCACAGCCTCCACCTCGACTCCCTCAATCAGAACTGGTCGTGACCTTGGTCTGGACCTCCCAAAGTCAATGACCAGCTCCTTGGTCTTTGAGGTGTTGAGCTGCAGATGGTTCCTGTTGCACCACACAGCAAAGTCCCTCACCAGGCTCCTATGTGCCTCCTCTCTGTCGTCACTGATACACCCAACGATGGCTGTGTCATCGGCAAACTTCTGAATGTGACACAGCTCCGAGTTGTAGCAGAAGTCCGCGGTGTACAGGGTGAAGAGAAAGGGGCCAGCACCATGCCCTGGGGTGCTCCGGTGCTGCTAATCACAGTGTCAGACGTGATGTCCTTCATCCTGACATACTGCGGCCTGTCGGTGAGGTAGCTGGAGATCCAGGTGACCAGGCAGGGGTCCACTCGCATCCTGTTCAGTTTGTCCTGAAGCAAAAGGGGCTGGATGGTGTTGAAGGCACTCGAGAAGTCCAAGAAGACTCACTGTGCCATTTCCTTTATCCAGATACGAGTGGGCTCGGTGTAGCAGGTAGAGGATGGCGTCTTCCACACCAACACCTGCCCAGTACACAAACTGCAGACAGTCCTGGGCATGTTGTACCTGGGGTCTGAGGAGGCTAAGGAAGAGCCGCTCCAATGTCTTCATCAGATGTGAAGTGAGTGCCACCGGTCGGAAGTCGTTCAGCTCGCTGGGCCAATTCTTTTTGGGAACTGGAACGATGCATGATGTCTTCCAGAGGGTGGGCACTCTCTCCACAGCTGCAGGCTGAGGTTGAAGATGCGTTGGAGTGGTTCACCCAGTTCAGCAGCGTAGGTCTTCAGTAGTCGGGGACACACCTTGGCCAGGCCTGCGCTGCTGAACCACTCCAACGCATCTTCAAATCTTGACTGACCATGATCGGAGATCACTTAAACTCTTGGTGTTGAATCATAAAATAAATCGACAGTTGAACTCATGGCTATGTTTAAAGGTAGACTGCCTTTCAGATTTCTCAAGTGTAGGTCATAAAAAGAATTTTCCCTGACACCCAATTATTTTTGTTTAGTGGACCAAAAGCTACTGAATTTGAATCACAGATTCCCGATTTTGTTAGTTTTTTTTTTAATATAAATAGAACAATTAATGAATTTAGGGCCATGTGGCCCTCAATTCTCTACAATTTTTTCCTGCTTCACCATGACCCAATTCAAGATACCACGTCATGCATCATGTGGTGGGCTTTCCCTGTTCACGCAAGGCACTGTGGAATACAAATTTGAAACAGGAGAGAAAATGGAGGATGTGAGTGTGCGAATGAAACGTGAAAGACCGACTACACTAATGGAAAGTGAGAAGAAAAGACGTTATGTTATAAAGGAAAGGAAACGCAGGACCAAACTAATAAATATCGGCGGTCAGCGAGCACCTCGGTGTGATCAGCTGTTCGTTTAGTGACAGAATGATGTAACTGTCAGTGCACGGTCAAAGGTAAACCTGTAGATGGCAGTAATGCAACACTGTGGATGCCAGCTGCCGTAAAACCCAAAAGAAGAAGAAGAAGAAAGTAAACCTGCGCATGTGCACACGGACTTCCTCTGTCTGCTTGACTGCGTAAAGCAAGCGATTTCATGCACATTATTTGCTCGGGAATCCCCTCAAATTAAATAACTTCCCAGCCACAGGATGGCCT
This sequence comes from Neoarius graeffei, assembly GCF_027579695.1. Taxonomy (NCBI): domain Eukaryota; kingdom Metazoa; phylum Chordata; class Actinopteri; order Siluriformes; family Ariidae; genus Neoarius; species Neoarius graeffei. The sequence continues at coordinate 66,908,061 of NC_083575.1, forward strand.
GATATTTTGTGAGATATTACAGAAATAATCATATATCACGATGACCAAATTTCAGAGGGAACTAAATTTTACTGATTTTATGAAATCGAAAGGTCGTCTAGCTTTAATAGTGAATCTAACTGGAATAAAAGGCGTCAATTTGCTAGAAAGCATAAAGATTGGACTTTAGAGCAATGGAAAAAGGTCATATGGACTGATGAGTCCAGATTCAGCCTATTCCAGAGAGATGGGCATATCAAGGTGTGGCAGCGGGGGCGTGGTCAAGCATCGGTCTGTGACAGGAGGGTGGAGCCGGGGAAGGTGAGTGGCAGATTCGCTACACCTGACGGTAATTAACCTGTGTTTTGTGTGTGTTTTCCCAGTAAACCGCTCCCTATTTTAAGAGGCTGAGAGAGAGCAGAGGGAGCGCGACCCGGGAGTGGAGGCTGAGAGTGTGTCTGTGTGCTGCGAGTTCTTTTTAAACTGAAAAGTTTATTAATAAAATACGCTGTTACTACCTCCAAACATTGTCCTGCCGTCCTCTGTGCTCCACCCACGCATTGTCCGCGCTACAGTGGTGCCGAAACCCAGGAAAAGGTGGAGCACCAGTGCTACAGCTCCATGGAATCCTCCCCGTTCGCGGACTTGGTCCACGCCCTCGCCACGGCTCAGCAGAGCCAGCACCAGGCACTCGTCACGCTCCGAACGGAGCAGGAGCGCCGCTTCGAAGCCCTGGTGCTGGCTCAACAGGAAGATCGAGAGGCGTTCCGGCGGCTCCTCGCGTCGGCGGGGTCCACCAGCGCCCCGGCCGCGGGCCCGTCTCCCCTCACTGTGACCAAGATGGGCCCGCAGGACGACCCCGAGGCTTTCATCACCTTGTTCGAGCAGGTCGCCGAAGCCTCGGGGTGGCCGATGGAGCAGCGCGCGGCGCGCCTCCTCCCCCTCCTGACTGGAGAGGCGCAGCTGGCCGCATTACAGCTCCCCGCCGACCGCCGGCTGGCCTACGCTGACCTTCGCCGGGCCGTCCTCCAGCGCGTGGGGCGCACGCCGGAGCAGCAGCGCCAGCGCTTCCGCGCGCTGCGGATGGAGGAAGCCGGCAGCCCGTTCGCGTTTGGCCAGCAGCTCCGGGACGCCTGCTGGCGGTGGCTGAGGGCCGAAGATCGCGACGCCGAGGGAATCATCGACCAGGTGGCGCTGGAACAGTTCGTTGCCCGCTTACCAGCCGGAACCGCGGAGTGGGTCCAGTGCCACCGCCCGGCGTCGCTGGATCAGGCCGTAGGACTGGCGGAGGATCATCTGGCGGCTGTACCGGCGGCAGGACAACGGATGACATCGTCTTCTGTCTCCTCTTCTCTCTCTCTGTCTTCCCCCCCTCCTCCCGTGTCCCGTCCTCGCCCCATTCCCCCACCACGGAGGCGGGGGCCGGCCCCACCCCAGCCGGCCCGCCGCACCCGTGGTGCCCTCCCGTTTCTCCCTTCTGTGTCTGTCTCTCCCCCCCCTCAGGTGAGTGAGCCCCAGAACACAGTTGCAGAGGGGAGGCCCGGGCCGGTTTGCTGGCGCTGCGGGGAACCGGGCCACCTGCAGCAACAATGTGCAGCGATGGAGGTGGGGGCGGTGGTGCGGATCCCCGACGCGCCAGAGGCTGCCCTCGATCGGGCCGGAGCGTATCGCATACCGGTAAGTGTACAAGGGGCTACATATCAGGCGTTGGTGGATTCAGGCTGCAATCAGACCTCGATCCGCCAAAGCCTGGTGCAAGACGAGGCATTGGGGGGAGCACAAGGGGTGAAGGTGTTGTGTGTGCACGGGGATATTCACAGCTACCCGTTGGTGTCAGTCCACATATATTTTAGAGGGGAAAAATCTATAGTGAAGGCGGCGGTTAATCCTCGCCTTACCCACTCTTTGATCTTGGGGACCGATTGGCCGGGATTTCGGGGTTTAATGGCACGCCTAGTAAAGAGTGGGTCCTGCCGGTTGACGGGGGAGGGTCCCGGTGTCGCTTTGGCTGGAGCGGCGGTCGCAGAGCCGTCTACGTCACCTCCGCGACAGGGGGAGGAGCCGCCGGCCCCTCCTCTTTCTATTGGGGAATCCCTCGTGGATTTCCCACTGGAACAATCGCGAGACGAGACTCTGCGACACGCGTTTGACCAAGTGAGAGTAATCGATGGTCAAACGCTCCAGCCGAACGCCACCCCGTCCTTCCCCTATTTTTCCATTTTGAAGGATAGATTATATCGAGTGACGCAGGACACTCAGACGAAAGAGCGAGTCACCCAGTTATTAATTCCAAAGAGCCGCCGGGAATTGGTATTCCAGGCGGCCCACTTTAATCCCATGGCTGGACACCTCGGGCAGGATAAGACACTCGCCCGGATAATGGCCCGATTCTATTGGCCGGGGATTCGCGGCGACGGCCGTAAGTGGTGTACGGCGTGCCGCGAATGCCAGTTAGTAAATCCAGCGGCCATTCCAAAAGCGCCCTTGCGCCCCCTACCATTAATCGAGACCCCGTTCGAAAGAATTGGGATGGATCTCGTTGGGCCATTAGATCGGTCAACACGAGGGTACCGCTTTATATTAGTCCTGGTGGACTATGCAACGCGATACCCGGAAGCGGTGCCTCTTCGCAATATCTCAGCACGCAGTATTGCAGAGGCCCTCTTCCACGTCATCTCCCGGGTTGGAATCCCGAAAGAGATTCTGACTGACCAAGGCACCTCGTTTATGTCACGAACACTGAGCGAACTGTATGGGCTACTAGGTATTAAGCCGATCCGCACCAGCGTTTATCACCCACAGACGGACGGTTTAGTTGAACGGTTCAATCGCACCCTCAAGAATATTATTAAAAAATTCGTAAGTGAGGACGCACGTAACTGGGATAAGTGGCTCGAACCCTTGTTGTTTGCAGTGCGAGAGGTCCCCCAAGCCTCCACGGGGTTTTCCCCGTTTGAATTATTATACGGGCGTAAGCCGCGCGGCATCTTAGATGTACTGCGGGAAAATTGGGAGGAGGGACCTTCACAGAGCAAAAACGAAATTCAGTACGTTATGGATCTGCGCGCAAAACTCCCCACGCTCACCCACCTAACTCAGGAGAATTTGCGGCAGGCCCAGGAACGGCAAACCCGCCTGTACAACAAGGGCACGCGCCTTAGAGAGTTCACTCCGGGAGAGAAGGTACTCGTCCTGTTGCCCACGTCGAGCTCCAAATTAATCGCCAAGTGGCAAGGACCCTTTGAGGTCACACGGCGAGTCGGGGACGTCGACTACGAGGTTAGGCGAACGGACAGGGAGGGGGCGCTACAGATCTACCACCTCAATCTGCTGAAACTCTGGAATGAGGAGGTCCCCGTGGCGTTGGTGTCGGTAGTTCCGGAGAAGGCGGAGCTGGGGCCGGAGGTCCCCAAAGGGTCATTGGCATCACGTACCTCTCCGGTCCCCTGTGGAGACCACCTCTCCCCGACCCAACTCGCGGAGGTCGCCCAGTTGCAGGCCGAGTTTTCGGATGTGTTCTCGCCCCTGCCCGGTCGCACGAACCTCATAGAACACCACATAGAGACGCCCCCGGGGGTGGTAGTGCGTAGCCGCCCTTATAGACTACCCGAACACAAAAAAAAGGTGGTTCGGGAAGAACTTCAGGCCATGCTCGAAATGGGCATCGTCGAGGAGTCCCACAGTGACTGGAGCAGCCCAGTGGTCTTGGTTCCCAAGGCCGACGGGTCGGTCCGGTTCTGTGTGGACTATAGAAAAGTCAACGCGGTGTCTAAATTCGACGCATACCCAATGCCTCGTATTGATGAGCTGCTCGATCGACTAGGCACGGCTCGCTTTTACTCGACACTGGATTTGACGAAGGGATATTGGCAGATCCCCTTGACTCCATTATCCCGAGAGAAAAAGGCCTTTTCCACACCGTTCGGCTTACACCAGTTCGTCACACTTCCGTTTGGGCTGTTTGGGGCGCCCGCTACGTTTCAGCGGCTGATGGACAGGGTCCTCCGGCCGCACGCCACCTATGCGGCCGCGTACCTAGACGACATCATCATTTATAGCAATGACTGGCAGCGGCACCTGCAACACCTGAGGGCCGTCCTTAGGTCGCTGAGGCGGGCGGGACTCACTGCCAACCCGAAGAAGTGTGCGATTGGGCGGGTGGAAGTACGGTATCTGGGCTTCCACTTGGGCAACGGGCAGGTGCGTCCCCAAATTAATAAGACTGCAGCGATTGCGGCCTGCCCGAGGCCCAAGACCAAAAAGGGGGTGAGACAGTTCCTGGGGCTGGCTGGCTACTATCGTAGGTTTATACCTAATTATTCGGACGTCACCAGCCCGCTGACTGACCTCACTAAAAAGGGGGCACCAGATCCGGTCCAGTGGATGGAGCAGTGCCAGCGGGCTTTCTCTGAGGTAAAGGCTGCACTGTGTGGGGGGCCACTCTTACACTCCCCTGACTTCTCTCTCCCTTTTTTGTTGCAGACGGATGCGTCGGACAGAGGGCTGGGGGCCGTTTTGTCCCAGCAGGTGGAGGGGGAGGACCGCCCAGTCCTATACATCAGCCGCAAGCTGTCAGTGCGTGAGGGGCGCTATAGCACCATTGAGAAGGAGTGCCTGGCGATCAAGTGGGCGGTCCTCGCCCTCCGTTACTACCTGCTGGGGCGCTCTTTCACCCTCTGTTCGGACCACGCGCCCCTCCAGTGGCTCCACCGCATGAAGGATGCCAACGCGCGGATCACCCGTTGGTATCTGGCACTCCAACCCTTCAACTTCAAGGTGGTCCACAGGCCGGGGGCGCAGATGGTCGTGGCGGACTTCCTCTCCCGTCAAGGGGGGGGGGGAGTCGGCTGCAGGCCGGACGGGCGCCCGGCCTGAGTCGGGCGGTGGGGGTATGTGGCAGCGGGGGCGTGGTCAAGCATCGGTCTGTGACAGGAGGGTGGAGCCGGGGAAGGTGAGTGGCAGATTCGCTACACCTGACGGTAATTAACCTGTGTTTTGTGTGTATTTTCCCAGTAAACCGCTCCCTATTTTAAGAGGCTGAGAGAGAGCAGAGGGAGCGCGACCCGGGAGTGGAGGCTGAGAGTGTGTCTGTGTGCTGCGAGTTCTTTTTAAACTGAAAAGTTTATTAATAAAATACGCTGTTACTACCTCCAAACATTGTCCTGCCGTCCTCTGTGCTCCACCCACGCATTGTCCGCGCTACACAAGGTAAGCAAGGAAGTGCATGAAGTGATAAACCCATCATGCACAGTCCAGTGTTATGGTGTTGCTTCAATTGGTAATGTTTAGGCCCAGCAATATTTATGTGGCAATAAAATAAAGCCAGATGACTACCTGAATGTACTGAATGACCAGGTTATCCCTAACAAAAAAGAAGTTTATTCAAGTGTGCTTCTAGTATACTTCTTTTAAACTAAAAATAAGAGTATGCTTTCAGTTTACTTTTTATTTACTTATAGAATAGAATGCCTTTATTGTCACTATACACATGTACAATGAGATTAAAGCATCTCCAATAACAGTGCAAACAGCGTGTAGAGAGAGAGGAGAAAAAAAGGGGGGAGGGTGTAAGGGGGGTAAGGTGCACAGTCCTGAGATGTATGTGTTGTGTTACACATTGTGGAGTGAGGTATTGCTCATTGCACATTATAAAGTATTGCACAGAGACAGTCACATTATAAAGTATTGCACATTATAAATTTTTGCACGAGAGAGTCGCATTATAAAATAAAATATTACACATTATGAAGTGCCCTGTGATGACCTGGCGACTTGTCCAGGGTGTACCCCGCCTTTCGCCCATAGTCAGCTGGGATAGGCTCCAGCTTGCCTGCGACCCTGTAGAACAGGATAAAGCGGCTAGAAATAATGAGATGATATGAGACATTATGAAGTATTGCAAGGTAAGGTAAGGTGCACAGACTTGAGGTGTATGTGCTGTGTGTAAGGTGCACAGTCCTGAGGTGAATGTGTTGTGTGTAGGGTGCACAGTCCTGAGGTGTATGTGTTGTGTGTAAGGCTGCTGGGCCATAGAAGGTTCACGCTGCACGCTGCATGCTGCACGCTACACGCTACACGTTCACGTGAAGAACCGGACCCTGGGCCATTAAACTTCATGCTTGGATGTTCACGTGTTGCGTCTGTTCTACTTTGACCGAGTAATACAACAATAACCAACAATATGGACTCTTCGGATGACGACGATTGCCTCATTCTGCTTTTACTGAGACAGAGGAAGAGAAAAAGGAACAGAATTTGGAGCCGAGAACACTTCCTTCTGAGAGAAACCCGTGGTGAATTTCACCGAACATTCTATAATATGCTTGACAATCCCGATGAAGAACTATTTTTCAATTATACCATTCAATTATATTTTTTCTGAAGTTTTCCCCTGAAAGCATAGAGTTATCTCCCTAGACCCGTTCTGATTGGCTGGCGCGGCGGTGACCGCATGCATTGACTGGAATTTCCATCTTCACGCCTAGAAAAAAGTGTGCATGTTCATTTCATGCTTCACGCGTGAAGTGTGCAGCGTGCAGCGTGCAACGTGAACGCCATTCTATGGCCCAGAGCAAGTCATGCTACGTTTGTCCACTTTTCTTTACACGCGTGTAGCGTGTAGTGTGCAGCATGCAGCGTGCAGCGTGAACCTTCTATGGCCCAGCTGCCTAAGGTGCACAGTCCTGAGGTGAATGTGTTGCGTTTCACATTATGGAGTGAGGTATTGCACATTATAAAAGTATTGCACAGAGAGAGTCATCTTATAAAGTACTGCACATTATAAATTATTGCACGAAGAGAGTCACATAGTAAAATAAATAGACTATAAAGTCAGAGCATATCCGAGTTCAGGGCGGTTATGGCTTTTGGAAAGAATCTGTTTTTTAATCTATTTGTCTTTGCCCTGATGCACCTGTAGCGCCTCCCTGAGGGCAACAGGTCGAACAGATCAAGGCCAGGGTGGGAGCTGTCCTTGATAATGTTCTTAGCTCTGCTAAGGCAGCAGGAGGTGTAAATGTCCATCAGGGAGGGGAGAGGGCAGCCAATGATCTTCTGTGCTGTCTTAACTACCCTCTGGAGCCTCTCCCTGTCTACAGCAGTGCAGCTGCCGTACCATACTGTAATACAGTACGTCAGCAGGCTCTCGATGGATGAGCGGTAGAAGGTCAGCAGCAGGTTGGAGTTTAGGTTGTACTTCCTGAGGACTCTGAGGAAGTGTAGCCGCTGCTGAGCCTTCTTAATGACTGCTGTAATGTTTACTGACCGGGAGGTGTCGGCGGAGATGAGGACGCCGAGAAACCGGAAGGTGTGGACCCTCTCCACATACTCGTTGTTGATGTAGAGGGGGGCTAGGTCGGTGCTGTGCAGTGTTGTTTTTGGCAGCCATTTTTTATTTAGTTTTAGTCTTAGTCTTTTGGACGAAATGCTTATTAGTTTTAGTCACATTTTAGTCAATTCTATCCTTGATAGTTTTGGTCTAGTTTTATTCGAAGAAAACGAAAAGGGTTTTAGTCCAGTTTTAGTCATTCATTTTAGTCGAAAAAATAATTACTTTAAAACATTAAATTAGGCTAATACAGAGATAGGAAATTGTAATCGAGGTTGACAGGTTGTGCATAACATACTCTCTACATAAACGTTGTCTAGTGTGCATGCTCTCTACATAAACACTGTCTAGTGTGTATACTCCATTGTTCACAGACTCGTGTTTCTGCCTCCGTTTAAAGGAACAGTCCACCGTACTTCCATAATGAAATATGCTCTTATCTGAATTAAGACGAGCTGCTCTGTACCTCTCCGAGCTTTGCGCGACCTCCCAGTCAGTCAGACGCAGTCAGACGCGCTGTCACTCCTGTTAGCAATGTAGCTAGGCTCAGTATGGCCAATGGTATTTTTTGGGGCTGTAGTTAGATGCGACCAAACTCTTCCACGTTTTTCCTGTTTACATAGGTTTATATGACCAGTGATATGAAACAAGTTCAGTTACACAAATTGAAACATGGCGATTTTCTATGCTATGGAAAGTCCGCACTATAATGACAGGCGTACTAACACCTTCTGCGCGCTTCGGCAGCGCATTGATACGGAGCTCAGATATCAATGCGCTGCCGAAGCGCGCAGAAGGTGTTAGTACGCCTGTCATTATAGTGCGGACTTTCCATAGCATAGAAAATCGCCACGTTTCAATTTGTGTAACTGAACTTGTTTCATGACGTTTCATGTCAACGTCTTCCGCGTTGTTTTTGCTTCGATATTCGCGCCAAGGTTTAAGCAAACGTAGCGACGTAACTGATGTATACAGTGACGTAATGACGTGGCTTCCCTTAGCACCGCGAGCTATGGAAAAGCAAACTGGTTCTCAGCTGGCTCGCAAGTTGAACGAGTTGTGAACCAGCACCAGCACTGGCCCCGAACCAACCCTGGAACTGATTTGGTGGAAAAGGGGTAACAGTGTCTAGGGAACATTACAATAGTGGTTTCCCATTTCCTTCTACTGGATTATGATCAAGGTTTTCTCCTCTCAACTACTCACACTCACATTCACACCTATGGACAATTTAGAGCCACCAATTAGCCTAACCTGCATGTCTTTGGACTGTGTAGGAAACCCACGCAGACATGGGGAAAACATGCAAACTCCACACAAAGGCCCTCATCGACCGCTGCGCTCGAACCCAGAACCTTCTCGCTGTAGTACTAACCACTACACCACTGTACCGCCCAATGATCATCCATCCATCCATCCATCCATCCATCCATCCATTATCTATAGCCGCTTATCTTGTTCTACAGGGTTGCAGGCAAGCTGGAGCCTATCCCAGCTGACTATGGGTGAGAGGCAGGGTTCACCCTTGACAAGTCGCCAGGTTATCGCAGGGCTGACACAGAAACAAACAACCATTCACACTCACATTCACACCTATGGTCAATTTAGAGCTACCAATTAGCCTAATTTGCAAGTCTTTGGACTGTGGAGGAAACCCACGCAGACACTGGGAGAACATGCAAACTCCACACAGAAAGGCCCTCATTGACCACTGGGCTCGAACCCAGAACCTTCTTGCTGTAGTGCTAACCACTACACCACCCAATGATCATCTACAAACTTTTATTTTCTTCTTTTAGTGCTATTATAATGGCCTCGGTGCATGCATCACTTCCTTGTTTTGTGTAAAGATGGTTCGATATTTCTGGTCGGTATGTGGAAGTGCTGGTGTTATGGCTGAGTCCATGAAGTTCACAAGGTGCCTCTTGGAATTACCGAAGTTTACTGTTAACAATGTGCATCGTATCGTCAGGGCATCAGGCACAACGCCACAGAGTAAACTTGAAAAGGGTTTCAAGTTCTACATTTTGTCTTACCTCTGCAATTTTTTTTTTTTTAAAGATATTTTTTTGGGCTTTTTGCACCTTTATTGGATAGGACAGTGCAGAGACAGGAAATGGGCGGGAGAGAGAGAGACGGGAAGGGATCGGGAAACGACCTCGGGCCGGAATCGAACCCGGGTCGCCCGCATTCATGGTATGGCGCCTTAACCACCTGAGCCACGACGCCCCCATTACCTCTGCAATTTTGAAGGTAAGTCGCTGATGCTAACGTTAATTCTAGCTAGCCTGAGATGGCAGCCTAGTGATGTGACTGTTATCTTTTGGTCACGAACCAAACCGTCCTGGTTCAGTTGAACCATGTTACTAGAAATGCCTATTTTGTAACGTGTTTGTACAACCCCGATTCCAAAAAAGTTGGGACAAAGTACAAATTGTAAATAAAACTGGAATGCAATAATTTACAAATCTCAAAAACTGATATTGTATTCACAATAGAACAGGGGTGTCCAAACTGATCCATAAAGGGCCGTGTGGCTGCAGGTTTTCATTCCACCCATGCAGCAGCACACCTGATTTGGCTTATTCAATCAACTGACACACCCACCCTTTAATCAAGGGTGGGTGTGGCTGCAAGTATTTGACTGTGTGAAGACAGTTCAGTTGACAGAATGAGCCAAGTCAGGTGTGCTGCTGCATGGCTGGAATGAAAACCTGCAGCCACACGGCCCTTTATGGATCAGTTTGGACACCCCTGCAATAGAACATCGACAACATATCAAATGTCAAAAGTGAGACATTTTGAAATTTCATGCCAAATATTGGCTCATTTGAAATTTCATGACAGCAACACATCTCAAAAAAGTTGGGACAGGGGCAATAAGAAGCTGGAAAAGTTAAAGGTACAAAAAAGGAACAGCTGGAGGACCAAATTGCAACTCATTAGGTCAATTGGCAATAGGTCATTAACATGACTGGGTATAAAAAGAGCATCTTGGAGTGGCAGCGGCTCTCAGAAGTAAAGATAGGAAGAGGATCACCAATCCCCCTAATTCTGCACCGACAAATAGTGGAGCAATATCAGAAAGGAGTTCGACAGTGTAAAATTGCAAAGAGTTTGAACATATCATCATCTACAGTGCATAATATCATCAAAAGATTCAGAGAATCTGGAAGAATCTCTGTGAGTAAGGGTCAAGGCCGGAAAACCATACTGGGTGCCCGTGATCTTCGGGCCCTTAGACGGCACTGCATCACATACAGGCATGCTTCTGTATTGGAAATCACAAAATGGGCTCAGGAATATTTCCAGAGAACATTATCTGTGAACACAATTCACCGTGCCATCCACTGTTGCCAGCTAAAACTCTATAGTTCAAAGAGGAAGCCGTATCTAAACATGATCCAGAAGCGCAGACGTCTTCTCTGGGCCAAGGCTAATTTAAAATGGACTGTGGCAAAGTGGAAAACTGTTCTGTGGTCAGACGAATCAAAATTTGAAGTTCTTTATGGAAATCAGGGACACCGTGTCATTCGGACTAAAGAGGAGAAGGACGACCCAAGTTGTTATCGGCGCTCAGTTCAGAAGCCTGCATCTCTGATGGTATGGGGTTGCATTAGTGCGTGTGGCATGGGCAGCTTACATATCTGGAAAGACACCATCAATGCTGAAAGGTATATCCAGGTTCTAGAGCAACATATGCTCCCATCCAGACGACGTCTCTTTCAGGGAAGACCTTGCATTTTCCAACATGACAATGCCAAACCACATACTGCATCAATTACAGCATCATGGCTGCGTAGAAGAAGGGTCCGGGTACTGAACTGGCCAGCCTGCAGTCCAGATCTTTCACCCATAGAAAACATTGGGCGCATCATAAAACGGAAGATACGACAAAAAAGACCCAAGACAGTTGAGCAACTAGAATCCTACATTAGACAAGAATGGGTTAACATTCCTATCCCTAAACTTGAGCAACTTGTCTCCTCAGTCCCCAGACGTTTACAGACTGTTGTAAAGAGAAAAGGGGATGTCTCACAGTGGTAAACACGGCCTTGTCCCAATTTTTTTTGAGATGTGTTGTTGTCATGAAATTTAAAAATCACCTAAGTTTTCTCTTTAAATGATACATTTTCTCAGTTTAAACATTTGATGTGCCATCTATGTTCTATTCTGAATAAAATATGGAATTTTGAAACTTCCACATCATTGCATTCCGTTTTTATTTACAATTTGTACTTTGTCCCAACTTTCTTGGAATCGGGGTGGTATTTCTGATGGAAGTATCAGGCAAAAATAAGGCTAACGAGATAACAGTGAGGGCCCACTGCTACAGATGTATAAAGAAAACAGATACGCCACTCCAGCGGAGAGTAGCACTAGTTAAAATGACATGTTCAAAGTTCTGTTGAACATGTTCAAAAGTTAGTGTAGCAAGCGTTCTAGGTGGGTGGAGCACAGAAGCACGGCAGGCCAGTACTGAGTTCTCAATAACTCTTTTATTGTCAGCTTTTCAGCTTCTACACGTTTACTCATATACTTATACACACACGCCACACACACACACGTGTTCTGGTCGGGAGAGAGACCGCACTGCTCTCGCTCTCTTCCTTAAATAGGGCGCGGCTCCTGGGAAGACACACAAACACAGGTTAATTCACATCAGGTGTAGTGATTCTGCCACTTACCTTCCCTGACTCCGCCCTCCGGTCACAGACCGACGCTTGACCACGCCCCCACTGCCACAGTTAGTTCAACACAAGTTCTACCCTTTTTACCCTTGCTCTTACTTTGATAACCATAGGCAAAGATGTTGGTAGCCAAATGCAGCTGAGTGGGAATCATTAGCAGGCTATTTGGTCTATAGCAGACCTGGGCATTTTACGGCCCGCGGGCCGCATCCGGCCCTTTGGTTCATTCTGATCGGCCCGCGTAAAGTTAATTAGAAATTACAAAATAAACGTATTTTCTAATTTTACCTCATGCATGGACTGAATGTGCATTGCTTTTATTTTGAAGTTGTGTTCAACAAAAACGCAATGCGCGCGACATGAACATGACATGAAATCCCACGAAACCTAATCCCGCGATAACTACTTCCGTAATTTGTCCAGACCAACCACAAACTTGTATGTCATCCTTCAAACGGTCCAGCCAATCACATAGTGTGACGTCACCAGCAGGCGCCGGAGCCCGAGCCAATCTGTAGATCTGATTCCTACACCGAATGGACTGATGATCATCTGTCAGCTGTGCTTTGCATCTCCGCCTCAGACATTCAACCTGACTTTGATGCACTCGTTAAAGGGGAACAGAGGGCAATATATAGAGTAAATATAACAATAAAACACACAATGACGAATCTTATTCAAGACTGACAAAAGTTTTTTGTTCTAAGGTTGGAAAGTTATAGTGTTTTGAAAGTAGCTCGAGCAAACTATTTCCGCAGTTTGAACAGCCCGTCATGATATTAATTTTATCCAATCAGAATGCACCTTAATTTTCTCTGCGTAACACTTATGACGTATGTATGTGCCCAGTTGTAAATAAACAATATGGCTCATTGAGGTTGGAAATACCTGTTTCTGCCTCTTGCGACACGCCGTGTCACCTGCACGCAGACGCTCTGCCCCACGCTCAGCATCAGTATCGGTCTCATCCTCGCCGTCGTCCGAGCTTTCTTCTCTTATTTCGTCATCACCGGAGTCGAGAGTACCTCTCCTAGGTTCAAACTGGTACCCTTCTAAGCCATAGCCTGCTTGCAGTGTGTCTTGCGGGATCTCTTCGTACGATTCGACAGAGCTGTCGCTTTCACTTGATGCGCCCAACGCCATGATTACACGAGTTCCACTAGTGCAGTGGGTAGGGCTGACGTCACGGTCTTTTAAAAATGGCGACTCTTGTGCGGTTTAGCGTACCGACTATTAATAAAGTATTATATTTACAATTACCAAGATATTTCGTTGTTTTCTAATACATAAATTTGATAGAATACTTATGAATATGGGGCGGCACGGTGGTGTAGTGGTTAGCGTTGTCGCCTCACAGCAAGAAGGTTCTGGGTTCGAGCCCCGTGGCCGGCGAGGGCCTTTCTGTGCGGAGTTTGCATGTTCTCCCCGTGTCCACGTGGGTTTCCTCCGGGTGCTCCGGTTTCCCCCACAGTCCAAAGACATGCAGGTTAGGTTAACTGGTGACTCTAAATTGACCGTAGGTGTGAATGTGAGTGTGAATGGTTGTCTGTGTCTATGTGTCAGCCCTGTGATGACCTGGCGACTTGTCCAGGGCGTACCCCGCCTTTCGCCCGTAGTCAGCTGGGATAGGCTCCAGCTTGCCTGCGACCCTGTAGAACAGGATAATGCGGCTACAGATAATGAGATGAGACTTATGAATACGTTACTTTGTCACATCAGCAACCGTATGTGTTATATTGTGGACCCCTTTAAAGACCAACAGAGACTAGATTTCTCTCACTGAACAAATAAAAAACACCAAATGAGGTGATTAGGCTACAAATGTCTCATCTCATCTCTAGCCACTTTATCCTTCTACAGGGTCACAGGTAAGCTGGAGCCTATCCCAGCTGACTACGGGCGAAAGGCGGGGTACACCCTGGACAAGTCGCCAGGTCATCACAGGGCTGACACATAGACACAGACAACCATTCACACTCACATTCACACCTACGCTCAATTTAGAGTCACCAGTTAACCTAACCTGCATGTCTTTGGACTGTGGGGGAAACCGGAGCACCCGGAGGAAACCCACGCGGACACAGGGAGAACATGCAAACTCCGCACAGAAAGGCCCTCGCCGGCCACGGGCTCGAACCTGGACCTTCTTGCTGTGAGGCGACAGCACTAACCACTACACCACCGTGCCGCCCGGCTACAAATGTGGGCATCATTATTATAATATGATGTATCTTGTTTGATATTTGGAGTAGAAAGACAATATTGTGATGTCTTTATTGTGTTTTGGGGTGAATGTGACTGAAAAAAAATGGTACAAACGTTCACATTTTGTTAACCATTGTTTTGGGAAATTTGATTGAATAAATGACATTTTTTGTAAGGCAACCTCGTTTTTTCCATACTCTTACCAGTCTTAGCAGCTTGTAAAAACAGTGATATTTATTGCTTTATATAAAGAAATACAATTAATATTATGCAGAATTTGGCTGCACGGTGGTGTAGTGGTTAGCGCTGTCGCCTCACAGCAAGAAGGTCCTGGGTTCGAGCCCCGGGGCCGGCGAGGGCCTTTCTGTGTGGAGTTTGCATGTTCTCCCCGTGTCCGCGTGGGTTTCCTCCGGGTGCTCCGGTTTCCCCCACAGTCCAAAGACATGCAGGTTAGGTTAACTGGTGACTCTAAATTGACCGTAGGTGTGAATGTGAGTGTGAATGGTTGTCTGTGTCTATGTGTCAGCCCTGTGATGACCTGGCGACTTGTCCAGGGTGTACCCCGCCTTTCGCCCATAGTCAGCTGGGATAGGCTCCAGCTTGCCTGCGACCCTGTAGAAGGATAAAGCGGCTAGAGATAATGAGATGAGATGAGATTATGCAGAATTTAGTTCAGCCTTATGGTCCGGCCCTCCACAAAATTTTCTGTTTCTCATGTGGCCCTATGGAAAAAATAATTGCCCACCCCTGATAGAGTATCCCAGTCTACCTACAAACGGTAGGTGGCGGTAGCGAGCATTAAAGTCAGATAAACAGCAGAAGAACAAAGTCACCCGAGTAGAGAGCAGAGTGGTGTGTTTATATGTTGCTTCACCAGTCTGATTATCTGTAGCTTATTAATCAGTGTGTTTATTTAATGCGGCCAGTTTTAGCACATATTACCAATACACTGGATATATACAATTACATGATTGGATCTTTGATAAGTCGATAAGCGACTGGAAATGAGGATTTCTCCAGCTTTACTCACAGCTGCTCAGTTCAGGACTGTGTTTGATTTCGGAGAGAGACAAATTGCACACTGGTTCCCTGGACATATGGCTAAAGGTTTGTTTGGAAAGTTCATGTACAAGTTTATCATCATGTGAATTTCCTCTCCAGTTACTATACACATGATCAGGAAATGGCACTGTATCATAACACAGTACACACTCAGTGATTATTATCTACATCTGTATTGGACACAGTTCTGTGCAAAAGTCTTAGGCACATGTAAAGAAATGCTGTTGACCAAAAATGGCTTAAAATAATGAAATAAAATGTTTCAACTTAAAAAAATACTATAAACAGTAATCAGTAAGCCATAATAAAAGAAACAAAGTCAATAGTTGGTGTGAGCCGACCCTTTGCTTAAAAAAATAGTAGTCTCGGGTACAATGAGTGCAGTTTTATGCGGAAATGAGCTGTAGGTTTTACTGAGCATCTTACAGAAGCAGCCACAGTTCTTCTGGACACTTTGACTGTCACACTCACTTCTTCATTTTGCACCAAAACTCAGTAGCTTTCATTATGTTTTCTTTTTTTTTAATCTGAAAAGTGGTGTCTTGTGTAACATGCTGCTCAGATACAAACCTTTTTTTTCTGCATCATTTAATTTTTTCTGCTCAGTAAAGTCTTTCAGGCATTCCTCACTTAAAGCAGATACGCAGAACCTTTATTTTTAAATAAATTTCTGAGTGGATGGTATCTCCATCTTTGACTTTTGTATGCTGCGTAAATGGGAATTAAAAAATTATATATTTTTGAGAGTTAAAATCGAGCACAAAGTTGGCATTCGAGCTGCCCCGCTGATCCAGCCAGCCCTGAGTGCGTGACGTCACTGCGGTAACCGGTTTTAAGGCCAAGGCCTTTGACAGCTATGGACCCTTTTCACTTGACGTCACGACAAACGCGGCCGCCATTTTGGACATGTACTACCAGTAGTTTACCACAGCCAACATTGAGGAACGGCAGCAAAGAAAGTGTTTTTCAGCAAGACTTCCATCATGCCACTATATTGTTGTGCACCTGGATGTAGTAACCATCAACAAACAAGGCAAGGGTTATCATTTTATCGGATCCCGGTAGATGCTGACCGACGGAGAAGATGGATAGCAGCATACCAACGCTTGTGTAGTGACCACTTTGTTGGAGGTAAGACGAATAAAATTAGCCAGAAAAGGCATTACATTGCTGTTAACATTCCATTCTAGTTTACTGTAATTATGATCTGGCAGCTATTTACACCGGATCCAGTGTAAATAGCTGCCGGAGCCAACGTCCGAGGTTCCGGAGCGCGCTAGCTCGCGGCCGGCCGGCCGGCCAGAGCGCACTCCGGCAAGCTCAGACGTTGGCTCCGGCAGCTATTTACACTGGATCCGGTGTAAATAGCTGCCAGATCATAATTACAGTAAACTAGTAAATACAGTTTTCTGCATCTCGCTCCTTTTTCTTTTATGTTTGTCGCCTTCCTCGCATTCAAACCGATTCGAGCCGAAGTTCACTACATGTCCAAAATGGCGGTCGCGTTTACGAAGGTCACGTGACTGAAAAGGGTCTATAGACCAAAGTCATACAAATAAAAATTTATGGTGAAAGTAAGAAATACCGTTACCGACTTGCTCAACTAAGACTGATTTGACTTCATTGATTGTGGATTGACTCTCATTAAAACAGGGTAGGTGTTATAACTTATGCAGCAGACATGTACATGCATGCATTTTCACTGATAAAATGTAAAAGGCTAATTAAATAATCAGATGAACTGAGACAATCTCATCTCATTATCTCTAGCCGCTTTATCCTGTTCTACAGGGTCGCAGGCAAGCTGGAGCCTATCCCAGCTGACTATGGGCGAAAGGCGGGGTACACCCTGGACAAGTCGCCAGGTCATCACAGGTCTACAGTCACATTCTGAAGCAAATTAAATAATCTTATATCGGTAACTTAAACGCATAATACAAGTTACATGCATTAATCTAAATGCAGGTAAACAACGTGTTTTGTATCCAAATGAGGGTCGGAGCTTACCCGTCTGTGTTCTCGCTTCTTGAAGGCCGATCTTGTGGCTGATTGTTTCAAAACAATCTGACTTTCAGTTGTTCGTTCAGTTCTCCGTTCATTTGCTTAAGGGCGAGATGGCAGCAATATCCAGCAGAGAAATCATACGGCTGCTCCACTCATTCTCCATTTTCTCCATACTGAGTACTCTGCCATTACTGCTCGGCTCAGGCAATTACTAAAACCCGGGACGGGACGTCACCGGTTTTAGCAACAACCGTGGGGAGGTCACTGCCCGAGTGATATGTCACATCCCGTAAATAAAAAATCCCTGGCTTTTACCAACAACCCTTGGGTCACACTCCAGGAGAACTGGTGCAACTGAATTTTCCTTTTTAATAAATAAAATAAATACGTTCCTTTTCTTATAGTTTTCTGAAATTGTTGGTACTGCACCCTCTTTCAATACGGGCTTATAGCCAACGCTCCTCAACAGATCAGAGGTCTCATACGAGTCTTCAGTAAAATGTGCAGAGCAGAGGAGAGACCACTTCATAGGCGCCCAATGTGCCCGTGAACTTCTCATAAAACGCGTCCAAATCTTGGCAGTTTGAACGTTCTTGGGCCATGAATGCAACATAAATCCACCTTCTGTTGTGTTGCTGGCAGGTGCAGCAACTCATCTACGTGGCATGGCGATAAATTAGCTCAAAATGGAGGATCGGAGTTGCAGTCAACTCTGTGTTTTAGTATAGCGGAAATAGCGATGAGACCGATAGACTTCCTGCTGTGATGTTGCGGATGTCAAGGTCATTCACTCAGACCGCTACCTACATGAATCATTTTAATCTTAAAATTACAATATTAGATTTATTGTTAACACTTAAAACTATTCCTGTGTCATTCTTGATGTCTCAAGGCATTTATAAACAAAAGTGAGGCCATGGCTCTGCGTATATGGTTTAAGTACACCGGTACCATTGCCTGGAATTAGTTACCTAGTCACATTCAGTCTATCGAGTCTAAAGGTGCTTTCAAAAATAGGTTTAAAAGTTTTTTATTTGATCAACTTTATCAACAGTCACAAAATCCTTAATTATTGTGTCATATTATTTGTTTTTTCTACTGTATAAATTTATTTTGTTGGTTTATTTTGTGCTTATATTTACTGCACAACTTTGTTCAAATTTATCATTTTATTTATTAATACTACTATTGTTTACATAATATTTATTATATATTTACTAATTACCCCCCATTTTGCCATTTGATTCTTGCTGGACCACAATGGAAATAAGTGTTATGCACTTTCTTGTGTTATCTATGTATCTTAATGTACACTCTTTTTATGTATTTTGTACATTATTTTACTAAATAAAATGAATCAATTTTGTGCTGGAAAATGAACGGCTGGAACTCTAAAATATTTTTGTACTGACTCGATAATGTAGCAGTCATAAAATAGAAATCTATAACAAAGTTTGTATGAAAAAAATAGTGTGCTTAAGACTTTTGCACAGTATTGTACAATCACTCACTAACCACTGTAAGTGTATATTAACTGACTGGAGATCATCTTTGTCCATCAGTGGGGAAGGAAACACTGATAAATGCATTTAATTATGGGTCTTTCTCAGGACAGCTATAAACTGTGCACAGCAATGGATGGCCTACAGTCAGTGATTTATATTTCTGTATCCAGTCATCTGGAGTAATATCGATATTGTGCTGAATGATGGTCTCGTGCACTTTTCAGAAATATTGCAGGCATCTTGTAATTTTTTTTTGTACATTTACTTCAAATAGCAGTTGCTATTAAGTTATAATCAGTTTGATTAGAAGCATCTCATCTGATGTTATCAAATTCTTAAACTCATCTCATCTCATATCATTATCTCTAGCCGCTTTATCCTTCTGCAGGGTCGCAGGCAAGCTGGAGCCTATCCCAGCTGACTACAGGCGAAAGGCGGGGTACACCCTGGACAAGTCGCCAGGTCATCACAGGGCTGACACATAGACACAGACAACCATTCACACTCACATTCACACCTACGGTCAATTTAGAGTCACCAGTTAACCTAACCTGCATGTCTTTGGACTGTGGGGGAAACCGGAGCACCCGGAGGAAACCCACGCGGACACGGGGAGAACATGCAAACTCCACACAGAAAGGCCCTCGCCGGCCCCGGGGCTCGAACCCAGGACCTTCTTGCTGTGAGGCGACAGCGCTAACCACTACACCACCGTGCCGCCATTCTTAAACTCATAAAAATATTTTTTTAATTTACTATTATAAAGTAATTTACTCTTACTATTTTTAATGCAACAGTATAGTTTTTGCTGGTGGTTGGTTGGTAAACCTGTATATTGTGATGCACATCATGTATTGTAGAAATGTAGAAAAGCATAGTGATGTGATATTTTCGTCATATTGCACACACTACCAGTTACTGCTATATAATGTCTATAACTAGTGTTTTTTTTTTTATTCTTGAAGTTTGTTGTTTTTGTAATCGGCTTGTTTGTCATCTGTTAGGACTCAAGCAGATGAGAGCTAGCCTGAGGAAGGTGGACTGCATCATTGAAATCCATGATGCCAGAATATCCTTTTCAAGAGTACAAATTTTCCAGCCTATAACTCTAACATACCATTCAGATTTTCTCATT
Source organism: Neoarius graeffei (assembly GCF_027579695.1). Lineage (NCBI taxonomy): Eukaryota > Metazoa > Chordata > Actinopteri > Siluriformes > Ariidae > Neoarius > Neoarius graeffei. Next base: position 66,927,969 of record NC_083575.1, read on the forward strand.
TTGTTCCAGTCTTGAAAACTGTGAATCGGGTTTGGACTGATTGGTGATTTTGGTTTATCCATCCAGCCATTATCTGTAGCCGCTTATCCTGTTCTACAGGGTCGCAGGCAAGCTGGAGCCTATGCCAGCTGAGTATGGGCGAGAAGCAGGGTACACCTTGGACAAGTCGCCAGGTCATCACAGGGCTGACACATTCACACCTACGGTTCACCCCCCCCCCCCCCCCCCCCATCTGTCCCTCTGAGTTACATGTTGATCCTGGGATTGAGATGTTGGCCTCTTCTGCCCCTCGGACCTGCTTGATCCATCCTGGTGCCCTGTGTCTGGTCGGAGTTTTATCGCACCGCTCCTGTGAAGGACGGCCCCATGAGGACAGTTGAGGGTTATACCTGTTAAAACTGTTAATATTATAGTCAGGCTGTCTGTTGTTGCCCAAATGAGGATGGGTTCCCTTTTGAGTCTGGTTCCTCTCGAGGTTTCTTCCTCATGTCGTCTGAGGGAGTTTTTCCTTGCCACCGTCGCCACAGGCGTGCTCATTGGGGATAGATTAGGGATAAAATTAGCTCATGTTTTAAGTCGTTCAAATTCTGTAAAGCTGCTTTGCGACAATGTTTATTGTTAAAAGCGCAATACAAATAAACTTGATTTGATTTGATTTGATTTGACCTACGGTCAATTTAGAGCCACCAATTAGCCTAACCTGCATGTCTTTGGACTGTGGGGGAAACCGGAGCACCTGGTGGAAGCCCATGCGGACACGGGAAGAACATGCAAACTCCACACAGAACGGCCCTTGTCAGCTGCTGGGCTTGAACCCAGGACCTTCTTGCTGTGAGGTGACAGTGCTAACCATACACCACCATGCCGCCCCCAATTTTGGTTTAAGTCAAGTTAACATTGTCAATTCTGCCATGTGTACAGGACGTAGATGGGATTGAAATATCTTTCCTCCCAGACCCTCGGTGTAAACATAAATACACAAACAAAACGAGTATTAAAAAAAAATGCAGAAACATTGCAAGTTATAAAATACAGTTAAAGTAGTCACACGCATACAAAAACCACATAAGCAGAAATGGTGCAAATGGAAACTAGTACAAATGGAGTAAATGGTGCAAACGGCTTAACGAATACATTTTAATCTGAATTTTTTTTAAAAACTTTGATTTGTTCCCTGATTGTTGTGAACTGAAATAATATAGTTCAGTATTGACCGAGTGTGATGGCTTCATTGCACGCCATATAAATGCTTCTTTAACTGGCAAACATCCCATTTTCTGGAAGAAATCCTTTGTTTCAAGAGAGCCTTGATGTCCGGCCACATTTACTCATCCTGAATAAGATGGACCTGGCAGACATGTCAGACAAATTGGTATCACAACATGCATCAAGTAAATTATCGTCTCTTTATAGTCCTCCCAACAGAGCGTATGTAAATGATTTTGAATGTGTAATCTTTATTTCTTCAGAGTATACTGAAACAGCTTGAGAGAGATGGAGTTGAGAATGTCTTGTTCACAGACTGTCTAAAGCAAAGAGATGAGAGTATTAAAAAGGTGAGCAGAACAGCAAGTATTGTCACATTTTACAAACTGCAATAAAACCACAATGCTTTATGGAATTAAGCATGCTTTATTTTATGGCAAATTTGCTCATTGTGTTGTAGATAGTTCCTCTTGTAACAGACCTAATAGAGAACGCACCTCGTTTCCACAGAGAGGAGGTGAGAAGTGCTAAGTTTTTTTTCTTTCTTTTTTTTCCTCATAAAAGAAATATGTTCTGTGTTGATTAATTCACAATTATTCACCGAAGGCAAAGTGAATATCAGTGAAGAATGACCGAGACGAAGTTGAGGTTATTATTCACCGATATTCACTGAGCCTGAGGGGGATAATAGTTTTAGTATAAATACACAGATGATTATTTAAAAATAATTTATTTCAAACTTCAAAAGCAGCATGCAAATGTAATAACAGCACGGCGCAGACTTGTCGCTTATCCATGCCGACTCACATAAAATACTTTGTTTTGAAATGGATAAAGTAAATCACTATTCCACCTTGCCCTTAAATAGTTTTAGAACAAACTTCGTAGCGTCTTTAATGCTTTTAGGAACAGCATTTGCTTATATAATTTGAAATTCTTCCTCACTTACAATGACAAAGCGATTGGCCGCCATTTTGCCGAGTCACTCGAGGTGATTATCGAGAAAGGCCCTGTGTCCGAAATCGCTCACTCGTTCAATACTCCCTATATAAGGAATTATTATATAGAGGACTATGTATTGAGCTCATTGGTAAAATGTAAAAACACTTTCGGACACTAGTCCGTCACGCTGGTATTTACATCATTACTGTCGCACAATTAAAACGTGCCAGATCAGTCGGTTGGTGGGTTTTCAAAATAAATACATGCATGTATTTTTGTGATAAATCCATATTATACCAAGCGTATTTTCCACATTAATCAATGCAAAGTACCTGCATCTTTCAGTTTTTTTAAAAAAATCAAGGCTGAATACTTTCTTCTTTGCCGCTGCCTTTTATTAAATCAAATTTGAGACTTTTAATTTGATTTCTTTCAGCGCCACCGCAATGCATGATGGGATATATTGCTTGGTTAGTGACCATCGGTTGTACACTACTTTTCGTGATGCGTTGTGGGATACTTTGAGTGCACTATATAGGGTGTAATAATCCTCACTATCGTTTTGGACAGCACTACAAAATGGTGTCCTCACTATATAGTGCCCTATTTAGTGAGTAGGGAGCAATTTCGGACACAGGGATAGTCTGAATTTCTCGACTAATCAGCGCATGCAATTTCCTATAATCGCCTCTATATTTATACTAATTCAAATTATCTATATCACAGCATTGTTGAATTCTTGATTCTGATTGGTCAGAAAGCACTGATTGATTAATTTTATATAACAGCAGCTCTGACAAAATTTCCAGCTGCAAGGTTTATATTAATGTGCTTGTTATAATACATTATCCTACACAGCGATGGGTTAAAACAGGTGGTTACTTAACAAAGGAAAGTGGATCATATCTGATGTGTTAGCAGTAACAGGAAGTAATATGTTTTGCAAATATTCCATAACATTAAATAGAACTATAAAGGAATATAAAGGACAATGTGTTGTATTTTAATTAATTTTAAAAAGTAATTCTTGGCAAATTGCTGTGGTATGTGCAGAATAAAACATGCCAGGATGTGCTGAAATAGCTTTTTTTTCTTTTTCTTTTTTTTTAAATAACGTTCGGCTGGTAATAGTAACCTCACTTTGCGTGGGGTGCATGACACCACTCCGTCTCTGATTATTTTCTTATTACAGGACATCCTATGCGCTTTTATTCCTTACTTCAAGCATTCATTCTTCAGTTTAATTCCTCGCTATTATTTGCCCGTATTTGCTGATTTTTCAATTGTCCAATAGGAACTCGTGTGGATGTTGGTAAATAAATGAGTTTCTTATTTTTCCATCATTGCACAGAACAGAAGTTATTGCCTAATGGTGATCGGCGTGCCAAATGTTGGGAAATCTTCTTTGATTAATGCTTTAAGAAGGACAAACCTGAAAAAAGGTAAATTGTGGAAACTGGATATTTGCACTTGTCTTTTTATTCTCTGCTTTCAGGAGTTATTTGTTTTAAAACTGAAGAATAAAATGGATATATCCTTTTTGAATACAGGCAAAGCTTCAAGGGTTGGAGGTGAACCTGGAATTACCAAAGCTGTCCTGACAAAAATCCAGGTATTTTGATTGACAGTTGTCAGAGGGGTTTAGCCAGCCAGGGTTTAAAGGAGACCAGATTCTTCTCAGTTGCACTTTTTCTGTTTGTGTTTCTATATGATTTAAAAAAAGAACATTTCCTGACTGTGAGGATGAGTGGGTTCTAATGGGTGTGTGTCACGGCTTATAAATTCCATGCTTTCAGGCCTTCAGTGGCCTGAATTTGCATCATAACAAGCTCTTGCTTGGAACTAGGTGCCCTTCTCTGATCATGAACATCCTGTTTTGTGTTTTCAGGTGTGCGAAAGACCCGTAATACATTTGCTTGACACACCAGGAGTGCTGTCTCCGAAGATTGAGAGCGTAGAGACCGGGATGAAACTCGCCTTATGTGGTAAGATTGTGTCATGATTCCCAGTCCAGTCCTTAGGAACAGTCTACATTGTTTCTCTCTGTCTCTCAGCTGGTGTCATATTGACTGTGTATACAGTCAGTGCAGTTTATTGTAAAGTGATAAACTCAGGGAAATGCTCAAGGGAGACTTTTATATGGATCGTTTCAGACAGATGTGCATCGGGACTGGCTTCAGAATGGACATCAGTCAGTATTCTCGATTCCTGGATATAGACATAATGGCCTTCGTTTACAAAACGAACATATAACATAAAACTGGACATGCAGTCATTTCCACACAAAGCTCGGTATTTATCAATGTGGACATGGGTGGAGGCTACGATTAAATCTCACGTCAAGTCTCAGCTTGTGTACGGAAGTTTAAGAGTCAGGATGGACAGAGCAACATCTTTAACCTGGCTGAGTGAAGAATTGTTATTGGACCATATATTCTGAGTGGCATCTAAACATAAGCAGCCACATAGTCGTCACTTAAAAATATGCAGAATATGGTAAAAATTGATATTTTTTTAAGGCCTGCATCGAATACATTTCATATATCCCTAACGAAGGCTAAATAGTTATTTTCAAATTGTTTGCAATTAAAGGATTAAAAGTGTTTTGTTTTTGGGTTTTTTTTGCCATAAGATTAATTTCTCTTTCATTTTGAGATAGCCTACTTGTTAGGCTACTGGTGAACATAATTACAAATAAAACAAGTGTTGCCAGGCAAAACAAACCTCGCCCGTTAGCACTTATGATGAATATGAAGGAAGATATCGCGAAAAAAATGGGCACCCTATGGGTACATGTGGCTACTGCTTATAAATAAAATTATTTTCTGATACCATGTCCATACAGTAAATATAGTGTGTATATATTTACTCTGAGGCAATAGCCACAAAAATGAAGCGTAATCCAAAAATAAATAATTTAAAAGTCACAGAAGTAAAATATACCAAGTGTCTGTACTTTTATATGATTTCTACTCTTACCTCTTACAGTTTTCGAAACTGAAACCTCTGAACCGAGGCTGACATACACACGCTGTTGCCATGACCCAAACTCTTATTTCCCAGAAATGGCCCAGCGCTAGAGCTCAGTGGAACACACTTTCCCTCTGTGATAAGCATAAACATGTCTGAAAGCAATTTCTTTAGTCTAGTCCATTTATTTCGAATGCTGAATCGGAACATGTGCATGCACAGTGGGTGATTGTTGCACTCTTACATTCTTACAGCACGGTGACGTAGTGGCTAGCGCCTCTATATGAGGCAGTATCCACAATAAAAACAATTTCAACCTTTTTGTTGACCTTGACCGGATGACCCTCAGAATGTTGGAGGTTCTATTTGAGACCAATGCCCATCTATCCTGAAAGTTTCATGAAGATTGATCCAGCAGTTTTCCCGTAATATCGTTAACAAAAAAAGCAAAGAAACCCGACTGAAAGCATATTACCTCGCCCCGCTTACTCCATAGCAGGCGAGGTAATTAAGCAAGCAAAAGCATTGTGTAGTTTAACTGATTAGCAATGTGTTAGATGTTTATTTAGTCATCTATTTAAACAAGAGCTTTGCCAGTCATCGAATCTTGGTAATGGCACGTCTAGCTCTGTTAGAAGACCTCTATGCATCGGTAAGACAAGAGAGGGTTTTTCCTGGACCACAGGGATTTTTTTTTTTAATGGAGAGTGACAAGTGGCTAGTATTCAATCTTTCTTGTCTCCCAAGGCGTCCAGGGTGGTTGTGTGCCAGCACAGGGATGGAGCTCTCTCTCTCAGCGGGATGGCTCCAGGCCAGTTTATCTAGATACAGGCTGAACACCACTGGTGCCTGGCTGTGATTGATCTGAAACATGTTTAAAATGAGGAAATAAAGAAACTCCACAACTGTGTATAATTTTTGGTGGCGAGTTTGAGATTTGACCTTTTTTTTTCTCTTTCTTTTTTTTTCACCTACATGTAAAGATTTGCAATATAAGTTATTAAATTAGACTATTATTATATACACTGAGTGCAGAATTATTAGGCAAGTGAGTATTTTGACCACAACATCCTTTTAATGCATGTTGTCCCACTCCAAGCTGTTTAGGCTTGAAAGCCTACTACCAATTAAGTATATCAGGTGCTGTGCATCTGTGTAATGAGAGGGGGTGTGGTCTAATGACATCAACACCCTATATCAGGTGTGCATAATTATTAGGCAACCTCTTTTCCTCAGGCAAAATGGGTCAGAAGAGAGATCTGACAGACTTTGAAAAGTATAAAATTGTGAGATGTCTTGCAGACGGATGCAGCACTCTTGAAATTGCGAAGATGTTGAAACGTGATCACCGAACAATCAAGCGTTTCATTGCAAATAGTCAACAGGGTCGAAAGAAGCGTGTGGGGAAAAAAAAGGCGCAAAATAACTGCACATGGTCTGCGGAAAATCAAGCGTGAAGCTAACAAGCAGCCATTAGCATCCAGTTCTGCCATATTCCAGAGTTGCAACATTCCTGGAGTGTCAGAGTACAAGGTGTGCAATACTGAGGGACATGGCCAAGGTAAGGAAGGCTGAAAAACGACCACCACTGAGTAAGGCACACAAGATAAAACGTCAAGACTGGGCCAAGAAATATCTTAAGACTGATTTTTCTAAGGTGCTGTGGTCTGATGAGATGAGAGTGACTCTTGATGGGCCAGATGGATGGGCCTGTGGCTGGATCAGTAATGGGCACAGAGCTCCACTCCGACTCGGATGCCAGCAAGGTGGAGGTGGAGTACTGCTATGGGCTGGTATCATCAAAGACGAGCTTGTTGGACCTTTTCGAGTTGAGGATGGACTCAAACTCAACTCCCAGACCTACTGCCAGTTCCTGGAAGAAACCTTCAAGCAGTGGTATAGGAAAAAGTCAGCATCTTTCAAGAAGAACATGATTTTCATGCAGGATAATGCTCCATCTCATGCGTCCAAATACTCCACTGCGTGACTAGCCAGTAAAGGTCTGAAAGGTGAAAAAAATAATGACATGGCCCCCTTGTTCACCTGACCTAAACCCCATAGAGAACCTGTGGTCCATTATAAAACGTGAGGTCTACAAAGAGGGAAAACAGTACACCTCTCTGAACAGCGTCTGGGAGGCCGTGGTTGCTGCTGCACACAATGTTGGTCGTGAACAGATAAAGAAATTGACAGAATCTATGGATGGAAGGCTTTTGAGTGTCCTCATGAAGAAGGGTGGCTATATTGGTCACTGATTTGTTTTTGTTTTGTGTTTGAATGTCAGATATGTTTATTTGCAAATCTGGAGTTGTCATATCAGTGTACCTGGTGAAAATAAATAAGTGAAATGGCTACACATTTGGTTTTTATTAAGTTGCCTAATAATTCTGCACAGTGAAAGTTACCTGAACACATACATATTCTCCTAAAATGGCCAAAACTAAAAACACTCAACCCACTCTAACTTCCATACATATTCAGCTTTGATATTTATGAGTCTTTTTGTTTGATTGAGAACATAGTTGTTGTTCAATAATAAAACTAATCCTCAAAAATACAACTTGCCTAATAATTCTGCACTCTGTGTATAGTATATAGGTTATGCATATCACGGATGTATAAAACGAATATTAAAACATCAGCTGAAATTTGATTGTTGATTGCAATGCTATTGACCACAGCAGTGATTTCTTTTCATACTGCATTTTTCTGACTATCTTTGATGACACTTTTCAGTCTGCCAAATAAAAATAATGTGTTCTGTTGGACCTGTGGAATTAGAGCTTCTATTTCGAGAGTAGAGAAGTTTCTTTTCTTGGCCATATTACACACCTCATCTCCATGTCATAAGATGTAGGGGCGTGACCTCTAGACAAAGAATATTTAAATAACTATGGTTTTCAGCCACTACATTTATCATTGCCCGATCATTCTTGCACTGTGATTGGCAAGATACGAACGCTTCATGAATCACACATGAACCCTTTTGGACAATGACTTCTACGTTCGATTTATAAATGAGGGCCATTGTGAGATAGACTGGTCAAAGTCACTCTCACACTAGGATCTGGTCTTCCCAGGCAGTCTCCTGTCCCAGTACTAACCAACTCTTTAAGATGTATGGGTGTGGCGCTGATCTCCGTTTTGATAGCCCTCAGCCTCTCGCCTATACAGCTAGGGTTACAGTGGGGGGGCTAGTCCTCTGGTAACCGCGAGAGTTTGACTTCCCTGCTCGCATCTGTATTGCAGCGTGCCTTGCCAGATGGCAGTAGGTACCATTTTTATGATGGTCTTTGGTATGACCCGATCGTGAGTAGAACTCGTGATCTCCCGATCGAGAGATGGACATGCTAACCACTAGACCAACTCTCAGTAGATAGAGTGGTCAAAAAAAGTCAAAGTCCTTCCCGCACCATGTGGCGCATCGGGCGGCACCGATCTCCGTTTCCGTAGCCTTTGGCGTCTCACCTATTACATAGCTAGGGTTACAGTGGGGGGCTAGTCCTCTGGTAACCACGAGAGTTTAACTCCCCACTCACATCTGTACTGCAGCGTGCCTTGCCAGATGGTAGTAGGTACCATTTTTATGATGGTCTTTGGTATGACCCGACCGTGAATAGAACTCATGATAGATAGAGTGGTGGATGGAGCAAAAAATGTGACCATCTGGGGTACCTGTTCAGCACATACTGGTTTAGTGACGGGTCCGTAGCAATAACATTGTTAGTAACTGGTGTAAATTTGTAAGGAAATTCTTGTTTTGTTTTCCAACAGGTACCATACTGGACCACTTGGTTGGAGAAGAGATCATAGCTGATTATCTGCTTTTTTCACTCAACAGACTCCAGCGGTTTGGGTAGGTGAACTATAGATGCTTGACATGTACTTTCTTTGCGACACACCCCTGAAAACTTATTCTTCTGCACTGACAACACGAAGTTAATGTTTTTGAAACAAATTGTAATTTACCTTAAGAGCAGAGACATTAGATATTCAGAAATAATAGTTACGTGATATTAATTAAGAAATCTTGTATTTAACATTGTCTTCTCAGCTATGTGGCGAGGTATAATCTAGACACACCATCTGATGATATTCAACATGTGCTGAAGTGTATCGCTGTTAAGTTAGGCAAGACTCAGCGAGTGAAAGCCATCACAGGAGTAGGTGAGTGAGTGATCTCATTACTTGACTCAGTATCCAATGCCATTTGAGAATATTTTACAAAACAGAAATGCTGTGTTAGCCTGCAAGAAATTTATCTTACTTTTAATTCCGTAGGCGACATTACTGTCAGAATGCCGAACTACACTGCTGCAGCGTATGACTTCATCAGAGCTTTCCGTAAAGGAGAGCTGGGCAAAGTCATGCTTGACTGATAAAACATGAAACATGTTGCTTATGCTGATGAGAGATTCATGATATTCATGGTAATGGCAACTGTGATAATCCTGTATTTATATATTGACTAAGACCCCGTCCACACGTAGCCGGGTATCTGCTAAATCGAAGGTATTTTTCTATGTTTTGGCCTGTCATCCACATGAAAACACATCAAAAACGAATATTTTAAAAAACTCCGGGCAAAGTGAAGATTTTTGAAAACTCCGTGTATGCCTTTTCGTGTGGACAGAGATAACCGGAGGTTTGCGTTTTAGAATGTCACAATCTGCGATAAAAAAATGACAACAAATCTGCCCTGACGTCAAACGTGCGACCTTTGTTTACTGCAGAAGCCAGATTAAGCATGGACTTAAGCTAGCCGCACACTACGGCGATCCACGCGGTACCGAACCGACCCATTTCAGAGCCGACTCCCGACAGGGCACGCACATATCGCCCGACTGTTGACGAGTGCAGTCGCGATTGAAGCGACACGTGACAACTTAATAGCTTTGTGATTGGCTATTGGATATAGTTACTGTTAAATCCAACACTTGAAGATGCTACAGGCTGAATTACAAATGACACAACATGGAATATGTAGCGCACTATCTAGGCTGCATGAGCTATTATTTCCAACCTTAAATAGTGCACTTATATAGGGGAGTTAAAGCGATTTGGAATTCAGCCACACAACTTGAGCAGAGTGGCTTTCCAGCCCACTGTGTCTATGGATAAAGCTTCAGTCTATGGAATTACAGTATATACCTGCATTAGGTGCTACCAACACGTATTTCTCGCGCTAGAAATTGTGTTTAATGATGTCACGTGTTATATGCGAAAGATATGATTGGTTATTGCTAGCGACTCTCGCCGATCAGTCTGGCTCCCGATTAGTTTTTCGAATCGGCTGTGAGATTAGTCGGTACCATCGAAAACTAGTCTTTACGCCTGACTCGCGACTTCAGTTGGCTCGGTACGCTGAAAATCGGCATAGTGTGCGGCTAGCTAAAGAGTAATGGATCGGAGTAGTGCCTTGAAAGCGTTAATTATTGTGCAGGTGCTATTTACATCTTTAATTTTAGAAGCCCAACTACTGCTCCAAGAGCACAGGCGATGTGATTAGGGGGTAGGATTTGGGGAAATAATGCCATCTACAGGTTTGGAATGCTTATGAATGTGATTGAAAACGCAGATGTTCGGTTATGTGTGGAAGGGATTTTTTTCGAAGACGAGGTGGTGTGGATAAAACATTTTTATAAACGGAGGGGGGGAAATGTTCGGTTTTAAAAATACCCGGCTACGTGTGTACATGGCATGAATTTGACTGCACTAAGATACTTTGGTGTTGTTTCTTATATTTCTCTGATGTAATATAAATTAAATACTGTGTGCAAACAATAAAACATTTATATAAAACAGAATTTCCTATGTATTATTAAAACGGCACCTATAAATGAGTGATACAGTGAATAATTTCATTTTCAACATGCTCTAGCTATGATTTTCCCCAATCAGTCTGTGTGTGTATATAATATACACACAGTCAAGCCGGAAAGTCTGCACACCCCTTTCACCTTCTCTACGTTTTATTACGTTACAGACTTATTCTACAATAGATTGAGTTCATTTTTTGTCACAAAATTCTACACAAAATAGCCCATAATGACAAAGTGAAAGCAGGTTTTTAGAAAACATGCAATTTTATTTTACTGACAAAAATAAGTTATTTAGGGGTTACATACAGTATCTGTTCACACTCTTAGTCTAATACTTGGTTGATGCACCTTTGGCAGCAATTACAGCTTCAAGGTGTCTTGGGAAAGAAGCTATGAGTTTGGCACACTTGTTTCTGGAAATTTTGGCCATTCCTTTTGGCATATCCTTGCAAGCTCTGTCAGGTTGGATGGGGAGCATCGGTACACAGCCATTTTCAGCTCCTTCCACAGATGTTCAATTGGATTCAGGTCTGGGCTCTGGCTGGGCCACTCAAGGACATTCACAGACTTTCTCTGAAGCCACTCCTTTGTTCTCTTGGCTGTGTGCTTTGGGTCGTTGTCATGTTGGAAGGTAAACCTTCGCCCCAGTCTGAGGTCCAGCGTGCTCTAGAGCAGGTTTTCTTCAAGGATCTCGGTGTACTTGGTTGCATTCAGCTTTCCCTCGATCAGGATTAGTCGCCCTGTTCCCACTGCTGAAAAACATCCCTACATCATGATGCTGCCACCACGCTTCACTGTAGGGATGGCATTAGCCAGGTGATGAGCGGTGCCTGGTTTCCTCCAGACATGACACTTGGTATTCAGGCCAAAAAGTTCAGTTTTGGTTTCATCAGACCAGAGAATCTTGTTTCTCATGGTTTTAGAGTCCTCTAGATGCCTTTTGGCAAACTCCAAGCGGGCTGTCATGTGCCTTTTATAAAGGAGTGGCTTCCATCTGGCCACTCTATCATAAAGGCCTGATTTGTGGAGTGCTGCCTGCATGGTTGATGATCTGAAAGGTTCTCCCCTCTCCACAAGAATATGCTGGAGCTCTGTCAGAGTGACCCTCAGGTTCCTGCTCACCTCCCTGGCCAAGGCCCGTCTTCCCCGATCGCTCAGTTTGGCTGGGCGGCCAGGTCTAGGAAGATTCTTGGTGGTTCCAAACTTCTTCCATTTACGAATGATGGTGGCTACTGTGCTCTTTGGGACCTGTAAAACTGCAGCAATTTTTCTGTACCCTTCTCCAGATCTATGCCTTGACACAATCCTGTTTCTGAGGTCTGCAGATAATTCCTTTGACCCCATGGCTTGGAGTTTGCTCTGACATGCCCTGTCAACTGTGGGACCTTATATAGGCAGGTGTTGGCAATATAATTGGAGGCCACAGGTGGACTCCAATTAAGTTGTAGAAACATCTTAAGCAGTATCAGTGGAAACAAAATGCACCTCGGCTCACTTTTGGGTGTCCTATCAAAGGGTGTGCACACTTTGTGTGCATATGATATTTTGCATTTTGATTTTTAATAAATTAGCACATTTAAAAACCTGCTTTCACTTTGTCATTATGGGCTATTTTGTGTAGAAATTTGTGACAAAAAATGAACTCAATCTATTGTAGAATAAGTCTGTAATGTAATAAAACGTGGAGAAGGTGAAAGGGGTGTGCAGACTTTCCAGCTTTATATAATATACAAAATTAGAGAGAGAGACACAATGATATTTCCAAGTCTGGGCATCTGAACATTTTCATAGTCTTGGTGAAAGTTGGTGGCAGAAAAATACAAGTTCATAACACCTCTTGGACAATACAGTACTTAACAGATAATGGAAAAAAGTCACATAAAACTATTTCTATAGAATTCTAAAAATCTTATCTAACGGTTCGGGGATACGTTTGTCTTGTCACATTGTTTAATCTGTAATTGCATGACTAAATATAGAAGTTACATAGAAAGAGACAGCATTTATTTTAGTATGTCTTTGTATTGTGAGTTGCTAAAAGTATTACGTAGAAATACATTAACAATATTCTATTACAAGTGTAAACAATTACAACTAGTATAAATTGCCCATTCATACAATATATAAACTAAACCTGTTTTAATAATTTGTGATACAATATACTAGAAGTACTGCAAGAGTTTGTCTGACGAACAAGGCAGACAAAATCAGTTACACCGAATACGTAATAATAAAAACAGTAACTTAACTGCTTGTCTCATAACCCATTCTTTGCTGTGTTGACTAACCGCCTTACATGCCCTTAGAGATTAAAAGTCTTTGTTGTACTGTCATAATGTACCTTGACGGTGTTTGTAATCTGTTAGCTAGCATTTGTTATTCAGCCTACTCTTTGATTTGAGTTGTGCATCTAGCTGAAAAGTGACTGAATGTTTGTAAGTAAACATTTTGTTATTGTGATATATCAAATACTGTGGTAAAAGGTTGAGACAAAAAATATTTTACATTGGCACATGGCTCCTATAAAGAAAAACAAGATGTAAGATTATCTATCAGTCTAGAGTATGAAAACAATAAAGGAGACATAAATATTTGAATGTTAAAAGCCATTGAATTATTAATACTAAAATTTAAACACCCTTTAATTCCTAGCATTGAAATGTATCACTTGGGGAAAACTGTGTTTTATTCGTTTTGAATTAACCTCCTTGAAATTTAAAGTAGCTTTATTAGAGTGATTAGATTCAGATTTTAGCTTTTCAGATAAAATTCACATTTTCAAAAATCAGTCACATATAGTACCAGTCAAAAGTTTGGACACACCTCCTCATTCATAGGTTTTTCTGTATTTTGACTGTTTTCTTCATTGTAGAACAATACTGAAGACATCAAAACTATGAAATAATATCTGGAACATGTACGGAATTATGCGGTAAACAAATTGTTGTTGTTGTGAGGCCCTTAGCTCCTCCTGGAGCATTGTCCATCGACAATCTCTCTCCTCTATCTCGTCCTGTCTTGGGCTAGCCTTTCAAGTGTCTCCCAAAGTCCAATCCCTCGTTCTCGTCATGGGAGATGGAAACAGGTAAAGCTGGCCAACAAGGCTCTGGTGAAGCTGCACAGGCCAATCACCCGTGCAGTGGATTTTATTGGATTATAGAATCATCAGCGAACTTCAATGTGGTAAACAAATGTTAACAAAAAGAAAGTTTCATATTTTAGATTCTTCAAAGTAGCCAGTGTTTACCTTGATGACGTTTTGTACACTATTGGCATTAACCAGCTTCATGAGGTAGTCACTTGGAATGCTTTTCAGTTAACAGCAGTGCCTCGTCAAAAGTTAATTAGTGCAACTGCATGCCTTCTTAATGTATTTGAGCTCTAATAATTAGTAAATAATAAAAATACAGTAAATAGCCCTATTCCACAACTGTAGTAATCCATATTATGTCAAGAACCGCTCAACTAAGTAAAGAGAAATGACATCCATCATTACTTTAAGACAAGAAGTGTCTTTTAATTAATAAAAATAAAGAAAAAACATTGAATTAGGAGGTGTGTAATCGTCATTTGCCTGGTACTGTATATTCAAATAGTTTTTCAGTGTTCAAAAATTCAGCTTAATATTTCATATATTCACCTGCTCATCCCAATGCTCATTTTCACCCAGTTAAGTTAGGCTTGTAAAATCACTTTAAAAATACATTACAGGAGAACTGAAGGCAAATGTTTTAACATAAAAATTCTATTTATCTAATTTTATTAAATATAGGAATGCATTTTTGATAGCTATTTTGTCGCTGCTATAGCAAGTTGAGTGTTTGAAATATGCTATGTAATATATCAGTCCATATGTCAAAGCAATGGCCGTAAACGAGATTTGTCAAGACCTGTGCAAGACATCGTAGGACGGAAGTAAAACATACAGCAGAAATCAAAGTGACCAACATCTGCCAACGTTGTCAAAAGACGCGCACACCCTCCTTCGAATGCTGATGTAATCAAGCCGGAAGTTTTGTTTGTTTTGATAGCACTCAGCAAAGTTTGAAAAAAGTAGGCAGTAATCGTCATTTAAACTCGTTTTTGTGCAATATTTTGTTTGGAAAACAGTTTTCAAAATGTCAGCACTGACACCTGGCTGACACTTCACATTTCGAAGTCTCGTACAAGTCTCATGAAGATCGCGCGGATAAGTGACGCCTGCCGTGGACCATCTCATCTCGTCTCATTATCTCTAGCCGCTTTATCCTGTTCTACAGGGTCGCAGGCAAGCTGGAGCCTATCCCAGCTGACTACGGGCGAAAGGCGGGGTACACCCTGGCTGACACATAGACACAGACAACCATTCACACTCACATTCACACCTATGGTCAATTTAGAGTCACCAGTTAACCTAACCTGCATGTCTTTGGACTGTGGGGGAAACCGGAGCACCTGGAGGAAACCCACGCAGGCACGGGGAGAACATGCAAACTCCGCACAGAAAGGCCCTCGCCGGCCCTGGGGCTCGAACCCGTACCTTCTTGCTGTGAGGCGACAGCACTAACCAGTACATTACCGTGCCGCCCACGGAATTGAATAACACGTTAATTAAGAAATAAAGCAAGTTTAAAAATGACTTCAGTTTTCCTTTAAGCCTGGAATGCAAGATCATGTGCTAATCAACAAGATATTTTTTTCCAAATCATTTTGCCTATCTCTGAAAAGCCCAGATATTTAACTTGTATTTTTTTCAAGTGAACTTGAAATTATTAATAATTAAATTACTTTTTAACAATCAAATATTTGTCCCTCTCTCGCTCTTTTTTTTTTTGCTTCAATGAAAGTGAAAATTGATTACATATCCAAGCAGAGTACTGTGCATGTTATACTCATATAACAGTGATAAAGTGAAATATATCCACAGTTTTACTAGCTTTTTACATGATCCGCTCATTTGATTTCGATTCTTATATTTATTTTCCACTATTCCTGCTGAAACATAAGTATATAAATCAAGTCCTGTAAAAGCTTGTTTCAGTGTTGACTCTACAACTTCTAGACCGATTTTCTTTATGAAGTCTAACACCATACATTAAATACTAGGAATACATATTGCACAGTTAACTTTAACTTTTCAAGCTCTCAAAGCGTCTGATTCCACCCTCAAGGAAGCAGAAAGTTGATTGGTAGTAACAATGAGAGCAGTCCACTATATTTGAACTCGTGAGTCACTGCGTTAGACGTCTGAGCGAGGTAAAGTTCCCAGTCAGTCCTGTTGCTGTAATAATTGTCCTCATTCTCGGAGCTGTCATCTGGTTTGCGTTGGGCCGAAGCGTACCATCCTCCAGCTCCCAGTGCTACTGCAGCACCAGCAGCAGCTGCTCCTGCCACCCTAACAGAAGATGAGCCACCGATACGGGATGAGCGACCACCGTGCGCGCTGCTTCGGATGGAACCTCTGGCAGAACCCCGAGCAGAACCCCTGGCACCTCCTCTACCACCTTTGGACATCACCTGGTCACACAGGAAAGCAGAGAGAAGCAGGAATATGCAGCAGGTGGCTAAAGCTCCGTTCATTCTGGAACAACCTGAAATAAAAAGCAACAGATCTTTTGTAAAAAAGGGTTGTTTGTAGCTCGTCAATAAGGATAAAAAGAAGAACTACATGTGCGGTTTTTGACGAAACTGTATTTGAATTCCAGGTCTTTTTTGATCCGTCTCCTTGTTTGGAAGCACCTGCACACCTGTATTTCCTAAAGTTAGTACATTTTAATATGTTATGTAAGTGAAACACTTCTATTAGAAATTGGTTATTTTATGATTTAAAGCAGCATTAGGTAGAAATTTTACCTTAAAATATCATCTTCAAAATAATTTTGATGATAAACTGATTTGTAATAGGGAGAATGGCTTGTCTTCTATTCCAAGTCCGCGCCTGGTTCGTCAGTTATAGCACCGTGTAACTCTGGTGGTGTCCCTGAGACATCTTGTGAGAACTGTGTAATGCTTTACAGCACTGTGAGAACTGCATCATGTTCTACGGCATCACAGACAGTGACACTACCAATAAGAAGAAGAAGCTAAATCAGTATTCTCAGTACAGACATCATGGCAGCAGCTGAGGTCAAGAGTCGAAAGAAGATGCTGTTGGAGGAAGCCAGCAACAGAAAAAGTGAGTGTGACCAAGCAAGAGTACATCTTGGACTGGATTTTACTCACTGGTGAGAGTTAAGGGTGACAAAAGGCTCCATGACAGATGCCAAACTGGGCTTCTTTCTGTTGAACGAGTAAGTAATATTACATTAGCTGCCATGTCTTGTCAAACTCTCGCAGTTACCAGAGGACCAGCCCCCCACTGTAACCCTAGCTATGTAATAGGCGAGAGGCCGAGGGTTACAGAAATGGAGATCGGCACCGCC
The DNA here is from genome assembly GCF_027579695.1 of Neoarius graeffei. Taxonomy (NCBI): domain Eukaryota; kingdom Metazoa; phylum Chordata; class Actinopteri; order Siluriformes; family Ariidae; genus Neoarius; species Neoarius graeffei. The sequence goes on from NC_083575.1 coordinate 66,945,310, forward strand.
TAATGCGCCATACAGTGCGGAAAGGACTTTAGACTTTAGACACGTCTTGTTACATTACAGTTACTTAGCAGGCGCTCTTACCCAGAGTGACGTACAACATACCCAGAGCAGCCTGGGGAGCAGTTGAGGGTTAGGTGCCTTGCTCAAGGGTACTTCAGCTATTGCTGCTGGTCCAGGGAATCAAACTGGCAACCTTTTGGTCTCAAATCTGCTTCTCTAACCATTAGGCGATGAGCTTCCCTGTGTCTTGTGTTGTTGCGCTTGCTTGATGTTTAACTGTATTAGCAAAGTTGTTAACTTGCAAGCTTTTGATCATACTGTAAGCCAATTCGGTCCATTTCCAACAGAGGTTTAACTGTTAGCTACATCTCGAGCAAACTTGCTAGATAACACTCAGGCATTGACACTAGTAATAAGTCCTCTTGCGTTGGTTGCTGTTTAGCTTTGTTGCATCACTCTGTGTCGTGTCAAGTCAAGTCAAAGTCCCTCCCATGCCAGGATCTGATCTTCCTAGGCAGTCTCGTGCCCCAGTACTAACCAGCTCTTGAGGCACGTGGATGTGGTGCCGGTCTCTGTTTTTATATGAATTACACTCTGCAACAAAATGAATCAGGAGCAAAAAATACCAATTCTCGGTTCATGGGGCTTTAAAATAACTACTTACTAGATGTAAGGCCCTTGAAATATAATAGTGGAAATCTATTTTGTTCTAGCAAGTTTGAGATTTGAAAAACCTGACCAGCTAACCTTCACCGTCCACTTTATTAAGAACACTTGTACTCTTGCGCATTCGTGCAGTTATCTAATCAACCAATCATGTGGCAGCAGCACAATGTAACAAGAGTGCTCTGAGAGCACAATATCCCCCACTGGTAACTATATCTATGCTATAAAGCCATAACTCTGGTAAAATGTGACTGAATTGAACGAAACTGCAATATGCATATTACCGGCATATAAGAAAGAATCCTGCCAAGTTTTGTGAAATTCCTCCAAAAATTGTGAGAGGAGTTGATTTCAGAACTCTTCCTGGGATGGATGGACGGACATCGCCACGACATAATCCCTCTTCAGGCCTTTTGGCCAGCGGGGGATAAAAACTGAGACAGATAGAGGTCAAGAGCTTCAGTTAATGTTCACATCAAACACCAGAATGGGGAAAATGTAATCAACAACCATGCCTTGGGTAAAGTCAGATATCACATTTTTTTTTACTTCATTCTGATGCTTGATGTGAAAATTAACTGAAGCTCTTCACCTGTATTTGCATGATTTTATGCATTGTGCTGCTACATGATTGGCATTCCTAATAAAGTGGACTGTGAGTGTGTATAAAATTATAATGGAATGCTATACTGAATGGCTTTAAATATTTAATGTTTGGTTGGCCCCTATTCAGTTGGCCAGAGAGCAGCCAGACATTTTTCATGATTGCAGTACTGATTAAATTTGTTTTAATCTTGTTCAAATAGTGCCATGCAAATAACTAGCACCTGAGTGAAATGCTAAACACAATAAAGTCCTCAGTGCCACCTACTTATCTGAACTTGTTCCATTTTCACTGCTACTGCAAAGATGTGCAAAGTTGTAATAATATATTTGTTTTTCTTTATGAATATTACAGTCATTGTGGTGTTGTGCACCAAAAATACTTCACAATGCTAGCTAATGTAGATGATAAAGAATGGAAGCCTTTTTTTGGGGGGGGCTTTTTTCACCTTTATTGGATAGGACAGTGCAGAGACAGGAAATGAGCTGGAGAGGGATCAGGAAATGACCTCAGGTCGGAATCGAACCTGGGACCCCGGATTTATGGTATGGTGCCTTAGTTGACTGAGCCTTGGTGTCCCTGAGAATGGGAGCCTTGGTGTCCCTGAGAATGGGAGCCTTGGTGTCCCTGAGAATGGGAGCCTTGGTGTCCCTGAGAATGGGAGCCTTGGTGTCCCTGAGAATGGGAGCCTTGGTGTCCCTGAGAATGGGAGCCTTGGTGTCCCTGAGAATGGGAGCCTTGGTGTCCCTGAGAATGGGAGCCTTGGTGTCCCTGAGAATGGGAGCCTTTTGATATCACTTTGGTATCACTTTTAATGGTATCACCTCTGCAAAGACCCATGATCTTTCATGTTTTTCCATTGTGATTTATAACACATTGTACAACCCCACGGAAAACATGGGTCAGTAGGGAAAATGCAAATAAAAAAAAGAAAGCAGTGATTTCTAGATTTGCTTTGACTTGTATTCCATGCAAGTAATACTTGCAATATGAACCGAAGATATTTCATGTTTTGTCTGGTCAACTTCATTTTGTTTGTTAAAGATAGACTGCCTTTCAGATTTTTCAACTGTAGGTCATAAAAAGAATTTTCCTGACACCCAATTATTTTTCTTTAGTGGACTGAAAGCTACTGAATTCAAATCAGAGACTTCCAATATTATTAGATTTTTTAATTGAACAATTAATGAATTTAGAGCCACGATTCTCCGCTATTTTTGCCTGCTTCACCATGACCCAATTCAAGATACTATGTCACGCATCACGTGTTGGGCTTTCCCCGTTCGCACAAGGCATTATGGGTTACAAATTTGAAACAGGAGAGAAAAATGGAGGACGTGAGTGTGTGAATGAAACATGAAAGACCAACTACAGTCATGGAAAGTGAGAAGAAAAGACGTTATGTTGCGAAGGAAAGGAAGCGCAGGACCAAACTAATAAATATTGGCGGTCAGCGAGCACCTCTGTGTGATCAGCTGTTCGTTTAGCGACAGAATGATGTAACGGTCAGCGCACGGTCAAAGGTAAACCTACGCATGCGCACACGGACTTCTTCTGTCTGCTCAACTGCGCGAAGCGAGCGATTTCATGCACGTTATTTGCTCGGGAATCCCCTCAAATTAAATAACTTCCCAGCCACAGAATGGCCTGATATTTTGTGGATATTACAGAAATAAACAAATATCACAATGACCAAATTTCAGAGGAAACTAAATTTCACCAATTTTATGAAATCGAAAGGCCGTCTTGCTTTAATATACATCCATTCCTGCATTTCAGACCTGCAACACATTCCAAAAACAGTTGGGATGAGGGCAGTTTAGGGCTAGTAATGAGGTAAAACAATTAAATAATGATGTGATCTGAAACAGGTCATGTCAACAGGTGATTGTAATCATGATTTTGTACAAAATCAGTATCCCGGAAAGGCCAAGTCTTTGAGGAGCAAATGTGGGCCAAGGATCTCTAGTTTGTCAACAAATGCATGAAAATTTTTGAAATGTTTAAAAACAATGTTCCTCAAAAAAAGATACAAAGGGATTTGAATATTTCACCCCCTTTGGTACATAATATCATGAAACGTTTCAAGGAATCTGGAGGAATTTCGGTGCAAAACCAAAAGGGCAAGGGTGCAAACCTAAGCTGAACACCCGTGATCTCTGATCCCCCAAACAGCACTGCATCAAGACCCGTCATTCATCTATAGCGGATATAACCACATGGGCTCGGGATTACTTTAGCAAACCTTTGTCAAGCACTACAATACAGAGTTATAGCCACAAATGCCAGTTAAAACTTTACTGTGCAAAAAGGGAACTTTATATTAAAGGTGTCCAGAAGCGCCATCGACTTCTCGGGGTTCAAAGGCATCTGGGATGGACCATCACACAGTGGAAACGTGTATTGTGGTCAAACGAATCAGTATTCCAGGTCTTTTTTTTTTTGGTAGGAATGGACACCGTGTGCTCTTTACCAAAGACAAAAAGGACCATCCAGACTGTTACCAACAAGAAGTCCAAAAGCCAGGGTCTGTCATGGTATGGGGTTGTGTCAATGCCCTTGGCAAAGGGAACTTACACTTCTATGATGGCAGCATTAATGCAGAAAAGTACATTGAGATTTTGGAGCAACATATTCTGCCTTCAAGATGACATCATTTCCAGGGATATTTCAACAAGCCAATGCAAAACCACATTCTGCACACATTACAAAGGCATGGCTGTGGAAGAAGAGGGTGTCTGTCCACTCTGTCCCCAACAGAGAATGTGTGGCAAATTTTGAAACAAAAAATATGACAATAACGACCCTATACTGTTGCACACCTGAAAACCCATTTGCAGGAAGAATGGGACAAAATAACACCTGAAACACTTCATCACTTGGTGTCTTCAGTCCCTAAACATCTTTTTTAACTGTTGTGAGAAAGAATGGCAATATTATAAAGTGGTAAATGCTTTGCTGTCGCAACTTTTTTAATGTCTCATCTCATCATCTCTAGCCACTTTATCCTGTTCAACAGGGTCGCAGACAAGCTGGAGCCTATCCCAGCTGACTACAGGCGAAAGGTGGGGTACACCCCAGACAAGTCGCCAGGTCATCACAGGGCTGACACATAGACACAGACAACCATTCACACTCACATTCACACCTACGGTCAATTTAGAGTCACCAGTTAACCTAACCTGCATGTCTTTGGACTGTGGGGGAAACCGGAGCACCCGGAGGAAACCCACGCGGACACAGGGAGAACATGCAAACTCCGCACAGAAAGGCCCTCGCCGGCCACGGGGCTCGAACCTGGACCTTCTTGCTGTGAGGCGACAGTGCTAACCACTACACCACCGTGCCGCCCCTTTTTTAATGTGTTGCAAGAATAAAATTTAAAATGTGTTTATTTTGAAAAAACAAAATAAAATGAAATTCATGAGCTAAAACATCAAATAATGTGCTGTTATATTGTTTTGAATGCAATACAGGTCAAAGTCCTTCCCACGCCATGTGGCAGCGCCGATCTCCGTTTCCATAGCCCTCAGCCTCTCGCCTATTACATAACTAGGGTTACAGTGGGGGGCTAGTCCTCAGGTAACCGCGAGAGTTTGACTCCCCCACTCGCATTGGTATTGCAGCATGCTTTACCAGACGGCAGTAGGTACCATTTTTATGATGGTCTTTGGTATGACCCGATCGTGAGTAGAACTCGCGATTGAGAAGCGGACACGCTAACCATTAGGCCACTAGCCGGTACAGGTCAAAGATGATTTACAAATAATCAGTTTTAATCATCATTTCAACATACTTTCCCCACATTTTCTGATTTGTGGTTGTAGTAATCAGTTTACACTGAATATAAGATAAGAACTATTTGTCATTATACTTGCGTTCAATAAAATATTATTTATGACTTTGTCAGTGTTGCGCTTTGAGTGGGAGAAGAAAACCACAAATCACATCGAGCTCAAAACATTTTCACGAAATATTAATCTGAGAAATAAGAAATATTAGTTATAATGTGAAAATTTGTTTATCCTTTAATAATAATAATAATAATAATAATAATAATTTGTTCATATATTAGTTTATATAGGGCCCTTCTCACACCCAAGGTCGCTTTACAATTCGGGAAAGGGAGAAAAAAAAATAGTCCACCAAAAGAGGGCCAGTATGTAATTCCAATGGCTTAGCTACCCACAGTCCCACCAAAAGGCACGTGAAGATAAATCCCACACCGTCTGCACAGACACCACCACGATGCTGGGGAACATCGCTTGGAACACCACATCATGGATCCACAAAGCGAGCACAGAAGCATCGCCGCACAAAGCACTGGTATGTCCCAAACCACCTGCACAGAACACCGCACCAAGCACAGATGCACCGCTGCACAGAGCTCTGGATAACTCTAACGTTAAAAGAGCAACAAGCTCACTGCAGTCAACAGCGAGGAGCACAGGCACCACCCATGGCGGACCAAGGCCCGAAGGGAACCAACGCCCAAAACTGGATCCGGAGTTACGCCACAACCAGTGAACAAAACATTTTTAAAAACCCATCAAACTATACAAACACAAAAAGAAAAACAAAGGAAGAAGAAAAAGAAAACGCTCCGGTGAGAAGCGGCAGCCAAAATGTGCACAGCGTACTCTCAGCCGGAAACGGAAATAATGTCATATCAACACGGCCCAGAAGTTTTGTACATTATTTGACGATAAAAAAAAGACACGTGCTGGTCCTTATTAAATTTAATTAAGTATTGGTCGCATCCACAGATTCTAAGGGTGCCAATAATTCTGAAGTGGACTGCAGAGCCTCTTGTTTGTATGAGAGCTGAGCTGTTGTGCTGAAAATAGGTCAAATGAAATGGCAGGCTTTTGTACAGCTTCTCGACAAAATTCTTGCCTGATTTCTGAATGAATAAGAAATAACAGTGTGGTTTTAAACAGGCCAGAATAAAACAAAATGATATTTGTATATTTACACAAATACCAAATCTTGTCAGAGCTAGTCTGCGACATGGAGTTTAATCTGTCCCACCAGGATACATACAAATAATGGTCTACAGTAGCAAAAACAACAACACATCACACTCAATATTTTAAATAGTAGCTCAGGTGGTTTCAATCTCAGCTTAAACACACATTATAGCTTCAATAGAAATCTTGACTACCAAATTATGTATTTCATATGACAATAAAAATCCCCAGATGACACCTAATACCATATACTAAGCTATCTTTGATAAGCTGTCTAAGTGACTATTTAGGCTCCTGATGCAAACCATCTTATTATATGTTACAGGCGAGGTCACAGGTGGTGTTATTAGAGAACTATGCGGATGTGAACGCATCCTTGGTCTGACCAGTGGGTTCTGTGGTCCCACCTGTCCTTCCTTCGCATATTTTGCATGCGTATATTGAAAAATGTCATTAAATGTGCGATGCCGACATTCTTGAAACCCCTCGGGTTTACAGAGTCGCCATTCTGCTCCATCCAGCCTTCATCCGCAGTCTCATGAAGAAAAGATGCGATCAATGCCCTTCTCAGACTTACCTCAGCTTTGTGCAACGGATGCTCTGCTCTGTCAAATCCACGCAGTTTCCCTGTGCTCATATGGCAGCTAAAATACGATGCAGGTGTTATGTAAGGATGTTATAATACATGAGAGAGAGAGAGAGAGAGAGAGAGAGAGAGAGAGAGAGAGAGAGAGAGAGAGAGGTGATGGAGGAGAGATGGAGGAGGGAGCTCCAGTGCATACGATCATACAGTAAAAAGCAAGATGAAGCTTAGACTCTGTGTGTGTGTGTGTGTGTGAGAGAGAGAGAGAGATCTTAGTGGGTCCTCACAAAGCTAGGACTCCAGTAGTATTATGTGACAGTTGAAACCTTGTGGGCTGGTCCTCATCTCATCTCATTATCTCTAGCTGCTTTATCCTGTTCTACAGGGTCGCAGGCAAGCTGGAGCCTATCCCAGCTGACTACGGGTGAAAGGCGGGGTACACCCTGGACAAGTCGCCAGGTCATCACAGGGCTGACACATAGACACAGACAACCATTCACACTCACATTCACACCTATGGACAATTTAGAGTCACCAGTTAACTGCATGTCTTTGGACTGTGGGGGAAACCGGAGCACCTGGAGGAAACCCACGCGGACACGGGGAGAACATGCAAACTCCACACAGAAAGGCCCTCGCCGGCCACGGGGCTCGAACCCGGACCTTCTTGCTGTGAGGCGACAGCGCTAACTACTATGCCGCCAATTGCAGCTTTTGTTGAAGAAATTAAAATAATCAAGCCAAGTCGTTTTAATTTTTGGCTACTGAGGTTAATGTTGTGCTTTTGGGGTTTAGAGAGAGATTTTTTAATTAAGTTGCATTGTTAAAATCAGGGGGGCGGCACGGTGGTGTAGTGGTTAGCACTGTCACAGCAAGAAGGTCTTAGGTTCAAGCCCAGAGGCCGACGAGGGCCTTTCTGTGTCGAGTTTGCATGTTCTCCACATGTCTGCATGGGTTTCCTCCGGTTTCCCCCACAGTCCGAAGATATGCAGGTTAGGTTAACTGGTGACTCTAAATTGACCGTAGGTGTGAATGTGAGTGTGAATGGTTGATTGTCTCTATGTGTCAGCCCTGCGATGACCTGGCGACTTGTCCAGGGTGTACCCCGCCTCTCACCCATAGTCAGCTGGGATAGGCTCCAGCATGCCTGCAACCCTGAAGAACAGGGTAAGCAGCTACAGATAATGGATGGATGGATGGATGGATGGATGGATGGATGGATGGATGTTAGAATCAGCATGGAGTAGGACAAGAGAATAAAACTGCAGCTGACAACCAGCAGAATTCCAGTCTTTTCTTTTTTTAACTTAAATGTTGTTTACGTTAAAACAACAACAACTAGAAGGGAACTCGGTAGAGTGTTTACCTCCGCCAGGCCACATACTCAGATTTGCATCAAAATGTAATCAATTGTTCCTTTGCCCAATGACCCAACTTTCATCAAAATCTGTTCACTACTTTTTGAGTTACATTGGGAACATAAATAAATACTGGATCTGCATACATACACTGTCAGAAATAGGGGTACAGTAGGAGTCCATTTCTGTACCCCAAGGTACAGTCTACACTAATGTATCCCCTAGGGCTCATTATTGTACTTTTTTTAGGGCCAGAAAGGTACATCTATATTCCCAAGCAGTATATCCATCCATTATCTGTAGCCACTTATCCTATACAGGCTCGCAGGCAAGCTGGAGCCTATCCCAGCTGACTATGGGCGAGAGGTGGGGTACACCCTGGACAAGTCACCAGGTCATCGTAGGGCTGACACATAGAGACACACAACCATTCATACCTACGGCCAATTTAGAGCCACCAATTAGCCTAACCTGCATGTCTTTGGACTGTGGGGGAAACCGGAGCACCCGGAGGAAACCCATGCAGACACGGGGAGAACATGCAAACTCCACACAGAAAGGCCCTTGCCGGCCGCTGGGCTCAAACCCAGGACCTTCTTGCTGTGAGGCGACAGTGCTAATCACTACACCACCGTGCCACCCCCCCAAGCAGTATATAAAGGGTGCAAATAAGTATTTTAGAGGGTACTGCCCCATTGACAAGCAGGTGTACACCTAAAGGTACAGTAATGTACTTTATTTTTCTGAGAGTGTATCTGGATTTGCATCAAAATCTAATCAGTTTTTCCTTGGCCCATGGCTCACCTTTCCTCAAAGTTACATCAAAATCCATTTGCTACTTTTTGAGTTACACTGGGAACAGGCAAGCAAACAGCCAAACGGAGGCAAAAACATAATTTCCTCCAACAAAGAGGTAATTAAAACAGGAAATGTGCAGAGATCATAAAAATGCTGCCACATGATTGGTTGCTTAGATAACTGCATAAATGTGCAGGTGTTCAGGTATTCCTAATAAAGTGGACAGTGAGTGTAACATCACAATTTATATAAACTTTTATCAAAATGTTTTGATGCAGTGAAAAAGATATATTTGCAATCTAGTGTCCAAACTTTTGACTGGTAGTGTATATCGAATGTGAAATCTATTTTTGCAGTTAAAAAAAAATTGTCTGTTATTATTGCTACAAAATGAATAAAGAACATTTATTTGTCCTAAACATGATTATTACACCATTACATTGATTAAAAAAAATCACAACTATATTTGTGCATCCCAAAAGATGAAGTCATAGACGTTTCAAAATTAGGACTGAAATATTTCAGACATCAAACTTACCAAGATTATGGTGTGACACTATGGATCAGAGTTCAGTATTAGTTATGCTCTAGTAATAAATGGTAAAAACACAGATCTGGGCAACAGGATAACGTCTTACTCTCATACTGAAAGTGTTATTTTTGCTGAATTAATTAGCAACGTGTCAAATTAATAGGCATGATGTGAAATGGAGAAAAATGCATTCTCATATTTCTTGTCAACATTAAAAAAAATTAAAGCGTCAGAATTTTCTTCAAAAGTGTCTGAATGATGCTCATCACTTATACACTATATTGCCAAAAGTATTTGCTCACCTGCCTTGACTCATATATGAGCTTAAGTGACATCCCATTCCTAATCCATAGGGTTCAATATGACGTCGGTCCACCCTTTGCAGCTAGAACAGCTTCAACTCTTCTGGGAAGGCTGTCCACAAGGTTTAGGAGTGTGTTTATGGGAATTTTTGACCATTCTTCCAGAAGCGCATTTGTGAGGTCACACACTGATGTTGGACGAGAAGGCCTGGCTCTCAGTCTCCGCTCTAATTCATCCCAAAGGTGTTCTAATGGGTTGAGGTCAGGACTCTGTGCAGGCCAGTCAAGTTCATCCACACCAGACTCTGTCATCCATGTCTTTATGGACTCTGCTTTGTGCACTGGTGCACAGTCATGTTGGAAGAGGAAGGGGCCAGCTCCAAACTGTAAAAACAGTCTGCATGCCTAGGTGCTTGATTTTATACACCTGTGGCCATGGAAGTGATTGGAACACCTGATTCCGATAATTTGGATGGGTGAGCAAATACTTTTGGCAATATAGTGTATCTATGTGTCAGTTGTGTTAGTCTTTCAGGTTTTTCTATTTTATTTTCATAATCATCCATATTATATTGCTGTTAGATGCTGTATATAATATACATCCAAAATATAAACACACATTTATGCTTTTTTTTTGTGACAGGACATTTTTTTCCCCACACAACAGAAACCAAACGTTCAGGGGTGGGTTTCCTGAAAGCATCGTAGCACAAAGATCATCGTTAAATGGTAGAGCGAGCATCACAATGAACACTCTCTCCTAATTAAGACTCTTAGTGTTAAGAGGCTTTTGGGAAACCCACCCCATTTCAGTCTAACAATAATAACATGGTTAATCAGAGTACTATACTTTGTATCATCCTACCATTGTAAATACAGACAAAATGAAAAACAGACATTTAGACCAGTAGGTGCAGCAATTCTGCTCTTATGCTGCCTCTTATCAGTGTGCTACACACAATACAGGAACTGATCTCATTTTGTAAAGACAGCACAGAAATGTTTCTATTTTCAAAGAAAGGACAGTGAAGGAAGGTTTTCTTTTTATACCAGTTTCACAATTTGCACTTTAGCCACTGAAATGTTTGGTGCGAATATTAGTATAAACTGCTCTTTTTTTTTGACACATGGATTTGAGTGTGGTGCATAGTTAGATCTGCCTCTGACTAGATGGAATATTTTAGGTTTTATGTATACGTATGCATATACTGTCATTGACTGAAAAAGAAATTAACCTGAGGTCATTGGAAAGGATGCAACGATAATGAGCAAGAATACTTATGTGCAAACTTAATTGTTTTGTTATGTATTGACAGAGAGTTCACATTTATTTTCAGCTTAGGATTTTTCTAACTGAAAGTTAAGTCTAGACACATATCCTCTGATTTCCTCCCCAAACCAAGCATCTAGTTCAGTGTTTTATATATATATATATATATATATATATATATAGGGGCGGCACGGTGGTGTAGTGGTTAGCGCTGTCGCCTCACAGCAAGAAGGTCCTGGGTTCGAGCCCCGGGGCCGGCGAGGGCCTTTCTGTGTGGAGTTTGCATGTTCTCCCCGTGTCCGCGTGGGTTTCCTCCGGGTGCTCCGGTTTCCCCCACAGTCCAAAGACATGCAGGTTAGGTTAACTGGTGACTCTAAATTGACCGTAGGTGTGAATGTGAGTATGAATGGTTGTCTGTGTCTATGTGTCAGCCCTGTGATGACCTGGCGACTTGTCCAGGGTGTACCCCGCCTTTCGCCCGTAGTCAGCTGGGATAGGCTCCAGCTTGCCTGTGACCCTGTAGAACAGGATAAAGCGGCTAGAGATGATATATATATATATATATATATATATATATATATCCACATATATCTGTGGGTATATTCTATCCACATTCACTGGATATTAGCAATCATGCGCTCTGATTGGCTACTCCACTACTAGGCTATCAGCTCATATATTGTGAGTAGAGAAAAACCAAATGGCGGAGTGTGTTGCTGAACCAACTGTGGATGAAATAAAAACTCTACTCGAAAATAAAACCCCAAGAAATGTTTTCAAGTATTTAAAAGAAACAGAAATAGCTAAAAGAATATAGTTTTGGGGGGGGGTTCCCCTATATCGCCTTGTCCGCACTCCAGCCCAGTTGGTGACGATAATGCACCTTTAAGTTGGTTTGCCAACCGCCAAAAACCCTAAAGAAGAAGAAGATACCCACCCCACCCCCAAAAAAATACAAAAAAAGCAACAAAATATGGAATAAAAGTATGTGATGGTAAGAATGTATCTTTTTTATTTTTCAAGAATTATTATTACCACATTTTTCACAAATTGCAACTGTCATTTCGCCGGTTTGTTTACATTCTAAGCAGAAATGATTTTGTTGGAAATTTTGTGTAAAGTTTTTATTTATCGAATTTGCAAACAATAAAAATGATCTGTTTCTCAAAATCCAGTGACTGTGGATAGAATATCAGTCTCATCCTACATGGCTTATAGCCAACTCGGCTATCAGCTCATGTACGACTCGATTTCGTAGAATAACTATAAATTCCATTATGCTAATTCTACATTCCTGTAAGGTTTTTTTAACATTATTTAATTATAAAATCAGATGTTTAGAACAACCAACTAGCAGATTTCCAGTACTGTTTAAAAATGATTGTTTGATTTCAGAGGTGTCTCACTCAAATCAGAAAATACCAACTAAGGTACTACAGAGATACAGAGCTCTTGCTTTGACCTCTAGGTTCTCTTAAGCCTTCATTATTTCAAGTCTTAATGTGCTATTTTTTTAAAACTATTAATTCTTGGCTATCCAAAGACATATTTTATATTTCAAGCTTGCTTAAGACATTTCTCAAGAACAGCAGAGACTCTTATTTGGCCATTGTATTGCTGCATAAGGTTTTTCGCTTAGCATGGCCCTCCTCAGACATGTCAGGAAGCACAGGGTCAAAGTTCAGTATCATGTTCAGTCTCTCAGGTACCTTTGGAATTTACACTAACAGCTTTACCTAATTAAGTACTTTGTCTGTGATCTTATATGAGCATTATCAGCTGAGTTGTTTAACTTTAGTGAGGAGTCAACAGGTGTCAAATGGTCTCAGGCTCACAGCTGGGTTTGTGCTTTCTGTCTTACCCCTTACTGTCTTAAACTCAGTACTCTGCTGCTTAAGAGTGACAAAATGCTTGTAAGAAATAAAGTGCTCCACTGACAGAAAAATGGGTTGAATTACATACCAAACAAATAGCCCTTAAGGTCACTCTAAAGTTTTCCGAAGCAATGCATGTGGTTCTGAAACTGAAAGGAAGACTTAGGCACATGTTCTCTCTCATCCATTATTGTACTTCAAATATAACCTGCTTCATACATCATCTGCAAGTTCTGAGAAATCTATGATGCTTGAAAATACAAAACCCAGATCGTTTTGGTAGTTATTCCACGACATTAGAGGGCCGGCTACAACAGATTGAAGGACGAAGAGCTGCAATTACTCCCGTCCTCCTCTTCCATTTCCTTTTCTCATTTCCCAAGTGTGAAGTGGTCTTGTTCTTCTGTGAGAGCCTTGCTGCTCTCTCTGCAGTCTCCTTGATCTGCAGCTCCAAGTGCCTTTGAATAGCCAAGCCCAGTTCCTCAGGGTCCACAGAGGCACCATAGATTTCCCATGTCATTCCTTCTGAATCCCACTTCACATCCTTTACAGGAGTTTTCTGTTGCACTGGAAGCTTGTCATTTCCATTCACCCCCTCATCCACCAGACATACCTTTGGGAAGACATGTTGAGGTGACCTTTCTGAGTCTTGACCCACTTGCACCCCTATGTCCTTCAGCTCCCTGCAGGAGGTCATAGTCCCTGCATCTCTCATGTTTCTACCCTCTTTCATTGATTGCTCCCTACTTCCACCCTGGGGCAAAGGACCAGGCCATTTACAGTCCAGACTACAGCAGTGGACCAGTCTTTTAGAATCCAGTCTTGTCTCACTGATGGAGGAAACGAGTGGAGGAAGAGATAACAAGGTTGGTCCTGCTTTCTTTCCCTTGTAGTCTCCCTCCATGTTCATTAGTCGTGGTACAAGTTGGGCAGGAGCAGGTATGGGCTGGGGGTGACAGTAGGCAGCAAACGTGTCCTCAACAGCTACATGATGGTACGGGCTGCAGCAAGCAGCCGCTTCAAGCGTAGAGGGTTTAATGTCCCTCGCAAACTCTCCTGACACCTGAGAACTGCCAGAAGTGCAAATCTGAACAGAGCTTGGCTGGATTGGGCTGCTTTCTGCTACGCAGAAAGTGGTGGCACTGCTGCTTTGTTGTGTATGTGTGGGCTCCTTAGAAACTAAGGACGGATTGGGTGCTTCTTGTTTCTTATTCAGAGAGCTAGACTCAATTGTTTCACTTTGAAGAGGATGAATATGGGCCTTTTGCTGTACTTGAAGGGTATCTGCTTGACTCCTCTGAAAATATTGCTTGGTTGGGGATGGGTTCTCTTCTCCTAGGTATGTGTGTAATGAGGAGGCTTCCTCTGTGAGAGACAGTGATGCCTGTTCATTCTTATGGTTCGCACCAGATGCCATCTGGGCACATGCTTCATCAGATATGTGAACCTCTGCAATACCGTGGGGGCATGGGTCATTGTGAAGGCATTTATCTTTTTCTTTTATATGCCCTCCATCTTCCAGGACTTTTTCTGAGCATGGTACTTCACTAGAACTCTTCTGTATCTCCTCAGGTTTGATGTCTTTCAGTTCAGCAGAAAGTGGAATAATGTCATTTGTGACAGTAGGGTTGGATGGAATGGTGCTCCCAGGTGGAAACGGTTCAGACACGGGGCACCCAATCTCTGCCATGGAAAACTGAAACAAGATGGAAGGGTATTTTCCTAATTACACATATTTATAATACTTTATCTCAATAATCTAATGTTCATGCAAAGCTCATAATACCAGCACTGTGTTGGAAACACTACACACATTCTTACAGCATTTAGTGAGAAACTATTTGACAGGCAAATTAAATGCAAATGCAGGTGAGAAGAAGAAGTCATTATTTGTCACAGACATTAGAGCACAGTGAAATTCTTTTCTTCAAATGCGGGGGGTAGAGCGCAGGGTCAGCCATGATACAGCTCCCCGGGAGCAGAGAGGGTTACAGCAGCTGTTTCATAGACTTTCTATTTAACTTACAATTCATTCATTTGGTTTATCAAAAGGTCAATTATTAAAATTGTTTATTTTATGAATGTTTTAGATAGTGTTTACTTATAGGGTTGCACTTTGCATTGTGACTGGATTTTATAAACTTCAAGTTGTGTTTGAAGATCAGAGAGATAAGATTAGTTCTGAATTATCCTTCATCAGAACTGATAATAAATTTCAAATTGTATTTTCGGGGCTCGAACCCGGACCTTCTTAGTGTGAGGCGACAGTGCTAACCACTACAGCACCGTGCCGCCCACCAGGGAGCATATATAAGATAAAAATGAACTCTTAAAGGTTCTTTAGATGCTTAACAATATTAGATATCTGTATGGCTTGTACTTTGAATTTTTTCTAAAAGGAAAACTGATGTAGGGTTCTACAAAGAACTTTTAACAGTGTTCCCCAGAGCGAGAAAATGAAGAACCCATTAGAATTGTAAAATGTAAACTATAATATGATAAAGTGGAATCACTAAAACCTACAGTCGTCATTACATAATTGTTATATGTTTATAAGTATGAATTATACCAATACACATTTCTATACTATATGTAGAGAAACAATATAAGGCAAGGCTTCAAAATTATAATACATATTAAATTTAAAATGAAATATTCAATTTACCTAACACAAGGTTACTTTGAATAAAACATGGTGGAAAAAAATCAAAAGGATCTCTTTATTTATTACATTTTTCTGAAATCGTTCCTTTTGTGTCATGAGATGGTAAAAATACAACATACACCAGCCAACACATAAGAATCAGGTTCCATTGAGTGCCACACTCTCTGCCTGCATGGCCCCAAGTGGAACAGTTACTCAATGAAAATCCATTGACTTTAGGGAAAGTGTTTTTGAGGTCAATAAACCAATTTAGTTGATTCTCACAGGCCAGCTTGATTGCCTCGACTGTTTGGGGAGATCATGCAAAACCTCTTTCGTACACATGACACAAAAAATGCCTGCTGATAGTAATTGTATAATTTATCTCTAAATGGCATGGCAAGGTCTGGAGAATATAGTCACTCAGGACCTGCACATACATTATTCATCCATAAGATATAAAAATATCTGATAATACAAAGTCCCTTCCATGTGCATACACACACACACACACACACGCACAAGTGTGCACGCAGAAACCACAAACACAGAGGCACCAGACAGTCAGTTTTCTAATTATCCCTTTTCAGAATTTTATTACACAGCACACGTATGATAAATTATCCTTACCCTGTGATGAGACTTGCAGGCAGGATTTATGTTCTCTTCTTGACCTTTCTCTCTGCACTGCCTTTTCCCCAGTCCTTCCCAGCCTTCTCTGTCTCCCTGCCTTTTCTTCCTTTCTAATGTCGCCGTGTAGTCATCTCAGTGTCTGTGCGGGACCTTGAAAGGGAACAGGCAACAGCAGTGGTGTCTCTTTTCCCATACACATCCACAGGTGAACCCCTCCTCCTCTCTTTCACTCAGTCACTCCGTCAGACCCCACCCCTCCTGGCCCAGAGTCTCCTCCTTCTCCTCCTCCTCCTCCTCCTCCAGCTCCTCTAATGCTTCTCCAGCAGTAGGAAAGATGACGGGATCTTTGGGATAATCTCGTCTTTCATCTGATTACAAGCCTGCCTGGGTTGCAGATCTTTAAATTCACAGCCCACACTGGGTTTAAGATGCTGTGTGTTTATGTGAGACAGAAAGCGAGGGAGCTTGAGGGAGTGGTGTTTGTATGTAGTGGATTAAGGGGGTGAGGGGGCTGGACATGGACATGAAGAGGGCATATGGTGAAATAAAGACAGAATGATAGCTAAACAGTCAACCTCAGTGTGCCTTTATTTACCTGTAAAGAAGTGAGAGATAAAAATTAATGCACAATTTAAACAGGGTTTTATTTTGCATTCCCTTTGTTATTGGCTCCCCCTCCATCCAAACACATTTTGTGTGAGAATACTGTCGAATTTTTCCTCTTGTACCTATTTCCTCTCACAATCTCTAGCAGCTCACTCAGCTCTCGCCATCACTCTCTCGCTGTTGCTATGGCAACATCAGTTCTCAATGGGACTGCTGATTCCTGTTTTGTCTCTTTTCTGCCTCTATACAAGACACGGCTGAAAAAATACACGTGTCCACTCACATTTGGCAAGTAGTCACAAAAATTTTAAACTGTTTATAACAGTCGGGGAGTCCTGGATAAAAGACACAGAAAAGAATGTGAATGGGTCAAGTGATGTCACACCTTCTTCATATGGACATTTGAACAGAACCCAGAGCATTTTTTTTACTACACACACATAACCAATGAACAGAGACTGTATAGCTTTGGTGCAGCATTTGGGTCATGATTGAAAATCCATCCATTATCTGTAGCTGCTTATCCTGTCGTACAGGGTCGCAGGCAAGCTGGAGCCTATCCCAGCTGACTCCCGAGAGGCGGGGTACACCCTGGACAAGTCGCCAGGTCATCACAGGGCTGACACATAGACACAGACAACCATTCACACTCACATTCACACCTACGGTCAATTTAGAGTCACCAATTAGCCTAACCTGCATGCCTTTGGACTGTGGGGGAAACCAGAGCACCCGGAGGAAACCCACACGGACACAGGGAGAACATGCAAACTCCGCACAGAAAGGCTCTCGCCGGCAACGGGGCTCAAACCCAGGACCTTCTTGCTGTGAGGTGACAGTGCTAACCACTACACCACCGTGCCACCCACTTCCTAAACTTGTTAAACTTTTTGCCCTCTTAACAGGCTTGTGTTTTGCCTCGAGAAGAGCAGCATGACTCTGCTGTCTGCCGGTTTAAAGCCAACCTGACTAATAGAACTCAGAGTGTCAGTGTTAATGGTGTTGTTCCTGACCCGCAGTTTATTCACGTTGGTGTTCCACAGGGTTCCATATTTGGCCAGCTACTTTTCATAGTGTATCAATGATCTGCCATCTGTAGTCCAGAACTGTTCACTGATGATACTTTGCTTTTTTTCAGTAGTAGCTCTATTGCAGAAACTGAATCTGTCTTATCTAGAGACCTTGATAATAAGCCTGTAAGATGATCCCTCGTGAGGCTTGTATCACTTTGTGTAACACCATGATACTTCCCCTGTTTCATTACTGTTCAGTTGTTTGGGATGGTTGTAGAAAAACTAATCGTGACTATTTGGAAAAACTTTAAAGGTATGCTGTCAGTATTACTGAGGGTTGCAAAATCCAACAGCATGAAATCAGTCACATTCTTAGTTGGCCGTTCTTAGAATCTCACAGGAAATATCAAATTTGCCTACAAATTTTCAAGTGCCTAAATGGCCTTGCACCTGCTTATCTTTGACATGACTTTCACTACTTGTGCAATTTCCACACATATAATATGCAAAATAAAGATCTTCTCCCCTGGCCCCTTGCTAAACCTGCTAAGTATCATAGTTCTTTTTGCTTAAATGGGGCTAAAGTGTGGAATAAACCTCCAAGTAGTCTGAGAAACGAAGCATCATTCCTTAAATTCAAGAAGAGTCTCAGACTTCATTTGTGTACGTAGTTAGTCTGGCCAATAGGCCTGTTATCTATTACATTGCACTTTTACACTAATTTGCACTTCTGGTTAGATGCCAACTGCATTTTGTTATTTAATGACTTGTTCAGTGACAATAAAGTTGACTCTAATCTAATCTAACCTGCATCTGCCGACTTCATAGCGCATAGCCTACCATCTTTTATTCTCCACTTTTCTACAGTGTTCAAAACATCTGGATATACAGCTGTCACTGAACAGAGAACAATATCTATCTTCACTTAAACAGCCAAATTGATATTGCTGAGTAGGGTTTCATAAATAAAAAACATCTACAAAAAAATGTGTTGTAAGAACAAACAAACTTCTAACTACTCTTGAGGACAGGAAAGTACTCTGTTACTCCTACATCTGCCTAAGAGGGGGTCTCCAGAGCCAGTAACTCACACACATCTTTGGACCAAGGTTATTTAACCAACAGGTTATTTAAGTTGACAACAACAAAAAAAGTGAACCAAACAGGGTGTTAACTGTCTATTTTGAACTAATGCACATGGAAACAACACTTTTCGGCTTTAACTGCACCTGCAGGTTGCTGTGTCATAAATTTATATATCTAAAGAGGACCATATTTCCACTGTTTCCTTCTGTTTGACAAATATCAGTGTTTGAACTAAACATTCTTTCTGAAATTTCTGGCTGTATTTTCAGTGGGTTTTAAATGTATACAGATCAAAACAGAGAAAGTCCTTGGTATTGTATAAGTAAATTATTGCACGAGACACACTGTGTCTAATAAAACAATTCATTATGTACTGTGTTTCCTGAGAATGTCAGTGTTGAGGTAAAATGTATGTTGAAAGTACTGTGATATACAAAAAAATGAGTGTGTGTATATATACATAGGTTCCTTGTGTCCTTTAACCCATAAATGTTCTGATTAGAGATATTTCATGTGGCAAAGATATGTAATGAAATCTAGACAGCATATTATACAGTGCTTTTCCTTTTTTTATTATTCTGACTTTGAAAAAGTTACACCTTAAATGCTGTATTCTGGCAATGCTGACATTGATAGCAAATAAGCACTCCAGCTTATAAAGTCTTTCACACTTTCTCTAACATAGTTCACTCTGGACAGAACCAGCATGTGCCATATCAATGGAAGCACAAAGTCCCAGCGCCATTTTTCATATCTACACCACACTGTATAGTATAGTGTAGTTGGAGCAATGTATCTGAGTTTTCATATTATATAGGCTAAAAATTTCTCCTTACCGAAAGAGGTTGAAAGAGGTTCTGAGTATTTCCACAGTGTAGACAGTATACTTATTTCAAAATAATTGTACCTTTCAGTCTAAATGGCACTCCTTCAAACAAGCGAGGCTCGTCCGTTCCAAAGGGTAATGTTCCTCTCTCTCTCTCTCTCTCTCTCTCTCTTTTTCACCTCCAGCAAGGATTTTACTCAGGGCTTTTTCCACCCGACATAATGCAGCCACACCCACACAGCCATGCGATTGTGTTCACAATCTTACCTGTCCAGGTGGGTTTTCTCACAAGCACCTGTAGAGACAGTTTGCATATTTAGTCTGTTCATTTTTCTGGTATGAATGTACAAAGTCATAATACTCATGATAAAATAATGATTGATCAGTATTCCTGAGCTTATGCAGCAAAAATTATCAAGTTACACTATAGCATGTTAGTGAGTCTGAACTTGTAATAATACTCCAGATAAGTTTTATTTTATTTTATTTAATAATCAATAAAAATCTCTGAGTGTGTAGCAAAAACTAAAGTTGTGAGATGAGATGGAGTGGAATAGCCAGTTTCCCAAAGTGAGAAATAAAAACACCCAATACATCCTGGATAAATACAGTAGCATCATAATATTTACTGTATATTCACACTCCGTCAGTGATAATAACAAACAAGAGCAAATTAATTGAAAATTCTGGTAGATTTTTTTTTGGTCACTGTCTATTTTAAATCCCCCATTATGCAAGAATTGGTATTTTTCACTCCTGGGCTCCAAACCCACCAAATACAGCACTGGTCCTCAGTGTGGTTTTAATTAGAGTGCAAAAGAAGCACTTAAATATTTTTAAGTCCATTCAGCATTTTTATATTTACCAATGATTTGAGCTGAAACACAGTGGACTCTCAGCTGGCTGTATAGGTTTGTGGATAATGAAAGTACAGGAAACTGAATTCTGGGCCTGTTGCCCATTTTCCCATCATCCCACAGAGAGTGTCCATATGCTACATTCAGCCCACCATGCCCCATCCTCAGTCACGGGTAAGAAAAAGATTCTGTCATATTTTACATAAGTAAGTTTTTAGTCATTTGGGAAAGAACATAAAACACTGACTATATGATTAAATTGCAGAAAGATCGCCTCACTTACATATGATCACATATAAAAGCCATGCAATGGTGCATTTCACCATGTTATATCCTAAAATTTTACATTTGAATCCAAGTAAACACATGATGTGTGAATATGTGGTTGAGAGAAATGAGAAAGATGAAGCCATAAAATGGACAAGTGAAAAATGCATAATCTCCCTCCATCCATCCATCCATCCATGATCTGTAGCCGCTTATCCTGTACAGGGTTGCAGGCAAGCTGGAGCCTATTCCAGCTGACTATGGGCGAGAGGCGGGGTACACCCTGGACAAGTCGCCAGGTCATCGCAGGGCTGACACATAGAGACACACAACCATTTACACTCACATTCACACCTACGGTCAATTTAGAGCCACCAGTTAACCTAACCTGCATGTCTTTGGACTGTGGGGGAAACCGGAGCACCCGGAGGAAACCCACGCAGACACGGGGAGAACATGCAAACTCCACACAGAAAGGCCCTCGTCAGCTGCTGGGCTCGAACCCAAGACCTTCTTGCTGTGAGGCGACAGCGCTAACCACTACACTACACCGTGCCACTTCCCCCCCTTATGTCAGACAATAATTGTAAACAAATTTGGATTTAGTTGCAAATCTTTTTTACTGATGTCTGAAATGTGACCTCTGGAAATCAAAAGAAAATGTATAATTTCTGTTTGTTTGTTTATTTGTTCTTTCCTGGGGCTATTTTAAACTGTGATTCCTGTCTTCAATAGCTCAAGTGTGGCCCAGAGGAGTTTAGATTACATGACGTTATTTATCCTGAAATAAACAGTGTACAATTGCAATATGCTTCAGGTTGTTCTCAAACAATTCTAATCCCGAAGTAGATTACTATTATCAGGGAGACATTTTGACTTGGGACAAAATTTGTATTCTCATAAATGAATTGACCAATCAGGTTTTAGATTACATCAGAAGTTAGATGTTGCTTCTTGGACAATGGACAATGTTCTCTGGACAATGTTCTCCTGGGAAACCTTGGATCCTGGCATTCATGTGGATGTGACATTGACTTGTACCATTTACTGAAACATTGTTGCAGACCAAGTAACACCCATTCATGGCAACAGTATTCCCCAATGGTAGTGGCTTCCTTCAGCAGGATAATGCACCCTGTCACACTGAAAACATTGTTCACAAATGGTTGAGGAACACGAGAAAGAGTTCAAGGTGTTGACTGCACCCCAAAATTCCTCAGATCTCAATCCAGTCGAGCATCTGTGGACAAACAACTCAGATCCATAGAGGCCCACCTCACAACTTACAGGACTTAATTGACCAAGACACCACAGCACACCTTCATAGGTTTTGTGCAATCCATGCCTCAATTGGTGTGTGTGAGACTGATCTGTGTGTGTGTGTGTGTGTGTGTGTGTGTGTGTGTGTGTGTGTGTGTGTGTACTACTGAGAATCAAATGTTCCCACAAGGATAATAAAATCTGATAACTTTGACCTTGTGGGGACATTTGGATGGTCCCCACAAGGAACTTCCTGTTGTGTGTGTGGGTTGTTTTTGTTTTTTTTTTAGCAAATTTTTTTTTAAAAAGCCAAAAAGTTTCCTTTTCATTACTGAGGTTAAGGTTCAGGTTAGGTTTAGGTGCAGGCACAGCATTAATTAACTGCAATAATAATTATTTCAATGGAAGGTCCTCACAAGTATAGTGAGACAAACGTGTGTGTGTGTGTGTGTGTGTGTGTGTGTGTGTGTGTGTGTGTGTGTGTGTGTGTGTGTGTGTGTGTGTACTACTGGGGACCAGATGTCCCCACAAGGATAGTAAAATCTGATAATTTCGAACTTGTGGAGGCATTTGGATGGTCCCCATAGGGAAATTGCTGCTGTGTGGGTTTTGTTGTTGTTGTTGTTTAACACAAATTAAAAATAAAAATGCCAAAAAGTTTCCTTTTCATTACTGAGGTTAGGGTTAGGTTTCGGTGCAGGCACAGCATGAATTAACTGCAGTAATAATTATGTCAATGGAAGGTTCTCAGAAGGATAGTGAGACAAATGTGTGTGTGTGTGTGTGTGTGTGTGTGTGTGTGTGTGTGTGTGTGTGTGTGTGTGTGTGTGTGTGTGTGTGTGTTACAAATACCTGCCCAGGGGGCTAAAGAACATACTAAAGGTACAATACTTGCACTCTTGAGGACGCTACCCTAGCAATAAAAAATGTACAGTAAAGTGGATTTTTATTATTATTATTATAGTGTACAAAGAATGGAGAAATTTTGCCCAACAAGGGTTGCTGCTGTCTCCATCTAGTGGCTCGCTAGAACCTAGAATGTAAAATAAATGGTCAGTGAAGTGCTGCGTCTCACAATCTTTGATTTCTATAATATTTGTCAGACCTAAAAGAAAGATCTGAAAAACTGCAACCATGATTTGATTTGAATATTAAAAAAGTGCAGTCGGATATTATGTACTGTAGATGATGTGATCCCCAAATTCGATTTTACATTGAGGAACATTATTCTTAAATCGTTGCGCTGTTTGCCTACACAGTCTTTCACAGAGCGGTGAACCCCTCTCCATCTTTACTTCTGAGAGACTCAGCCTCACTGGGATGCTCTTTTTATACCTAATTATGTTACTGACCTGTTGCCAATTCATTGTTTGTTTGTTGTTGTTGTTGTTGTTGTTGTTGTTGTTGTTTTAGCATTACACAACTTTTTCAGTCTTTTGCTGCTCCTGTCCCAAATTTATTGAAACATGTTGCAAGTATCAAATTCAGTGAGTAAATATTTTTCAAAAAACAATAAAACTTTCTCAGTTTCAACATTTGATATGTTGCCTTTGTAATATTTTCAATGAATTATTGGGTTTCCATGATTAACAAATCTCACATTCAATTTTTTTTATGATTTATGCTTTACGCAGCATCCCAACTTTTTTGGAATTGGGGTTGTAAATTAATTATATAGTTCATTTATTTTCATAAACTGATTTATGTTTACCAAGGATCTGGAGACTATCTTAGGAATACTGTGCACAAGGCAGGAATACATGCCAGACAGGATGCCAGTGCATCACAAGGCGCCACACACTTATTCTTTTTTGGGGGTTGGAGGGTGTGTGTGTGTGTGTGTGTGTGTGTGTGTGTGTGTGTGTGTGTGTGTGTGTGTGTGTGTGTGTGTGTGTGTAAACCAGTAAACCCTTGGAGGAATCTCAGACAGTCACAGGGAGAACATGCAAAACTTCACTGCACCACCATGTCGCCTGCAAGGCTGATGTGATTATATAAGAAAAGTCAAGAAACATTTGAAACATAGCTTATTTATTCTAGAGTTCCATTACCTCCAGGTTTAAAGTCATGAGAAATTTTAACACCTTACTCATGTCATTCATTAATCTTCAGTCATCATCACTGTCGATTCCGATCTGGGCTTGAGGCGAATCATATTTGGTTGACTTGGCCAGAATTGCAGCAGTAGGGTGGCCAGTTCCTTTCTGTGCACTCACACACACTCATGCACACAACATCTATGGATGATTGAGAGTAGCCAGTTAACCTAACTGCATGTCTTTGGACTGTGGAACCCACGCAGACACGGGGAGAACATGCAAACTCCACACAGAAAGGCCCCCGTTGGCCACTGGGCTTGAACCCAAAACCTTCTTGCTGTGAGGTGACAGTGCTAAACACTGCACCACCGTGCCACCCCCCATCTTTATTCTAGTCAGTGGTTCCAGAGCCTGTCCCAGGAACACTGGGTGTGAGGCAAGAATACACCCTGGTTGTAACCTCAGTACATCACAGGACACCATGCACACACATATTCCCACCTAATGGCAATTTAACATGTCTAATCCACCTTTTTTTTTTTTAATCTAATCAACCTAATTTTTAGAGGTGGGAAGAAACTGGAGAACCTGGTAGAAACCCACTCAGACACAAGAAGAGGAGCTGAGCTAGGATCTTACCAGGAACTCTGGAGATGTGAGGTGGCAGTGTTACCTACTGCACCTCCCTTCATACCTCACCACTTCCTAAACTTCCATCCATCCATCCATTATCTGTAGCTGCTTATCCTGTTCTACAGGGTCGCAGGCAAGCTGGAGCCTATCCCAGCTGACTATGGGCGAGAGACGGGGTACACCCTGGACAAGTCGCCAGGTTATCGCAGGGCTGACACACATAGAGACACACAACCATTCACACTCACATTCACACCTACAGTCAATTTAGAGCCACCAATTAGCCTAACCTGCATGTCTTTGGACTGTGGGGGAAACCAGAGCACCCGAAGGAAACCCACGCAGACACGGAGAGAACATGCAAACTCGACACAGAAAGGCCCTTGCCAGCCGTTGGGCTCGATCCCAGGACCTTCTTGCTGTGAGGCGACAGTGCTAACCACTACACCACCGTGCCGCCCATTTCCTAAATTTGTTAAACTTTTTGCCCTCTTAACAGGCTTGCGTTTTGCCTCAAGAAGAGCAGCATGCCAGTTCAGCTGTTTCACTTTTATTGCCAGATACAAGCTCTTCTGGTGCACTTTTCAACATTAAAAATCATCCTTTTACAAGTCTGTTCAACAGTGGCAGTACCAAGGATGGACAGAGATTGTGCAATTTACATTATCTAGCAGTGAAGTGCTTGGTAAATTGGCTGCAATGAATTGCTGTTGAGAGGGTTGGTGATGCAGTGCAGGCAGTTGTGTCACACAAAAGCTTTCCTAATCACAGTCCCTGAGACTCATTTCCTTCAGCTGATCCTCTTTTATCAGACAGACAGCCTCCATTCATCATCTGCCAAGAATAGCAATTGTAAATGTACTTCTTACCAGCTGTGACTTTTCTTGTAAAGAATCAAGAATGCATTAGTGACACAGTTAGACACATATACCGTGCAGAGATGTGTATTAACGAACAGCACAGTCACACATAGAACACATCATCATTGCGTATTTGATGTTTTTATATGAGATTAGAGACTTTCAAACACTGCTTTTGATATATTTCTTGGTATTGCTAATATAGACATGTAATTTCCTTGTATTCATGGTTAGCTAATAGAATGATCAACATGATCAAAGTATTTGCATTAAAAAAACTCTACTAAATATTATTACAACCAGCTATATTATAATTATAATATAACGACTAAATAATTATTGCAAATTGAAATCCTTTTCTCAGGCAAGAGCTGTAATCACATTCCACATTATGTAAATGCAGGAATAATAAGTAAGTCCATAATGAAGTCTTAATAAAGAATATGGTTAATGGAGTGTAGGAGTGACAGAGTGTCATATTTGCACAAATTCAGCGCCCGTTCAAACAAAAAGCAACATATTCCAATTCCTAGGCATGACTAATTACCAGAGAAAATCTAAGGTCCATACAGTATAACTGGGCAGAACACTAGGATTCTTTATGTATTTATATTACACGAGCTATTGGGTTTTGTTTTGTTTTAGCTTGCTAATTTTCCCTTCAGAGTGTTCAGATAATGAAATGGGTTTTAGAGAGAATTGTGCTTTTATACAGGAGACGGTAAGCATGTTAACACAGCCTCTAATTGTACTCTATATCCTCAAGGTTATCACAGGTCAGCTAATAGGAAATGAACTATGAAATGCTCCTTTATTTATGAGCCAATTAAGCTCCTCTGCCAGAATGGCATCATCCCGCTTCCTACTGAGCTCACAGACATATTGCTTCAGATTGCTTCAGTCTCACAGAATAAAGTACTGGGTTGATAAGGAGTGTGTGAAGTGGACACGCATTGTGCTTCTAGTCAGCAGTTCCATCAATCAGAGAGTTTGGACAGGTGGTCTAGCTAGTCTCAGAGAGGACACCCATTACGGTGACTGCCTGCAAGGCCAGCTTGGTGCTGGTGTGACTGGAGAGATTAGACAGGCTCTCCTTCAGGTTCAGAGCGTCCATCTGCTCCTTCAGCGTGCCTGAAAGAGAGAGAGAGAGAGAGAGAGACAAATGGCATCACAATCTCAAGCGAAATGGGATGTAAATGAGAGCTGGGATTTGAATGGGACTTCAGATATCATTTTAGATTCATGGACAGTCATTTACCAGAAATAAACCTATAATCTTTGTTTAAAAAGTAAAGATGATTACTTTAAGCTGAAGTTCTGTGCATCCAGTAATAGATGTTTTGCATTAAAAAATATGGCTTAACATACAACCCCAAATCAGAAAAAGTTGGGACAGTATGGAAAACGCAAATGCAAAAAGAAAGCAGTGATTTGTAAATTTATTTTGACTTGTATTTCATTGCAGACAGTATGAACCCAAGATATTTCATGTTTTGTCTGGTCAACTTCATTTCATTTGTTAATATACATCAATTCCTGCATTGCAGGCCTGCGACACATTCCAAAAAACATTTGGGATGGGGGCAATTTAGGGCTAGTAATGAGGTAAAGTAATTAAATAATGATGTGATTTGAAGCAGGTGATGTCAACAGGTGATTGTAATCATGATATTGTACAAACTCAGTATCTAGGAAAGGCCTAGTCTTTGAGGTGTAAAGATGAGCTGAGGATCTCCAGTTTGCCAACAAATGGATGATAAAAATATTGAAATGTTGAAAAACAATGTCCCTCAAAGAAAGACATGAAAGGATTTGGATATTTTACTCTATATGGTGCATAATATCATTAAACGATTGAAGGAATCTGGAGGAATTTGGGTGCATAAAGGGCAAGGGCACAAGCCTAAGCTGAACACCCCCAATCTTTGAGACCTCAGACAGCACTGCATTGAGAACCGGAAAACCTTTGTCAAGCACTACTATACGGAGTTACAGTTTTGAAATTTTACTGTTCAAAAAGGAAGCCTTATGTTAATTGTGTCCAGAAGCACCGTCAACTTCTCTGGGCTCGGAGGGACAGACCATCAAACAGTGTAAACGTGGTCAGATGAATCAGTATTCCAGGACTTTTCTGGAAGAAATAGATGCCATGTGCTTCAGACGAAAGACAAAATGGACCATCCAGACTGTTACCAGAAACAAGTCCAAAAATCAGGGTCTGTCATGGTATGGGGTTGTGTCAGTGCCCTTGGCAAAAGTAACATATACTTCTGTGATGGCAGCATTAATGAAGAAAAGTAGATTGAGGTTTTGGACCAACATATGCTGCCTTCAAGACATGTTTTCCAGGGATATTTCAACAATAATGCAAAACCACATTCTGTACATAGTACAAAGGCATGGCTGTGGAAGAAGAGGGTGTCTGTCCCTTCCGTTCCCAATATGTGGTGACTATTGAAACGAAAAATATGACAATGACGACCCTGTACTGTTGCACACCTTAAAGTGCATATCACGGGTAAATTCAGGAGCAACATCAATGTAATTCTCCTATTTTTTATTAAACTTTGGTCAAATATCTGTCACATTTTGCATTTTGTGCAATTTTTTTACCTTGCGCAATACCAGAAAAATTCAGCTGAATTCAAGCCATTTGAGGTGAATTGGTCCGCCTCTGAAAAAACTTGGCATTTGAATTTCCCGGCAAACATTGATTTTCGTGACGTCGCGTGCGGGACGCCTCCCTCTGAATCCTACGTCAGCGCTGGTTTGTTGTGATCTGGTGGTTTTCTGCAAATTTCTTCAACGTTATCATGTAATTATTAAAATGGTTAACAGATGTATCGTAGGAGGGTGTTGCAACACCAATCTTGATGGGATTAGTACTCATCGTTTTCCAAAAGACCGGACAATGAGAGAGAAATGGGAGCGCTTGGTCTACACAGGCTGTGCACTGAAACCATGCAAGCTCTCACAGCCTGCTGGC
Source organism: Neoarius graeffei (assembly GCF_027579695.1). Taxonomy (NCBI): domain Eukaryota; kingdom Metazoa; phylum Chordata; class Actinopteri; order Siluriformes; family Ariidae; genus Neoarius; species Neoarius graeffei. The sequence goes on from NC_083575.1 coordinate 66,973,977, forward strand.
GCTTCCGCAGGTAACGTCACGAATCTGGCTCCAGACTCCCTTGGGATTTTTCCAGATGCGTTTTGTTATTTTATTTTTTTCTGCTATAGGCAGATGGCCTTGTGCAAAATTACCCTTCTGGATGAGTGTGTAAAGGGACATACTTGCATATAAAAAAAAAACGAAATTGGTCCAGGATATGCACTTTAAGACCTGTTTGCAGGAAGAATGGGACAAAAATCACACTTAAAACGCTTCATCACTTGGTGTCTTTAGTCCCTAAGCATATTTTAAGTCCTGTGAGAAAGAATGGCATCATCATAAAATAGTAAATGTTTTACCAACCCAACTTGTTTGAAATGTGTCACAATAATCTCATCTCATCTCATTATCTCTAGCCGCTTTATCCTGTTCTACAGGGTCGCAGGCAAGCTGGAGCCTATCCCAGCTGACTACGGGCGAAAGGCGGGGTACACCCTGGACAAGTCGCCAGGTCATCACAGGGCTGACACATAGACACAGACAACCATTCACACTCACATTCACACCTACGGTCAATTTAGAGTCACCAGTTAACCTAACCTGCATGTCTTTGGACTGTGGGGGAAACCGGAGCACCCGGAGGAAACCCACGCGGACACGGGGAGAACATGCAAACTCCGCACAGAAAGGCCCTCGCCGGCCACGGGGCTCGAACCCGGACCTTCTTGCTGTGAGGCGACAGCGCTAACCACTACACCACTGTGCCGCCCGTCATGATAATCAAATTTGAAATAAGTGTTTATTTGGGAAGGGAAAAAACAATAAAATGCATGAAGTAAAATATTAAATAATGTGCTGTTGTATTGTTTTGGGTCCAAAACAGGGCAAATATTATTTACAAATCATTGTTTTAGGTTGTAATTTCAATTTCAGCAAACCGTCCCCAACTTTTTCTGATTTAGGGTTGTGCATTCAGCAAAAGTTTGCATACTCCAAGTAAAATTTGAAGAAGACAAAAAAAAAATTAATTCATACCAACAAGGCACATGAATTTTTGTACATCAAGTCCAGACTACAAACATCTAAGACAACTTAATTTCATCTGACGATGTTAAGAGAGCTAACTAGCCCGAAGCAAACAGCTCACTCCCTGAAACTCTGAATCCCAAAATCCCCCTCAGCCTGATTTGCCACACAATTTTACACATTATTTATAGTGAGAGGACTTTTATGTTACTCACTAGAGTTGGCCAGACTGCAGATGAGCCCGAGTGTGCTAAATTTGACTTCCACTGCGCCTACAGGGTCGTCCAGCATCTTCTTCAGGGTGGATAGCAGATCAGCATGACTGAATGGCTCTTCCACCACCTCTGGGTAAACACACACACACACACACACACAAATGAAGAGGACAAGCATGGGTTATGAGAAGAAGACAATACATTTTCATAAGACTCTTTGCAACTAACAGTCATAACACACTGAACAGAACAAATCAATGTGTAAAATAAAAAACAGCCCATACTTGTAGTCATTCTATATTGTTACAAAATAGTAAATGCTGTATTACTATGTTAAAACTGTTCAAAATGGTTGAACCGTACCAATATCTATTGCAGAGGCGATAGCTAGAGCAACCAGCGCCTCATTCTGCATAATGACGTGTTCACTGGTTGCCATAGAGATGAGGTGTTGGACCCCATCTGCCTTGATGACAGCATGGATGACTTCCTGTCATTACAACAGGAACACCGAATCAATATTGTAGACATTACATGATATTATATTGGTGTTTCAGAACTCTGTGTATGAAACATTGGGATACACCTTTGTGTGGGTTATGTGTAACTATTTTTTGTTTTGCTTTATTTTATTTTTATATCAAGCCAATTTACGCTTACTAGTCTAGTACTTTTTTATCTGCAGCTAGCAATTTGTTAAACACACACACACAAACATTATATATATATATATATATATATATATATATATATATATATATATATATATATATATATATATATATATTACTGTGCAAAAGTCTGAGTCACCCTATTTTTTTCATACAAACTTTGTTATAGATTTCTATTTTATGACTTCTACATTATCGAGTCAGTACAAAAACATTTTAGAGTTCCAAACATTCATTTTCCAGAACAAAATTAAATGTTACAGAGCAAGAAACAACAACAATATTTGTATCTGAGCAGCAACAACATTTGTATCTAATACATGAGACCACTTCTCTCATTCTCATTATCTCTAGCTGCTTTATCCTGTTCTGCAGGGTCGCAGGCAAGCTGGAGCCTATCCCAGCTGACTACGGGCGAAAGGCGGGGTACACCCTGGACAAGTCGCCAGGTCATCACAGGGCTGACACATAGACACAGACAACCATTCACACTCACATTCACACCTACGGTCAATTTAGAGTCACCAGTTAACCTAACCTGCATGTCTTTGGACTGTGGAGGAAACTGGAGCACCCGGAGGAAACCCACACGGACATGGGGAGAACATGCAAACTCCTCACAGAAAGGCCCTCGCCGGCCACGGGGCTCGAACCCGGACCTTCTTGCTGTGAGGCGACAGCACTAACCAGTACACCACCGTGCCACCCCATGAGACCACTTTTCAGATTAAAAAAGAAAACATAATGAAAGCTACTGGATTTTGCTGCAAAATGAAGAAGCCAGTACAAAAACACTTTAGACTTCCAAACATTAGTTTTCCAGCACAAAATTAGATGTTACAGAAAAATGTTTGTATATCAGTAAAGAAAGCAGCATATTACATAACAGACCACTTTTAAGACAAAAACATAATGAAGGCTACTGGGTTTTGCTGCAACATTAAGAAGTGAGTGTGACAGTCAAAGTGTCCAGAAGAACTGTGGCTGGTTCTGTAAGATGCTCAGTAAAACCTACAGCTCATTTCCGCATAAAACTGCACTCATTGTACCTGAGACTAATATATATATATATATATATATATATATATATATATATATATATATATATATATATATATATATATTTTTTTTTTTTTTTTTTTTAAGTAAAGGGTCGTCTCATACCAAATACCGACTTTGTTTAATTTATTATGGCTTACTGCTGTTTATAGTTTTTTTTCATGTTGAAACATTTCATTATTTTTTAAGTAATTTTTGGTCGACAGCATTTCTTTACACATGCCTAAGATTCTGTTATTACTCTGTGTGTGTGTTTGTGTGTGTGCACATGTGAATGCACACATAAGTAACTCACCGGGGAGCGACTGTGTCTGATAAGTGCTGCTAAAAGTCGATTGGCCTCTCCTCTGACACCAGCATGGTCTTTTGCTTCACACCACTCAATAACCCGTGCCAGTAACATCTCATCCTTTCCCAAAACTGTAGCTGCCTCATCTAACACACACACACACACACACACACACACACACACAGAAGAAAGATAGAGATAAAGTATATGTGAGTGATTGATCGACTTGAGAGAGGTTTTCTCCTCCCACTGTATTGATCACCTTTGTAAAGTGCAATAGTTACTTGACTGTAACTAGTAATTTCCAAGACAAGAAGTCTCTGTGTCAGAGTCTATTCTACTGTCTGTTATTGTGCTTCTAGAGGCTGCGACAAGCCTGTGAAGGTAATAATATACTTTGAAACGAACCTAATGATAGTCTTTAGAATAACAATTTGAACACAAGTCTTGTCTCTAGGATAAGGAAGGATAATTTCCTTGCTTTTGTATGTACATTATTATGCATGGATGATTTTTTAACCATTTATGTGGCTTAAAGGTCAATAGCTTACATCTACTGACATTGTGACTCTTCACAACAAATACAGAAATTTGAGAACCAAAGTAAATTTGATAAAAGAAAAGAAAATACAAGTACTAAATGCCAAAGTCAGGTCACATTTCTGGATATTTGTATTCTACTTTTTTATTCACTTTTTTTTATTTTACCTGTTGTTTTAATAATTATTATATTAGATTTATATTATTATATTTTTATTATTAAATTGTTATATTATTATTATTATTATTATTATTATTATTATTATTATTATTTATATTATAATTTGAGATTATAATTTTCAAAGTCTTCATAAACGTTTAGTAATCGTCTATAATCAATCAGATTATAATCATATATAATCAATCAGAGCTGCTCAATCCTGCCCCTTTTCCTTAAAAGGCCCATGAGGCAGTCACATACTGCATTTGACTTACCTCAGAAATGGAATGTGGAATTCTATAATTTTGGACCTTCATGCATCAATCTTTTGTTAGCAACAAGCCTGCCAGGTAATTCTGAGTGATGTTTATTTACCGCCAAAAAACAGGAAACTATATAGTCAATGTTATATATATTTAACAAACTATTATGTCTGTATTTTAATTGATCTAAAGCAAATACAACCCTGTTTCCAAAAAAGTTACATTAAATTTTGTGAATGCCATTTAGCAGATGCTCTTATCCAGCACGACATACAACATACCCAGAGCAACCTAGGGAGCAGTTGGAGGTTAGATGCCTTGCTCAAGGGCACTTCAGCCATTCTTGCTGGTCTAGGCAATCGAACCAGCAACCTTTTGGTCCTAAAGCTGCTTCTTTAACCATTAAGCCATGGCTTCTCAAGTTGGGACGCTATATAAAACTTTATTTTTTTAAAACTATATTTCATTGAAAATAGTACAGACAACATATCAAAGGTTGAAACTGAGAAATTTTATTGTTCATTGAAAAATATGTGGTCATTTTGAGTTTCAAAAAATTTGGGACAGGGGCATGTTTACCACTGTGTTACATCACCTCTTCTTTTAACAACACTCTGTAAATAAATGTTTGAGAGCAAATGCTGTGATTTTGAAAGTGAAATGTCCCATTCTTGCCTAATATACAGTAGGATTCCAGATGCTCAACTGTTCGGGTCTCTTTTGACATATTTGTCATTACATAATGTGCCAAATGTTTTAAATGGGAGGCAGGCCAGTTTCGCACCTGGACTCTTTTACTACAGAGCCATGCAGTTGTAATACCTGCAGAATGCAGTTTGGCATTGTCTTGCTGAAATAAGCAAGCCCTTCTTAGAAAAAGACACCATCTGGATGGCAGCATATGTTGCTCCAAAACCTGTATATATCATTCTGCATTAATGGTGCATTCCCAGATGTGCGAGCTACCCATGTCATGTGCACTAATGCCAGGTGCACCCATTTTTTTCATGGTTAACACCAGTGACTTCTAAGCAATTAGAAAATTAAATCAACTTTTTAGTTTGGGTGTACACTGCTATTTGTATTCACTTGGTGTCCTGACCTTGGCCATCCACCATCATACGCAGAGTCCCCAGCAGCTTGAACTGGACGGGAGGCATGTCGGAGCGCAGCAGAGTCCTGATCCTCTGAATCACTCCATCCTCCAGCATACGTACTTTATTAGATGCTACAACAGCATGAGAAAAAGTGCATCTTTAAGCCTGCGGTCAGGTCTTAGGGTAAGTGAGATTAGATTGAGAAAAGTGCTGTTTGAAAATCAGCTAGTAGTAAAACAGCAGGAAAACAGCCCAAAACAGAAGGATTATGAAATGGTAAAGTAGAATTTTGTCTATGCAGCAAAACAGTATTAAAAATCAATCACTTATGACCTGTATAAATTCACTGCTTCTGAGTTGTTCATTTGTATCTAGCTGGACAGAAAGAAATATAAATGTGGCTTGGTAGTAAATTGTTCGATACCTGGTATAGCAAGATTTCGGAGTGCACTAAGGCCTGCATGCTGCACTGAAACATCTCCCTCATCTACATGATGCTCCAGTAGATCCAGGATATATGGAACAACCCCCAGTTCCATCATCTTTATACAATTACTATCTGAAAGATAAAGCAGCAAGAGTAGAGACTGAATGGAGACATCTTGCCGCTGAAATTGTGACATGTACACCACAAGCGTTCTACAGGGATGGGATGCGATGGAGGTCCGTGGCAGCATCACGTTCATGTAATGAAAATTTTTCTTAAGAACACTCTATCTACACTGCATAAAAATGTACATGAGGATTGAAAGAAATCGCCTAGCCTGCCCAACAACTGAAAAAATATGACATCACTTTGTGTCCATGAGTGATTTCCAGTTCAGAACAGAGACCACATCTGACTTAATGTTACATTTGCATTGCAGAAATGTCATTGCAGATGGAAATAGGTAGTAGACTTTGTAACACATGACCCCCTCAAATAATAGCTGTAAGACATTTTCAGCATAACCTACTACAGAAGTTATGAGACAAGCTTATGTATCACCAAGCTACCAAGATAGCAAACTAGTCAAATCTAAGCTAGCACGTTAAAATAACTAATGCTAGCTCGAATTGTGAATTAGGATTAAAATGTTGTGAAATAGTATGAATCTACATACAGTACAAAATTCACAGAAACCTCGGTTTGCTCACCATTCCTGGCGAAGTTGGCAACTGCCAGTGCTCCAGACAGTTGAAGTTGGGTGTTAGAGGACTGTAGCCAGGACAAAACATCCTGGTACACACCCCCTGTTCCCTCTCCAAAACATTTCTGCATGGATTCATCTAGAAGATGGATTAAAAAAATTAAAAGTAGATATTACAATATTTGTTTCATTATTACTTCAGCATATAACATGGCATTATTATCATGGTTTGCTGCTATGCATTTGACAGAGTCATATTAATTACCAATAACTTTTATTTTACAGATAAACAAGACATAGATGTCATTCATTGTAATGAACATACACAATGTAACGCTTACTTAGAAATAAAGGATTTGGATATTGATGGTAAAATTATGGAATGCATATATTGCATGTTTACTTTTTAGTAAACTAGTAACTGTTAGTAAAATAGGTAATTTAGGGCAAGTCCCAGGCCCAGTGTGTCTGTGATACTGATTCAGTTTCTGTATTTAAAAACAAAAAAAAAAAGCACTTTTAGGTCAAACTTACCCCCCAGTAGCAGTGTCACTATGAGGTTGGATGCTATTTTTATACTACATAGGTCATGAGGGTCGGAGTCGCCCTGCAATCCTTGAATCATTTCAGAGAGAGCTTCAGGCACCCTGCCCTCTACAAACTGGAGCTTCATTGCATCTGAGGCACAAGCACAAACATATAGTGAACTGCCATAATGTGGGACACTGCTGAATGTGGGACACCTATTATTATTTATTATTATGTTTCCTATGGATGAATTAGGTTAAAATGTTAAAATGTCCCACATTAGGCTAATTCACCTTCACACAAACACATTTGCAGTCGTACCGCCCGAGTATGATGATGATGATTATACACTTTATGTGCACTACACACACATACATGCACATATATATATAGTTTCTTCTCTTGAACTGTGAGTCTGGCTCACCGCTCTCCCCCAGTGATCCCAGCACCTCCAGGACAAGATGGCGGCGTTCTGCATCTGGCGCACGCTTCAGCTGGGAAGTCAGAACATCTGCCAGCCCCACTTCTGCCAAAGCTTCTCTTGCTGCGTCTGAACAGAATCAACTACCATGAGCTCTACCTTTCATCATATGTATTTTGTCAATCCATTTATAGAACATCATGTGAACAAAAAAGTTATATTTATATATATATATATATATATATATATATATATATATATATATATATATATATATATATACAGTGGTGCTTGAAAGTTTGTGAACCCTTTAGAATTTTCTATATTTCTGCATAAATATGACCTAAAACATCATCAGATTTTCACACAAGTCCTAAAAGTAGATAAAGAGAACCCAGTTAAGCAAATGAGACAAAAATATTATACTTGGTCATTTATTTATTGATGAAAATGATCCAATATTACATATCTGTGAGTGGCAAAAGTATGTGAACCTCTAGGATTAGCAGTTAATTTGAAGGTGAAATTAGAGTCAGGTGTTTTCAATCAGTGGGATGACAATCAGATGTGAGTGGGCACCCTGTTTTATTTAAAGAACAGGGATCTATCAAAGTCTGATCTTCACAACACATGTTTGTGGAAGTGTATCATGGCACGAACAAAGGAGATTTCTGAGGAGCTCAGAAAAAGCGTTGTTGATGCTCATCAGGCTGGAAAAGGTTACAAAACCATCTCTAAAGAGTTTGGACTCCACCAATCCACAGTCAGACAGATTGTGTACAAATGGAGGAAATTCAAGACCATCGTTACCCTCCCCAGGAGTGGTCGACCAACGAAGATTATTCCAAGAGCAAGGCATGCAATAGTTGGCAAAGTCGCAAAGGACCCCAGTGCAACTTCTAAGCAACTGAAGGCCTCTCTCACATTGGCTAATGTTAATGTTCATGAGTCCACCATCAGGAGAACACTAAACAACAATGGTGTGCATGGCAGGGTTGCAAGGAGAAAGCCACTGCTCTCCAAAAAGAACATTGCTGCTCGTCTTCAGTTTGCTAAAACTCACCTGGACAAGCCAGAAGGCTATTGGAAAAATGTTTTGTGGATGGATGAGACCAAAATAGAACTTTTTGGTTTAAATGAGAAGCATTATGTTTGGAGAAAGGAAAACACTGCATTCCAGCATAAGAACCTTATCCCATCTGTGAAACATGGTGGTGGTAGTATCATGGTTTGGGCCTGTTTTGCTACATCTGGGCCAGGACGGCTTGCCATCATTGATGGAACAATGAATTCTGAATTATACCAGCAAATTCTAAAGGAAAATGTCAGGACATCTGTCCATGAACTGAATCTCAAGACAAGGTGGGTCATGCAGCAAGACAATGACCCTAAGCACACAAGTCATTCTACCAAAGAATGGTTAAAGAAGAATAAAGTTAATGTTTTGGAATGACCAAGTCAAAGTCCTGACCTTAATCCAATGGAAATGTTGTGGAAGGACCTGAAGCGAGCAGTTCATGTGAGGAAACCCACCAACATCCCAGAGTTGAAGCTGTTCTGTACGGAGGAATGGGCTAAAATTCCTCCAAGCCAGTGTGCAGGACTGATCAACAGTTACTGCAAACATTTAGTTGCAGTTATTGCTGCACAAGGGGGTCACACCAGATACTGAAAGCAAAGGTTCACATACTTTTGCCACTCACAGATATGTAATATTGGATCATTTTCCTCAATAAATAAATGACCAAGTATAATATTTTTGTCTCATTTGTTTAACTGGGTTCTCTTTATCTACTTTTAGGACTTATGTGAAAATCTGATGCCGTTTTAGGTCCTATTTATGTAGAAATATAGAAAATTCTAAAGGGTTCACAAACTTTCAAGCACCACTGTATATATATATATATATATATATATATATATATATATATATATATATGAATGAGTATAGAGCAAGACCATGTTGGTTAACTGAGAGCAGTGCATCTGCTGTCTTTCTCACCCATATCAGCAAGATTACACAGGGCCAGAAGGCAGACGTTGACAAGTGGATCATTCTCTGGGTACTGGTGCATAATGGCCACCAGCCTAGGGATAACACCACAATTCACCAACTGAGTTTGTTGCACCGCTGAGGATGGGATACAGAGACAGAACAGAAAGAGAACAAAATGTTAGACAGATCAATAGGGAAGATAGTGGGAGGTGATAAATAAAACAAAAGAAATCAAGTACAGGAATGACAAGCTATAACAAATGACATTTGCAATGTAAGTTGTGTTGGGTATTTGTTTGTCTGCAATGAATGCTTGTCTTTGTCTATTCCTGAACAAAAGGCTGTTGGCTCAGGAACAGCTGTACTCACTGTTGTCAAAGCAGATGCGTCCGATGGCACGGCCGGTGTGCAGCAGCAGCTCCTGGTCTGGGCTGTTCAGTAAAGGCACCAGAGCAGTCACCAGGCCTGCCTGGATACATCTATCTCTTACAGCAGCTAAAATACCAAAACACACATCAAAATGAGTCATTAGAAAAGACTAAGAACAAATAGAGCCACAAATGAAAGCCATTATATTTATTTAGACATTGCAAGGACTGCGGCGGCATGGTGGTGTAGTGGTTAGCACTGTCGCCTCACAGCAAGAAGGTCCTGGGTTCAAGCCCAGCAGCTGGCGAAGGCCTTTCTGTGTTGAGTTTGCATATCCCCATGTCTGCGTGGGTTTGCTCCGGTTTCCCCCACAGTCCAAAGACATGCAGGTTAGGCTAATTGGTGGCTCTAAATTGACTGTAGGTGTGAGTGGTTGTTTGTCTATGTGTCAGCCCTGCGATAACCCAGCAACTTTTCCAGGGTGTACCCCGCCTCTCACCCATAGTCAGCTGGGATAGGCTCCAGCTTGCCTGCGACCCTGTAGAACAGGATAAGCGGCTACAGATAATGGTTGGATGGATGCAAGAACTGAGTTTTCCAAAAGGATCGCAGCACAAAGATCATTGTCAAATGGTACAGTGTGCAGCACAATGAATGCTCTCTCTCCTAGTTAAGATGCTCTTAGCATTAAAAAGCTTTTGGGAAACTCACCCCTGATCTCTAGATATCAAAGATTTTGAGATGTTTGTGACAGATGAGGTTTTGTCTCCTTTGCTATTCAACCAAGAGAATTGAGCTTCCAACTTCTTGAATTTACTGCTTATGTTCAATGTTTTGAATTTTAGCAAAACAACATCCTAGTTCCTTCGTTGCAGTTTCAATGTGGCGTCACAGGACCTCAATTGACATTCTACCGTTCTAAAATTATAAATTGTTTCTTCACCTCATATTAGATGACAACAGATGCATATTCAATAATGCTTATGCTGTATGTCTGTATGTATGTACGTATGTACAGTATGTATATCCCCCAAGCTCTGGATTATGCTTGGCACGGTCGTGCAGTGGTTAGCACTGCCACCTCACAGAAAGAGGGTTCTGGGTTTGAATCTCATGTTTGACTGGGGCCTTTATGCGTGAAGTTTGCATGTTCTCCCCGTGCCTGCATGGGTTTCCTCCAGGTGCTCCGGTTTCTTCTGACAGTACAAAGACATGTGGCTCAGGTCAGCTGGTGACTCTAAATTGCCCGTAGGTATGAATGTGAGTGAAAATGGTCGCTTGTCTCTGTGTTAGCCCTGTGACAGATTAGTGACCTTCCCAGGGTGAACCCTGCCTCTTGAAGTCAAATGGGATTGGCTCCAGCTTCCCCCGTGACCCTGATGGATAATATAATGGATGGATGGATCGATGGATGGATGGTACAGATAATGGATGGATGGATTATGCTGTCTTGGACAATAACCCAAAGATGAAAATGTATTATTAATAATGATGAATGTTGTTTCTGTTACCTTCTCTGGCCATTTCGGCCACCAACAGCGTCACCTGTGATGTGAGCGAGCCTTTCTGTCTCAGAGCCTGGGCCAGCGTGGGCAGTATTCCACTGGAGGCTATCTGCTCTGCAGCACCGATTTCTAGGGAGAAAGCAGAGTATTTTGTGTGTGTGCATAAGGTTGGCATAAATAATTTAACACATGGTTTTCCAGATGGCTGTGTGTTCTAGGTGTGTACTTGCAAAGGCTGAAGGACAGCCTTGTAAGTAGGCTTCAGTGCTCAGAGTATCCTCTCTTACGCTATAAAATCAATAACGTTCCTTTCTCTAAATTTCATGTGCTTACCCCATCTCTTTCATCTGTTCTAGTCCTTGCTTCACACGGCTGCCCTGATTCCTAATTCTGGTCGTAGCTTCTCAGCAGGATATGGTCAGACTGTTGAATGATGGGAAAATTTCCTCAACCATACCGTACATTGAGGGGAATCTTTCATTAGAGTGGGTGTCCCAACTAAAATACTCCATCCAGTCAAGGAGGCAGGTCACACTGTCAGATCAGGCTGTGCTGCCATAGCAACATCTACATTGTGTTCTTTGGGGGAGTCTGGTTTTTCCATTTTTAGATGCATTTGCCAACTAAAATTACGAAGAGTCTGACAGGCAGTAACAACAAATTAATTTTCACCAGAGAAGAGTCGAAGGAGAAGAGGAGGGAGCAAGCAGAGTTTACAAGTGAGATTATGCTCTCTAATTTTTTCTTCTCTGTCTTTTTCTTATTCTTATTTCTGACGGTTTTTCATCTGTTTTTCAGTCAATAAATCCTGTCTTTTCTTCTAATTTGTGTCTATGTTAGTGTGTAAAAGAATAAGAAAAAACATTTTTCACTTTCTCTTGGATCTCTTTTCCTACAGTACTTAATCTCTCTCTCTCTCTCTCTCTCTCTCTCTATCTATCTATCTATCTATCTATCTATCTATCTATCTATCTGACATGTACAAGTGGATTGTATGTAGTTGGCCCTTTGCTACCTACAGTAGTGGATTCCATTTATTCAAATCACACATTAGCTAATGAGAGCATTAGAATATAGCAGGTGTGCTGCTAAGTAGTGTGCACAAAAAACATATAATTACTTGTTATTACAATAAAACAATGCTGTTATTGGTGTTGTTGTGGATGGATGGATCATGGATGGATGGACGGATGGATGGACGGATGGATGGACGGATGGATGGATGGATGGATGGATGGACAGCAAGGATTACGATGTGTAAATAGATTCATGGTGGTATAGATAATGCTTGGATATATGGATAAATGAATGGACAGGTACAGTAGATGGATGATTGGATGGATTTATGGTTGAATGGATGGATGTATAGACGGATATGAATATGTAGACTCACTCTTCTCCAATAAGACATTCAATAGGATGTCCACATGAGGCTTCAGTTCCTCCTCTACAAGTTCAGTGCTCACACTGATGGCATTCAGAGCCTCAGCCAGAGCATCTGAAACATGAACACAATACCAGAAAGGAAACCATTCAGTTATACTGGGGCAAAGACTTGTCTACAGACCATTAATGGAATTTATTTTACTTATTTTATTTGGACACAGCATCAGAATTATTCTTCAGTTGAGACGTTCACAGGTGTATAGAATTACTGTTACACACACATCTTACATAAATTAATATTTTGAGGATGAAGGAACTGAGGCACATCTGGAATCTATTTTTATTTCACCACAGGCAATGAGTTTCAGTTAAATGTTACATAAGCTACTGCCTAGTTAAGTCCTTTTTTATGTAGGACCTTTTGTCATGCAGAACACAAGAGTATCTGTGTGGCAGGATTTATGTGTATGACTGTGTATTTTCACTTACATGGTTCATTCAAGCAAGAAATGGAAGAAGTGAATTAATAAGCCGATTGTTCTGTTCTTCTGTATGCAATGCACTGCAATGCATTTCCAATCCTCTGCCTTTCATTTGTTATTGATATTAATCAATGCACTTTTTCTATTTCCAGAGAGCACTAAAATGGAGACAGAATCAAATGGAAGAAAGAGATGGAGAGCCTTATATGCTCAGGTTTGTTTTTTTTTTTTTTTTTTGTTTTTCCTGAAACCAAACCCAGCATATACGGTAATACAGACAGAGCTGAGAAAAGAGAGAGAGAATATCTGCAAGAGAGAGAGTAATCACCTTGATAATCCCTGTTAAGAAGAATAAAAATAGAAATACAGAGTGCTGGGCTATTTCAATCCAGCCAAATTATAGCCGCAGACTCTTAGTATAAATATATAGATATCAAGCCGCCATGGTTAGACCCAAACACAGATCAGACAACTATGAGAATCTGGTGAAATGAGAACCTTAGGGAAATAAAACCTGAGTGGCAGAGATTCCCTGGGGTTCTCATTAGCTCAGGCAGCTTGCATGGCAACATGAAACACCTTAAACAGTCACACAGAGGCTAAGTCCCAATTCGCTCTGGGGCGTGGTGCTCGGGACTTCATCACGTCCACTTGTAGAGCTCATCACATTTCAGAGCTTAAATATGGTCAGGTGAGGCAGGAGGTAAATCCAAGCATCTGTGGGATGTAGCTATCCTTTCTCATAACACAAAGCATCATATCGCCATCGGGCGGCACATAAGCTCTTAATGATATCAGGACTGACTGACATAAAACTGAGGAGTTTTCGGTACTTACCCATATCTGCCATGGTTTCTGGTTGCCTGGTTGTTCCTCGGTGTCTCCCTGTCTCTATCCCTGCTTGTAGTCGCAGTTCCGTGTGGATTGTGTGTGTGTTTGTGTGTGTGACGACAGAAACACCCCTCCTTCAGGCAGGACAGCAGACTCCAGCCTCAAGAATGTCTTGAGTCAGCACCCGGCTTTGGACACACTCGCTGGTCTGTTCCATTGATGAATAAATGTGCATTCTTACATCATGTCACACACTCTTTGCCTTTAATCTCTCCACCTTTCCATGCTTTTATACCATTTTTATTCACCATCCCTCTTCCACACCAACACACACTCTCTCTCACTCTTTGGCAATCCCTCCCCCTCCACTCTCGTCGTCTTATTCGAAGACAGGCTCTCCCACCCTCTCATGCTCCTCATGATACGCTCTAAATCCTAAAGCTGCATAAAGCTCATCAGTTGACAATTAGCCTGCGGGTGACGCTGGATCTGATACACAGCCTTTACAGACTCAGCAGTGATCCTCATCACTGATTCATTTCCCTGCATTTTTTTCTCGATTACAAAACAGCAGCAGTTAAAGCAACATTAGGTAGAAAATTTTACCTTAAAATATCAACTTCAAAATCATTTTCATGGTACAATGACTTGTAATAGGGAGAATGGCTTGTTTTCCAGCTCAACTCCATGCCTGATTTGCTGGTTACAGCACTGGTGAGCTTCCCGGAGAGAGCTTTCGCGAGAACTGACCTCTCGCAAGAACTGTGTATGGCTTTACAGTACCATGTTACACACCAACAACTATGGAGTATTCAGCTAGCTAATAACTACAAAAAGAATCTAGATTGGTATTCTCAATACAGACATCATGGCAAAAGAGAGAGTGGCTGAGCAAGAGACTGGACAAGAATAAATCTTAGACTGGCTTTTACTTTTTGGTGAGAATGAAGAGAGATAAAAGGCTGCAAAACAGATGCTGAGCTGGGCTTCTTTCTGTTAGACTAGTACATAATATTACATTAGCTTCCTTGCTCTAGCTTATGTTGTTTCACTTGCTTGATTTATGGCCGTATTAGCAAAGTTGTTGATTCGCTAGTCTTTGATCATAAACCAAGTCAGCCCATTTCAACAGAGGTTTAGATGCTACCTACTGTACATCTCGAGGTAATGTTAGCAAGCTTGCTAGATAACATTCGGACATTGATACTGGTAATAAGTGCTCTTGCATTGGTTGTTGTCGAGAATTGTCGGCTTGTTTGCCACCCAAATTTGGATCACTTTGTGCCGGGGCATCCAGGTTTTGTAAGGTTAATTTAGTTGACTAGTTAGATATGTTAGTATCGTGGTTCTGGTTATGTTAGCTTAGCATGCTACTATTTTGAGTTGTGTGCAATATTTGTGCAAACTAAATTTTGACTAACGCATGTTTACTTCAAGACATAAGTTTTCAAGACATAACATAGTTATGACACTGAGTTTTTGAGATCATTTCCAAGGCTTTTTTTTTCTTCTGAATTTGTGACATCTTTAACTTGGAATTTCTGACTTTTTAATCTCAGGATTTTTAGGTTTTTATCGCACATTTATGACTTTATCATCTCACAGAATTTCTGAGTTTTTTCTCGTAAATTTTCAACTTTAATCTCAGAGTTTCTTCTCAGAATATTACAGCGCCAGCTCCATTTTTTTCCAATAATGGCCCTAATATGACATCATAGCTTACCCTCAAAAATGAAACCGAAAAGAGAGAAAATTGTCTTATTATTAGGTTGTTGGTTTTTTTATTTTCACACTTCAAAACTTTGTCCACTGCCATCTGTGCAGAGTGTGAAATTGCTCTTCTCTGTTTTGATAATGCTGTGACAGTGCAAAAGCTTATGTCCATCTAACTATGGCTAAACAACTTAAACTCAAAGTCTGTTATTCACTGTGTGAAGAAATCACACTTAATTAACAAGGTTTTCGACATCTTCAGATAGAAGGACTGCATTTTCTGCTGAGTGTGTTAAATCTTGCCAAACATGACCTTTGTAGTCAAGGCAAGGGTAAAAATTAGTCAAAATAAAAACATTTCTTCCCACCATTTTGGTAAAATATATTTGTTTTCTTAATGTACAGATGTCAAAGTATATTATTACAACCCCGTTTCCAAAAAAGTTGGGATGCTGTGTAAAATATAAATGCAGGATGTGATGATTTTCAAATCATAAAAACCCTATATTTCATTGAAAGTAGTACAAAGACAACATATCACATGTTGAAAGTAAGAAATTTTATGGTTGTTTGATATATGCTCATTTTGAAATTGATGCCAGCAACATGTTTCAAAAAAGTTGGGACAGGGGCATGTTTACCACTGTGTTTTATCACTTCGTCTTTTAACAACAGTCTGTAAACATTTGGGAACTGAGGAGACCAATTGCTGTAGTTTTGAAAGTGAAATATTGTCCCATTCTTGCCTAATATACAATTTCAGTTGCTCATCAGTTTGGGGTCTCCTTTGTCATATTTTGCACTTCATAATACGCCAAATGTTTTCAATTAATGACAGGTCTGGACTGCAGGCAGGCCAGTTTAGCACTCAGACTCTTTTACTACAGAGCCATGCAGTTGTAATGCGTGCAGAATTTGGTTTGGCATTGTTTTACTGAAATAAGCCTTCCTTGAAAAAGACATAATCGGGATGGCAGCATATTTGCTCCAAAACCTGTATATATATTTCAGTATTAATAGTGCCTTCCCAGGTGTGCAAGCTACCCAAGTCATGTACACTAATGCCCCCCAAAACATTACAGATACTGGCTTTTAAACTGTATGCTGATAACAAGCTGGACGGCCGCTCTCCTCTTTAGCCCATAGGATGCGGTGTCTGTGCTTTCCAAAAGGAATTTCAAATTTCGATTCCCTCAGTCCATCATAAATGAGCTCGGGCCCAGAGGAGATAGTAGTATTTTTGAATATTCTTTATATATGGTTTTGTCTTTGCATAGTAGAATTTAATGCATTTGTGGATGCAGCAATAGACTGTGTTCACAGACAGTGGTTTTTGTAAATGCTCCTGAGCCCATGCAGTGTCTATTTTTAATGCATTGTCGCCTGAGGGTCCAAAGATCAGCATTCAGTGTTGGTTTTTGGCCTTATTCCTTGCATACAGAGATTTCTCCAGATTCTCTGATTCTTTTAATGATATTATGTAGCCAAGATGATGTAATCCCCAAATTATTTGCAATTTTACGTTGAGGAACGTTATTCTTATATTGTTGTACTATTTTCCCACACAGTCTTTCACAGAGCACTGAACCCCTCCCTATCTTTACTTCTGAGAGACTCAGCTTCTCTGGAATGCTCCTTTTATATACCCAGTCATGTTCCTGACCTGTTGCCAATTAACCAAGTTAGTTGTGAGATAGTCTTTTTTTTTTAGCATTGCACAGCTTTTCCAGTCTTTTGTTGCCTCATCACAGCTTTTCTGTAATGTGTTGCTGGGATTAAATTCAGAATGAAAAATATTTTTCATATATTTTTCAAAAAACAATAAAATGTATCAGTTTCAACATTGCAAATGTTGCAAATCATAGCATTATCTTTTTAATTACATTTTCCACAGCATCCCAACTTTTTTTGGAAGCAGGGTTGTATATTTTATATATATATATATATATATATATATATATATATATATATATATATATATATATATATATATACAGTGAAACCTCATGTTACGACCACTTCAAAATTACGACCGCCTCAAAATTACGAACAGTTTTTCACGGTCCCGATTGCTTGCTTATATATTTCATTGGTCGCGGCCTTCAATAATGCGACCACCTCAATATTGCATATTACGACCATTAATTTCAGTCCCACCCGTCAAAAATCAATGTAATTAAACCTTGAAAATACGGGCTCCCCCCCCGTCGTGTCAAAACACGGGGCACAAGAGCTTTCATGACATCCAGTTTACGTCATGCCGTAAATTTTTTTACGTCATGCCGCAAAATTAAGATCGACTTGTACGACAATGAGTAGAAAACGTAATGAGTTGTCTTTGAAAGAAAAAATTGATCTGATTAATGAAAGTGCGGGTAAAAGTCAGCGTCAGCTAGCAGAAAAGTTTGGAATTGGCAAAACGCAGGTAATCTATGCAACGAGGTGTGAAGTGAGCTTTAGTAGATCGATTTAAATAGAAAAAGTTCAAGTTGTTAAAAGTGTCATAATTATGAAAGAGTATTCAGAACGAGATTTCAATTTCTTGTTTCAATTACTTGTGCAAGTTTGCTGTATGGTTTACATTTAAAAATGGTATGGTTTTAATTATGATTAATTCTATTACAAGTTTATTAAAAGTTTAAATGAAAACTTAAAGTTATATTGTTTTTTTATTATGATTTCAGGTACACTCCATTTTGAAAAGGAAGGCTGAGCTTATTGAAGGGTATGAGGGCAACTGTGGCAATGACAGAAAGCGTCTGTGTAAGAAATCCCCTGTTGATGAGTTGAACACACTGATATGGGAATGGTTCCAGCGTGCCAGATCCCTGTACAGTATTCCCATCTCAGGACCCATGCTGCAAGAAAAAGTCCTTCAGTATGCTTCTGAGCTAGGCATCAGTCAAGAAGAGTTCAAGGCTTCCAATGGTTGGCTTAACTGCTTTAGAAAAAGACACAACATCAACTTTGCTCTTGTTTGTGGGGAAAGTGGTAGTGTTTGTCAAGAGACTGTTAATGACTGGAAAGACAGATTACCTGACATCCTGCGTGGGTATGATCCGAAAGATGTGTTCAACATGGATGAAACAGGACTCTTCTTCAAAGCTTTGCCAGATAAAACATTATCCATCCGTGGGGAACAGTGTAAAGGGGGGAAAAGTCCAAAGACAGACTTACTGTAGTGCTATGTGTAAATGCAATAGGAGAGTTTGAACGCCCCTTGGTGATTGGTAAAAGTGCAAAACCTAGATGCTTCAAACATATTGATCAGGCCAATCTTCCAGTGAAATGGACATACAATTCTAAAGCATGGATGAACACTTCTCTCTTTTGTGACTGGGTACGGGCATTTGACAAAAAAAAAGAGAAATGCAAAACGAAATGTTGTGCTACTATTAGACAATGCACCATCACACCCACAAGACATTGTGCTGACAAATGTAAAACTGGTGTTCCTCCCTGCAAACACAACATCTGAACTACAGCCCTTGGATCAAGGAATAATTCAAAACATGAAACAGTTGTACAGGAAACGTCTCATATGGTCAGTTGTTGTCAAAATAGACTCAGAAGAAAAAGTGAGTGCCAATACAGTGTCAAAAAGTGTGTCTGTGCTTGATGCTATTCAGTGGGTGGCCTCAGCGGTGAAAGAAATTAAGCCGGAAACTGATAAAGTGCTTTGGAAAGGCTGGAGTGAAGTTTACATTCAACACATGTGACAGTGAAGAGGAAGATGATGATGACAATGTGCCCCTTGCAGAGCTTGTGGAACTTATTAGAGTTGCAGCCAGTAAAATCAGATTTGAGAATGCAATGAGTGCTGAGGAGTATGCGACTGTGGATTGTGGCATCCCTGTGAGAGAAGAACTTCAGGAAGACTGGGAAAAGACACTTGTAAGAGACACCAGCGGTAGTACTAGTAGTGTGGACAATATTGCTGGTAGTGATGATGAAGATGATGTTGAAGAAAATGACCCACAGACAGTAAAGTCACATCAGGAAGCAGTGAAAATGTTGTCTCAGTTGAAGGTGTTTTATATGAGCAAGGGCATGTGTAATATCACAGAGGATTTAAACAAAATTCAAGAAAATGTGGAAAAACAGTCAGTGAAAATAATGGGAAATGCCAGGCAGTCCACTTTGGACAGGTTTTTTAAGTGAAATGTGAATGTGCCTACTATAGCTCAATTGTGTGGCTAAACTATTGCTACCTGCAAGTTGTTTTAACAAGTAAAAGTAGTGTTCCATATGACCATATGAGTAAACGTGTAAAGTTAACTGTTTTTATGCTAGGTCATTTTTGTTCTGTTTTGTGCTTGAGCATGTTTTTATGTTATAAAACTGCTATCCATGTTATTCCAGAAACATTGATGAAACAAAACTTTGTTTATGACATGAAACACCCTTGTTTGCTTGTCTTTCCTTTTTAATTATCTGGTTAAAATCACATGCAGCAAAAAGACTCAATGCAACCCATGGCAACAACTCATGATCAGAACCAAGTTAACCACAAAAGCTTACGAAATATTAGAAGTTTTGAAAGAAAGCATGCACATGTTTGGGGTACATTCAGGCTGTCAACATGAAATGTGACAAACAGCATTTACATGTACATTTGTACTTGCTAGACACACAAACCACACACATGCTATACTTTTGTTTAAATTTAACTTGTTGATTTAATCATTTATCAATGAAATACAATAAACTAGTTCATAAATTTATTACATGTAATACAACAGTATTAAGAACATCATGCATGCACGTTGCTATGCAACAGCTCAGCAACTATCAGTATATCTTGCCAACTCAATATTAAGACCACCTCAATATTAAGATCACCTCGACCTGGTCCCAATGATGGTCTTAATATCGAGGTTTCACACACACACACACACACACACACACACACACACACACATATATATATATATATATATATATATATATATATATATATATATATATATATATATATATATATATATATATATTTGTCAGAACCTGATTTTTTGTCATATTTAGCTATTTTTCAGAATTTGGCCACAGTGAGATGTTTTCCCAATTAATTTTCCCAGACCAGCTTATTCTAACAATGAATTATTCTGATGTAGGCAAACTGTGAGTGATTGTTACTATGGACAGACAATAGACCAATTTCTAGTGTATATTGTAATAAATTTTGCCACAGTGTACTTTTTGAGAATACAGTGAATAATGTCATAAACCCTTAAAACCCTTAAAATGCTACAACAGTGTTTCCTATTCAGAAAAGGTTTCAGTAGGACTCTATTGGGAGGCTAAGAACCCTTAATTTTCCAGTGGACCCTTGAAGAACCCATCTAATAGTATACTTTTATAACAATGACTGATTCCATGATTACTCACATTTTTTGGCTGGTGAAGTTTCTTACTTCACCAATTGTTTCCTCTTGTTCCTTTTAAAATAATTTCTTTTCTATAAATTGTTATATCAATCTTTGAACTTTTTCAAATACAGTATGGCACCATTGTTTTGCCAAATCTCAGCAAAACTAAATGTCATGAGCAGCATGTAGTATAGGCATATTACATTGGGGGTGCTGGAATGTTAATTGGCATGCATGACATGCACTATCTATATTACGATCTTGGCAGTTGCTCTTGCAGTTGAAATTAAAAGAATCATGAAAGTCAGCAATCCTGCAGTGCCATCAGCAACCCCTGCATCTTTGTATGGGTGTTAATTCAGCAATAGAAAAATTAGCTATAGTAAGATATTCTATCGTTTATGTTATATAAATGCTGCTTCAATTAAAAGTTATATTTGCATTTTTTCTTTTCTTAAAGGTGCAATAGTTGATTGTTTAATTTCTTACTTGTACAAATAACCTACGGGTAGATGGAGCTCGTCAGCCATGGAAGGCAGTCTGTCTAGGGGAAGGAAAACCCTGATTTCAAACCTGGGTAGATGGAGCTCGTTAGCCTTGGCAGGCAGCCCGTCTACGGGAAGAATAACCCTGACTCCAAACCACCAGCTACTCTCTACACATTTCATAGCCATGACTAAATGGCTGCAGTTCAGTCGTGGCCAGGATGTTATGTTCTACATCCCTCCTGGCAAAACGCGGCTGAACCGGGAGGGAGGTCACGGAGCTTGAGCAACCCACGGCTTCTGTCTAACTTCTTCCTCACCTTCTGCCTTTCTTGCCCAGGACTCAATGGCTTTATCTTTCTTGTTCACCAAAGACTTGCGGTGATGGGCGAGTGACAACAGCGGCAGGTGTAAGATGGCACTGGGAGCCGCTAGCCACGGACCTGCATGCAAGCGGTCAGGACTGGATGGTCGCTCTCTACTCACTTGAGGCAAGGGTAGGGTTCGGCAGCCATCCTGGCGACGGAGCAGCCCTTTTTCAGAGTCAGCACTGCTCCCCCTCGCGGGGGAAGTGTCTAGAAAAGGTGACCTAAAGAAAGCTTGTCTCAGCCCATCCTGCCAGCACACCGCAGCTGGCTGGACATCGAACTACATGGTCGAAACCAGAGACAATACGCATCAAAACATACAAGACCCACTCACAAGAAGTTTACGCTTTGTGTTGGAGCCTGGAACGTCAGAACCCTGATGGACAGGAAGGACTCTGACAGACCAGAACGTCGCACAGCCCTGGTAGCACGTGAACTACAACGGTACAGCATTGACATTGCTGCCTTGAGCGAAACACACCTGGCAGACACAGGGGAGGTTATTGAGATTGGTGCTGGATACACCTTCTTTTGGTCAGGAAAGTGTCGTGACAAGCCCAGAGAAGCAGGAGTTGGCTTCGCCATCTGCACCTCACTTGTGAGGAACCTAGAAACCCTTCCCAGAGGAGTCAATGACCGCCTTATGGTGATGAGATTACCCCTGAAAGGGAAGACGCAGCTGACGCTCATCAGTGCATACGCTCCCACCATGAGCTATGCACAAGAGCAGAAAGAACAATTCTATGAGAAACTTGCACTTTTGTTACACACTGTACCCAAACACGACAAGTTGTTGCTAATGGGAGACTTTAATGCTCGTGTGGGCAGTGACTTACAATCATGGCCAGATGTCATAGGATCACATGGTATGGGGGGGAAAACACAAATGGTCAGATGCTCCTCACACTCTGTTCTGAGCATGGCCTCACAGTTACCAACACCCTGTACCAGCTACTGGACATCCATAAGGCCACCTGGATGCACCCCCGTTCAAAGCATTGGCACCAAATTGACTACATAATAACAAGACGGAAAGACATTCAGGATGTGCGCATTACAAGGGCAATGAGAGGAGCTGACTGCTGGACTGATCACATGCTGCTGCGATCAAAGCTCTCCTTCTCTACTGCCAATGCACATTGTACACACAGGAGGAGAAAAGACAACGTCAAGAAAAAGCTTGATGTCCTGCAGCTCTCTCAACTTGAAATAAGAGTTGCTAGCAACAAACCTTGGGGAACAGATTAAGAAACTGCCCGCTGAAAGCGACCCAGAGAAAGTATGGGGAAGCTTTCGCATTGTACTATATGACACATCTGAACTCACATTAGGTCATGCAAAACACAAACACCAGGACTGGTTTGACAACAGCAATGAAGAGATTACCAGCCTCCTCAAGTCAAAGCAGGAAGCTTTCATTAGATGGCTAAATGACAAGAACTCTACCGCAAAGCATGACCACCTGAAGCACCTCAGGAGTAAAGTCCAAATAGAACACAGATGAATGAAGGACAAATGGTGGGAGTCCAAGGCTGCAGAACTACAACAGTATGCAGATGAACACAACACAAGAAAGTTCTTTGCAGGTCTGAAGGCTGTGTATGGTCCCTCTTCCAATGCTATGGCAACTGTCCGTTCAGCTGATGGCACCCTCCTCACAGAGAAAAGTGACATAAGCGCTGGAGACAACACTTCAGTCAGCCGCTCAATAGACCCTCCAATATTGACCAACACGTAATTCAGGATATGCCACAGCGTCCACTTATGGCATTCCTGGATGACCCTCCCAGTCTGGAGGAAACCGAGAAGGCCATCAAGCAGCTTGTAGAACCAGAGCAGGTGGGTGGAGCACAGAAGCACAGCAGGCCAGAACTGACTTCTCAGAAACTCTTTTATTTTTAATGTGTGGCTTTTCAGCTCATTCAGTCTCTCACACATGCATTTGGGTCAGGAGAGAGCTCCCTTTCTCTGCTCTCTCTCAGGGCGCAGTCACTGGGGAAGACACACAAACACAGGTTAACTCACATCAGGTGCAGTGATTCTGACACTTACCTTCCCTGACTCCGCCCTCCATTCACAGACTGACACTTGACCATGCCCCCGCTGCCACACAGCTCCAAGGAGGAAAAGCACCAGGGCCAGATGGCATACCACCCGAGGTTCTCAGGGAAGGAGGGGAAGCTGTCACAGCCAAGCTGACAGAACTGATGCAAATGTTTTGGGAATGGGGTCGGTACCACAGGACTTCAAAGATGCTAACATCATTCACCTTTATAAGCACAAAGGAGATAGAGCATCATGTGACAAAAATAGGGGCATCTCACTGCTGAGTGCTGCAGGGAAAGTCATGGCCCACATTGTCCTCAACCACATTACACAACACCTGCTGGATGACGTGGTGTCTGAAAGCCAGTGTAGCTTCACAAGAAACAGGGAAACCATCAACATGATATTCACACTTCGCCAAATCCAGGAAAAGTGCCATGAACAGAATCAGAACCTGTACATTATGTTTGTGGACTTAACAAAGGCGTTTGACGCAGTCAGTCGAAAGGGCCTGTGGTCTATCCTGTCTAAACTGGGCTGTCCCTCAAAGTTTGTCAACATCATCAGATCTTTCCACGATGGCATGATGACCCGTGTTGTGGAAAAAGACATGATGTCTGACTCCTTCCCGGTCACAAACGGAGTAAAACAAGGATGTGTCTTGGCACCCACTCTCTTTAGCCTCATGTTTGCCACCATGCTGTTCACAGCACTCTCTGCAACAGACGCAGGACTAACCATTCGCTATAGATGTGACGGTCGGTTCTTTGACCTACGGCGTCTCAAAGCGAAAACCAAAGTACTGGAGGCCCTAGTGAGAGACTTCCTCTTTGCAGATGACTGTGCCCTTGCTGCTCTCAGCGAGCCAGATCTGCAAGAACTCGCTAGCTGCCTGTCATCATCCTGTAAGGCTTTCGGACTGACAATCAGCCTGAAGAAAACAGAAGTAATGTTTCAGCCTGCACCAGGGCTGGTACTACCAGCCCCTCACATCGTGATTGAGGGAACAGAGCTCAACAACATAGAGAGCTTTACCTACCTGGCAAGTACACTGACCTCATCCTGCAGCATGGACAAAGAAGTGTCAAACAGGATTGCAAAGGCAGGCTCCTCCTTTGGTAGGCTCTGGTCACGGCTGTGGGGCGAACGTAGCATCACACTTCACACAAAACTGGCAGTCTATAAGGCAGTCGTCATAACGGCCCTACTCTATGGCTGTGAAACATGGACACTGTACAAAAAACAGCTAAAAGCACTGGACCAGTTTCACCTCCGCTGCCTGCACAAGATCATTGGCATTTCATGGACAGACAGAGTTCCCAACACAGAAGTGCTCCGACGAGCAAACATGCCTGGCATCGAAGCACTCATCACGAAAGCTCAATTAAGATGGGCTGGTCATGTGGTACGCATGGACGACACACGACTCCCAAAGACGGTGTTCTACTCTGAACTTGCTACTGGCACAAGGAAGATCGGACGCCCTTTCAAGCACTTCAAGGACTCACTGAAGTTGTCCCTTGCTGCATGCGGTATCCCTCACCGTGAGTGGGAGCCCATCGCCACAGACAGATGTGCCTGGCGCCATGCTGTTCACCAAGGAGTAAACAACTTCAAGGAGAACAGACAAGATGACCTGGACCGCAAGCGGCAAGCCAGAAAGGAAAGAAGACCCGACCCCAGCACTACCGTCATATGCCCAGTATGTGGATTCACTTGTACTTCAGCTTTTGGGCTACGATCCCACTTAAGACACCATTGATGTCATCATCGCTCACGATGGACATTCAAAGAAAGACAAATAACCTGAAAGATATGTGGAACATGATTTTAAAAAAATAATGGTTTGGCCCATAATCTTAGCAGAAGTGTAATAAGTGGCTGAGAAAACCCATTTGGAAAACTGATTTTCAGCCTGGAAGCCTTGCCAGTCAGACAATCTACTCTACAGGTCACCATAGATCCTGGGGGTGGAGCTTCGTTGAACATGGGTGGGAATAATGGGATGGACTCAAGGAGTAAAAAAAAAAAACCCACAAAAAAACTCATTCAAATGTTGGACTGACCTACTTAACCATTCGTGACCTAATCTTGGGGGGGGGGGGGGGGGGGGGGGGGGGGAATTTTTACCTAATACACCATTGAGCATAGCAGTCATGCTAAGTTGTCTTTACATCTTTTCAATCAGATGATATACTTTTGCATTCTCTGATAAATTTGCTATTTCATAGCAGAAAGCAAGCAAACAACCTCTTATGCACATTAAGAATCAATATAGGTATAGGGCAAACTCTATGCATTCATTAAAAGGAGAATCGTATGCCATCCATGATGAATTTCTTTCATGTTGGGCCTCTGTATGATATGTCCAGTAGGTGGCAGAAACATTCTTTGTTAATGATGATACAAAAAACAAACAAACAAACAAACAATGACAAGGACCTGATCAAACAGGGCAGAAGATTAAGTTTCAAGTTTCAAAGTGTTTATTGTCATATGCACAGTAAGGAACATGTCCTCTTGCACAATGAAATTCTTAGTTTGCTGTTCACCATGAATGCCAATTACAACAATAAATAGGTGGAAGAAATAATACAAAGTAAAGGCAATAGAGTGCACAATAAAAGCAAAACAAAAAAAACCCAGTACAGTACAAAATAAAGGTAATGTAGTGCAGAATAGGCAGTATAATACAAAAAATAAGGCAATGATAGAACATAGCAGTGAAAAAGGGCAGTAATGTGCAAACATGTGCAAACAAATGTAAACAGATGTACACAGTCAAGGACAGTTTGAGGTCTTCTCTCCTTCCTCATGTCCACTATCATCTCCTTCGTCTTGTCCGTGTTGAGGGTGAGGTTGTTGTCCTCGCACCATGACACCAGACTGGCCACCTCCCTCCTGTAGGCCGTTTTGTCTCCGCCAGTGATGCGTCCTATCACTGCGGTGTCGTCTGCGAACTTCAGGATGATGTTGTCCTTGTGGGAGGCGACAAAGTCATGGGTGAACAGGGTGTAGAGGATGGGGCTGAGGACACATCCCTGTGGGGTGCCAATGTTTGTGATAATGCTGGTTGAAATCCTATTACCAATCCTGACAGTCTGGGGCCTGCCAGTCAGGAAGTCGAGGAGCCAGTCACAGAGGGCGGGGTGCAAACCAAGTGTGGACAGTTTATGGGTGAGTTTGTGGGGGATGACCATGTTGAAGGCAAAGCTGTAGTCAACAAAGAGTATTCTGATGTAGGAGTCTTTGTTTTCCAGGTGGGAGAGGGTATATTGGAGGGCAGCAGCGATGGCGTCTGAGGTGAACCTGTTGCGCCTGTAGGCATACTGCAGGGGGTCCAGGGGGTCCGGTATACTGCTCTGAATGTGGGCCAGTACCACTCTCTCAAAGCACTTTGAGATGATTGGAGTGAGTGCTATCGGCCTGTAATCATTCAGGCAGGTGGGTGGGCTCTTGGGAAGAGGGACTGACTGACTACCCTTACTAACAAGCAAACAAACAAACAAACAAACAAACAAACAAACAAACAAACAAACTCTTTCAAAAGTTTGTCTAGTGTGTGTACAGTGGATATAAAAGATCTACACACTCCTGTTAAACTGAAGGGGGCATCTTAAACTGTCTAACAGAGGTCTGGAGGTTTTGTGCCAAAGTAGATTGGTAAATGGAACTATCCATGATCCCCTCTATCTTGACTAGAGACCCAGTCCCAGCTGAAGAGAAGCAACACCATAACATGATGCTGCCACCACCATGCTTCGCTGTGGGTATGGTGTCCTTTGGGTGATTAGCCGTTTTAGGGTGATTTAGGTGGGTTTGGATGTTTTGTTGTTGTTGTTGTTGTAAGAAATGGATTCTGTCTAGCCACGATACCCCGTAGTCCAGACATGTGAAGAAATGAAAGACTGTCGTCACATATATGGAGTGACCAGTCCAGGCAACATATTCCTGCAGCTCCTTTATGGTTGTGGTAGGTCTCCTGGCAGCCTTTCATAAATTTTGAATGAGCACCCTGTTCTTGGTAATGGTATTGTCATTCCCCATTTTCTCCTGTTGTTGATGATGGTCTTCATGTGTGTTCCATGTTTTGGAAATTCTTTTATACCCCTTTCATTTTGGATACCTTTTGTCAGTGAGATCCTCAAGAAGCTTTGTAAGCTTTACAGACCATGGCTTCATCAGTTGGATGAAGCCAAGAAGATGTCAATAAAATCCTACAGAAATAGCTGATCTTTATTTGAGGTGAATCAGAATCACTTCATTAATGACAGCTGTATGATAATTACTTTTAAACAATAGTTTGAATGTGATTGGATTGAATGTGATTGGTTTGAATGTGAATGTGACTGGAGCACAGTCTGGACCCCAGGATAAAAGCATGCCCGTGTTTATGCAACCAGGTTACGAAGGTTTTCCCCATAAAACATTTCTATTTGTTTTTCACTTGAAGTTTGTTGGTTGCTCTATCACATCAAATGTGGAAAAAGATCCAACGTGATTTATCTTGGTTTCATTTTTTTTACATTAGGAAAACCTGGAATTTTAACAGGTGTGGCTATTTTGTTGGCTATTTATATCCACTGTATCTATAACTGAGGAAAGGAGAACAAACATTCAAACAAACATTTCAAGAGATGGTATAAAGAGACAAACATATGTGGCATTATAAAATGTAAAGGGAAGAGCAGTAGGGAGTGATTTATGGAAGAAAAGAAAATGGACAGACCTAAAGACAGACATGAAGAGATTCAGCAGAGGGGGTTTGAGAGGAGTAACACATCAGCAGATCAGCAGGTGGCAGTATGACATTATTCTTGCTTATCCATAGCTCTTTGGCAACACATCTTTTATAACTGCAAAAATGACAATAAGATCTTTATAAGAAATGATTAAACCATTATATCTCACTGTATGTTTTATCTTCTGCAAAATATTTTATGATCGTGATTGCTTATAATATATGGATATAGTCCCTCCAAAGTTAATTATTACCAGGACAATGTCAGAATTGTAGTACTATTAGACAGCTCTGTGATTTGAAGATATTGAGCCTTACACATTTGACCTCAATAATATCAACACAGAAATGACTTCTCAGCTTTACCTTTTTTTAACCTTTATACAAAATTCTGGTGTACAACTTATGTTCAGTAGTATATTCAAATACAACCTCGATTCCAAAATAGTTGGGACAAAGTACAAATTGTAAATAAAAACGGAATGCAATGATGTGGAAGTTTCAAAATTCCATATTTTATTCAGAATAGAACATAGATGACATATCAAATGTTTAAACTGAGAAAATGTATCATTTAAAGAGAAAAATTAGGTGATTTTAAATTTCATGACAACACCACATCTCAAAAAAGTTGGGACAAGGCCATGTTTACCACTGTGAGACATCCCCTTTTCTCTTTACAACAGTCTGTAAACGTCTGGGGACTGAGGAGACAAGCTGCTCAAGATTAGGGATAGGAATGTTAACCCATTCTTGTCTAATGTAGGATTCTAGTTGCTCAACTGTCTTAGGCCTTTTTTGTCGTATCTTCCATTTTATGATGCGCCCAATGTTTTCTATGGGTGAAAGATCTGGACTGCAGGCTGGCCAGTTCAGTACCCGGACCCTTCTTCTACGCAGCCATGATGCTGTAATTGATGCAGTATGTGGTTTGGCATTGTCATGTTGGAAAATGCAAGGTTTTCCCTGAAAGAGATGTCGTCTGGATGGGAGCATATGTTGCTCTAGAACCTGGATATACCTTTCAGCATTGATGGTGTCTTTCCAGATGTGTAAGCTGCCCATGCCACATGCACTAATGCAACCCCATACCATCAGAGATGCAGGCTTCTGAACTGAGCACTGATAACAACTTGGGTCGTCCTTCTCCTCTTTAGTCCGAATGACACGGCGTCCCTGATTTCCATAAAGAACTTCAAATTTTGATTCGTCTGACCACAGAACAGTTTTCCACTTTGCCACAGTCCATTTTAAATGAGCCTTGGCCCAGAGAAGACGTCTGCGCTTCTGGATCGTGTTTAGATACGGCTTCTTCTTTGAACTATAGAGTTTTAGCTGGCAACGGTGGATGGCACGGTGAATTGTGTTCACAGATAATGTTCTCTGGAAATATTCCTGAGCCAATTTTGTGATTTCCAATACAGAAGCATGCCTGTATGTGATGCAGTGCCGTCTAAGGGCCCGAAGATCACGGGCACCCAGTATGGCTTTCCGGCCTTGACCCTTACGCACAGAGATTCTTCCAGATTCTCTGAATCTTTTGATGATATTATGCACTGTAGATGATGATATGTTCAAACTCTTTGTAATTTTACACTGTCGAACTCCTTTCTGATATTGCTCCACTATTTGTCCATGCAGAATTAGGGGGATTGGTGATCCTCTTCCCATCTTTACTTCTGAGAGCCGCTGCCACTCCAAGATGCTCTTTTTATACCCAGTCATGTTAATGACCTATTGCCAATTGACCTAATGAGTTGCAATTTGGTCCTCCAGCTGTTCCTTTTTTGTACCTTTAACTTTTCCAGCCTCTTATTGCCCCTGTCCCAACTTTTTTGAGATGTGTTGCTGTCATGAAATTTCAAATGAGCCAATATTTGGCATGAAATTTCAAAATGTCTCACTTTCGACATTTGATATGTTGTCTATGTTCTATTGTGAATACAATATCAGTTTTTGAGATTTGTAAATTATTGCATTCCATTTTTATTTACAATTTGTACTTTGTCCCAACTTTTTTGGAATCGGGGTTGTATATTTATTAGTATATTTAGAACCCATCCATCCATCCATCCATTATCTGTAACCGCTTATCCTGTACAGGGTCACGGGCAAGCTGGAGCCTATCCCAGCTGACTATGGGCGAGAGGCGGGATACACCCTGGACAAGTCCCCAGGTCATCGCAGGGCTGACACATAGACACAGACAACCATTCACACCCATATTCACATCTACGGTCAGTTTAGAGCCACCAATTAGCCTAAACTGCATGTCTTTGGACTGTGGGGGAAACCGGAGCACCCGGAGGAAACCCACGCAGACACGGGGAGAACATGCAAACTCCACACAGAAAGGCCCTTGCCGGCCACTGGGCTCGAACCCAAGACCTTCTTGAATTTTGAAAGAGAAAGACATGTTGAACACCCGAACGGAATGTGTATGTATAATAATAATAATAATGGCTTTTTTCGTAGTATATCAGATATATTCCATTCATCTAGCATGATATTGACCTCATCTTCGACTTGTTCAATATTATGCTAGCTGAATGGAATATATCTGATATACCACTCAACACCAGCCAATACTATTTAAATATTTTGGGGAATAAAAACTGTTTCTACTGACCAGTACTCACTGTCAGAAACAGAGGAACAGTAGGAGTTCATTTCTGTACCCCAAGGTACAATCTACACTAATGTACCCCCTAGGGTCATGATTGGACCTCATGGTAACTATGTGTACCTTATTAGGCCCAAAAAGCTACATATATGTTTCCAAGCAGTATATAAAGGGTAGAAATAAGTACCTTAGAGGGTACTGCTTCAGTGACAAGCTGTTGTACAAGGTACAATAATGTACTTCATTTTCTGAGAGTGTTGGGACAGCGTAAGTGTTCTTGTGGGTTGTGGGTGTGGATTGTGGGTCTTGCCATCAATCTCAGGCTTTCTTTCCAAACCCCAACAAGACCAGACAAAGACTGTAACGGAAAAGCAGTCTCACCTCTGTTGCAGGTGCATTTTGCAGAGCCATTTTTAGTAAACACAGCCACATTGCCATTCACTGGATTAATGCATAAGAGATGCCTCTGTCAGTAAAATCTGAATCCTTCAGTTCTCTCTGGGCTTTTTTTTTTCACTTGTCCAATCAGATATTAATAGTATCTGAGCTTATTTACTTTCACCAACAAGACAAGACAACAAAAAGAACAAGAAGCCTTTATTTATCACACATACACAGACTTAAGCACAGTGAAATGTCTCCTCTGCATTTAACCCATCTGAAGCAGTGAACACACACATGCACACACAAGTGAGCAATGAGCACACACACACACACACACACACATACCCAGAGCAGTAGGCAGCTATGCTACAGTGCCCGGGGAGCAGTTGGGGGTTAGGTGCCTTCAGCCCAACCTCAGGCCATGGCTGCCACATGTTAACCTAACTGCATGTCTTTGGACTGTGGGGGAAACCAGAGCACCCGGAGGAAACCCACACAGACACGGGGAGAACATGCAAACTCCACACAGAAAGGCCCTCGTCGGCCACTGGGCTCAAACCCAGAACCTTCTTGCTGTGAGGCAACAGTATTAACCACTACACTACCATGCCATTTCCTAACTTTCAAAATGACATATAGAAGAAGTCATTGCTAATAAATGTTTAGCAAAAAAAAATCATTGAATCTTTTAAATTGAGCTCAGAAAGCATTATGCTTTGTTATCTATAACGGAATAGGAAGCATTTTATCATTTGTTTTAATGTCACACCTGAACCTCATCTCCTGCCACCATTTAAACCCCAGCATCCCTCCAGATCTCCACCTGTTCCAGAGATCGTGGTAGCACGCGTACTCAAGT
Source organism: Neoarius graeffei (assembly GCF_027579695.1). Taxonomy (NCBI): domain Eukaryota; kingdom Metazoa; phylum Chordata; class Actinopteri; order Siluriformes; family Ariidae; genus Neoarius; species Neoarius graeffei. Next base: position 67,006,494 of record NC_083575.1, read on the forward strand.
GGACAAGTGTTGTGCTCTCACTGCAGTGACTCAGGTTTGATTCTCGCTCCACCCAAGTCACTCATCCTTCCTCACTCCCCTTCTCCCATGCTGTAAATAAACATGCACTGTTGACTTTATTCTGTGGTTTGGGTTCTGCGTTTGGGTTCAACATTTACCAGTACCCCGGCAATGTCTTAACGTGACACCAAATACTCAAGAGTGCCAAATAACTTGCTTAGTATGCAGAATACACTCTTGGAAAATGTGGTTAAAGCTATTAAATTGTGTAGGAAGCACAAAGAGTGAGGCAAGGTCACAACCTTAATTTGAAGTCTCATAGGCTCAGGTGAATTGTTTCTTGCGATACACATAGTCTTCCTTCCATGTGTCATGGGAATATCTGCTCACATGGAAATTAATTAGGTTATTCTATCTGTAGGAAGACAGATGTGGCACTTCTAAGAGATTCTGCCTTTCAGTAGAGAAACCAAATGGCCATAAATAGAAAAATATATTACTGACAGATACCATGAAATGGTGTAAGAGCCATGCAATTCTCTGAAGGACCCCATCAAAAGATATGGGACAAAGAGGTGAGGCAGTTTCTCCAGGAAATGCACTTTTGTCCAGACAGACTTCATTAACTAATGGATTCAGCCTGCATTAATCAATTCACAATTCCAGACAGCGCTCCTAGGGCTTAAACAATCCCTCCAGTCCGTTTCCCTCCCTCCTTCCTACTATTATTTTCCATATTGATTTATTTCCTCAGGGCAAAGACTTTATTTTCTTTCTTTTTAAACTTTGACACTGTCTGATGACACCAATTTATTAGAGCAGTGGGATATTAAAGACAAAATAAAGCTAATCTGGTTTATGGTCGCATAGCATGAACAATGTCATTTGGCAATGACAGAGTGGTGTGGAAAGATACTCAGAGTTAAGAGCTGAACAAACATATTGCATTACCAAAATATTGTGTTTTTTTTTAACTTGCTTGTTCATTACTATTAAAGGCTAAATCACTGTAGAATAAATTGCAACTGAACATGAATTCTATCTAATTTGGAAATGGAGCAGTTGCTATTGAGTGGAAGGACGAATGTGAAAGGCTGCCACAAGGACACAAAAGAGACTCATGAGTCTTTAAAAAAATAAACATTACCTCTGAATATTAATAGTTGCAGAGTTTAGTAATGTATTTTGTGCAATATCATACTTATTTCAAGAAAATAACCGTTAAAAATTTAAAAAATACATTTCCATCAATATAATTTTCCATTTTTTCCCCAAATTTCCATCAATAAGATTTTCCACTTTTTGTCATATTACAGAATACAGATTGATCAGGCATGTAGATCATGGCATTAAACATTGTGTATAAAAAAAATGTGTAATCCTACAGTGACATTGAATCATATATTATTCTGTTAGTTTAGTATTCTAGTACTGCTATTGGCAGAAATAAAGGCATAGAAATCAAGGTTTATCAGGTATTCTTATAAAAATACTACATTTTAACTTTTTCTAAAATGGATACCCCCCTGTTGTATGTTTCTACATTGAATCTTCAAATATTCTGCCACAGGAACAAACCAATTTGGGTGCAGCAATTAAGGTGGCGCCTTTCTATCTACGATTATCGGATTTTTCATTAAAAAATTATGGCACAATTTGTGATGCATATAAGGGTTTGGGTGTGTTTGGAGTGTCAAAAAATAACAAGGACTATAATTTATCCTAAAAGAAAATGTTTTGTGTGTGTGTGTGTGTGTGTGTGTGTGTGTGTGTGTGTGTGTGTGTGTGTGTGTGTGTGTGTGTGTGTGTGTGGTTTTTTTTAGGTCAGTAAACTGTATCCCTCTGGGATCCCTTCCTGTATTTGACATTTGGAGAGAGAGAGAGGGAGAGGGAGGAGGTCTCAGCTTTGTATGCTGACTTAATAGACCATGCACTCTTTCTATACTGACTAAAAAGAGCTCTTTCATTAAATATTCAACAACCTTCTCCCTGGGAATCCCTGTCCTTCAGCAGTGTCATGGAAAATGACATTTTACTATAATTAGGTCTAAATAGTGAATATTTAATAAAATAGAGGGCCTTATTATAAGATGATGTCTGATGTGGTGTTACTGGAAAGCAATAAGAGCTCGAAAAACAACAAAGACTTTGATCAAGGACTTGCTAATGAAATCCAGGATGTGATTAAACTGTATTCAAGTCCAGTCAGTGCGCTTCCTTATAGACGAGTCACATGACCTTCCCATGTGTTTTTTAGACACTTCACACATGGTCCTCATATTTGTCACATGTCGTGCACATGCTTTTATTTTCATATTTGAAAATTTCCATGCACTTCATTTTACATATGTGATTATTGTCCCCAAGTGATTCATTTATTTTTTCAACATATTCGTTCTTCACAGGGCATATGGTTTTGTTTTTCTGATATGATTTTCTCACATAATCACTGTGAAATGGATGGGATTTTCCATAAGGGCTTAATAAAGGTGTTAAATTAAACATATTATAGTAGCGGGGCGGCACAGTGGTGTAGTAGTCAGGACTGTTGCCTCAATGCAAGAAGGTTCTGGGTTCAAGCCCAGTGGCCGACAGGGGCCTTTCTGTGCGGAGTTTGCATGTTCTCCCCGTGTCCGCGTGGGTTTCCTCCGGGTGCTCCGGTTTCCCCCACAGTCCAAAGACATGCAGGTTAGGTTAACTGATGGCTCTAAATTGACCGTAGGTGTGAATGTGAGTGTGAAAGGTTGTTTGTCTCTATGGCTACGTTTACATTACGTCGAATCAGCGGATCATCAGATTAACGTTCTTAAAACGATTCGCGTTTACACTAAAACCGTTAGCCGTGCACATAGCAACGCCAATACGCGGATACGCTCGGCTCCGCAGGCATCCTGCGCTCCAAATCACTCCGCCCTGAACAGCGAGTGCCCTCTGGAGGGTGCGCACTCCGGCCCTGCGCAGCTCACACAGCGCGCGAGTGAAGTGCACAAGCCACGATTCGGGACTGAGCCGCTGTGTGTGTGATCCCAGCACATATCACTTACTACTTGCAAGTGGAAGGATGGCAAGCCTAAAGACAATCATAACTACACAATGGGCAGTATTTGCATCAGTATTTGCAGTATTTTCATACTTTTATACTCTTTAATGAAAGGTGATACAAGGCGGAAGTCTGCGCCGTTTTTCAGCAGTCGCCTCACATGACCAACGCCAGCGAATCAGGAAGGTGGATGTCAGTGACGTTGTCCAATGAGACGCCAGCTAGAGCTCAGCACAGCGTATCCGCGTATTCTGAATGTTTACACAGCACCGGATCAGACACGATCTGGATTGAATACGTGGACGCTGGCGGATTCCCGTTTCCTGGCTTTTCCAGGGGGTTTAATGTAAACGGACAGTGCATCCGCGAAGAAAATGAGACAGATACGGTCTAATGTAAACGTAGCCTATGTGTCAGCCCTGCGATGACCTGGCGACTTGTCCAGAGTGTACCCCGCCTCTTGCCCATAGTCAGTTGGGATAGGCTCCAGCTTGCCTGCGACCCTGCACAGGATAAACGGTAATGGATGGATATTATAGTAGTGATATCACAAGCATTAAACACAGTTGTGGCAATACAACTAATATCAAAGTAAAAGTAAATAGCAGTTTGCTGTTGTCCAGCTCTGACTGGTTGGGATAAACCAATTGAATTGCCACAAGTGTCATCCTACCTGTCAGAGTGACTTACTTCACTGTAGTATCTGATGTAGTCAACACTTGGCTCATACAGACACACAACTGCTGCTTTGGTTTCTGACTGAATATTATTATTATTATTATTGTTATTGGGGCGTCGTGGCTCAGGTGCCATACCATAAATCCGGGGACCCGGGTTCGATTCTGACCCAAGGTCATTTCCCGATCCCTCCCTGTCTCTACACTGTCCTATCCAATAAAGGTGAAAAAAGCCCCCCCCAAAAAAATCTAATTATTATATCTAATTGCACAAATTACAGGACTACAGTTTTGATGACATATTCTTGAGTTTTTGAAAGTTTGTGTGTATTGTTCGGTTAGTGCATACATATCAGCGGGTGGTGCTTTGCTTAGAGAGAGTCAGCTTAAACATAGCCCTGTGTAAGCCTGAGAAACAATTTTTTTCACCTCTACTGCCCCCGCTGTGTGTATGCAATGTATGTAATCCACTGAGTAAATAAGCACAGCTGAGCTTGCCAACTGAAATGACTCACTAGCTTAAACTCAAAACTTAATCTAAATAAGCAAATCACGAGGACATCTGAGAAGTAAGGTGATACTGGAAAGTTTGTGGTAATCCTGAATGGGATTCAGAAAAGGTTCTTATAACTGGTGTTGTTGATGCACATAGTTCATAAAGTGGGTTCAAACAGGATTCCCAATTTGGTCCAATATTTTTTGGATCTCGTGGGTTGGAACTGATTGTAACCTGTAACCAGCGCTTATACACCCCTATGGTTTACTATTACTCTAGAAGTATGGAAACAATTGAACAACCCTGGAGGTGTCATGCCATGATCAGGGCCAAAGGATGAAGAAGGAACTAAAACAACGAGAGTCTCATTCTGAACAAAAGAGGAAACACAAGACAACCTCTGTTTGTTTCACTTGTCTGCAGTTCAATAGGTGAGGCCCAGGTTTGAGTGAAAATGCTTGGCCAAGCTTCTTTAACAAAGCTTGAAATAAATACTATGGAGGAATGATTTGTAATACGTAGGCAGAGAGAAGGAGAAAACGAACAAAAACTCAAGAGAAAAGCTTCTGCTTACGGGCCACTGGCTTTGAGACAGTTTAACAAATAGGAGCCAAAGAGGTCAGAGTTTATGAAAGGCCATTCATTGTCCCTTGAGCTTTTTCACACCAACAGATTTTGCTTGCTCACGATTCATCAATATTCCTACATACTACATACTATCGAGCACAGAATTAGAATTAGCATCTGTATGTAGCCTTCTGACTTTATGGTTTGTATCATTGAGTTTTACTGTGGATCTAAGATCTTGAGTGAAGTTTTATCAAAGACTTTTTTCCCAAGTACAAGAACTGGTATGATGCAGGCTTGAGTAACCTGATTTCAGAGTTACTAATCATTTATGACAAAATCCAAACATTGCTAGAGGGATACTATATATATTTTTTCCCAGTAGATAAAAATTTACCAGGTAAAAGCATGCAGAGACAGATGAAATACCAGAACAGTTCCAAGAACAAGTTGCACTTTTACAGAAGGTGGGAGTCTTATGCACATCATCGAAAACCATACCCTGAAGGAAGCTTAGCCTTGGGAATGGGGTGAAAGTGTCAGTTAAAAATAACTAAAACAGATCAGGGAATAAAGTTAAGTAAAAATCAGTCACCTCTTAAAAGGGTCCTGACTTGTCTTGCCCTGTTTCCTGAGGGCCCCCGTGTTAAAAGCACTTCACCTGCATAAGAACAAGATTTATATCCAAACAGCTGCACCCCTATTTTCATGTCTCCAGCTGGTGAAAAAGGTAGCAGAGTTCATGAGCTCATTTACATTTTCTAAGGGATCTTGCACCTTGAACTCAGCACTTTGACTTGCATGAACTCACAGCTCTATGCTACGGAATGACATGTTTATCTCAGTCATGATGGGTGTAGAACATTTTGTACAAACGTGCTAGAACTCTACAAAGAACATGACTACTTTAAAAGCAGTGGATGAGCTGTCACATGTAACAATGTGCAAATGTGACCACATGGATAAATTTCAGGCATTACGTTCTCCACCCTTCAAACAAACCATAATAGCCTTATAATAGTTAGTCATTAGGGCTTGATGATGTGATCCTGCTTCAAAGCAGAACATAGAGCTTAAATATGTTTTATGTCCACTGGAATTTTGTATGGTGATCTTCACAAGACCGAACTCAAAAAGAATTTGAGAATCATGAGAGAAATTTAAGGTTTCTCGGTTTCTCTTTCCTGACTTGGCACTGCTGCGATGAAGTGCAGGAACACGTTTGCTTGGGCTTGTCCTTCATTATCATGCATTCTTGCTGTGTTGAACCTTAGAGCTACTCTGAATAAAGCCTTCTGTGGAAAGGTGTGCATCATATAAACAAGGCAACCTGAGTTATTCCTTCCAGACTTTTTATCTCCAGTTACAGATTTCAGCTCCTCCTGCGGGATCCCCAGACATTCCCAAGCCAACAGTAAAATACAACTTCTCCAGCAGGTTCTAGGTCTTCCCTGGGGATCTCTATCCAACACATACCACATACACTCACCAGCCACTTTATTAGGAACACCCATAGACCTGCTGTTTTATGCAGTTCTTTAATCAGCCAATCCCTTGACAGCAGCACAATGCATAAAATCATTCATCTCATCTCATTATCTCTAGCCGCTTTATCCTGTTCTACAGGGTCGCAGGCAAGCTGGAGCCTATCCCAGCTGACTATGGGTGAGAGGCGGGGTACACCCTGAACAAGTCACCAGGTCATCACAGGGCTGACACATAGACACAGACAACCATTCACACTCACATTCACACCTACGGTCAATTTAGAGTCACCAGTTAACCTAACCTGCATGTCTTTGGACTGTGGGGGAAACCGGAGCACCCGGAGGAAACCCACGCGGACACGGGGAGAACATGCAAACTCCGCACAGAAAGGCTCTCGTCGGCCACGGGGCTCAAACCCGGACCTTCTTGTTGTGAGGCGACAGCACTACCCACTACACCACCGTGCCACCCACATAAAGTCATGCGGATACAAATCGAGAGCTTCAGTTAATGTTCACTTGAAACATCAGAATGGGAAAAATTGTGATCTCTGTGACTTTCAGTGTGATATGGGTCTTTGTGCCAGATGGACCAGTTTGAGTATTTCAGAAAGAAACATTGACTGAGTGACAGTTCTGTGGGTGGAAACGCCTTGTTGATCAGAGAGTTCAGAGGAAAATGACTAGATTGGTTTGAACCGCCAAGAAGGATACAACAACTCATAGCAACTCTTTACAACTGCGGTGAGCAGAAAAGCATCTCAGCATACAACAGCAGAATATCACACTGGGCTCCACTCCTGCAGCCAAGAACAGGACTCTTAGAATCAAGAACAAGGTCCTATTAAAGTGGCTGGTGAGTTTATTGTCTGAAACAGTCCATACCACTGGACTGATCAGGCAGCCTAATGCTTGTTTGTTTGTTTGTTTGTTTGTTTGTTTGTTTTTATAATCATCAGACAACACATGAAAATAACTGAACACGAAATGATTCCAAATAGAAAGAAACGTAACTACCCACTTATATGTTATCATACTGTGAGTGAAGTGTTACAAATTTGAGTTCAAAATCCAACCCTACATTTGCGGCATGTTTACGACAGTGCCGTTAAGCGTAACCATAACGACTGTTTAAGACTCGCTTTCCGGTAAAAATGGCGACCTTCATAGGACGTGAGTGAATAGGTTTAGCTTATAGCTAAACTAGATATAGTCGTTTGATTGGCTGAGTGTATCTTTCTTTTTGTGACTTATGTTAGTTGTTATTGTATATTAATTTTAAAAAATTAACGGCAATGCAGAGTGGATGTGTGATTCAGGAAAAGGTGGCCAGGTTGTTGAGTAAAGAGCGTGGAAAGCCCGTCCTCAAACCCAACAAGCCTCTGGCTCTTAAAAACGAAGTCGCTAACCGCAAGCCGAAAAAAGGAGGTAAGAATTTTTATTATTATTATTTGCTAGTACTTTTATTTGTTTATGCAGTGGTCTGAGAGTCCCCTGGGCCGTTTAAACTGATTTGGTGAATTTAATGGTTGCTGTAATCGTCGATATCAAATGCGCTGAACCATCAGTACAGCATCGATACCCAAATATTACAAACATCATATTCTACTTAGCTTTTTTTTTTTCATTATTTCATTATAATACTGTTCAGTTATCTCCTCATTCGGAGTAAAGTCGGGATTGAACATTAACCAGCATTTTTGCAGGTTATTTTAACAGACAACTAAAAAAAAGTGATGACTAGGGAGGCACCAGTGCCAATTTTCTGTGTGTATTTTTTATATAGAATTTAGAATTTTCTAGATTTCCGCATAAATATGACCTAAAACATCAGATTTTCACACAAGTCCTAAAAGTAGATAGAGAACCCAGTTAAACAAATGAGACAAAATATTATACTTGGTCATTTATTTATTGAGAAAAATGATCCAATATTACATATCTGTGAGTGGCAAAAGTATGTGAACCTCTAGGATTAGCAGTTAATTTGAAGGTGAAATTAGAGTCAGGTGTTTTCAATCAGTGGGATGACAATCAGGTGTGAGTGGGCACCCTGTTTTATTTAAAGAACAGGGATCTATCAAAGTCTGATCTTCACAACACATGTTTGTGGAAGTGTGTTATAGCACGAACAAAGGAGATTTCTGAGGACCTCAGAAAAAGCGTTGTTGATGCTCATCAGGCTGGAAAAGGTTACAAAACCATCTCTAAAGAGTTTGGACTCCTCCAATCCACAGTCAGACAGATTGTGTACAAATGGAGGAAATTCAAGACCATTGTTACCCTCCCCAGGAGTGGTCAACCAACAAAGATCACTCCAAGAGCAAGGCGTGTAATAGTTGGCGAGGTCACAAAGGACCCCAGGGTAACTTCTAAGCAACTGAAGGTCTCTCTCACATTAACATTAACCAATGTTCATGAGTCCACCATCAGGAGAACACTGAACAACAATGGTGTGCATGGCAGGGTTGCAAGGAGAAAGCCACTGCTCTCCAAAAAGAACATTGCTGCTCGTCTGCAGTTTGCTAAAGATTGCAGTTATTGCTCCACAAGGGGGTCACACCAGATACTGAAACCAAAGGTTCACATACTTTTGCCACTCACAGATGTGTAATATTGGATCATTTTCCTCAATAAATAAATGACCAGGTATAATATTTTTGTCGCATTTGTTTAACTGGGTTCTCTTTATCTACTTTTAGGACTTGTGTGAAAATCTGATCATGTTTTAGGTCATATTTATGCAGAAATATATTTAAAAAATTATATATATATATATATATATATATATATATATATATATATATATATATATAAATAAATATTACAACCCCGATTCCAAAAAAAGTTGGGACAAAGTATAAATTGTAAATAAAAACAGAATACATTAATTTACAAATCTCAAAAACTGATATTGTATTCGCAATAGAACATAGACAACATATCAAATGTCGAAAGTGAGACATTTTGAAATTTCATGCCAAATATTGGCTCATTTGAAATTTCATGACAGCAACACATCTCAAAAAAGTTGGGACAGGGGCAATAAGAGGCTGGAAAAGTTAAAGGTACAAAAAAGGAACAGCTGGAGGACCAAATTGCAACTCATTAGGTCAATTGGCAATAGGTCATTAACATGACTGGGTATAAAAAGAGCATCTTGGAGTGGCAGCGGCTCTCAGAAGTAAAGATGGGAAGAGGATCATCAATCCCCCTAATTCTGCACCGACAAATAGTGGAGCAATATCAGAAAGGAGTTCGACAGTGTAAAATTGCAAAGAGTTTGAACATATCATCATCTACAGTGCATAATATCATCAAAAGATTCAGAGAATCTGGAAGAATCTCTGTGCGTAAGGGTCAAGGCCGGAAAACCATACTGGGTGCCCGTGATCTTCGGGCCCTTAGACGGCACTGCATCACATACAGGCATGCTTCTGTATTGGAAATCACAAAATGGGCTCAGGAATATTTCCAGAGAACATTATCTGTGAACACAATTCACCGTGCCATCCGCCGTTGCCAGCTAAAACTCTATAGTTCGAAGAAGAAGCCGTATCTAAACACAATCCAGAAGCGCAGACGTCTTCTCTGGGCCAAGGCTCATTTAAAATGAACTGTGGCAAAGTGGAAAACTGTTCTGTGGTCAGACGAATCAAAATTTGAAGTTCTTTATGAAAATCAGGGGCGTCGTGTCATTCGGACTAAAGAGGAAAAGGACGACCCAAGTTGTTATCAGCGCTCAGTTCAGAAGCCTGCATCTCTGATGGTATGGGGTTGCGTTAGTGCATGTAGCATGGGCAGCTTACACATCTGGAAAGACACCATCAATGCTGAAAGGTATATCCAGGTTCTAGAGCAACATGTGCTCCCATCCAGACGACGTCTCTTTCAGGGAAGACCTTGCATTTTCCAACATGACAATGCCAAACCACATACTGCATCAATTACAGCATCATGGCTGCATAGAAGAAGGGTCCAGGTACTGAACTGGCCAGCCTGCAGTCCAGATCTTTCACCCACGGAAAACGTTTGGCGCATCATAAAACGGAAGATACGACAAAAAAGACCTAAGACAGTTGAGCAACTAGAATCCTACATTAGACAAGAATGGGTTAACATTCCTATCCCTAAACTTGAGCAACTTGTCTCCTCAGTCCCCAGACGTTTACAGACTGTTGTAAAGAGAAAAGGGGATGTCTCACAGTGGTAAACATGGCCTTGTCCCAACTTTTTTGAGATGATGATGTCATGAAATTTAAAATCACCTAATTTTTCTCTTTAAATGATGCATTTTCTCAGTGTAAACATTTGATATGTCATCATATGTTGTATTCTGAATACAATATGGAATTTTGAAACTTCCACATCATTGCATTCCGTTTTTATTTACAATTTGCACTTTCTCCCAACTTTTTTGGAATCGGGGTTGTAGGTTCTTTTCCAATCAGATGTGCTAATTTCTTATCTAGTCCTTAGGTTGGAGACATCCCATATGTAGCCATGAGGCATGAATGAGAACGATCATACTGGAAATCTTGTGACTTTTCCCCAAAGTGCATATCGTTGTCGTCATCATCCAGTGTCCGCAGCACTGCTGGACAACAAGGGAGATCAGCATGAGCAGTGACACTCATCAGTACAAGGATTCAGGAAATCAATGATTTCTTTGATGTTTAGAGAAAGGATTCAAGTAAAACTGCAAGGAACCTACTGATGCCCTGTGATATTCAAGAGCATTTCTAGAATGCATGGGGTGTTCAGGGGAAAGTGTGTTCATTTTAAAGACTGGTATGGGTCACCTTGCGGTTATGAATGTAAACCTTAACGATCGACTGATCAGATCTGATTTAAAAAAAAAAATAAAATTTTCAAATATGCTTGTCATATGAACATTGCCTTAGTATAAAACCATATTCAATACTGATCTGATAATGACTTTCTCACAGTAACCCAGGGTGGTGTTCTTTGCATGCCATATGTACATAGGGGAAACGTCAAATACAGGGTTGCCGGAGGTCAGGGAATTTTTGAGCCCAACTGCACTTCAAAAACTCAAAAGAAATTTCATGTGCTTGATCCATGTTGACTGATGAACATAAATTTTAGAAGATACTGTATGTTGCATTTTTTTTATATGTTTATTACACATTGCGCATGCTTATTGTTCTTGCAGAGGCCTCCTGTGTGACAGAGATGGCATTAGTGATGGCCTGCTGGAAGCAGAATGACTTCAACACCAAACTCTGCTCTAACGAAATTGACGTGTTCTACAGATGTATACAGAAAGCGCAGGTAAACTAATGCTGTCGGAAAATTCCTGAAAAACCCTGCATGCCGATTTAGGTCAGCAGCGTTCTGACATTCATTAAATATGCCGCAAAGGGAGACATGGGAACGGGTAATTAGGAAGAGTGGCTAGTGTAATTTGTTTCCTGCTTTGGGAGGAGTCATAACAAACAGTGAAGTGAAACAAGCTAATGTTTCCTGCCTGTTCTTCAGTCTCTCTTCTTGTTGTGTCTCTGTCCATTTTGCCTAATCAATGTTCATGACCTGTTGTCTGTTTTGAATGATGATTCAGCAATGTCAGATCTTATAAAGCAGGTATAAGTTCACATTTTATGGTTAGAGACACTATAAGATCATTGAGCAAGGCTGTAAACCCTGCTCAGGTATATGCAATACTTTAAAATGTATTCTACTGTATTTGTTCTCTTATGTATAACAGAACATATGGTAACTCGGATGCATAAGACTCAGATGTACTGACGACTTCTACATGGTGCTGACTTTGTTTCTAATTTAATCTCTTACAGGCAGAAGCACGCAACCAAATGAAGCAACAAACCCTTTCCCAGGGTGGACGGCTTTTACCAAAACAGGCCACCAAGCTGTTGAAGCGGTACCCCAATTTGTGAGAGTCTGGCACTGGCAGTGATTTGTGAGCGAGTGACATGGGCATGAATCAACAACAACAACACCGGACTGATAGAGACATGGTTTTGGGTGTGGCCGTTAGACGCACACAGCTCATTTGCCACTTCAAAGCTGTTGGTCTTGTATTTAATCATATCGTCATCAGCAGCAGATCATGGCAAAGCAAAGGAGCTGCTTTTATAAGATTGTGGATGCAGTTTAATATTTGAGTAGATCACTCTAATTCACCCTGTGAAAGCAGGAATAAAGCAAGTCACCTTGTCATCTCTCTGATTAGAAAAAAGCAGCAGCTCACACTGTGTAATGTTTGAAAGTTTATTTGTTGAAATATTATTGTGAATGTTGATGTCATAAAATGATTTCCCTAACAACTTAATTTTGTGTAATTGCTGTTCTGGTTTTTTTTATCACAACCACTAAATTACCGGTCATCCTGCAGTCAGTTTAGTCAGTAATCTTACGCTTTGTTCCAGTAGTGTGTGATGTGGAAACAGACGTCTGGTCAGCAACACTTAGTGGATAGGGTTACATACCAGGGCATAAAGCTATCAGCTGTAGCCCTGGAGACTGCTGATGCTGATTTAATGACTTGAGTGTTGTTTGTATTTTCCATTACACATTCGCGCTCTTGAATATAGCAGCTCATAACAATATATCAAGCAACTTAATTGGGTGATGTAGCTGTGCTATTTTTAATTTAACCTTGATTTAACCTTCACTGCCTAACCGGGTTCATAAATGCAGCTGGAACAGTGCCATCCACCATTTCCTCACTTTTTATCTGGCTCACTGTGAATAACGTGACTAGACTCCAAAAGGAAGTTCTGTCTGATACAACAATGCATTCTGAGCCTTCTGAAGTACTAATGAAATTATCAACTTTAAGATTCAGTACTGATCAAAGAGCACAGTACTACTAAATATATTCTATGCGCTGGAGCATGAATGCAGTGTGTAGAGTCTCGGGCACAAAGCTGCCTATAATAGTGACTTTTTAATCTCCTGTGGGCTGTTTTATATGCTGCGTAATATGCGAATCTTGGTAGAATTAAACCACGGGACACCAGTACAGGATATCATGGTCTGATGATGGGCAATGCAGCCACTCCTTAGAAGATAACAGAATTCAATGCTTTTATCATGCTTTGATGCCTGCTATAATTAAGATTTTTATGAAAGAAAGCAGAATTGTTTTGCTAAACCGTGAGAAAACCTAGCACGATAAGATGGAGATCTTGTAAACAAATTGGCCTTTAATGTGTGTAGATCCTCCTGCTTTTTGAGAATGAGAGAGAGATTTAAAACAAGCGGTTAGTAGTCAAATAGTAGATATCCTCAACAACCCCAAATTGGAAAAATTTGGGACAGTTGGGAAAATGCAAATGAAAAAAGAAAGCAGTGATTTTTTTAAATTTTACCTTGATTTGTATTTCATTGCAGACATTATGAACCTATGATATTTCATGTTTTGGCTGGTCAACTTCTTTTCATTTGTTAATATACATCCATTCCTGCATTCCAGACCTGCAACACATTCTAAAAAAAAAACAGTTTGGATGGAGGCAATTTAAAGCTAGTAACGAGGTAAAGCAATTAAATAATGATGTGATTTGAAGCAGATGATGTCAACAGGTTATGGTCATGATTTTGTACAAAATCAGTATCCAGGAAAGGCCTAGTCTTTGAGGAGCAAGGATGGGCTGAGGATTTTCAGTTTGGAAACAAATACATGAGAAAATTATTGGACTTACTAAACACAATCTTTCGATTACGTTCATTATGTCTTATATTAAATATAGTTAGCTTTTGTTTTTTTCTTTTTTATCAGACATCTAATTTTTGGGTTTGTTTACCTGACATATTTCGACGTACAACTTCCGTCTTCCTCAGAGTGTCACTGGATGTTATTGGTGACGCATCTTTTATCAGCTGCTGTTTCTGAAGGCGTGGCCTTCCTGTCTGGTTTGACAGGTCGGTCACGCCTTATACTGTCTGTTCGTCCCCTGCAAGATGTCACTCCAGGTATGGGAGAGCATGTATGCTCCCTCATCCCGGTTGATGGTCCTCGGGCTTCGCTTACGGATCTCCATGGCCTCCCTGATCCAGCGCTGATGTTTGTTATCTTCTGTGCGGATGACTCTGACCTGTCAAACCAGACAGGAAGGCCACGCCTTCAGAAACAGCAGCTGATAAAAGATGCGTCACCAATAACATCCGGTGACACTCTGAGGAAGACGGAAGTTGTACGTCGAAACATGTCAGGTAAACAAACCCAAAAATTAGATGTCTGATAAAAAAGAAAAAAAAAAAAACTTACTAAACACAATGTTCCTCAAAGAAAGATATGAAGGGATTTGGATATTTCTACATTTCTGAAGCTGAACACCTGTGATCTCTGATCCCTCAGACGGTACTGCAGCAAGAACCATCATTCATCTATAGCTGATATAATCATATGGGCTCAGGATTATGTTGGCAAACCTTTGTCAAGCACTACAATACACAGTTACATCCACAAATGCCAGTTAAAACTTTACCGTGCCTGATATTAACTGTGTCCAGAAGCGCCGTCAACTTCTCTGGGCTCGAAGGCATCTGGGATGGACCATCACACAGTGGAAACGTATATTGTGGTCAGACGAATCAGTATTGCAGGTCTTTTTTTTTTTTTTTGGAAGAAATTGATGCAGTGTGCTCTGGACCAAATACCATGAGAACCATCCAGACTGTTACCAGCAACAAGTCCAAAAACCAGAGTGTGTCATGGTATGGGGTTGTGTCAGTGCCCTTGGTAAAGGTAATTTTTATTTCTGTCATGGCAGCATTAATGCAGAAAAGTACATTGAGATTTTGGAGCAACGTATGCTACCTTCAATACGACATCTTTTCCAGGGATATTTCAACAAGACAATTCTGCACACGTTACAAAGGCATGGCTGTGGAAGAAGAGGATGTCTGTCCATTCTGTCCTCAAAGAGAATGTGTGGCAAATTCTGAAAGGAAAATACGACAATAACGATCCTGTACTGCTACATATCCTAAGACCTGTTTGCAGGAAGGATAGGAAAAAAATAACACCTGAAACACTTCATCACTTGGTGTCTTCAGTCCCAAACCATCTTTGAAGTGTCATGAGAAGGAATGGCATCATTACAAAGTGGTAAATGCATTATTGTCCCAACTTGTTTTGAAATGTGTTGCAAGAATCAAAATTGAAAAAAACGTTAATTGGGCGGGGGCGACAATAAAATTCGTCAGATAAAACATCAAATAATGTGCTGTTGTATTGTTTGAGTGCAATACAGGTCAAAGATTATTTACAAATCAGTTGTATTTTTTGAAGGAAAACATGAAGAACTTTAATACAGACAACCGCTCAGTTCAGTAAAGAAAAGAAGTTCTGTAAAAGGGTAACTTTCGGTCATGGTTGACGGTAATGAAGCTATATTTGCTTTGATGTTTGATCACAATATGAATAGGTGATATCCATTATTAGGTATTTAAGTGTACAGGGCGAGGCTCACTTTATGCTTCTCTGTATGACTGTACACACAGGTGCATTTCCACCTTTAGTGAAGTGTAGGTCCCACCTTTAATATCAACAATATACACTCAGCGTCCACATTATTAGTTACAGCTAGTTTATACCCACATTTGTTAACTTTTTTTATAAGGAACATCTACAATGCAGAACACTATTACTGACTGTCACCCATCTGTTGCTATACACAGTTTGTCAGCCCACTGTAGGGCTACTGCTCATGAGATATGAGTTAGATTCTTGATGCAGCAGTGAAACTGATACGGTACTGGTTATTGTGCTGGTGAGTGTATCAGACACCTTGGTGCTACAGCAGAGTTGAGATATAGTGCTAATAAAAGGTCCAGCCAGCAGTGTCCTACAGTCAGAAACTGACCGTTATAAAGGGCTGGGGGACGATTAACCTAGATTATTTGTAGAAGAAGATGAGCAAGAGTTTCTACAATACATGCACTTAACAGACACTCTTATCCAGACCGACATACAACATGCACACAGCAGTAAGGGGTTAGGTGCCTTGCTCAAGGGCATTTTAGCCATTCCTGCTGGTCTAGGAAATTGAACTGGCAACCTTTTGGTCCCAAAGCTGCTTCTCTAACCATTAGGCCATGGCTTCCCCCCTTTCTACCCGGACAACTTCATAGTAGACCAGCAAGATAGTTGTGTATAATCCTGCTCTGAAACATTTTTATCAGCACAGTCTGTCACTGTCATATTATTCTCCACCCAAAAATATCTGATTAATGGTGGTCATATGCTGTCCCTTTTGCATTGAAGGGGAAATGATAAATTGCACCTAATAACAGATGGTGCAGTTCCCAAGTTAGAACCCTAGTTCGATCTTACTGTCTGTGTGAAGTTTCTTTGGATGTTCAGTTTGATGCCCACATGGGTTTTCTTTGCGTTCCCTGGTTTCTTCCCACCTCCCAAAAACATGCCAGTAGGTAAACTGGCTATAGTAAATTGCCCCAGGTGTGAATGAGTATAAATGTGACGGATTGGTGTCCCATCATGAGTGCATTGACACCTCGCTCCCAGTGTTTGCAGGATAGGTTTTGGATCCATCGCAATCCTGACCAGGATAAAGCAGTTATGGGAGACAAATTAATGAATGAACAGATGGATTAGAGTCAGTAGCTGTATGCAGGGTGAAACTAGATGCATTCGATAAAATAGCAACTAAGTGTAGGGGAGAGCACACACGGCAAAAAATGATATCTTAGCAAGTGAAAATATCTTGAAAACAGTTGAAACGATCTAGCATTTCCTATTAGAAGAATACAAGACACTAAATCTGAGATTATTAAACCTAGTTCTAGATTGCAACCAACTTATTCTAAGATGGATGGCACGGTGGTGTAGTGGTTTAGCACTGTCGCCCCACAGCAAGAAGGTCCTGGGTTCAAGCCCAGCAGCTGATGAGGGCCTTTCTGTGTGGAGTTTGCATGTTGTCTGCATGGGTTTCCTCCGGGTACTCGGGTTTCCTCCGGGTACTCCGGTTTCCCCCACAGTCCAAAGACATGCAGGTTAGGCAAACTGGTGGCTCTAAATTGACCGTAGGTGTGAATGTGAGTGCGAATGATTGTCTAAGTGTCAGCCCTGTGATGACCTGGTGACTTGTCCAGGGTGTACCCCGCCTCTCACTCATAGTCAGCTGGGATAGGCTCCAGCTTGCCTGCGACCCTGTAGGACGAGCGGCTACAGATAATGGATGGATGGATGGATGGATTATTCTAAGATGTCTTATCAAGTAAAAATATCTGTCCATGCAGCAAAATAATTTGACCAGTATTAAGTAATTTTCTCCTCAAATTCAGTTTTCAATTTTTTGCAGTGCAGAGACTTGGGACAGTTTGTATTCCCATAATTTCAATCAATCAAGTTTTAGATTACATCAGGAGTTAGATGTTGCCCCTTACAGTAACCTACTTCCTTTGGAGCCACAAAGCTGGAGACCGCAGTAAGGTTTGTACAGAGAAATCTCATCTCATCTCATTATTTCTAGCCGCTTTATCCTTCTACAGGGTCGCAGGCAAGCTGGAGCCTATCCCAGCTGACTACGGGCGAAAGATGGGGTACACCCTGGACAAGTCGCCAGGTCATCACAGGGCTGACACATAGACACAGACAACCATTCACACTCACATTCACACCTACGGTCAATTTAGAGTCACCAGTTAACCTAACCTGCATGTCTTTGGACTGTGGGGGAAACCGGAGCACCCGGAGGAAACCCACGCGGACACCATGCAAACTCCACACAGAAAGGCCCTCACCGGCCACAGGGCTCGAACCCAGGACCTTCTTGCTGTGAGGCGACAGCGCTAACCATTACACCACTGTGCCGCCCCCAATGTCTTACTGCAAAAAAAAAATAATAATAACAGAAGTGAAGCATGAAGGCCAGTATATGTAAGCTGAGAAGCTAATATTGTCGTAAGAGGGTATAGTAAATCCTCTCTAATGCAATATGAATGTGATGCTACCTCACATAATCTATGAAAGATGAAAACTTGTCCCAGGTCTCTCCACTCCCCCCAGGTCTTTTTTCTCATGAGGTATCTGATCATATTGACCTCAAATGCAAGAAAATGGATCTTTAGAAATATAATATATAACAATAATCAGTTTTATATGAGGTGTCGTGTATCTTCTTCCAGGCTGGTCTCCGGGTAGATCTGCATATCAGCTTGCCCTTTGATCTCTTGTGGGTCGTTTGACAAGAGAAAGGAAAGTCGTCCAGCTGTTTAATCACACCTGTAATGAAAGCAGTGTGAGAGGGAGGGACGTGTGTCTGCATGTTCACCTCGCCTCTTTTTCCTGGGATTCTCAGCTGTCTGATTTGCGTTGCCACACCTTAGTCCATTTGTTCCTGATGTATCATGTGAGGTGACTGCGCTTTTCTTTCTTTCTTTTTCTTTTTTTTTTCTTTTTATGTGGCTCCATAAAGAGTGAATGGAGCGCGTGGCTCCATAACGCGCGGCGCGTGCAGGAGGAGCAGCATGTCCCGGACTGCGCCTGGGTTCTGAAGGACATCCAGCCTGGGCTTGCTGTGGGTTTGGGGATTAGTAGCTCCAACATCGTGAGGCTGTGCTGTTCGGGGATTAGTGAGTGAGAGAGAGAGAGAGAGAGAGAGAGAGAGAGAGAGAGAGAGATGGGAGAGAGGTGCTCACACAAGGGGCTCTGACAGGACACCATGGCCACCGGTGCGCTCTCTCCTCTTATAGTCGGCTGTTTTTTGCTTTATGCTTTGGGACAAGTAAGTACCCCAAACGATTCCCTGTCTTAAGGCTATGTTTTAGAGCAGTGTTGTTCAATCTGAAAATAGAAAGAAGTATTTGAGTATTTTAAGGTGTCAGTGATGAGTCACAGAAAGGTTCCAAGTTGCATGAGCTTCCTTTGTGATGAAAATATAAGCCTGTATGTCAAGTTATTAATAATCAAACTAATAGTTTCAGTTACTCCCAGTTACAATGCTGCAAGCTCACAGCTTCAGAGTCCCAGGTTCGAGCCTGTGTTTTTGTCTGTGTGGAGTTTTTGTGTTCATCCATGTTCTCTGATTTCCTCCCATCATCCAAAGAACATGCCAGTAGGTGGACTGGTTAAGATCAGTTGTGCCTAGATATGAATGTGTGTGTTGTGCCCAGCGATGGACTAGCATCCCATCCAGCGTGTATTCTTGCCTCTCAGTGTCCAGTCTCACTGATCACTTGAAACATGTCAGCTTGGCCCTGTGTGTTCTGTTTATGGAATGTCTCGAAATGGCCAGAATATTACCGTACACTTTTAAATAATGTTCAGGAAATAACTATTTCCTGAAGGAGTTAATGGAATTTATCTTATGGTTAAATAAATGGGCAGCACAGTGGTGTAGTGGTTAGCGCTGTCGCCTCACAGCAAGAAGGTCCTGGGTTCGAGCCCCGTGGCCGGCGAGGGCCTTTCTGTGCGGAGTTTGCATGTTCTCCCCGTGTCCGCGTGGGTTTCCTCCGGGTGCTCCGGTTTCCCCCACAGTCCAAAGACATGCAGGTTAGGTTAACTGGTGACTCTAAATTGACCGTAGGTGTGAATGTGAGTGTGAATGGTTGTCTGTGTCTATGTGTCGGCCCTGTGATGACCTGGCGACTTGTCCAGGGTGTAACCCACCTCTCGCCTGTAGTCAGCTGGGATAGACTCCAGCTTGCCTGCGACCCTGTAGAAGGATAAAGCGGCTAGAGATAATGAGATGAGATGAGATGAGATGAGTTAAATAAATACTTGGCGCCAAACAGTTTGAGAATCCCTGCACTAAATAGTTCTACACAATTCATCCAGGCTCTCCACTGCAAGTGGGTTTCCTTTCAGTGTACCAAAAAAAAAATAATAATAATAATTCCCATCTGTAAATATAAGCCATATTAGACAGCTATGTACTAGCACATTTACTGCATTTAAGGTGTCAGTGATGAGTCACAGAAAGGTTCCAAGTTGCATGAGCTTCCTTTGTGATGAAAATATAAGCCTGTATGTCAAGTTATTAATAATCAAACTAATACTAATAGTTTCACTTACTCCCAGTTACAATGCTGCAAGCTCACAGCTTCAGAGTCCCAGGTTCGAGCCTGTGTTTTTGTCTGTGTGGAGTTTTTGTGTTCATCCATTTTCTCTGGTTTCCTCCCATCATCCAAAGAACATGCCAGTAGGTGGACTGGTTAAGATCAGTTGTGCCTAGGTATAAATGTGTGTGTGTGTGTGTGTTGTGCCCAGCGATGGACTAGCATCCCATCCAGCATGTATTCTTGCCTCTCAGTGTATTCGATGTTGCCATGATAAACTCCAGTCTCACTGATCACTTGAAACATGTCAGCTTGGCCCTGTGTGTTCTGTCTATGGAATGTCTCGAAATGGCCAGAATATTACTGTACACTTTTAAATAATGTTCAGGAAATAACTATTTCCTGAAGGAGTTAATGGAATTTATCTTACAGTTAAATAAATACTTGGCGCCAAACAGTTTGAGAATCCCTGCACTAAATAGTTCTACACAATTCATCCAGGCTCTCCACTGCAAGTGGGTTTCCTTTCAGTGTACCAAAAAAATAATAATAATAATAATTCCCATCTGTAAATATAAGCCATATTAGACAGCTATGTACTAGCACATTTACTGCATTTAAGGTGTCAGTGATGAGTCACAGAAAGGTTCCAAGTTGCATGAGCTTCCTTTGTGATGAAAATATAAGCCTGTATGTCAAGTTATTAATAATCAAACTAATACTAATAGTTTCAGTTACTCCCAGTTACAATGCTGCAAGCTCACAGCTTCAGAGTCCCAGGTTCGAGCCTGTGTTTTTGTCTGTGTGGAGTTTTTGTGTTCATCCATGTTCTCTGGTTTCCTCCCATCATCCAAAGAACATGCCAGTAGGTGGACTGGTTAAGATCAGTTGTGCCTAGATATGAATGTGTGTGTGTGTGTGTGTGTGTGTGTGTGTGTGTGTGTGTGTGTGTGTGTGTGTGTGTGTGTGTGTGTGTGTGTTGCGCCCAGCGATGGACTAGCATCCCATCCAGCGTGTATTCTTGGATCTCAGTGTCCAGTCTCACTGATCACTTGAAACATGTCAGCTTGGCCCTGTGTGTTCCGTTTATGGAATGTCTCGAAATGGCCAGAATATTACCGTACACTTTTAAATAATGTTCAGGAAATAACTATTTCCTGAAGGAGTTAATGGAATTTATCTTACAGTTAAATAAATGGGCGGCACGGTGGTGTAGTGGTTAGCGTTGTCGCCTCACAGCAAGAAGGTTCGGGTTCGAGCCCCGTGGCCGGCGAGGGCCTTTCTGTGTGGAGTTTGCATGTTCTGCCCGTGTCCGCGTGGGTTTCCTCCGGGTGCTCCGGTTTCCCCCACAGTCCAAAGACATGCAGGTTAGGTTAACTGGTGACTCTAAATTGACCGTAGGTGTGAATGTGAGTGTGAATGGTTGTCTGTGTCTATGTGTCGGCCCTGTGATGACCTAGCAACTTGTCCAGGGTGTACCCCGCCTTTCGCCCGTAGTCAGCTGGGATAGGCTCCAGCTTGCCTGCGACCCTGTAGAAGGATAAAGCGGCTAGAGATAATGAGATGAGATGAGATGAGATGAGTTAAATAAATACTTGGCGCCAAACAGTTTGAGAATCCCTGCACTAAATAGTTCTACACAATTCATCCAGGCTCTCCACTGCAAGTGGGTTTCCTTTCAGTGTACCAAAAAAAAATAATAATTCCCATCTGTAAATATAAGCCATATTAGACAGCTATGTACTAGCACATTTACTGCATTTAAGGTGTCAGTGATGAGTCACAGAAAGGTTCCAAGTTGCATGAGCTTCCTTTGTGATGAAAATATAAGCCTGTATGTCAAGTTATTAATAATCAAACTAATACTAATAGTTTCAGTTACTCCCAGTTACAATGCTGCAAGCTCACAGCTTCAGAGTCCCAGGTTCGAGCCTGTGTTTTTGTCTGTGTGGAGTTTTTGTGTTCATCCATGTTCTCTGATTTCCTCCCATCATCCAAAGAACATGCCAGTAGGTGGACTGGTTAAGATCAGTTGTGCCTAGATATGAATGTGTGTGTTGTGCCCAGCGATGGACTAGCATCCCATCCAGCGTGTATTCTTGCCACTCAGTGTCCAGTCTCACTGATCACTTGAAACATGTCAGCTTGGCCCTGTGTGTTCTGTTTATGGAATGTCTCGAAATGGCCAGAATATTACTGTACACTTTTAAATAATGTTCAGGAAATAACTATTTCCTGAAGGAGTTAATGGAATTTATCTTACAGTTAAATAAATACTTGGCGCCAAACAGTTTGAGAATCCCTGCACTAAATAATTCTACACAATTCATCCAGGCTCTCCATTGCAGGTGGGTTTCCTTTCAGTGTACCAAAAAAAAAATTAATTCCCATCTGTAAATATAAGCCATATTAGACAGCTATGTACTAGCACATTTGCTGCATTTAAGGTGTCAGTGATGAGTCACAGAAACGTTCCAAGTTGCATGAGCTTCCTTTGTGATGAAAATATAAGCCTGTATGTCAAGTTATTAATAATCAAACTAATAGTTTCACTTACTCCCAGTTACAATGCTGCAAGCTCACAGCTTCAGAGTCCCAGGTTCGAGCCTGTGTTTTTGTCTGTGTGGAGTTTTTGTGTTCATCCATTTTCTCTGGTTTCCTCCCATCATCCAAAGAACATGCCAGTAGGTGGACTGGTTAAGATCAGTTGTGCCTAGGTATAAATGTGTGTGTGTGTGTGTGTGTGTTGTGCCCAGCGATGGACTAGCATCCCATCCAGCATGTATTCTTGCCTCTCAGTGTATTCGATGTTGCCATGATAAACTCCAGTCTCACTGATCACTTGAAACATGTCAGCTTGGCCCTGTGTGTTCTGTCTATGGAATGTCTTGAAATGGCCAGAATATTACTGTACACTTTTAAATAATGCTCATGAAATAATTATGTCCTGAAGGAGTTAATGGAATTTATCTTACAGTTAAATAAATACTTGGCTCCGAACAGTTTGAGAATCCCTGCACTAAATAGTTCTACACAATTCATCTAGGCTCTCCGTTGCAGGTCGGTTTCTTTTCAGTGTACAAAAAAAAATTAATTAAATAAATGTAATTCCCATCTGTAAATATAAGCCACATTAAACAGCTATGTACTAGCACATTTACTACAGTGCAGCCTTTAGTGCTTTTTATTAGCACTATCAGCATAAGTCTCAGGAAATTATAGCATCTTCTTATAACTACATTAGTGCGATAGGTATTATTTTAAACCCATTTAAATCCATCCATCCATTATCCATAACCACTTATCCTGTGCAGGGTCATCGTTAAACTGGAGCCTATCCCAGCTGACTATAGGTGAGAGGCAGGGTACACCCTGAACAAGTCACCAGGTTATCGCAGGGCTGACACATAGAGACAAACAACCATTCACATTACATTCACACCTACGGTCAATTTAGAGCCACCAGTTAGCCTAACCTGCATGTCTTTGGACTGTGGGGGAAACCAGAGCACCCGGCGGAAACCCACACAGACACAGAGAGGACATGCAAACTCCACACAGAAGAGCTCCTGTCAGCTACTGGGCTCAAATCCAGAACCTTTTTTCTGTGAGGTGACAGTGCTAACCACTACACCACCGTGCTGCCCACCATTTAAATCAAGTTAGTCAATCTGACTTGTAACTTTAGCAGCTACATAATAAATACAACCATAATAATAATAATAATAATCTCTATCATCATTGTGTCATAAAATAAATAAAATTACCAATGACCTGTTTATACACTACATATATGCCATGTTGAGAAGGACATATGAGACAGGCTTAGCTCCCATTTGCAACAGACAAAACCAACCAAACATCATTCATTACTCATTTAGGCATTCTATGAATAAATGTCTACCTTTTTTTACTTTTATGTTAGAAAGAACAGCTATGACATGATTGCTGTGTTTATTATAAGTCCTACATGATACAGTGGTGCTTGAAGGTTTGTGAACCCTTTAGAATTTTCTATATTTCTGCATAAATATGACCTAAAACATCATCAGATTTTCACACAAGTCCTAAAAGTAGATAAAGAGAACCCAATTAAACAAATGAGACAAAAATATTCTACTTGGTCATTTATTTATTGAGGAAAGTGATCCAATATTACATATCTGTGAGTGGCAAAAGTATGTGAACCTTTGGTTTCAGTATCTGGTGTGACCCCCTTGTGGAGCAATAACTGCAATCTTTAGCAAACTGCAGACGAGCAGCAATGTTCTTTTTGGAGAGCAGTGGCTTTCTCCTTGCAACCCTGCCATGCACACCATTGTTGTTCAGTGTTCTCCTGATGGTGGACTCATGAACATTAACATTAGCCAATGTGAAAGAGGCCTTCAGTTGCTGAGAAGTTACCCTAGGGTCCTTTGTGACCTCGCTGACTATTACACGCCTTGCTCTTGGAGTGATCTTTGTTGGTCGACCACTCCTGGGGAGGGCAACAATGGTGTTGAATTTCCTCCATTTGTACACAATCTGTCTGACTGTGGATTGGTGGAGTCCAAACTCTTTAGAGATGGTTTTGTAACCTTTTCCAGCCTGATTAGCATCAACAACGCTTTTTCTGAGATCCTCAGAAATCTCCTTTGTTTGTGCCATGATACACTTCCACAAACATGTGTTGTGAAGATCAGACTTTGATAGATTACTGTTCTTTAAATAAAACAGGGTGCCCACTCACACCTAATTGTCATCCCATTGATTGAAAACACCTGACTCTAATTTCACCTTCAAATTAACTGCTAATCCTAGAGGTTCACATACTTTTGCCACTCACAGATATGTAATATTGGATCATTTTCCTCAATAAATAAATGACCAAGGTTAATATTTTTGTCTCATTTGTTTAACTGGGCTCTCTTTATCTACTTTTAGGACTTAGGACTTAGGAAAATCTGATGATGTTTTAGGTCATATTTGTGCAGAAATATAGAAAATTCTAAAGGGTTCACAAACTTTCAAGCACCACTGTATTTACAGTATCTACTGCTCTGACATGTTAGTATTTGAAAGGACACTGGGACATTTGTTAATTACTGCAGTTCAATTCTTAAAGTGCCATTCCACCATTGGATGTATTTTTTTGGCATAAAATACAATATATTTTATGACAACATGACTAGACAGAGAAATCTTTTAGCTTCAAAATGATATATCAAACATAATTTTTTGACAACGACAAGTATATTAATTTTGCGACCAAAGTCACCTACCCTTTTAATTTCCGCGCGGTAGTGAAACGTGATGTCGTCGGCAGGTTCCCCTTCTTGTGTACCACGTCACGTGTGACGTGGCACAGATTATCAGCAATGGCGGATAGAACGCGATGGTCAGCTTCGGAAAAGAAGCGAAGGAAAATAGCAAGTGATGCCCAAAGGAGACGGTCGATGGTGAATATCGGCACAGCAATCGACAAGTGGAAATCGCGTTCTATCCGCCATTGCTGATAATCTGTGCCACGTCACACGTGACGTGGTACACAAGAAGGGGAACCTGCCGATGACATCACGTTTCACTACCGCGCGGAAATTAAAAGGGTAGGTGACTTTGGTCGCAAAATTAATATACTTGTCGTTGTCAAAAAATTATGTTTGATATATCATTTTGAAGCTAAAAGATTTCTCTGTCTAGTCATGTTGTCATAAAATATATTGTATTTTATGCCAAAGAATACATCCAATGGTGGAATGGCACTTTAAGCAGAAAATGATTACAGAACAATATCCTAATGTTACCTTTATCTTCAAAGGTTACACAGAAAGATGGCCACTTGGATACCGTGCAGAGTTCAGGTATGTTCCTGTTACTCCATACAACCTGCACAGAAAATCCTGATATGGTGCTGCTTGTCACTGACAAAACGTTAAACTGAGATGGACTTTATCCAATTTTATTTTGCCAGCATGGGTATAAAGCCCCATTCAATAGGCAACATGTTATGACTGAGACCTATGTGCTATTATGTTGTTTAAATGTGTATTGAACAATCCAAAAAGGTGATCTCTGCAGTTTACGATTATTTAGCACAAAAGTCTTTTAGCACAAGTTCTAAAGTCTCTTAGCACAACTCTAAGTTCTTTAGCACAAGATCCAAGAACACTTAATCTTTATTATGAATATTTACTGATCATGTTTAAAGATGTTTGATGGATTTTTTAATGAAAGTTGCCGAGATTCCGATCGAAAACGAGCGATTGTAGTTCCCCACTCCGCCATCTTGAAACTGCCATGTTTGATGTAGCCATATGTTAGTCATCAATCCTCCCTCCAAATTATTTAACACAGCACGTACCCGGACACAGTACACCACTACAGCCAACTTCCAGGTTTGTTTTGTCTTTATTAAAGTGCTAAGCTTAAATTATATCATATTTATCATTTACAATTTGCTAATTTGATAAAGAATGAAAAGTCAAGCGAAATTTACAAGATGATAAGAGTTTCAAGGAAGCTTTTTGTTTGTTCTTTATTTTAATTTTTTACGAAAGAAAAAAGGTCGAAAGAAAGGAAAACTATGTACAGCTATTTCAATTATTTTATTAAGCTATTTGCATTTTAGATAATTGCTGTGACTTCTAAATGCAAGAAAGTCCCTAAGCAATCATAATAAACCCTTTCCTATATCAAGATGAGTAATTTTTTTTTTCGATTATTGTGACCAGAGTTGTGCTAAAGAACGTAGAGTTGTGCTAAGAGACTTGAGAACTTGTGCTAAAAGATTTTGGATTTGTGCCAAAAGACTTTTGTGCTAAATAACCGGATACCATCTCTGCAATGTCATGATGTTGCTTGCTTTGTCAAAGTCACCCAAAGCTTAAAATCACACTCGCCTTCTTGGCACTGGTATAAGACAGTGATGCAGAATACAGAGATTTCACCATGATGTTTCAGCCGAATGTTCCCTGCAGCAAAAGTAATGATAAACCCAAGCTCAGTTGTGTTAATAACAGAAACACAATAGTCAAAAGTGCTTGTAATATGACCTACATATAAAAATTACTGAGTGAAAATGGGCAATGTTACTGATAGCTTGTGATTACATTTGTATCATATGATCTTCTCCACAAGCCTGAACAATTTCCTTGGTTCCTTCCTGCTCAATGCTGATCTCTCTTTTTTTGGTCAGTATTTCCATCCCATTCAAGCTGAGACAGTGCAGAATTCCTCATGCATGTTTCAAGTTCGTTTCACTTTTATCAGATCGGCTTCTGCTACTTATATTGTTCTAATTTGAGTACATAAAGACTTTGTTTATTTCCTAGACAGAGAACTGCTGAATCTACTGATGTCATGTTCTTTATGAAGATCTGTTTTTGGAATTCGATACAAATTAGGATGAGCATTTTGCCCAGACACTGCTTGAGAAGTTTGTTTCATGAAGATACATAAGCTGTGTGGAGGGTGAATTACAGCATGGACCTGGGCTATGGTAGGATTGAACATGTGCAAGAAAAGCCTGTGGATTACTGAGATAATAAACTAGGATTGAGCCAGGCATGCAAACTATTTCCCACATAAAAACGTTATGAAAAAATGCATGCTCCCAGTTGGTATTCAGTCTTATATTATACTCTCCTCCGACTGTTTTAACTGTTGCTTTTACAGTGCAGTGGCAGATAGATTAAAAGTATATTTACATGCAGAGCTGAAAATAAAAAGGAAATTAATAGACAACCAAATGTTAAACATTTCAAACATTTAATAGTTATTCCACGAAATCGAGTTGTACATGAGCTGATAGCCGACGAGGTGCATAGTGCTGAGGTGGCTATAAGCCATGTACAACGAGATTGAGTGGAATAACTGTTTTATTCTATTCACATTCACTGGATTTTGAGAAATGGAGCATTTTTATTTATATTTTTTGCAAATTCGATAAATAAAAACTTTATACAGCATGGACCTGGGCTATGGTAGGATTGCTATAATAATAATAATAATTCTGATATTATAATAATAATAAAATGACATCCGACAAAGTCATTTCCGCTTAGAATGTAAACAAACCGGCAAAATGACAGTAGCAATTTGTGAAAAATGCTATAATAATAATAATTCTTGAAAAATGAAAAAAAGACACATTCTTACCATCAAATATGTTTATTATGTATTTTGTTGCTTTTTTTGTATTTTTGGGAGGGGTTGTTTTCAAGTAGAGTTTTTATTTCATTCTCGGTTGGTTCAGCAACACACGCCACCATTTTGTTTTTCCTCTACTCACGGTATATGAGCTGATATCCTAGTAGTAGAGTAGCCAATCAGAGCACATGATTGCTCATATCCAGTGAATGTGGATAGAATAATTCTTGTTAGTGCTGACTCCTATTACTGCTATGTAGTTTCTGTGTTTTCCAAAATACCCAGCTATTGGGGTTACACAAGCCAGTATATACTTAGTACTGGTCACCAAGCCCAGATAGATTGCAGAGGGTTGCATCAGGAAGGGCATCCAGTGTAATAAATAAATAAATAAATAAATAAAAACCTTTTGCTAAATCAAACAGATCTGCTATGGCGACCCCTAACAAGAGCAGCTGAAAGAAGAAGAAGACTTTCTGTGGGGGTTTTTTTCCAATAAACTATCACTGAATAGCGGCATGGTGTTGTAGAGGGTAGTGGTGCTGCGTCACAGCTCCTCCGCATCTCAGGGTTCACTTATTTCCTTCTACCTCCCAAAAACATGCTAATTTAGTCCAAGGTGTGAATGAGTGTGAGCGCATGAACTGATGTCCCATCCCAGCTGTATTTCCATCTTGTGCTCAGAGTTCGCAATCTGGATCTAGGATCCAAGTCCACTTGCAATCTCCTAGTGATGGGGTGAATGCTTCTTGGTTGCACTACTCATTAGCCCAAGTTGATCTCCAAGCACTTGGAATTAACACAAGTCTTTTAATTTAGAAAGTGGGTTTAATCAAGCTCTTATGGCAGATTAGGTGGATTAGAGTCTTTCTGTGCATGCATTATATTTTTGTTTCCCCTGTTCCAAGTGAGAGCAATATGTGGCATAAACTGGTGTCTTGTGGCACATTATGATGTGCTTTCTCCATCATGCATACAGTTTTCATTGATTGAACTTAATGCTAGTCACAAGCCCGAGCTGGATGTTTTATTTAAATGGATTTAATAATTTCCCCCCAAAAAGAAACCTATATTATCATGCTGTTTCTTTTTCCGTGTTTGGTAATAATTAATGGACTATAATTATCGATACCTCCTACTGATTTTCCACTCACAGTTTGAATAGAAACTGATATTTAAAATAATGTGGAATAATCAAACCTGTGGCGCCTGACTGAAAAATTGGCAGGCAATGAAACACTATTTATCCAAGCTAACTATCAAGCTTAAAATGTTCTGTGTTAGGTTATTAGCTCACTTAGCCCACGTCAAAGAAAGATTGGTAGGTAAGGACAGGAACAGACTCAGTATTGGATGGGTGAAAATTTAAAAGCACATGCTCAAACCTGCAACTGCTGCTCTCATATAAATCTCTAACGGCTTCATCTGTAAAATTCAGAGGGAGCAATTTCTGTCATTTCTATAATTTTCTAACGCAAGCATACATAGCTGGGGATTCCTCCAAGAGGTTTACAGCTGGGTTTTATGAGTCAGAGAGGGGTTAGTGAATTGATCCTGCTTTGTTCTCATGTGTTCTGCTTACCTTGGCTGAGACATGGGTCTCGATTTGCTTACGTCCTTGGTGGAAAATCATCCACCTCAACCTTCGACAGTAAGGTATAATGAAACAAACTGTTTACAGAATTAATTGTGCTTCAGGTTGTTTAATCAAAGCTGCTTTGGTCCACTGGTTTTATAGCATCTCAGTTTGATATTGATATTCAGTACTGGGTCTGTATACATGGATCTGGTCCAAGCTGAAAGTGTTGCCACTGGCGTTCATCCACACTTTATAGCGCTACAGCTACATCCACATCAAGCATTTTAAGAGCTATCCTGCTGTCAAATGGGGAGAGGTAGGACATTTTACTGGAGGTCTCTCCTTAACTGTGCTATAGAGCCTTCTTTCCACTCAGATTTGCAGAAAAGTAATCCCAAGTGAGCAGCATGAGAACAGAGCCAGTTTCTAAAACTAATAAAAAGCAGTGATTACTCCCAGGAATGGAGCTGATAGGACCCAAATGTTGTATTAAGTGATGTTGGGGCATACCATGCCTCAACCATGGGAATTATCATCATTACTGTATTACTAGTGGTCTGTTTCACATTAAATTTATTAGAGGATCTTCCTGAACACAAGATTTACCTCAAGCCAAAATTTACCTGAAGGTTCAGTTGTGTTATGTGGAAGGAAAAAAAAATCCTCTGGCACAGTGTTGCAGTCATTAGTATGACTCACTATTGTGCCTCGTCCCTCAAAGTCTAGACAGAATGAGAAAAAAGGACAAACAGCAAGGAAAAAGGGAAAACTAATAAGATCTTCTCCATCTTAGAGCACACTTATAAGATGACCTACATTTGTCATATGCACAATATTGTCAAGATTCAGATTGAACACTCAAGCAAAGTTAAGCAGAAATGTGTGACTGGATTATCTCTTGAGGTTATGAGTTTCTGTGTGCATGATCGTGCTCACTCACATGCTTGTTTTTATTCCCTCAGGCCCTCTGTCCTGTTTTGAGGGTGTCACAGTACTTGGTTATTACAATGGCTCCATGTCACAGACAGACTCAGGCTTTCCCTGTCTGAAATGGACTGAGTTCCCTGACTACATGCTGCAGTACCCAGGCAGGGGGCTTGGAGATCACAGCTACTGCAGGAACCCTGACCGTGAGTCCCAGCCCTGGTGCTTCTTCAGACAGCAGTCTGGAGCCATCGGCTGGGCTTACTGCAACTGCCACCAGGGTGAGGCTCTTGATCTGAATGTTGTATAAAGTGTGTTTGGATTTTTCAGGAAGGCACTTGTATTAAAAACAATGTTGAAACCATATTGCTCCTGATTATACGCTGGATTTTAGCATTGTAATAATAAAGGCTTTTGAATAACAACATTCTTCCTAAAACATGCATTTACCATGTTCTTTGTTAGGAAACAAAGAACTAATCCATCTTCTTGAATCACTTTCCCATTTTGCCTGTGTATGAACCTTTTCCATTGTTTAGTTTGGCCCCAGTCTAACTTCACTCATTTGTATCAGTCTAACCTCACTTATTGCCCCAGTATAAATTTACCCATTTGATCCAGTCTAACCTCATCCATTGGCCCCAAGCCTAACTAACACCCAGTCTAATCGCACTGTTGGTCCCATTCCAACAAACATTTTTCTAGCCTGTTCTCATCAATCCAACATCAGCTATTTGCTCCAGTCTGATATTAACTATTGACCCCTGTCTCATCTCACCTATCTATTGGCCCCAGTCTAATCAAATCCCTTGGTCCACGTTTTACGATAGTCTAAACAAATTTCTTTTTCCTTCTTGACTATAGTGTCAGTCTAAACAAGTGCTAATTTTCAGGCCACTCATGTCATTAGAACAGTTGGGAAAATCATAGTTGTGGTATTATTATTATCATCAAATAAATATTTCACTTTGAATCTGACAGTCAACTGTTCCATCTTGTCTCTTTTTTTACTGTATATCTATCTATCTTGCAGCTATGTTTTAATTCATCCTCTGTCTCTTTCTTGTGTTAATACATTTCGTTATCTCTGGCTTCCTTTGGGAGTCCATTAGTGGTGTACCTGTCTTTGTGTGGACTTGTCATCACCTTTCAGCCTGTGGCAGTGCTGATGTGGAGTGCTGTGGCACTGCTGATATTTACATCCTCCATGTTTGCAATTATCTCTGTCTGCTTCTGTCTAACTTTCCCTTTCAGAGTCACAACACTTTTTACAAACACAGATTTAGAGGATAAATGTGTAGGTGTGCGGCTGTCTGTGTATGTACTTGTCTTCATTTACTTGCCAAGCTTGAAACTCACCTATTTTGTATGCTGCATGGTGTTAAACCAAAAATTAAGGTAACCTTCTATGTAATTATCATACCATAATGACAGAGTTGATTTTATGTATGCACACTGTGTCTTCTTTTATCAAAAAAGAAACAGTACATTTAAGCACTGATATCTCATCTCATTATTTCTAGCCGCTTTATCCTTTTCTACAGGGTCGCAGGCAAGCTGGAGCCTATCCCAGCTGACTACGGGCGAAAGGCGGGGTACACCCTGGACAAGTCGCCAGGTCATCACAGGGCTGACACATAGACACAGACAACCATTCACACTCACACCTACGGTCAATTTAGAGTCACCAGTTAGCCTAACCTGCATGTCTTTGGACTGTGGGGGAAACCGGAGCACCCGGAGGAAACCCACGCGGACACGGGGAGAACATGCAAACTCCACACAGAAAGGCCCTCACCGGCCACGGGGCTCGAACCTGGACCTTCTTGCTGTGAGGCGACAGGGCTAACCACTACACCACCGTGCTGCCCCTAAGCACTGATATGTTTATACTTAAACAACTCTCGGTAGGTGCAGCCAGGCTGATGGGAGGAGGGTCTAACAAGAGCGGCCGTCTGGAAATTTACCTGAATGGCCAGTGGGGGACAGTGTGTGACACACACCTGACTGACCGAGATGCAAGTGTCATCTGTCGACAGCTTAGCCTCGGGTATGAGCCATCATTTTTAGCCTTATTCATTTCTATATGTGCATGGTTATAAATGTTCTCAATAAATGACTGACAAGTTGAATAATCTGTCTGCCTGTTGCTGTACAGTGAAATTGGTACTGCACTCCAGCACTCCTACTTTGGCCCTGGCTCTGGACTTTTCCACTATGAGCAACTTGGCTGTCGTGGCAACGAGAACTCGGTCTTAGAGTGCCGGGGCAGGAAGTTTGTCTCCGGTGACTGTAATCATGGAAATGAAGCTGGAGTGGTGTGTGCTGCACCTGAAGGTGAAACAGTTTTCCTCATACTGATATTTCTAAAACCACATTGAGATTAAATAACACTGATCTATAAGGACAGATTTACTTTCATGGATTTAGACTTATTATTATCTCTCTTTTTGAGTTTCAGCATCCTGCTGATTGAATAAAAAATGTCTCAAATGTATCTTAACTTAATCTTAAGAGTAGAGTAATATATACAGGCCCTTTGTTTAAGGGCCTAGTAAAAAATGCCAACATACTTGCTGCCAAAGTTTAAACTGACCGTACATTGCCATGATTAGTATGACTAAAGGCAATGAATGTGATTAAAGATATATTTAGGCACTGCCTAAAAGCAGAGCTCCCGATGAATGTAAAATGTGTTCATAAATAATCGCACACTATTTAAAAAAAAAAAGCAAATTAAAAATAAGCACTAGATAAAAACCCATCTATCTTATGAAAATAAAAAATACAAATTCATTGTCTGGTGGTCAAGTGTTTGAGATACGTTGCCTTTCACTTACAATTGGGTTCCCTGTGGTGGTACACATACTGTACGTTGCTCGTACATTTGTGGTCAGAAGTTTGCATACAGTGACATGAATGTCCTCTTGGATATGAATGTCATGGCAATATTTGGGCTTTCAGTAATTCCTTTGAACTGTTCTTTTTCTGTGGCAGAATTATTGTACAGCATGCATCTTTAATTAAAAAAAAACACTAGAATTTGGTGCACAAGTTTTAATTTTCTTTGGGTTTTGTGAAATCAACACAGGGTCAAAATTATACATACAGGGTCAAAAATTAACATACGCTCACTTAGATTATTAATTCAGAGGTGCTGAAACTTCCAAAATGTCACTTATCTTGCCAAGGCCAAGGCCTTTTAACTTCCTGTTAGTGATCATGATTGACTACAGCTGGTGGCTTCTCTGTGCCTTCCTAAAAAAGGTTTGTTTACAGCACTCATTGGATTGACCAACACACAATACAATGAGAAAGTCCAAGGAGCTCAGTGCAGATCTGAGAAAGAGGATCGCAGATGTACACAACTCCAGAATGTCTCTTGGAGCCATTTCTAAACAACTGCAAGTTCCAAGATCAGTTCAAACAATTGTATCCAAGTTATTGTGAGGTGTAGTCACTTTGCCAAGCCACTTTGCTTCAAAACAGTCACCCTTAGCTGAAAGGAAATTGGTTTGGATGGTCAGGAACAACCTGGGAACCACCATGGCACAGCCCTGCCATGAACTAGAAGCTGATGGATCACTGTCTACAGTTCAGATCACCATGGACTAAGAGGCTGCTATCCAAGAAATAACCCCCTGCTCCAAAATTGACACCTTCAAGCTGAACTAAAGTTTGAAGTTGACCACATGGACAAAGAAAAAAGCCTTCTGGAGGAAAGCTGTATGGTCACATGAGACAAAGATTGAGTTGCTTGGCCACAGTGACCACCATGTACAGAGGGACACTGTACCAGCTGGTGGTGGTGGTAGGATCATCATGCTCTGGGGTTGTTTTGCTGCCAACAGAACTGGTTCATTGCACAAAGTGGATGGAATAATGAAGAAGGAGGACTACCTCAGAATTCTTCAGCATAAACCATCAGAAACTTGAACACGACTTGGGACTTGGGAGTTACAACAGGACAATGATCCCAAACATGCATCAGAGCTGGTTGTGGAGGATAAAGCAGGCTAACATTACTGATGCAGGCAAAACATCGGTCCTGGTGTTAATGGACCTCAGTGCAGCTTTTGATACTGTTGATCACAACATACTGCTATATCGACTTGAACACTGGGTTGGGTTGACTGGTAAAGTTATCAATTGGTTAAAATCATACTTAAAAGATAGAAGCTTATTTGTTACCATGGGAAATTGTACCTCAACATCAATGTCCTTGACCTGTGGTGTCCCCCAGGAGTCGATCCTTGGACCATTACTATTCAACCTTTATATGCTCCCACTTGGACAAATTATCAAGAACAACTCAATTTTGTATCACTGCTATGCAGATGACACCCAAATTTATTTTGCTCTATCGCCTAATGATTATGCCCCCCCTTGAATGTCTCTACCAGTGTATCGACCAAATCAACAACTGGATGTCACAAAATTTTCTTCAGCTGAACACAGATAAAACAGAAGTAATTCTATTTGGGAAAAAAGATGAAAGACTCAGGATTACCACTATTCTTGACACAAAGGGGATTAAAACAAAAGATATGGTTTCATTGACAGCGAGCTAAACTTTGACAGTCATATGAAAGCAATCACTAAATCGGCATTTTATCACCTAAAAAAACATTTCCAAACTAAGAGGACTTATGTCAAAAAATGATCTGGAAAAACTTATACATGCCTTCATCTC
This sequence comes from Neoarius graeffei, assembly GCF_027579695.1. Taxonomy (NCBI): domain Eukaryota; kingdom Metazoa; phylum Chordata; class Actinopteri; order Siluriformes; family Ariidae; genus Neoarius; species Neoarius graeffei. The sequence continues at coordinate 67,042,094 of NC_083575.1, forward strand.
TAGCAGGGTTGACTACTGCAATGGCCTTTTCACAGGCCTGCCAAAAAAGACCATCAAATGACTTCAGCTGATTCAAAATGCAGCGGCTAGGGTTCTCACACGAACAAAAAGAACAGAGCACATTACTCCAATTCTAAGGTCCCTTCATTGGCTTCCAATAAGCTACAGAATTGACTTTAAAGCATTGCTGCTGGTGTACAAATCTCTAAATGGTACAGGGCCCAATTACCTCTCTGATATGTTGCAGCAGCCTAACTCAATCAGATCTACCAGACTGCAGCAGCAAAATTTACTGATAAAACCTGTTGTTAAAACAAAATGTGGTGAAGCAGCTTTTAGCTGCTATGCAGTACAGCTATGGAACCAACTCCCAGAGGACATCAAAAATGCTCCTGCTGTTGGCAGCTTCAAATCTAGACTAAAGACCAAGCTGTTTTCAGATGCTTTCTGCTAACTGATAAATATCATCATCTTTACGTTTTAAACTTTACTTAACTTTTACAGTCTTTGCATGTTTTAAACTTTACTTAACTTTTATTCCATTTTATTCTGCTTTTTTTTACTGAACTTTTACTTCATTTTATTACTTTATTTCTACTATTGTTTAATTCTTATATTATTTTTATTTTTCTCTCTTCTTCCCCCTTTATTTTATGTAATTTTATTTTCTATTGTTTACTGTTTTGCCTTTACTTCTGTAAAGCACGTTGAACTGCCACTGTGTATGAAATGCGCTATATAAATAAACTTGCCTTGCCTTGCCTAACATTAAGCTTAAAACAAGTCCTGACATCAACCCAATTGAAAATATATGGACCGTGCTTATAAGTCAAGTCCATGTCAAGAAAAAAAAATGCAATTGAACTCTACCAATTCTACCATGAAGAGTTGTGAAATATCCAACCAGAATTCTGCCGGAAGCTTGTTCATGGTAAACAAAAATGTTTGATCAAGGTGAATCTTGCAAAGAGACATTTTACCCAAATATTAGGTGTGCTGTATGTATATTTTTGACCCTGTATGTATAATTTTGACCGTGTTGATTTCAGAAAACACAAAGAAAATTAAAACTTGTGCACCAAATTCTAGTGTTGTTGTTTTTTAAATTAAATATGTAAGCTGTACTTTCTGCCACAGAAAAAGAACAGTTCAAAGAAATTACTGAAAGCCCAAATATTGCCATGACATTCATATCCAAGAGGACATTCATGTCACTGTATGTAAACTTCTGACCACAACTGTATGCTATTCATTTAGTACATAGAATGTGCATGTGGGAATTTAATGTAAATATATTTTTATGAATATGAATACATTTATGTCAGCGACCGTTCCCCGACCTGAAGGCGCAGGGAAACGACCCTCTCATAAACTGGAGAGAACTCCGATGTTAGCGTGCCAAACTAGGGGGCTACCAGTAGCCCCACCCCTGCCCAGAGCCGCTCACCCTTGGCAACTCCAGCATAGAAGAGAGTCCAACCCCTTTCCAGGAAATTGGTTCCAGAGCCCAAGCTATGCATTGAGGTGAGCCCAACTATATCTAGTCGGTACCGCTCAACCTCACACACAAGCTCAGGCTCCTTTCCCACCAGAGAGGTGACATTCCATGTCCCAAAAGCCAGTTTTGTCAGCCGGGGATCAGTACACCAGGGTCTCCACCTTTGGCTGCCATCCAATCCACAGTGCACTGGACCCTTACGACACCTCCTGAGGGTGGTGGGTCCACAGGAGAGTGGTTCCGTGTTGCTCATTCGGGCTGGGCCCAGCCAGGCCCCATGGATATAGGCCCGACCACCAGGCATTCGCCGAAGAGCCCCTCCCCCAGGCCTGGCTCCAGGGTGGGGGCCCAGTATCCCTGGTCCAGATGAGGGTACTCGGATACCTGTTTTTTCTTTCATAAGGGTCCTTTTTTCATAAGGGTCATTTCCCTGCACCTTCGGGTCAGGGAACGGTCACTGACTATCATTTGCGCTTATGTGCCAAATGGTAGTTCGGAGTACCCGGCCTTCTTGGAGTCCTTGAGTAGGGTGCTAGACAGTGCACCATGAGAGGACTCCATTGTTTTACTGGGGGACTTCAATGCTCACGTGGGCAATGACAGTGAGACCTGGAGGGGTGTGATTGAGAGGAATGGCCTGCCTGATCTGAACCCGAGTGGTGTTCAGTTGTTGGACTTTTGTGCCATGCACGGTTTGGCCATAACGAACACCATGTTTGAGCATAAGGGTGTCCATAAGTGCACGTGGCACAAGGACACCCTAGGCCACAGATTGATGATTGACTTTGTAGTTGTTTCATCTGATCTACGACCATATGTCTTGGACACTTGGGTGAAGAGAGGAGCAGAGCTGTCAACTGATCACTACCTGGTGGCAAGCTGGATCAGATGGCAGAGGAGGAAGCCAGACAGACCGGGCAGGCCCAAACAAGTAGTGAGGGTATGCTGGAAACGTCTGGCAGAGGCTCCCATCCATCGGATCTTCACCTGTCACATCCGGTAGAGCTTCAACTCCATACCGGGGGAGGATGGGGATATTGAGTCCAAGTGGACCATGTTCCGCACCTCCATTGCTGAGGCGGCCGTGCAGAGCTGTGGCTGCAAGGTTGTTGGTGCCTGTCATGGCGGTAATCCCCAAACACACTGGTGGACACCTGTGGTGAGGGGAGCCATCAAGCTGAAAAAGGAGTCCTATCAGGCTTGGTTAGCCTGTGGGTCTGCAGAGGCAGCTGACAGATACCGACGGGCCAAGCAGAATGCGGCTCTGGCAGTCACTGAAGCAAAAACTTGGGCGTGGGAGGAGTTCGGAGAGGCCATGGAAAGTGACTTTCGGTCGGCCTCGAAGAGATTCTGGCAAACCGTTCGGCGGCTCAGGAAAGGAAAACCGTGCTCTGTCCCTACTGTTTACAGTGAGAATGGAGTGCTGTTGACCTCAACTGGGGACATCATCCAACGGTGGAAGGAATACTTTGAGGATCTCCTCAATCCCACCTTCATGTTGTCCGAGGAGGACACAGAGTCTGAGGGTGCTTGGGAGGACTCGCCTATCACAGGGGCTGAGGTTGCCGAGGTGGTTGAAAAGCTCCTCGGTGGCCGGGCTCCGGGGGTGGATGAGATTCGTCCTGAGTTCCTGAAGGCACCAGATGTTGTTGGGCTGTCTTGGCTGACACGCCTCTTCAACATTGCATGGAGGTCAGGGACAGTGCCTCTGGATTGGCAGACTGGGGTGGTGGTCCCCCTTTTTAAAAAGGGGGACCGGAGAGTTTGTTCCAACTATAGGGGGATCACACTTCTCAGCCTCCCTGGGAAAGCCTATGCTGGGGTGCTGGAGAGGAGAGTCCGGTCGATAGTCGAACCTTGGATTCAGGAGGAACAATGCGGATTTCGTCCTGGTCATGGAACACTGGACCAGCTCCTTACACTTGCAAGGGTACTGGAGGATGCATGGGAGTTTGCCCAATTGGTCTACATGTGTTTTGTGGACCTGGAGAAGGCTTACGACCGTGTCCCTCATGGTGCCCTGTGGGGGATGCTTTGGGAGTATGGGGTTCAGGGCCCACTACTGCAGGCCATTCAGTCCCTGTATGAACAGAGCAAGAGTTTGGTTCGCATTGCCAGCAGTAAGTCGGACTTGTTTCCCGTGCATGTTGGACTCCGCCGAGGCTGTCCTTTGTCACCGGTTCTGTTCATAACTTTTATGGACAGAATTTCTAGGCACAGCCAAGGGGCGGAGGGTGTCTGGTTTGGTGGCATCAGGATCATGTCTCTGCTTTTTGTGGATGATGTGGTCCTGTTGGTTTCATCAATCTGTGACTTACAGCATGCACTGGGATGGTTTGCAGCCGAGTGCGAAGCGGCTGGGATGAGGATCAGTACCTCCAAGTCCATGGCCATGGCGCTCAGCCGGAAACAGGTGGAGTGCCTACTCCAGGTCAGGGGGGAGTTGCTACCTAAAGTGGAGGAGTTTAAGTATCTCGGGGTTTTGTTCACGAGTCAGGATAAGGGGAAGCGGGAGTTGGACAGAAGGATCAGGGCAGTGTCAGCAGTGATGTGGACGCTAAACTGGTCTGTTGTGGTAAAGAGAGAGCTGAGCCAAAAGGCAAAGCTCTCAATTTACTGGTCCATCTACGTTCCCACTCTTACCTATGATCACGAGCTATGGGTAGTGACTGAAAGAATGAGATCGCGGATACAAGCGGTAGAAATGAGTTTTCTCTGCAGGGTGGCTGGGCTCTCCCTTAGAGACAGGGTGAGAAGTTTGGCCATTCGGGAGAGACTCGGAGTAGAACCGGTGCTCCTCCACATCCAAAGGAGTCAGTTGAGGTGGTTTGGGCACCTTGTTAGGATGCCCCCTGGACGCCTCCCAAGGGAGGTTTTCTGGGCATGCCCCACTGGGAGGAGACCCTGGGGCAGACCCAGGACACGCTGGAGAGATTACATCTCTCGGCTGTCCTGGGAACGCCTCGGCATTCCCCTGGAAGAGCTGGTGGAGGTGGCTGGGGAGAGGGAAGTCTAGGCTGCTCTGCTTAGGCTGCTACCCCCGTGACCCGGATCCGGATAAGCAGTAGAAGATGGATGGATGGATGGATACATTTATTCAAATATGTTATTCACAGATAATGTGTTCTAAAGATATATAAATACAGATATGAATACAATTTTTGAAAGAAATCTTGCCAGAATTGTTCACAGGGCATCTGGTTCAGACCAGAGGTTTGTGTAGAATAAAAGACAAAAAAGTCATGTGGGTGGGAGGTTTTTACTTTCATGCAGGTGAGAGCAAACTGATTTCAGATGTGCAGCTCAAATAAAGACCACGTTCATTCACATAAGACGGTCCTTAGTAACTAAACTGATTGCTTAAATTAGTCTACTAGTTTGTTTCGATTTTGGGAAATAGAAGAAACTAACTTCAACTTCAAATTGATGCATTATCACACGTTGGTATAAATAAAAATAATAACCCTGTGAGCAGAGGTGGAAAGTAACGAATTACATTACTCGCGTTACTGTACTTGAGTAGCTTTTTTGTGTACTTATACTTTTTCAAGTAATTTTTAAAGAGTGTACTTTTACTTTTACTTAAGTATGTTTTCTTTTAAGTAGTGTACTTCGGTACATTTTACATCACAACTGTTACTGAGTAAAAATAAAAAATAAATAAAAAATTAAAAAAGGCTAAAACGGAGAAGGGGAAATGCGTTCTGGAAATGAATCATGGGAAGGACAGTTGTCGTGCGCGCGAGTCTCACAGAGACGATGGCGGACATGCACTGGCGCTTTAAGGGGGGGGGGCTTCGGGGGGCTCAAGCCCCTGGGCCACAGCCAATCGGGGGCCTTGTAATATTAATAAAATAATAAACTGTCGGAATCGTGGGCCTACATTAATGTACGGATAGAAATAAGGTTAGAAATAAATGAGTGCACAGTAGCCTGCTGTAAGAGACATGGTGGATGTGGTTCGTGAAACGAACACCCACAACTGTACCAGAATAAAATGTAACAAAATGTAACGTCACGCACGAAAGCGCGCCAAAGACTGCAGACTGCAAAGACACAAATTTAGAGGCTTTGAAAGATGAAGCGTTCACATGTTAGCGGGGCGCATAAAAGGAAAAAAAAGAGAGAGATGCAGGTAATGATAGAATCGTTGCCTAAAGTCACAGACTTTTTTAAGGTAAGAATCACCAATCTGTTCAGAATATCAGCTACTTATCAGTTATCAGCCTACCAGCAGCTAGGCTATGTGCAGCTAGGCTGGATATGCTATGATCTGTCCAACAGTAAAATAAATCAGTTGTGATTTGAATACGTGTCGTGTGATTTGAGTTATAATCCTGTTAGTATAATAGCATATTTCGATGGGGATAATAAAATGTCTAAAACGGCATCTACTGAAGAAATTGATGAAAAGATTGTAGCCTATAATTGTCACAGTTCGGGCAGCAGACAGAGTAAGCATACTGAGGGGAATAGCAATACAAAGCTAGCGCAGATCCACATTTCTCGCTAGCTGTGTTGGGTGTGTTGTTAACCCGTGTGGATTTAAGTGAAATACTTGAGAAGTTCTGTGGTCAAGACAACGTTTTAAGGTAAGGACACTTGATTATTAATGTTTGCCCGCCGTGGCTTGTTGTTGACGAAAGGCCCACATGATTTTGCCTTATGCAGCTACTGCTAGCATCATGCTTTGAACTAGGTTAAGCTCATTTGCGCTAAAGGATGGGTTTATTGAAGGACTTTGATGTAGCTAGTTTCTTTTTAAAAAATCGTATGCTCAAAACAGTATGCCCGTGTTCATCATGTTTAACTTTTTTCTTGATGGAGTGCATGAAATATTGTTGCAAGTGGTATTTCGATGCAGTCATGTCAAAAAGGCAGTTGAATGCACGGTCTTATTCAAGGAGAAGGAAGACTTGCATGATGCTTGAACATAGATCGGTAAAATAGACCCTAGTAGGACTTGGTTTCGTGTATTTCGGTCTGTAGAGTTATGAGTTTGGCCGCTGTCCATGGTGTTTACGTTTCATGTGGCCGCCGAGCCAAGTACCTTCATCATCATCATCATCATGTTCCCCTGTCAAAAGTTAAACTCTCTAGGGGTGCTTCTGCTGTAGCAGTTGCAGCAATTGCTCAAAGTTTGATTTGTCCATCATCATACGTCTTATCTGTTGGGTGTCTATGCCCAGCAGATTTTCCCATTTCGTCCATTTGTAACCATTTTTGTCAAACAGGAGCTGCTTTTGCACTTGGTTATTGCCCATCCCGCAAACGTGAGCAATATATTTTAGTTGTTGTACGTAGCAGGATAGTTTTATATCCTGGGTTCCTGTCAGTTTCCGGAGGTCAGCATTGGACATCTTGTAGCTCCAGTCTATATCTTCATTTGTAGTGTTCTTTTGGTCAGGGGCATTCTTTCGTTTATATCCACCTTTAATCATTTTCCTTAGGAAGCCGTGCCACACTACCTCAATTTTGTGAATTTCACTGGATGATAGTTGCCATGCCTGTGTGCTGTACAGGAGACGAGATCGAACGCATGCCACTAGGAACTTTATACGGGTTTTTAGTAGTATTCGGAGGTCGGTTAGAATGTGTTTCAGTTCATTCCATTTCATGAATGCAGCACTTATCCTAGCATGCAGGAAGTGTGAGGATTCATCACAGTTGCTGACATTATAACCAAGATATTTAAAGGTGCGGACGTTTTTAATATTAGTGCCGCCAAGGGAAATGATACTTGGTTTACATTTGATATCCTCATTGACGTTAAAAGCCATTGTTTCTGTTTTGACATATGATATTTGTAAACCAAAGCGGGTGTAGGTCTTATCATACAACTGAAGAATATTCTGAAGCTCCTCGATGGATCCAGTGAGTATGGCCTGATCATCTGCGTATAGAGTCTCTGTTATGCAACCCTCTCCTGATGCTCATGCTTTCGTACGCATTTCTCTTGTGGATACCTCATTTGGAATGCAATATCTGAACTTGAAGCCTGTATCTGGGTACAGTTTTGATATCTCATGCTGGTCAAGCCTGACAACAAAGTCCATATAGATATTAAAAACTGATGGCGATTCTAGGGCACCTTGTCTTGCAGTGAATGTTTGTTTTCATGCCGCCGAGCTATTTTTATGTATTTTATTTTTTAAAAGGACTTGTCTGTAGGTGTGTGTGTTTTATGTTTACAACACATAGGTCTACATTAGCGCACGCGCGCTTGTGTGGTTATCTCTGGTCATACCCCTGCATGAAAGTTGCGCAGTATCACTGTCCTGTCCATGGTAATAATCAGAACTGGCTCTGTAATGATAGTGCACATGTTCTTCTCTCCCTCTGTGGTCGGATGTGTTGAGTGACGTGAGTGTGGGCCTTGCGCAGCTACGCTGAGCCAAACGTAACCTATCGTAGGCTTCTAGGCTAATTACGCGCTTACACTGTAAATGCTTGACACGTATTGCAAATAAAATAAGAGTGTTTTCCTGGCCAACGGTAAGGGTAGGGTTGACAGGTAGCCTATGAGGGGCCTAGCCCCTGGGCCACGGGTGTTGATAAAGCGCCCCTGCGGACATGGAGGAGACCGAGGAACCTGTGGTGGACGACCCTGCAGAAAACGCAATTTCTTCCAGTAATGAAGTGCACCCCTGGCCCTACATACGTGATCACTTCAGCTTCGTAGAGAAAAGGGGTGACAGTTTCATTATGCAATGCAGATTATGTGTGCCCAAGAAGACAACCATTGCGGCATACAAAAATTCGACGTCTAATCTGTGCAAGCATGTTGAGGTAAGTATTGTCATTGGCATCATAATCACGGGCGCAGATAGAGGGTGGGACGGGTGGGATTCGTCCCACCCAGATTTAAATTCACCTCGTTCGGTCCCCCCCCACTTATAGGGAGGAAAAAACGTCTATGCTGTCTTTCTTTGCATAAGGCAAACCTCACGGAAAAATCAAAAGACTAATTATCATTCAGTTTATTGAGGTGCACAGCAATGTATACATAGTTGCAACAACTCACATAAAACAAAACAAAGACTGATATTCAGTTGGTTGAGCTGCGCAGACTGCACAGGTTGCGAGCTCGAGCTTGGTTGCTATGGTTACCCACAACAAGTTTGACAGGCATATCGGGGTTGGGGTTGGTTTGCTGGCAGCTTTGTCCCCCCCAGTTTTTTGTCCCCCCCAGTTCAAAAAATGTATCTGCGCCCCTGATCATAATGTTTCCTTTCCATAGTAAAACCGACAATAGGCTGGTTATATTCCAAAAATAGTGGATGGCATTGCTAATGTTGAAGTAGCAACCTGTTGGTACTGTAACATAACGGTAACTACTCTGTTATTCGGTTGGCTAATCATGCAAGCAAGTTAGCTCGCCAACCTGACATGATCAGTCCTCCTACCATTCTACATCCAACAGGCCAGAAAGGAATACTAAGCAAAACAAATAATGTTTGAATTGAATTGTTCAATAACACACAGTGCACACAGGCAAGCTACGAGATTTCGGTGCAACATTTCACTTTCATATTTCGTGTACAATGCTTTGTGTGTGGTCAGGGCGATGTAAACGACATGACTGTGTGTATTGACCTTTTTTGTTTGTCTCAGTTTTAATGCAGCATTATCCTAAGCATTCAATTTGATACACTTCCTTTAAATAAAACATCTGGGTTGAGATGTACATATATCCTTGTTTCCTCTTCTTTTTCATTTTTGCACAACACAATGGAGGCAGAAAACACCCATTGTTAAAAGTAACATTTTACTTTTACTCAAAGTACATTTTAAATGATCTACTTTTTACTTTTACTTGAGTAGATTTTTTGTCTGGTAACTTTACTTGTACTTAAGTAAAATTTCATCAGAGTAACAGTACTTGTACTTGAGTATAATATTTTAGTACTCTTTCCACCTCTGCCTGTGAGTGGGATTAAAAATCTTTTGAGTGATATGAGTTTGAGGAACTGTCAAAAACTCTCTGGGTTTTATTTCCCAGTGTTTTTGGTGGTAGGAGTCATATTTAAAAAAAAAAAAAAAAAAGGATTTAAAACGGAAATGGTTTAGGCCATGCCCATGTTAGGTTGAAATGCAAATACAAATACAGATATGGATATTTGTACCACTAAACAGAGACAGATAAACACCTTTAGTGTGTATGTTTTTGTAGAGCCAGATTAAAGCATAGATTTAAGTATATTTAGAGCAGCGTTTCCTCTACTGATCCTCAGAAATGCCAGAGAAATCACTTTTTTGCTCTCTCCTAGTTCTCAGAATACTGAACTTACTCAGGGGCCCTTTCACATTTTTACATACTTTATGACTTGGTTTAGGAGCTGGGAGAGAGCCAATGTGGACCATATGGGGGTTATTGAGGACAGATTTGTGAAATATTGATTTAGAATGAGCAAGAAATGATTCGCAGAAACATTAGGAGGCTGAAAGAAACTGGGGAACTCTAAGGTCCTGGCAGTGAACCATCATATTTTACTCCCCTATATACAAACATACAGTCTTTCAGGTCTCAGTAGAGGTTTTTTTTACAGACTTGAGTCCTGGGACTTGTGTCTTGTATAAATTATGTCAGACTTCTCTGGTGTCTGTTATATATCCACAGGCTTTAAAACACTTGGCATCTCTACAAAACACAGTGAGCACATATGTATATTTCAGATTTGGAACATTGTGCAGGTGTGTTTATTGCTAGTTTTTTTTCCCTCTGTTTTAGGAAATGGCACTCCCTTGAGGCTGGTGGGAGGCCAGGAAGACTTTGAGGGACGAGTGGAAGTGTATCATAATGGCCAATGGGGCACAATCTGCGATGACCAGTGGGATGACATTGATGCCGAAGTGGTCTGTCGACAGCTGGGATTTGGGTAAGGAGCAGTGATTTAACACGTCAGAATGCTTTCCAGTATTGCAGGTTTTAACTGTCTTTAGGACTTTTGAACTGTTAGTTAGCTCTTCATAGTTCAGTGTTTGTGGGATAGGCTCCAGATCCACCACAATCCTCAAAGAAGAGGCAGTGTGATGCTCTGGGTAATGTTCTGCTGAGAAACTTTGGGTCCTGATATTCATGTGGATGTTCCTTTGACACTCACCACCTACCTAAATATTGTTCCAGACCAAGTACACCTTTTCATGGTAATGGTATTCGCTAATGTCAATAGCCTCCTTCGGCAGGATAATGTATCCTGCCACACCGCAGAAATTGTTCAGGACTGGTTTGAGGAACATGACAAAGAGTTCAACGTGTTGACTTGGCTTTCAAATTTGCCAGATCTAAATCTGATCAAGCATCTGTGGGATACGCTGGACAAATAAGTCTGGTCCATGGAGGGCAATTTTGGCAAAATTTAGGTAGGCTTAGAAGTTAGGGGGTCTTTTTTATGAGAAAGGGCTTCTGTCTAGCCACCCTACCCTATAGCCTAGATGTGTGAATACAAGAGATTGTTGTCACATGCAGGGAGTGAGCATTACATGCCAAATATTACTGCAGCTTCTTTAATGTTGCAGCAGGGCTCTTGGCTACCTCCTTGATAAGTTTTCTTCTTGTTCGTTTTGTCTATTTCGAAGGGAAGTCCTGTTCTTGGTAATGTCACTGTGGTGTCCCATTTTCTCCACTTGTTGATGATGGCCTTCACAATCATGTACAGTGGTACATCTAATATTTTGGATTTTTTTTTCCTGGCCTTCTCCTGATCAGTGACTTTTAACAATGGGGTTATGAACATGCTTGTACGTTCTTCGTGAACCATGGCTTCAGCAGTCAGATGAAACCATGATGATTTCAGGCACATCCTACAGAAACAGCTGATCTTTATTTGGCATTGATCAGAATCACTTCACTGATGACAGCGATATGATAATTACTTTTCAATGAGTTTAAATGTGATTCTTTAATTCTAAACACAGTCACATGACCCATTATAAAAGGGTGTGCACACTTGTACAAACAGTTTATTGAGGGTTTTTTATTTATTTATATTATTAGCTCATCCAGCCGTTAGGCGATGAGCTTATGTCATCATGTGTTGTCCATCGTCCGTTGTCTGTCATCCGGCGTTGTCCACATTTCACAAAAATCGCTTCTTCTCAGTCAATTCCTTGCCATTTTAGATTATTTTTGGCAGGAAGGTAGGTCTGCCTGGGGTGCATGTAACTTCTACACAAATTTACATAATTGCAATTAATAATGAAGATATGGAGTAATTAAGCCCTGACAAACAGTTTCCACACAAATCACTTCTTCTCCCTCAATTCTTCACTGATTTTGATTCTTTCTGGCATTAAGGTAGGGGTACCTAGGGTGCATATAATTTCTACCCAGATTTGCTTAATTACAATTATTAATGAAGTTGTGGACTAATTAAGCCTTAATGAGCAGTTCAACAAAAATTGTTTCTTCTTGGTCAGTTCCTCGCCGTTTGGATTCTTTCTGGCAAATAGGTCGGTATTCCTAGGGTGTATATAGCTTCTAGATATAGCATGTATATAGCTTGCAACATTTATTGCACAAGGTGGCCCACTTTAGATCGTTCCTTCTGGACTAGACGAGGCCGGTGTGAGCTACGCCATCATTGATGGTCTCGTTATTTCTTTTGCTTTTTGCTTTTTCTGTCCTAAACTATTTCTATTTGTTTTTCACTTGAATTTTGTTGGTTGCTCTCACATTAAAGGTGGAAAAAGATCTGGCATGATTTCTCTTGGTTTTCATTTGTTACCTCACAAAAAACTCCAGTTCTGACAGGGCTGTGTAGACATTTTTATATCCACTGTATGATGTGTTGTGTCATTTATTACCTAGGCCCTCTGAGATGGTTTATTAACTCAGTAAAACACCGACCCACACCTATTATGAGTAACATTTATTAATATAAATGAAGCAGAGCTAGTCATGAATTGTGGGAGGAAGTTTGTGTTAAATGAATGATGGAGAGCGTGAATTACTGATGCTGTCAGTTTCTCCTTTCTTACTAAGCATTAGGGCTCGCTTAGAGATAGGAACAGCTTTATACACACACTTATACAAACACAATCTCACAGTCTCAGTGTTATTCTGCAAGTGCTACTATATATGATTTTTTTCTAGAATTTTGATTTTGTTAAATTGACAAATTCATCAAACTCTGAAACTTTGTATGTTTCAGTATTTCACCTTGAACGGAAATGCATGCTTCTCAACCTATCTAAAAACTGTGCATGTTCCACCAGCCTCCTGAAAACGTAAATGATTTGTAGAATTAATGTGTTCTTGTAATGGTGAATACAGTGGTGTGCCAAAGGCGTGGTCATGGTCTCATTTTGGCCCGGGGGCTGGGCCCATCCTGCTGGACGGGGTACAATGCACAGGAAATGAGCTCTCTCTGGAAGAGTGTCCTCACACACCCTGGGGCCAGCACAACTGTGACCACATGGAGGATGCTGGAGTGTCCTGTAACCCATATACAGGTGAACTCAACCACAACAAAAATACAATAAATTGCAGTGTGTATATATTACAACATAGGGGCTCCCAGTCCTGTAATGTTTGGTCTTTTTCTTCATTTGGTCTCACCAGTTGGCATGAACATTAAGATTTTAACAGTGAACAGTTCAACACAAAATTTAAAATAAATATACAATGCTTATGATAAAATAACATCTATAGCTACAATGAATAAAACAATGTATATTAAATAAAATAAATTTAGTCAGATTATTACAGTGAAATCAATATTAATGTTGAAAAAATACCGTAAGTCCTTCAAAATGTCAAACTATTTTCACATCAGTGTATGCATGCAGATCAGTTATTATATGTTTTTATAATAAAAACATGCCAGTGTGTGTGTGTGTGTGTGTGTGTGGTGTCCTGCATTGTATTGGTATCCCATCCAGGGTATGTTCCTACCTATCACTCAGTGTTCCAATACATCCCATACATGATCCACAACCATGACCAGGTTACCTCTTTCTGGCTAATTTTCCCTGATGGAAAATGTAAATATAATTATTCTATCCACATTCATTGGATATGAGCAATCGTACACTCTGATTGGCTGCTAGGCTATCAGCTTATATACCATGAGTAAGAATGTATCTTTTTTATTTTTCAAGAATTATTATTATAGCATTTTTCACAAACTGCTACTGTCATTTCACTGGTTTGTTTACATTCTAAGCAGAAATGATTTTGTCGGATGTTTCGTATAAAGTTTTTATTTCTCAAATTTGCTAAAAATAAAAATCCTCCGTTTCTCAAAATCCAGTGGATGTGGAGATAATAAAACAGTTATTCCACTCAATCTCGTCGTACATGGCTTATAGCCAACTCAGCATTACACGCCTCGTCAGCTATCAGCTCATGTACGACTCGATTGTCTGGAATAACTGTTAATTATTTGTAATATCCACTTTATTATGAAAGGCGAATCAGACTTCTATACACTTCTTGACAACATTCAGCGCTATATGCATGAACTCGATGGATTTCTCAGCTAACCTGTTAGCTATTAGTCAAATTCTTCATGTGCTAACTAATGGGTTTCATCTGTAAAAACAACTGTGCTGGAAACCACTGCACTGCATAATTTCAACACATGGATAACAGATTGACATGGAACCGAATGCCTACTTCAAGATAAGCACACTCACTCATTTCTATGACGTGCCTAAATGAAGACACAGCTGTAAAAGCTTAGGTGTTAAACTGTGTTATAGACGGTGCACTGCGTCTGGTCGGAGCAGATTTTCCATGGGAAGGACGCTTGGAGGTGTACTACGCTGGAGATTGGGGCACAGTGTGTGATGACAGCTGGACTGAGCAACATGCCCAGGTGGTGTGTCGGCAGCTTGGCTTCAGGTGGGCGTCAAGTCTTCATACAGAAGAACCCCAAAGGAGTGGTCACCAAAATCAGTTTGGTTAGCCGGATTACAGTGTTTTAAACTAGCAAGCAACAAGTTACTAGTGTCTTTACAGTTTGTCTCTTGTGAGTGTTTACTGCCCCCTAGCGTTGTTGCTTGTAGGTATAGACTGTCCAGCAGATTAGAAGTTTAGCAAAGTAAGCTGGTTATGCCCAGAGGTGGACAAAGTACCCAACTTCATTATTTAAGTCAAAGTACAGATCCCACTGGTCAAATGTGACTCTGATACAAGTGAAAGTTGTCCAGTCAATTTTTTACTTAAGTTAAAGTACTGAAGTACTTGCTTTTAAAAATACTTAAGTATTAAAAGTACATTTTCTGTCAAAGCATCGTTGTGTTATTGCCACAATGCTTACAAAACCTAATGCCCTTACCAAAGACAGAAATGTGAATTCAGAAAATGAACGCATGCTGTGCCATCATGGTGGTTTAACGTTAAGGTAGCTAGTCAGTGAAGCTCCACCTGACATGCTAGCAAACGCTTTTCAAACTCAAAATCATATTGGGTAGCTAATGCTACTAGAAAAGAAAGATTTCTACATTGTTTATTTGGCAAGATTATGCTAAAACATATTTCTGAGAGGACTTCAGATAAGTTAACATTATTCATGTTAGCATAACTCCATGTTTACATGCTAACTGTGTCCAAGTTAACTAGCTACAGTTAGGTCCATATATATTTGGACACTGACACAAATTTTGTTTTTTTACCTGTTTACTGAAACATATTCAAGTTATAGTTATATAATGGACATGGACATAAAGTCCAGACTTTCAGCTTTCATTTGAGGGTATCCACATTAAAATTGGATGAAGGGTTTAGGAGTTTCAGCTCCTTAACATGTGCCACCCTGTTTTTAAAGGGACCAAAAGTAATTGGACAATTGACTCAAAGGCTATTTCATGGCCAAGTGTGGGCAATTCCTTCGTTATGTCATTCTCAATTAAGCAGATAAAAGGCCTGGAGTTGATTTGAGGTGTGGTGCTTGCATTTGGAAGATTTTGCTGTGAAGAAAACATGCAGTCAAAGGAGCTCTCCATGCAGGTGAAACAAGCCATCCTCAAGCTGCGAAAACAGAAAAAACCCATCCGAGAAATTGCTACAATATTAGGAGTGGCAAAATCTACAGTTTGGTACATCCTGAGAAAGAAAGAAAGCACTGGTGAACTCATCAATGCAAAAAGACCTGGACACCTACAGAAGACAACAGTGGTGGATGATCACAGAATAATTTCCATGGTGAAGAGAAACCCCTTCACAACAGCCAACCAAGTGAACAACACTCTCCAGGAGGTAGCCATATCAATATCCAAATCTACCATTAAGAGAAGACTGCATGAAAGTAAATACAGAGGGTTCACTGCACAGTGCAAGCCACTCATAAGCCTCAAGAATAAAAAGGCTAGACTAGACTTTGCTAAAAAATATTTAAAAAAGCCAGCACAGTTCTGGAAGAACATTCTTTGGACAGATGAAACCAAGATCAACCTCTACCAGAATGATGGAAAGAAAAAAGTATGGCGAAGGCGTGATACAGCTCATGATCCAAAGCATACCACATCATCTGTAAAACACGGCGGAGGCAGTGTGATGGCTTGGGCATGCATGGCTGCCAGTGGCACTGGGTCACTAGTGTTTATTGATGATGTGACACAGGACAGAAGCAGCCGGACGAATTCTGAGGTATTCAGAGACATACTGTGTGCTCAAATCCAGCCAAATGCAGCCAAACCGATTGGTCGGCGTTTCATAATACAGATGGACAATGACCCAAAACATAAAGTCAAAGCAACCCAGGAGTTTATTAAAGCAAAGAAGTGGAATATTCTTGAATGGCCAAGTCAGTCACCTGATCTCAACCCAATTGAGCATGAATTTCACTTGTTAAAGACTAAACTTCAGACAGAAAGGCCCACAAACAAACAGCAACTGAAAACCGCTGCAGTAAAGGCCTGGCAGAGCATTAAAAAGGAGGAAACACAGCATCTGGTGATGTCCATGAGTTCAAGACTTCAGGCAGTCATTGCCAACAAAGGGTTTTCAACCAAGTATTAGAAATGAACATTTTATTTACAATTATTTGATTTGTCCAATTACTTTTGAGCCCCTGAAATGAAGGGATTGTGTTTAAAAAATGCTTTAGTTCCTCACATTTTTATGCAATCATTTTGTTCAACCCACTGAATTAAAGCTGAAAGTCTGAACTTCAACTGCATCTGAATTGTTTTGTTCAAAATCCATTGTGGTAATGTACAGAACCAAAATTAGAAAAATGTTGTCTCTGTCCAAATATTTATGGACCTAACTGTATGTGTTAACGTTAGCCGTGGACATGGCGATGGCAACTTGGCGGGCAAATCCATAGAAAGTCATTTGACTAACCAGACTGCATAGCTATTGCAACGTTATCGCTAGCTCTAAAAGCACAGACAACTTCATTACAAGCTTTCTCTTGGAATAAAACATTTACATACCTCAATATGCTTCTGCAGGTTGGACGTTGAGTTTTTGTTGGCTGTGATGTGATTCATTTTCGGCAAACAAAGCAAACATTTAAAACAAAACAAATCTTTAATCCTTGCAGAAAACTGAAACATGGGTTCATGGGCCATGAGCGCATGCATTCCCCAGAAGATCAGCCTCCTTCCATTCTGCCATCAACTGATCGTGCTAAATAATGCTGTTGAGAAACCACTAAACTTGATTTTATACAGTCTATGGACGTGACGTGAACCTAGTGATTACTGATGGGCTGTCTTAGTGTCACCTACGAAAAAAAACAATCACGTTTTAGAAAAGAAAAAACATCCACTTTCAAAGCTGCTTCATAGGAACGAGGACCTTGATAGAAATGTAGTGGAGTAAAAAGTACAATATTTGCCCTTCAAATGTAGTGAAGTTTAAGTCAGAAGTTTAAAAAAAATACTCAAAGTACAGATACTCAAAAAGTGTACTTAAGTACAATACTCAAGTAAATGTACTTTGTTACTGTCCACCTCTGGTTATACCAGAGGCACCAATGATCTCTGCTATTTCCAAGTTTTTATTCTTAATAATGTCTCTATACACATTTAATGAGAGGTTGCATATGATAGTGCATAGAAATTAATTGCAGGTAAGAACTAAAGCAGGGGTCTTCAATCCTATCCGCAAAGGGCCGGTGTAGCTGCAGGCTTTCATTACAGCCAAATTGGAGGCTCACTTGATTGTTGATTGGAGACGAGGGTGAAATGATTAAACAAGTGAAATCAGGTGTAGCTCCTGCTTGGTTGGAATGAAAGCCTGCAGCCACACTGGCCCTTTGTGGATAGGATTGAAGACCCCTGAACTAAAGTTGTGTGTGGGGAACTGAAGAAATGTCACACCATACACTATAGGACTGGTCCAATGAATAATCTGAGCCATTCTTCCGGATTTATCACTTTACCCCTTCATGTCTAATTTACATAGCTCTTGCTTCAAATGTTGCTCGTCATCTTTTTTGCTTTGTCGCTGTTGGTGAAATTGTGACTCTGTGTCATGCACATACATAGAAAATGAATGATCACCTATTGCCTTTTCACTGCTAGTGTGAACATAGGGCTGTTTCAAATCTTAGTTGATCCACATTTGGAATGGATGTGGACTGTACAAGTTAATAGACTTCCAGTGAGAGGACTGATAATATATTTTTAAAAAATTGTTTATCAGACTGCCATAATTGAAATAAGACAGACAGTGCGTGACATGGCATTCAGACTTACCAGACTAACATTTTCAACCTTTTGATACTTTTCTAACACTAGGATTTACGGTAGGATAAAGGATTTTTTTCTTGATAAGAACTGCAGAAATTGAGCTTTTTTGTCCAACAGAGGGCGGGCTGAAATAGCACCAGATGGTGCGTATGGGGACGGCACAGGGCTAATTCTGTTGGATGAGGTGAGGTGCGACGGGGGAGAGAGCTCCCTGCTGGAGTGCAGCCATGCAGAGTGGGGACGCCACGACTGCTCCCACAGTGAAGATGTGGCCATACGCTGTGAGAGAGGAGGAAATACCGATGATATTACTGCAGTTCCTCAAGTCTCAGGTAACCTTCAGGGCTACTTAAGGAGTTCTTTAAGGATTTCTTCTTGGTAAGGGTTCTTGGTTTGAAAAAAGGTTCTAAATGGAAACATTTCTGATAGGAAAAACACTGTTGTAGGTTCAAACCTTCAGGTTTCTTCCAGTTACACAATCAAAGAACCCTTCAAGGGTTCAAAAAGAGTGTAGGTCTATTTAACAAATTACAACACAAATTGTATTTATTTTTGTCATCTGTTAAGCCCCAGTATGACTTGAAAAATTGAGAATACACTCAGTTCACAGTATGGTGTATGAGGATGCTCTAAACAGTAAAACGCAGTGGCCATTAGGCTTAACCCCTTATATTCCAAGCATGAAGGTGATTCATTAACTGCTATGAATTGCTCAATGACTCCAGTATAACTAATAGGACAAGACACACGTGCTGAATTTCATTTGCAATTGTTTTCAATTCCAGTCCTGGATGCTCCATACTGTGACGTCTGTGAGGAAGAAACTTGACCAGGAAGCATAGTTAAAACAGTGCAATTGCTCTTTTTCAATGAGGGAAACTGACAGGGGGTAATGAAAATCATAGGTATTTAGCTGGACAGTGAACACTAACTAACAAACACAAAATAACATGCTGGTATGACGCCTACTAGCCATCCCAAACATGGACTTTTCTCTCTGTTGAGGTCAGGGAAGCACTTTCTCTCCCTTAAGGCCAACACGGAGAGAATGAGGAGGAGGAGCAGCTTCTTCCCTCAGGCCATTCGGACTCTTAATCAGGACAATAATGGACAACAACGGGGTGTCATTACCACTTCACCCTCATTCCCCTTATCTCTTGTACCTCTTCATGCAATTTCATCTCACCAGGGTGCAATATTTTCAGTACATTTCTCTTGCAATTGTACCTCTTGATGCAACTTCACTTCATTACAGTGCAATATATATATCTCATCTCATCTCATTATCTCTAGCCGCTTTATCCTTCTACAGGGTCGCAGGCAAGCTGGAGCCTATCCCAGCTGACTATGGGCGAAAGGCGGGGTACACCCTGGACAAGTCGCCAGGTCATCACAGGGCTGACACATAGACACAGACAACCATTCACACTCACATTCACACCTACGGTCAATTTAGAGTCACCAGTTAACCTAACCTGCATGTCTTTGGACTGTGGGGGAAACCGGAGCACCCGGAGGAAACCCACGCGAACACGGGGAGAACATGCAAACTCCACACAGAAAGGCCCTCGCCGGCCCCGGGGCTCGAACCCAGGACCTTCTTGCTGTGAGGCGACAGCGCTAACCACTACACCACCGTGCCGCCCGCAATATATATATATATATATATATATATATATATATATATATATATATATATATATCTCATCTCATCTCATTATCTCTAGCCGCTTTATCCTTCTACAGGGTCGCAGGCAAGCTGGAGCCTATCCCAGCTGACTACGGGCGAAAGGCGGGGTACACCCTGGACAAGTCGCCAGGTCATCACAGGGCTGACACATAGACACAGACAACCATTCACACCTACGGTCAATTTAGAGTCACCAGTTAACCTAACCTGCATGTCTTTGGACTGTGGGGGAAACCGGAGCACCTGGAGGAAACCCACGCGGAGAACATGCAAACTCCGCACAGAAAGGCCCTCGCCGGCCGAACCCAGGACCTTCTTGCTGTGAGGCGACAGCACTAACCACTACACCACCGTGCCGCCCGAATGTGGATATAATAAAACAATTATTTCACTCAATCTCATCATACATGGTTTATAGCCAACTCAGTGATACGTGCCTTGTCAGCTATCAGCTCAGGTATGAATTGATTTTGTGGAATAATTGTTAAATATTTCAATTTTTCTCTTTAGTGTAGTATATACTTCTACATATTCTATATATTGTATATTATGCAGTGTATATTGCAGAGCTTTATATATTTATACATCTCATCTCATTCATCTCATTATCTCTAGCCGTTTTATCCTGTTCTACAGGGTCGCAGGCAAGCTGGAGCCTATCCCAGCTGACTACGGGCGAAAGGCGGGGTACACCCTGGACAAGTCACCAGGTCATCACAGGGCTGACACATAGACACAGACAACCATTCACACTCACATTCACACCTACGGTCAATTTAGAGTCACCAGTTAACCTAACCTGCATGTCTTTGGACTGTGGGGGAAACCGGAGCACCCGGAGGAAACCCACGCGGACACAGGGAGAACATGCAAACTCTGCACAGAAAGGCCCTCGTCGGCCACAGGGCTCGAACCCGGACCCTCTTGCTGTGAGGCGACAGCGCTAACCACTACACCACCATGCCGCCTGATTGTGAATGTGACAAATAAATTTGAATTTGAATACCAGCACAAGCAACTGGACAACAAACACTTAACGTAATAAAACAAGGACATTAACCATCACATTATTGGCCAGCTGCCTAGGCTTACAGGTATGCACATTAACAGTTTACCAAGGTATGATATCTCTGCAAAGGGGGGTTCCATATACGATTCGTACATTGGGAGAGTGCCTGTTAGAGAGCGCACTTGTCCTGGGCCATCGGCATAGTGAGGTAGGGTGGCCAGTTCCTTTCCTCGCCGCCTTTAACTTCCCCAGTGTTTCCACCAGGTCCCCATTCACTGCTGGGTGGACAGGGAGCGAGCCCCAGATCCCCGTCGAGCCGAGGCTCGAACCAGGGACCGTTCGCTTAGCGGTCAAGCGCTCTAACCACTTGGCCACCTGCGCTCCATGATATCTCTACAATACGTTAGATTCAGACAGGTCTGGAAAATCTAAAAAGGTTAGGTTTTGAAAAATATGAATATTCTGGTATTCTGTTCTCAGAGTAAGACCCAAGACACTGAAGGTTATAAAGCTTTTAAGGCATTAAAAGCTCTCATTTTATGCATTAATACAACCTCCCTAATGCACATCACATTTCATCTTTTTTTTTTTTTGATAAAGTCTGAGGTGGCACGCTGGTGTAGTGGTTAGCACTATCGCCTCACAGCAAGAAGGCCCTGGGTTCATGGCCGGTGATGGCCTTTCTGTGCGGAGTATGCATGTTCTCCCTGTGTCTACGTGGGTTTCCTCCGGGTGCTCCGGTTTCCCCCACAGTTCAAAGACATGCAGGTTAGGTTAACTGGTGACTCTAAATTGATTGTAGTTGTGAATGGTTGTTTGTCTCTATGGGTCAGCCCTGCGATAACCTGGCAACTTGTCCAGAGTGTACCCCGCCTCCTGCCCATAGTCAGCTGGGATAGGCTCCAGCTTGCCTGTGACCCTGTAGAACAGGATAAGCAGCTACAGATCTTCTTCTTTTGGCTGCTTCCGATTAGGGGTCACCACAGCAGATCTTTCGTCTCCATTGCTCCCTGTCTTCCGCATCCTTCTCTACCACACCTGCCATTTTCATGTCCTCTCTCACCACATCCATGTATCTCCTCTTTGGCCTTCCTCATTTTCGTGTGCCTGGCAACTCCATCCTGAACATTCTCCTTCCAACATGCTCTGCATCTCTTCTCAGGATGTGCCCATACCATCTCAGTCTCATCTCTCTTAGCTTCATTCCCAAGATCTCCACATGTGCTTTCCCTCTGATGTGCTCGTTCCTTATCCTGTCCAACCTTGTCACTCCCATCGCAAACCTTAACATCCTCAACTCTGCCACAGATTAGATTTGGCACAGTTTTACGCTGGATGCCCTTCCTGACGCAACCCTCTCCATTTATCCGGGCTTGGGACCAACGCCAAGAGTATGCTTATGCACCCCCAGGGGCTGGATTAGGATAAGCGGCTACAGATAATGGATGGATAAAGTCTGAGATTGTAAATTTTTTCACATTCCTGAAAGGGCAAGAACTCTCCTCTGCCATGCCTCACCTAACAGCTCATCAATGATTTTGTTCATATGCATTACGTAATAATAGACACACAGGACTCCCGATTCTAGGAATGAAGAATGACTGCTCTAGTTTGTACATGCTGTGTTTGCAGGTCCCCTACTTAGGCTGGTGGATGGAGAGAGTCGTAAAGAGGGTCGTGTGGAAGTCTTCATTAACAGCGAGTGGGGAAGTGTGTGTGATGATGGTTGGAATGACATCAGTGCTGCTATAGTGTGTAGACAGCTGGGCTTTGTGTGAGTCACTCTCTCATTCACAATACAAGAGAAAACACTGTATAGCTTAACTAATATATATCCATGATAAGCTACTTGGTGTGCTTTGTTTACCTGTTTGGTTTTTGTGCCGTTCAGACCAATGTTCAGGACTAGATTAGCCAGTCTTACTTTATTATGGGCTGAATGTATTCTTTCTATATTTTAATTGCTTAAACCTTCTTTTCGCAACCTTCTCCCCCCCCCCCCCCCCCCTTTTGTTTCTTCAAACAGTGGAGTATCTAAAGCCCGTTCCATGGCCTATTTTGGTGAGGGTCAGGGTCCAATCCACTTGGACAATGTGAGGTGTGTGGGTACAGAGTCATCTCTGGGAGAGTGTTTAGCCGATGGGTCAGACAAACATAACTGCAGGCACAGTGAGGATGCAGGGGTCATCTGTGATTACGTGTTCCAGCCCGTAGCCGACAGCATGACAGCAACCCAGTCATGTGGCCTAAGGCCCAACACACAGCGCCGCAGGAGGAGGATCATTGGAGGAGACAAGTCACTTAGGTAACTCAGTTTTAGGCTTTCAGCTTCCATAATTTTACAGTGAGAAGAAGTCATATTACGTGATTTCCTTTTCCAAGAAGAAGGAAGGAAACTTTTGCTGTCATGCTCCTGTGGTTATTTTAGTCAATAAAAGTGAAACATGCTGCCCCATATCCTGCTGAAAGGGTTGCTATCTGTCGAGGCAATATGAAGACGAAACTGGTATCGCTGTAATATACTGTAGATGTTTACCATAATCAGTGAATATTTTGCATTTTGCCAAGATCAACAACCATATTTAGGAGTAACGTGCTTCCTGTCCCACTTCTCAAATTCACAGTCTTCCAGATGCTATTCAGACAAAGCCCACACTGGTATTTAGGACTTGTGTATGGTACCACTCAAAGGTTTGGACACACCTACTCATTCATAGGTTTTTCTGTATTTTGACTATTTCCTACATTATAGAACAAAACTGAAGACATCAAAACTACGAAACAACATATGGAACAGATATGGAATTATCTCATCTCATCTCATTATCTCTAGCCGCTTTTATCCTGTTCTACAGGGTCACAGGCAAGCTGGAGCCTATCTCAGCTGACGATGGGCAAAAGGCAGGGTACGCCCTGGACAAGTCGCCAGGTCATCACAGGGCTATATGGAATTATGTGGTAAACAAAAAAAAGTGTTAAAAAACAAAACATGCTTCATATTTTAGATTCTTCAAAGTAGCCACTGTTTACCTTGATGACGCTTTGTACACTATTGGCATTATCTTAACCAGCTTCATGACGTAGTCACCTGGAATGCTTTTCAATTAACAGCTGTGCCTCGTCAAAAGTTAATTAGTGCAATTTCTTACCTCCTTAATGCATTTGGGATCAAACAGTAAACAATAGCTAATAAAAATACAGTAAATAGTCCTATTCCACAACTGTAGCAATCCATATTATGTTAAGAACCACTCAATTAAATAAAGAGAAATGGCATCCATCATTATGCCACACTCACAACCCACCGTGAGTATTTTGGACACGCACGGGTCGCAGGGTTTGGGAGCTCGCAGCCGTGCCGCAGGGTCGCGGTGAACCTGGGGGAAAGTTTGGGGGAGGGCTAGGGGCAAAGTACTTGTCAAGTACAGGTTGCACGCCTGACTTCCTCAAGGCCTGGGAAAGATTGCGCCGTTAGCCCATGGAAAGCGCATGTCTGACGCACATGATCAGTGCGTGTTCAGTGAGTGTGGCGCGCGTGACTTGCATTTTACCAGTTTTCTGCACTAGGAGTACGGGACGCACTTGTGAAGCATGTGTGACGCACGTGATTAGCACATGACAATAACTCATGTTACACAAGCCAGGAATGGGTATAAAACCAGCATGTCTGCAGCATTCTGCATCTGTCTTTCAGATGAAGAACAATATCGCTTCGTGCTGCTCCCCAGCTTCTATCATCTGCCTATAAGAGTCCAACTCCCTCAGTCATTGTGGCAGTATGGCGACAGCCATCTTCTTCCCTTCTACAATGCTACACGTTACATGATTGGTTCCTCCCCAATATATATACCCAGAGTCTTGCCCTTCGTGTCGCGTGCGGGTCGCGTCCGGTGCATGCACACCACACATGGGGTAGAAAGTGAGATGTACTTCTGTCTTGGGGGCCACACAAATAGCAAGTGTGGAGTACTTGTGTAGTACTTCTGAGGCACATCACTCATCCAATGACCGTATGTCACTCGTGCATCTTACTGTCATCGCAAAGCCCTTACTAGCCGCGCTGCTGACTTGGTTCAGGCGTACAAAAAGAGTACGGGTCCTGTACGTAGTGTATGCGTTCTTGATTTTTCGCAAGACCCATAGAATTTGCATGTGCAGGACCAAAAGTCTCCATGGCCAGTCTGCGACCTTCTATGGTGCTGAACACACGCAAGTGTCGCACAAGTCTCAAGCATGGTTTTGCCAAATTTTTTACCGTAGACCGCCTGTAGTAGCACATACGGCGGGTTGTGAGTGAGCCTTTACTTTAAGACATGAAGTGTCTTTTAATGAATCAAAATAAAGAAAACCATTGAATTAGAAGGTGTGGCCAAACCTTTAGCTGGTACTGTAATTTAGAGTTAGCTCATTAACAATCTGAGTGCTCGTTCTGCAGAGGGGACTGGCCGTGGCAAGTGTCTCTGTGGCTAAGGTCTCAGTCCAAAAGGAACCATCCACTATGTGGAGCCACTCTCATCAACTCCTGCTGGATTGTCACTGCAGCTCATTGCTTTAAGAGGTAAGAGGGAGACATCCAGTGGTTTTGCATAAAAACACAATGGCTTTATTCTGTCTGCCTACAAAGAAAGATGTTTATGTTCTGGGGCATCATTCACAAAATATCTTGAGGTACATCTTGAAGAATCTCTAAATGGCCAATTTAGGAAAAGGTTTTTAAAAATGACTGGGTATAAGTATTAATTTTAAGACTTAATTCATTCTGAGTAACGTACTTAGCATATTCGACTAATTCTGTTCAGGTCGTTTTCAACAACACAATTTTCATCCTTAAAGAAACCGAGGTTTAGTTCTAGATCCTAGTAATGTATGAAATCAGCAACCCCTTAGCAAAAAGTAGTATACTTAAAGTTCATTTTATTAAGTATGCTTCAGTATAAGTATAGCAAGTATCCTACAGACCATGTACTTTTAGTGTACTAGAAAGTATACAAATTTAATACTTTTTTGGACTAAATTGGAACATTTCAAGTTTATAAAAGTATACGTTAAAGTTCATTTTAAGTTTGCAAAAGTACACTTTAAAGTATACAACAAGTACACTCATCTATATACTAGGTATATCCCTCTTGTATGCTTAAAGTATACCACAAGTACACTTATCGATATACTGCCATTGTACTAGTTATATACTTCGAGTCCCTATTTTTAGTTTATTATTGTATACTTTAAGTATACTATTATAAACGTTGGTTATTTCACTAGTTTACTTGGCATATTACTTTTTTTTCCACCTTTATTGGATAGGACAGTGTAGAGACAGGAAATGAGCAGGAAAGAGAGACAGGGAGGGATCGGGAAACAACCTCAGGTCGGAATCAAACCCGGGTCCACAGAGTTATGGTATGGCGCCTTAGCCAGCTGAGCCATGACAAAGTTTACTTAAAAGTTTTCTTAAAGTTTACTCATACTGTATGTACACAAGAGTGTGATGCATTTACAAAATCACAAGACAGAATGTTGAAAACAAGTTTGATATATTTTCAAACATTTCAAAAACAAAGGCCTATGAAATCAAGTCCTTCCTTACTGGAGAAAATGAAAGGAAAAAGTGCACATTTGCATGTAAAAATGTAAACATAATGGTCTCTTGATCAATAAAGTCAAGTCAAAAGTTTTTTCTGTTTTTGTGTATGATTTTAAGGTACATAAAGATAATGCAATTGAGCACACATACTATATACTGTAAAGTTTTAAACTCCAGCATTATATTATATTAATATATAAATTAAATGTTAAGCAGGAGTCAATGACTTGACCTTATTATGCACTTGGAGCAAGATATACTAAGTATTAGTACTTTGTGGCAGAAAAACGTAAAAAGTATACTAAAGTATAAGTTTTAGTATTAAAGTATAAGTGTAAGTCTTAGTATTAATGTACTTAGTCTTAGACTTTTTTTTTATACTTTTCAGTATAAGCCAAGTATACTTCACTATACTATTCTTAAGTATATAAAATATAGTTTATAAAAAGTCAACTTCAAGTATACTTCCTCAGTTTTAGTAAAAAATAAGTATACTCATAGTACACTTGAATAAACTTCTTTTTGCTAAGGGACACTTTTTATTTTATTTTTATCTCTTAGGCATTATGTTTTCAGGTTGTTTGTCTATCCATCCATCTGACTGTCTGTTAACAATAATCCTTCTGAGATTATTGTGACCATGATATCTCAAGAATAAGTGGTTGAATGTTGGTAGGAGTTATGCAGAATTATCACTGTAACCATCCGATGAACTGAATAGCTTTTGGAATTGATCCAAACAGGATAAAGGTCAGAGCCCAGTCAAACACCTGAAATAGTTTTTCTTTAATAGCTTCCTTCCTGTTTGTCATACAGACATCTTACTTACACATTAATTTTCAGGACCTCAAGGCTTGCTATGATTTGTCATCGGCCCATCCGTGTGTCCATCCATCTGTCCATCCGTCCAGCTCTGTCCGAGATTCTCTTTAGTGTGATATCCCAAGAAAAAGTGGCTGAATGTTAGCAGGGTTTATAGGGAAGTATTAGACTCCATATAAGATTTGAGATTTTGGAATTAATCCAAGCAGGGGCAAGGTCATGTCAAGGTCAAATGTTTGAGATAGTTTTTCTTCAATGGAGCACTTGCATGTGACGTCACAGCCGATCCAGATTGTGACAGACGCCATCTTGTCGGTCAAACGCCATATTCCGCCTTCTACTTCTACTTCTAACTTTTCTTCTGGAAAACCCTACTATATACAATTCTACTACAACGGCTGCGGCTACAAGCTCTCCCTACCTGTGCACGGTTTTTATGTTTTTTGTGTGTATTTTTGCGTGTTGTTTGTCTGTACCGGACTTCAATATCTACTACAACCGTATGGACTTACTGGACATTGGTTTCCAGCAGAAAATGACGGTTTGTAGCGATTTCCATCGCATGCACAACATTCCGGATGAGAAAAAAAAAACATTCCGGACGAGTTAGCGAGACCAGCGGGGTCTCCGTGGATTGTTATGAGAAGCAAAGCGAAGGAGGCGGTGCCGGGAGCGGAAGCAAAAGCGAGGCTGCAGAGCCGGCCTGTTGACTAAGCTCAGAAAACAGCCACTCAAACCTCCACTGCCAAGCCTCTATCTCTCCAACGCCAGATCCATGTAAACAACACGGACAATTTGGAATTACCTTATTCTATTCTATAATCGGCTGGTCAGTGCTGTACTCAATACTTAAGTGACTTACCCATCCAATGAGGATTCTTGTTTACAAGATGCCACATCTGAGTCGCTGACAAATCCTGAATTTCTGTAAAGATAACTGTCCACAGATTTATAAGCACGCAGTGCTTCACCACTGAACAGCGAGGGAAAGTTAATGAGGTAATTATACACGTCTGGGTATTCCGCTGACAGTTCAAAATCCGGTCGTGAAAACTCCGTCCGGTAAGCCATAAGGGTCACAAATCTGTAGATTGTTTATTTTAGACATATATCTAGTTATCTGTTCATTAGAAAAATGAGCCGTGTAGTCCGTCGGTTGAAATTGATCCATTCTGTACACGAGTGCAGCAGTATTCAGCGGTGTTTTTGACCGACAAGATGGCGGTTGTGTACTTTCCGGTCACGTGACTGCAAGATCTCTATAGGTTCCTTCTTCTATGAAGTACCGTATATTTTAAAGGTATTTCTAGAATACAAAGTAGTAACAACAGGAGCAGACTTATTGACAGCAGAGGCATCCCAATCAACTTATTCATTCTGACGTGGCAAACGAGCATAGGCGGCGCTATGGTACAGTGGGTAGCGTTGCCACCTCACAGCTTCAAGGTCCCAGGTTATTGTCTGTTCTTGGATTTCCTCTCACCTCCTAAAAACATTCCAGTAGGAAGATTGGTAGGTAGATACAGTAAATCACACCCATGTGTGACTGTGTGCATGGTGCTCTCCAATGGACTGGCATTCCACCCAAGGTGCGGGAGCCTCACACCTGTGTTCCAGGTGTGATAGAAATATATGTTTGGCACGTTTGAAATTGGAACAGGCTGTTCTGATTGCTACTTGTTTTGGTTCATTAAATCCTTGAGATTTATCTTCGCTCGCACATTCTGCTCTTAGCTTAATGAAGGTTATGTTGATCAGCAATGTCTTTATTCTTTTCATAAGATTATGATCCTGACGGATGACGTAATGGGACATAATGTCTCTCTGCTTTCATAAAGGAGTCTAAACCAGTGATGTAATGCTTCATCAGCCATTTATGTTACTCTGTCAAACACAGACAACTCAGCTTCTTAAATCATCATCATTCAATCACATAGCTATAGCCCACTCTTGAATGTGAATATATACTCATGTTTGTCCTACAATAACCTGAGAAACATCTCTGAGCAGCAGAGGTGGACAAAGTACCCAACTTCATTACTTAAGTCAAAGTACAGATCCCACTGGTCAAATGTTACTCCGATGCAAGTGAAAATTGTACAGTCAAATTTTTACTTAAGTTAAAGTACTGAAGTATTTGCTTTTAAAAATACATTTTCTGTCAACACATCGTTGTATTATTGCCACAACGCTTACAGTACCGAATGCCGTTACCAAAGACAGAAATGTGAATTCACAAAATAAACGCATGTTGTGCCATCATGGTGGTTTAACATTAAACTAACTAGTCAGTGAAACGCCACCTGACATGCTAGCAAACTCTTTTCAAACTCGAAATCATATTGGGTAGCTAATGGTTCTAGAAAAGAAAGATTTCTACATTGTTTATTTGGCAAGATTTTGCTAAAACATATTGCTGAAAGGACTTCAGATAAGTTAACGTTATTCATGTTAGCATAACTCTTGTTTTTACATACTAACTAACACTGTACAAGTTAACTAGTTATGTGTTAACTTTAGCCATGGACAAGGCTCCAGCAACTTGGCAGGCAAATCCATAGAAAGTCATGTGACTAACCAGACTGCATAGGTATTGCAACGTTACCGCTAGCTCTAAAAGCACAGACAACTTCACTGCAAGCTTTCTCTTGGAATAAAACGCTTACATACCTCAATATGCTTCCACAGGCTAGATGACGAGTTTTTGGTTCGTTTTCGCCAAACAAAGCAAACATTTAAAACGAAACAAATCTTTAATCCTTGCAGAAAACTGAAACATGGGTTCTAGATATGGCCATGGGTGCGTGCATTCTCCAGAAGATCAGCCTCCTTCCATTCTGCCATCAACTGATCGTGTTAAATAATGCTGCGGAGAAATCAGTGAACTTGATTTTATACAGTCTATGGACATGACATGACCCTAGTGATTACTGATCAGCTGTCTCAATGTCACCTGTGAAAAAAACAATCACGTTTTAGAAAAAAAAACCACCCACTTTCAAAGCTGCTTCATAGTAACGAGGACCTTGATAGAAATGTAGTGGAGTAAAAAGTACGATATTTGCCTTTCAAATGTAGTGAAGTTAAAGTCATAAGTTTAAAAAAAATACTCAAGTAAAGTACAGATACTCAAAACGTGTACTTAAGTACAGTACTCAATAAATGTACTTTGTTACTGTCCACCTCTGCTGAGCAGCTGTGTCTGTGTCAGTGACTCTTTCCTCCCGGATCAATCCGTGAGGCAGAATCTCTTAGACAGCAGAGGTCGACATTCCTAGATCATACTTCATCAATTCAACCTCCTTTGCTACAGACAGATCAAAACCTAACACATTGTGATCCTGACCAGGATAAGCAGTTACTGAAAGAGAGTGCGTGAACATGAATTAGCCAGTCACTGCTGAAATTCGTTACTGAAGCATGCCGTCATGTGCAGAAACAGGGTCAACATTACACTGAAGATTCCTTAGCATGCAATTTTGTAAATAGGTTTTAATGAGAAACTCAGACTTAGGAAAGTTTAGTGTCACTCTTGGGTGGGTT
The DNA here is from genome assembly GCF_027579695.1 of Neoarius graeffei. Classification (NCBI taxonomy): domain Eukaryota; kingdom Metazoa; phylum Chordata; class Actinopteri; order Siluriformes; family Ariidae; genus Neoarius; species Neoarius graeffei. The sequence continues at coordinate 67,072,887 of NC_083575.1, forward strand.
TCTCAAAAGCCTTTTAACGCTAAGAGCGTCTTAACTAGGAGAGAGAGTGTTCATTGTGATGCTCGCGCTATCATTTAACGATGATCTTTGTGCTACAATGCTTTTGGGAAACCCACCCCTTACAAGTTGTTGTGAAAATGGAATCTGATTTTCAAAACCACACCACAACTTATCACTTCCTCAGGTTTGGCTCTGATCCGTCACGATATGTTTTGAGATTGGGAGACTACCATACAGAGGAAAGGGACGACTTTGAGCGCACTCTCTCTCCAGAGCGCATTGTCATCCACAAGAAGTACCTCAGCCAGGGCTGGGAGTACGACATTGCCTTGGTGAGGCTGAAAGGCACAGACGGGAACTGTGTATCTTTCAACCCACACACTAATGCTGCCTGCCTTCCTGTTCATAGTGACAGGAAAACAAAAAGACCTGCTGCATGTGTCATCACCGGCTGGGGAGTTACAGGTATTTGAGCTCATGACTGATTTTGTGTCTCTGATTGCAACTCAACTGATGATTATTAAATCCTAAAATGTAATTGTAAACATAATACACTGCATAAAGAGAGTAACCGGTCTCCGCTCTCTGTTTCTCTCTAAGACGCTGAGTACTCACGCACTTTGCTGCAGGCCTGGCTTCCCTTGCTGCCATCCTGGAAGTGCAAAAAACGTTATGGAAGCCGCTTCACTGGCCGCATGTTGTGTGCTGGCAGCCTGTCAAACCATCGCCGTGTGGACAGTTGCCAGGGGGACAGTGGTGGCCCACTAGTGTGCCAGGGTGAAGGCGGGCGCTGGACTCTAACTGGGGTCATTTCCTGGGGTCATGGCTGTGGAAATCCAAGCTATCCTGGTGTATACACTCGAGTCAGCAGGTTCCTAAAGTGGATTGAGAAGGTCACCCTGGGTACTGCTTAACTCTGAGGATAGAATATTACTATGGTTAATTAGTTTTAATATTGCGTGCTTAAAGTACGAGATGCCTGTCAGAAGACTGAGACTATGTTCAATGTCAAGACAGTGAATCTGGCTTCCTCATTCAGTAGCTCACCTCATGCCATGTGCATTCCAATGTATTTTGACTTGAAAAGCCATGTGGAAAGTGTGAATGACATTCTTGATTGAGGTACAAGGATATTGATTGTGCTGAATCCTCAAGGTTGAACTACAGTTATATGGCCAAAAGTATGTGGATACCCACCCATCATACCCATATGTGAGTCTTCCACGAACTGTTGCCAGCAAAATTAGAAACATATAATTATCTAGAATGTCTTTGTATACTGTAGAATAAGGATTTACCTTCCCTGGAAGTAAGGGGCTCAAACATGTTCCGACATGACAATGCCCCTGTGCACAAAGCAAGCTTCATAAAGACATGGTTTGCCAAGGTTGGTGTGGAAGAACCAGGTGGCCTGCACAGACTTAAACCCCAGTGAACACCTTTGGGATGAACTGGAACTCCGACTGCGCACCAGGTGTCCTCACCGAACATCAGAGCCTTTTCTCAGTGATGAAGCCATACTCCATAACCATGTTCTAAAATCTAGGGCAAAGCCCAAGCTAGATGGACCGGCCATGTTGTCAGGATGCCAGACAGTCGACTGCCCAAACAGTTGTTGTATGGAGAGCTGTGCCAAGGCAAGTGCTCATCTGGGCGGCAGAAGAAATGCTTCAAGGACAATCTCAAAGTGTCCCTCAAAACCCTAGAAATCGATCTCAACTCCTGGGAATCTCTTGCTCAGAATCATCCAGCATGGTGAGCAAAGCTCATCAGTAGTGCACGTGCAACAGAGATGAAATGCATTGCCGAGGCCCAGAAAAAACTAGCTGTGCAGAAGGCTCAGACTATCACCACCACCACTATAGCACCTACCCACGCATGCCTGACATGTGGGTGTACCTTCAAAGCCTGGATTGGCCTCATAAATCACCTCCGGGCCCACAATGGCCACACACCAAATTGAAGTCATGGTCATCTTCGACCCTGAAGGACGAACATCAGCAGCAGCAGCAAAGCAGGGACCAAGTCCATTAAAATGGGATGTTCAAGGATAGATTTGGGGTGTGATGGTCAGGTGTCCACAAACTTTTGGCAATATAGTGTAGCATTGTTGGACAGGAGGTAGTATGTATTTAGAACCATATTGCACTAAACTGCATGCTATTATTGTGTGTACTTTTTTTCTAAAAATTTTAATTTGTCAGTATTGCAGGCCAAACAGCTCAAAGAAGCAGTGGGTGTTTTTGTTTGCTTGTTTGTTTGTTTGTGTTTTACATCTCCATCCACCACATCTTCAGCATATGATTATTACCACAGACAAGAATTTCCACACAGTTCCCTGGACTGTGAAAAGTGTTGTAATTCTTGTCAGTAGTAATTACACATACAGTACTGTGCAAAAGTTTTTGGCACCTTATTCTTTTTTTTAGTACAAACTTTGTTATAGACTTTTATTTTATGATTTATACATTATGGAACCAGTACAAAAACACTTTAGACTTCCAAACATTAGCTTTCCAGCAGGGGCGGCACAGTGGTGTAGTGGTTAGTGCTGTCGCCTCACAGCAAGAAGGTCCGGGTTCGAGCCCCATGGCCGGCGAGGGCCTTTCTGTGCGGAGTTTGCATGTTCTCCCTGTGTCTGCGTGGGTTTCCTCTGGTTGCTCTGGTTTCCCCCAAAGACATGCAGGTTAGGTTAACTGGTGACTCTAAATTGATCGTAGGTGTGAATGGTTGTCTATGTGTCAGCCCTGTGATGACACATAGACTTGCCTGCGACCCTGTAGAACAGGATAAAGTGGCTAGAGATAATGAGATGAGTTTTCCAGCACAAAATTAGATGTTACAGAAAAATGTTTGTATGTCAGTAAAGAAAGCAGCATATTACATAACAGACCACTTTTCAGACAAAAACATAATGAAGGCTACTGGGTTTTGCTGCAACATTAAGAAGCGAGTGTGACACTCAAAGTGTCCAGAAGAACTGTGGCTGGTTCTGTAAGATGCTCAGTAAAACCTACAGCTCATTTCCTTATAAAACCACACTAATTGTACCTGAGATTGCCATTTTTTTTCTCAGCAAAAGGTCGTCACGCCAAACATTGACTTTTTTTCATGCGTTACTGCTTACTGATCTTTATGGTATTTTTATTTTTTTTTAATGTAGAAACATTTAATTTCATTATTTTTGAAGGCATCTTTGCTCTACAGCATTTCATTACATGTGCCTAAGACTTTTGCACAGTACTGTATGCTACAGATGTAGTAGATATAAACTCACTTTTGAAAACGCCAGAATATTCTAGAATATGCTGGTGATATTTGTATTAAATGTTACAATGAATTGACATTCCAGGGGAGCTTACCCAGTGAGGGCTTGATAGCATTTTTGTACAAACTCATGATGAAGCTTTGTTTAATTAATGCCACAGAGTTGTGGTAAGATGACATATAATTGTATCCCTGATTGTGGAATCCAGGTGAATGAAGTCGACGAATAAAAAAAAGTCTAAGTGCAATTTTAAAAAGTGCATACGATGATGCTTCATGGTGCAGAAGCTACAGCATATCAGATCAACTTGTGAATGTTGACTTGATATGTTTACTGTATAACATGGTGCACCTCAAAAGACCAAAGCTTCCATCTTAAGAAAAGCCTCTAGAAATTTGTATGATTAAGACTTTAGCATTTTGGCTCATTATCAGTTAAGGTAACGAAAAAGAACAGAAAGAAACAATATTTTGCTAGGAACAAAAATGCAACTGGAAACATAATCCTTATTAGCTGTTCTGGAACAGAAACATCAATTAGAAATCTCTGCTACTGGTTAATAACATTATTTCTTTTGTTCGATAACTATCGGCTTATTATTCATGACTTACATCTTAACTCTCAATGTTTCATGGGATTGCATGGATTTACATGTTCTATGCAGAACAGAGAAACAAGAGAAATTTAACTCCCTGTAAATATCTCATCTCATTATCTCTAGCCGCTTTATCCTGTTCTACAGGGTCGCAGGCAAGCTGGAGCCTATCCCAGCTGACTATGGGCAAAAGGCAGGGTACACCCTGGACAAGTCGCCAGGTCATTACAGGGCTGACACATAGACACAGACAACCATTCACACCTACAGTCAATTTAGAGTCACCAGTTAACCTAACCTGCATGTCTTTGGACTGTGGGGGAAACCGGAGCACCCGGAGGAAACCCACGCGGACACGGGGAGAACATGCAAACTCCGCACAGAAAGGCCCTCGCCGGCCACGGGGCTCGAACCCGGACCTTCTTGCTGTGAGGCAACAGCGCTAACCACTACACCACCGTGCCGCCGTCCCTGTAAATATTTCAACATCAAACTTTTATGTTAAAGTGTGCATCAGATAGATAACCAGGTCTGTTTGTTGTTGCACTGCAGTCATGCCAGTTAGACTGTCTTTGCATTTATAAAAGGAGAATTTAGGCTATTAACTCAACATACGGCGGCACGGTGGTGTAGTGGTTAGCGCTGTTGCCTCACAGCAAGAAGGTCCGGGTTCGAGCCCCGTGGCCGGCGAGGGCCTTTCTGTGCGGAGTTTGCATGTTCTCCCCGTGTCCGCGTGGGTTTCCTCCGGGTGCTCCGGTTTCCCCCACAGTCCCAAGACATGCAGGTTAGGTTAACTGGTGGCTCTAAATTGACCGTAGGTGTGAATGAGAGTGTGAATGGTTGTCTGTGTCTATGTGTCAGCCCTGTGATGACCTGGCGACTTGTCCAGGGTGTACCCCGCCTTTCGCCCGTAATCAGCTGGGATAGGCTCCAGCTTGCCTGCGACCCTGCAGAAGGATAAAGCGGCTAGAGATGATGAGATGAATGAGATATTGGTTGGCTTTTTTTGTGGTATATCAGATATATTCCATTCAGCTAGCATGATATTGAACGAGTCAAAGACGAGTTCAGTATCATGCTAGCTGAATGGAATATATCTGATATACCACTAAAAAAGCCAGCCAATATTATTATTATTATTATTATTATTATTTATATAGTTGTGGTCAGAAGTTTACATACACTCATTATGGGCATGAATGTCATGGTAATTTTGGGCTGTTAATGATTTCCTTTAACTGTTCTTTTTCCAGGGTGGAATGATTATACAGCATACATCTTTAATGACTTCAAAAAACAAGAATTGAGTGCATAAGTTTGAATTTATTTTGGATTTTATCTAATCCACACAGGGTCAAAATTATACATGCATGCTCAAATATATACATACGCCCCCACTAATATTTGGTTAAATGTCCCTTAGCAAGTTGCACCTCGACCAGAAGCTTTGGATAGCTTCTGGCATAATTCTGGCTGGATATTTGACCACTCTTCTTGGTAGAATTGGTAGAGTTCATTTAAATTGGTTGGTTTCCTGGCATGGACCCGACTTTTAAGAGTAGTCCACAAATTTTGAATCGGGTTGAGGTCAGGGCTTTGGGAAGGCCATTTCAGAAGCTTAATATTAGCCTGCTTTATCCATTCCAAAACCAGTTTTGATGTGTGTTTGGGATCACTGTCCTGTTGGAACACCCAATAGTGTCCTAGTTTCAATCGTCTAGCTGTTGATTTGAGGTGAAGTTGAAGAATTTGGAGGTAGTCCTCCTTCTTCATTATTCCATCCACTTTGTGCAATGCACCAGTACCACTGGCAGCAAAACAGCCCCAGAGCATGATGCTACCACCACCATGCTTGACAGTTGGTACAGTGTTCTTAGGTTTGAAAACCTCACCTTTACTCCTCCAAACATGCCTCTTGTCATTGTGGCCAAATAGCTCAATCTTTGTCTTGTCTGACTATAAAACTTTTCTCCAGAAGGCATTTGGCTTGTCCATGTGGGCAGCTACAAATTTCAGTTGAGCTTGAAGGTGTTGATTTTGGAGCAGGGGCTTCTTTCTTGGTCAGTACCTTCTCAGTCCATGGCGATGTAAAACTCGCTTCACTGTGGACAGTGACGCTGGTGTTCCAGCAGTTTCCAGTTCATGGCAGGCTTGAGCCTTGGTGGTTCCTGGGTTGTTCCTGAACATCCTAACCAATTTCCTCTCATCTGAGGGTGACAGTTTGGGTCTTCTTCCAGACCTTGCCAAAGTGGTGACACATCAGAGTAACTTGTACTTACGTACAATTGTTTAAACTGATCATCTTGGAATCTGCAGTCATTTAGAAATGGCTCCAGGAGACCTTCCCAACTTGTGTAAATCTACAATTCTCCTTCTTAGATCTTCACTGAGTTCCTTGTTAATGATTTCCTTGAACTGTTCTTTTTCCAGGGTGGAATGATTGTACAGCATACATCTTTAATGACTTCAAAAAACAAGAATTGAGTGCACAAGTTTTAATTTATTTTGGATTTTATCTAATCCACACAGGGTCAAAATTATACATACAGGCTCAAATAGTATATACATACATTCATGGTTCTGAGTATTGGTCAATCCAATGAGTGCTGTCAAACAAATCCTTTTTATGCTGGCAAAGAGAAACTATCAGTTGTAGTCAATCATGAACACTAACGAGAAGTTAATAGGCCTTGGCTTTGTCAAGTTAAAAAATATTGAGCAGAACCTTCAGCACCACTTATTAACAGATTTAAGTGAATGTACGTCTATATTTGAGCCTGTATGTATAATTTTGACCCTGTGTGGATTAGATAAAATCCAAAATAAATTCAAACTTGTGCACTCAATTCTTGTTTTTTGAAGTCATTAAAGATGTATGCTGTACAATCATTCCACCCTGGAAAAAGAACAGTTCAAGAAAATCATTAACAGCCCAAACTTACCATGACATTCATGCCCATGAGTGTGTGTAAACTTCTGACCACAACTGTACATACACACTCCTTTCTGGTGTTCAACGCATCTTTCTCTTTCATAATTCTCTCAAAATCTTCTGCATTTAACGAAGCAAACCTGGTGGCCATGTTTGTTTCCAAATTGTCACAGTCACTCACTAGCGTGGAAGTTTTATGTCTCCGACGTGCGACGTCATGTTGTCTTGGCAACCATGCAATATCGTAAACCATGTTCAACGCTCATTCTCCATTGGGTAGAGTGGCGTAATACAAATAGGATAAGTGATATGCTAACAATGTTCATTCATCCATTTTCTTCCGCTTATCCGAAGTCGGGTCGTGGTGGCAGCAGGCTAAGCAGGGTATTCCAGGTGTCCTTCTCCCCACCAATGCTTTCCAGTTCCTTCTGGGGGATCCCAAGGCGCTCCCAGGCCAGATGAGATATATATAATCTCTCTCTCCAGCGTGTTCTGGGTCTACCCCGAGGTCTCCTCCCAGTTGGACGTGCCCAGAAAACCTCCAAAGGAAGGCGTCCAGGAGGCATCCTAATCAGATACCCGAACCACCTCAGCTGACTCTTTTCGACATGAAGGAGCAGCGGCTCTACTCCAAGATCCCTCCGGATGCCTGAGCTAAGGGTGAGCCTAGCCACCCTACAGAGAAAGCTCATTTCAGCCACCTGTATCTGCGATCTCACCCTTTCGGTCACTACCCAAAGCTCATGACCATAGTTGAGGGCTGGAACATGGATTGACTGGTAAATCGAAAGCTTTGCCTTCTGGCTCAGCTCCCTCTTCCTCACGACGGAGCGGAACAACGCCTGCATTACTACTGACACCGCCCCAATCTGCCTGTCCGTTTCACACTCCATTTTACCATCACTTGTGAACAAGACCCCAAGATACTTGAACTCCTTCACTTGGGGAAGCAACTCACTCCCAACCTGGAGGGAGCACTCCACCGTTTTCCGCCAGAGAACCATGGCCTCAGACTTGGAGATGCTGACCCTCATCCCAGCCGCTTCACTCTCGGCTGCAAACCATCCTAGTGTTTGCTGAAGGTCATGCTCTGAAGAAGCCAACAGAACCACATCATCTGCATAGAGCAGATATGCAGTTCTGAGGCTCCCAAACCAGACACCCTCCTCACCCCAGCTGCACCTTGAGATCCCATCCATGAATATCATGAACAGGTTCGGTGACAAGGGGCAGCCTTGGCGGAGTCCAACACCCACTGGGAATGTGTTTGACTTTGTGCCGAGAATTCAGACACAGCTCACATTTTGGTTGTACAAGGACCGGATGGCTCGTAGCAATGGCCCCCAATACCCCATACTCCCCCACAAGAGCCCCCAGGGAACACGGTTGTAAGCCTTTTCCAAATCTACAAAACACCTGTAGACTGGCTGGTCATACTCCCATGAACCCCCCAACAACCCTGCCAGGGTAAAGAGCTGGTCCACCGTTCCATGGCCAGGACGAAATCCACATTCCTCCTCCTGAATCTGAGGTTTGAAAGTTGGTCAGAGCCTCCTTTCCAGCACCCTGGAATAAACTTTCCCAGGGAGGCTGAGCAGTGTTATACCCCTATAGTTGGAGCACACTCTCCGGTCCCCCTTTTTGAAAAGGGGAACCACCACCTGCCACTCCACAGGCACTGTACCCGACCTCCACGTGACACTGAAGAGACATGTCAGCCAAGATATCCCAACAATGTCCAGAGCCTTCAGCATCTCAGGGTGAATCTCATCCAACCCTGGCGCCTTGCCACCGAGGAGCTTCTTGACTGTCTCAGTGACCTCTGTCAGAGATATGGGTGAAGCTTCCCCTGAGTACTCAGACTCCACCTCCTCCATGGAAGATGTGTAGGACGGATTCAGGAGTTCCTCAGAGTGCTCCTTCCACCGCCCAACAATATCCCCAGTTCGAGTCAGCAGTTCTCCTCCTTGGCTGCGCATAGCCTGAGGCAAGCCCTGCTTCCCTTTCCTGAGTCGCCAAATGGTTTGTCAAAACTTCCTTTCGGCCAACCAAAAGTCCTTCTCCATGGCCTCCCTGAACTCCTCCCACACCTGGGTTTTTGCTTCAGCAACTGCCGAAGCTGCAGCCCTTCTGACCTCTCGGTACCTGCCTGCTGCCTCAAGGGACCCCTGGGCCAACCAAGCCCAAAAGGCCTCTTTCTTCAGCTTGATGGCTTCCTTCACCACCGGTGTCCACCAGCGGGTTCTTAGGTTACCACCACAACAGGCACTGACGACCTTTCGGCCACAGCTCCTACCAGCCACCTCTACAATGGAGGCTTTGAACATGGTCCATTTGGATTCCATGTCTCCAACCTCTCCCGGGATGCACGAAAATCTCTTCTGGAGGTGGGAATTGAAGACCTCACAAACAGAGGACTCTGCTAACAATATTGCATGCTGTCAAACCAAATGAATGGAACCGGCTAGAAGGGAATAGAACACATGTTTTTATTCCATTGAAAAAGTGTCCTGTATGTATCATAATTCAAGATATTGCATAACTAGATGGAGCACAGTAAACAGTAAAAATTCCATATGTATGTGCTTCAAGTCAAGTCAAGTCAACTTTATTGTCAAATATGCTATACATGCTCGACATACAGCACAGATTAAATTTCAGTCCTCTCTGACCCACGGTGCAAACAGGCAATGCAATAAATAAAAATAAAAATAGAATTGAAAAAAACAAACAATATAAACAGTATAAACACTCTAGATAAGTGTTTATACTGTGGACATGCCCTTAATCCAAACATAGCTGCTAGGTCTAATGGCTTTCAAAAGCCTACTGTTTTATTATATAAGACTCATATACGTACAGCCTACATAAAAGGAACAAAATTAACCAGTTATTTGAATTGTTCTAACTTATTTACAAATTTTATATTGGAGTTGGAACACAAGACTGGAAATGTTAAAATACTGGTTCTGCTCAGAGAAAATTGATTTATTTTACAGGGTGTCTCAAAAAATTTTATATAATTTCACAATCTAATAACTTTGCCAATTCTAGTTCAATTGACCTCAAATTTTAACAGCATGTGTGGAAACAGGTCAAAATTTTATGTTTAATGTTTTTTGTTTTTATCTTTTTAGGTATAAAAATGCCATTAACTAGAAAAGAAAAGGTTTTGTATGTTAGAGTACACTCGAACACAGTCAAACAAGACTGTGCAGCGTACATTTATGAGAGAATTCTCTAAAAATACACTGTTACCAGAAAAGACTGTTACCAAAGACATGCTGCAGCGTGTTTGGCAGGAGCTGGACTACCGACTTGACGTGTGCTGTGTCTCAGGCGGCGCGCATATTGAAAATTTGTGAAATCGTTCATGGAATCCACATACGTTTAAATTTCTCATTCACATTTTGAGGAATAAATCTTATATTGCTCAGTATTAAGCCTGTTCAGTTTCATTTGCCTAGACTGTGTAGTTTCTGGGATATTTACGTCTCAAATAATATAAATTTTTTTGAAACACCCTGTATTTCTGAGCCCAACATAATATTGCACCATAACTGTGCTACAATTTGTACTGTATTATCAGCCTTTCTTGCAATTCAAAACTGTTTCTGCTGCCAAATGATAATTTTGTATTTTGTATTATTTATTATATAACCCATTGTCATGCACCATAATGTTCCACAAACATATAACATACATAAACACAAACATGTGTTACAGAAACACTAACATATATAACATACACAGACATATAAATAATATTATCTGTCGAACTGCTCCTTGGTCTGCGTATTATGTTGGACACTGTGGTGTAACTATAGTATTTTTTCCCAAAATGCTAATCAGTAATGACAGGCAAGTATCATTGTGGTAAAGTTGAGCAAATAAAAGTCAAATCCACAAAGTGTTTGTGGGCAACCTGTACTATATGCTTTCATTAAACTATTGGACATTTTATTCATTTTCTATACTGCTTATCCATTGTGGGTGAGCTGGAGCCAATCCCAGCTGACATTGAGCGACAGGCAGGCTACACCCTGGACAGGTCACCAATCTATCACAGAGTTAACACAGAGACACACACAGCCATTCATGGGCAAATTTAGAGTAACCAGTTGATCTACTCCACATCTTTGGGCTGTGGAAAGAAACCGGAGCACCCGGAGGAGACCCGTGCAGGCACTAGTAGAACATTTGGTGTACATTTTGCATATTATACAAATTAGCTCAAAGTGGGCAGAGTTTAAGAGTCCAAATGGCTACTTGTGTGGGTTTAGGCAAGAAATATTCTGGTTAAAAAAGACTGTTGGTCTTGTGGTGCATGAGATATACGCAAGATAAATGTTGCACTATTGCGTCACCCTTAGGTTGGTGCAGGGTCCTCACATGCTGACGAGTGGTTGTCATACTACACCTACCTGCCCAGTTTGAGGTTTCTACATTATATTCACTGCATATTTGTGTGGGTTTCCCTCACCTTCCAAAACACATACCGGGAGGTAGGTTTGCTGTTCTACATTGCCTTAGGTAGGAGAGTGTGTGTGTGTGTGTGTGTAATTTCCTAAAGAGCAAACATAATTCATGGTGACCTGTCATGGACTGGATTTCCCTCCAAGGTGTATCCCTGCTTCATGCCCAGCGTTCTCGAGATAGATAGACTCTTGATCCACCACGATTCTGACAAGGATAAACGTGAAAGAAGGTGTGTAATTTTGGATATATGTGGTACCAAGCACAAGAACACCACCAACGATTGTAAGAAAAACAGACTGAATATAATGAAGAAGCAATGATAAATATAGTATGATGAATGTAGTGGTTAGCACTGTCGCCTCACAGCAAGAAGGTCCTGGGTTCAAGCCCAGCGGCTGGCAAGGGCCTTTCCGTGTGGAGTTTGCATGTTCTCCCCGTGGGTTTCCTCCGGGTGCTCCGGTTTCCCCCACAGTCCAAAGACACGCAGGTTAAGCTAATTGGTGGCTCTAAATTGACCGTAGGTGTGAGTGTGAATGGTTGTTTGTCTCTGTGTCAGCCCTGCGATAACCTGGCGACTTGTCCAGGGTGTACCCTGCCTCTCGCTCATAGTCAGCTGGGATAGGCTCCAGCTTGCCTGCGACCCTGTAGAACAGGATAAGTGGCTACAGATAATGGATGGATAGTATGAAGAAGTTGAGGATAAATTCTTTCTAGCCCAGATTATAGATTTATGCATGTTACACTATACAACCAAAAGTTTGTGGACACCTTACTGTACCACTCGCACATGCTTTTTGAACATCCATCATTTGCTTGCTATTATAATAACCTCCACGTTTCTGGTAAGGCTTTCCACTAGATTTTGGAGTGTGGCTGTGCTCATTTGTTTGGTCACAAAAACATTCGTGAAGTCAGGCACTGATATCACGTGTACACAAGCACAGTGAAATTCCTCCTCTGCATTTAACTCATCTGAAGCTGTGAACACATGCAAGTCAGCAATGAGCGCACACACACATACCCAGAGCAGTGGACAGCTGCACTACAGCGCCCAGGAGCAGTTGGGGTTTAGGTGCACTTCAGCCATGATACAGAAAGTACGGTAAGTGCTGTTCATTCACTCACTACCCCTCATATTTTTCCTGCCGGTCCCAGGAATCAAACCGATAACCCTTTGGGCTCAAGGCTGCTTTTCGAACCTTCAGGCCATGACTACACTGTCTAATAAAAATACAAATTACACCAAAGGACAGATGGGGTGGCACAGTGGTTAGCACTGTCGTCTCACAGCAAGAAGGTCCTGGGTTCAAGCCCAGTGGCCGGCGAGGGCCTTTCCGTGTGGAGTTTGCATATTCTCCCCGTGTCTGCGTGGGTTTCCTCCGGGTGCTCCGGTTTCCCCCACAGTCCAAAGACATGCAGTTAGGTTAACGTGGGGCGGCCTTGGGCTGAGGTGCCCTTGAGCAAGGTACCTGACCCCTGACTGCTCCCCGGGCGCTCTAGTATGGCTGCCCACTGCTCTGAGTGTGTGTGCGTGTGTTCACTGCTTCAGATGGGTTCAATGCAGAGGATGAATTTCACTGTGCTTGAAGTGTGCATGTGACAAATAAAGGTTTCTTCTTTCAAAGGACAGATGGGGGCGGCACAGTGGTGTAGTGGTTAGCACTGTCGCCTCACAGCAAGAAGGTCCTGGGTTTAAGCCCAGCAGCTGGCAAGGGCCTTTCTGCGTGGGTTTCCTCCGGTTTCCCCGACAGTCCAAAGGCATGCAGGTTAGGCTCTAAATTGACCGTAGGTGTGAATGGTTGTTTATCTCTCTGTGTCAGCCCTGCGATGACCTGGCGACTTGTCCAGGGTGTACCCCGCCTCTCGCTCATAGTCAGCTGGGATAGACTCCGGCTTGCCTGCGACCCTGTAGAACAGGATAAGCGGCTATAGATAATGGATGGATAGAACCATAAGTGGGTGGCACGGTGGTGTAGTGGTTAGCGCTGTCGCCTCATAGCAAGAAGGTCCGGGTTCGAGCCCCGTGGCCGGCGAGGGCCTTTCTGTGCGGAGTTTGCATGTTCTCTCCTCCGGGTGCTTCGGTTTCCCCCACAGTCCAAAGACATGCAGGTTAGGTTAACTGGTGACTCTAAATTGACCGTAGGTATGAATGTGAGTGTGAATGGTTGTATGTGTCTATGTGTCAGCCCTGCGATGACCTGGCGACTTGTCCAGGGTGTACCCCGCCTTTCGCCCGTAGTCAGCTGGGATAGGCTCCAGCTTGTCTGCGACCCTGTAGAACAGGATAAAGCGGCTAGAGATAATGAGATGAGATGAGATAATGGATGGATAGAACCATAAGTGGGTGGCACGGTGGTGTAGTGGTTAGCGCTGTCGCCTCACAGCAAGAAGGTCCGGGTTCGAGCCCCGTGGCCGGCGAGGGCCTTTCTGTGCGGAGTTTGCATGTTCTCCCCGTGTCTCTGTGGGTTTCCTCCGGGTGGCTCTAAATTGACCGTAGGTGTGTGTCTGTGTGTCAGCCCTGCGATGACCTGGCGACTTGTCCAGGGTGTACCCCGCCTCTCGCTCATAGTCAGCTGGGATAGACTCCGGCTTGCCTGTAACCCTGTAGAACAGGATAAAGCGGCTACAGATAATGGATGGATAGAACCATAAGTTGTAGGTTTTCTGTTTACTATGTACTGCTCAGCTATTGATAGAGCTCACATCTGTTGTACATGGATCCATCTATACCTTTAAGCATGGTATGACTACACCTTTAACCATGTTGTGTAAATGGAGATCAGCTGATGGAGGAAACACACGCCCCGTGGTGAAGCTTCTGAGCACAGAGCCATCATTTTCCAGACCAGAGAGAGAGAGAGAGAGACACGGATGACAGCAGAAGGAAATCAAGGGAACTCGGCTGAGATTGGTGGTATTTCGGATCTGGATCAATCAGGAGTCGTCCGTGGTGGGAACAGAATTTGGATCCGCGGACTGAGAAACCTGTAGGAGGTCGCAGGAGCAAAACATTGCTATGCTATTGTAGGAAGAATTATGAAAGGTCTGTGGGAGTGCAAACAAAAATACAGCGCTAGCTAGGTGTAGGTGCCGGTGAACAAATGTCAAGCCGGTGGAGGTCTCGGTCTCATCGCCGTGAAGCGTCTCTAACTTGCAGAATTGAAGGACTATCACAAAACAAGTAAACAAACAAACAAACAGCAGCGAGAGTACACACATCCTGATGTGTTCAGACTAGGATTAGGCATCGTGTTGTCCTGGCATGGCTTGTCAAGATTAAAATCCGGGCTGAATTGAACAACGTTTGCTTATTTTCAAAGATAAAAACTGAGCGAGCATTAGCCAGTGATGTTAGTTCGTGTTGTCTTTGTAACTCAATCGGATTAGCCTCAAAACTCTTTGCTAGCAGCTAATGCTAACGAGTCGGCAGCGAAAACCTAGCTAAGCTAGTCGCTAGGAGTTAGCTAGGTAGCTAGCTTAGCTATTCTCTTTTTTTCCCCCCCTTTGCCTCAAATGTCAAACCACATACAAGTGATTTTAAGTTCAGCAGTTTGACTAGTTGTTTTAAGTTAACAGTGTTTACATCGTTGATAACCAGGTGTGTTGTTATACTAAGAGCGTATTTTGTTTTTACCGGTCGCTTAATTAATGGTTGGTTGTCTTTTTAGCTAGCTCAGGCTGCTAGCCGGCATCAGATCAGATCAGATCAGAGTAGCTTTTGTAGAGCACAAGCAAAAGTGGCTCAGCTGGTTTTGGGAGGGGGGGGTAAGAAGAGACAGGAGTTGTAGTGAAGGAAAATTAAGTTCTAATAACTTTGCAAACTGTCTGAGTTATTTCTCTCAATATTTTTTCACAACTCGACGTCATCATGGCAGCATAAGTTTAAAGCAATATATGGAGTTATCAGTGGACCAGTTTGTGCCTTGCAAAAACAAACCAACCAACAACCATCATCATCATCACCACCACCACCAAGGTCCAACAAAAAGAAACTTGGAAAGTTTGAGTATTTGGGATCAACTTGCATCTAGGTTATGAGAAATGTCATTGCTCTTTGAGGAAAGTGTCACTTTGTGTGCATCTTTGAGTTGTAATCTTATTCCTGATTACCCATCACTGCTTATTTTTTCATGTCGTCGTGCTGCTTTTGGGATAAATTCAAGATCCTGATGTGGACTTCAAAAAAGTGAGGAAACATTCCGAAAAACCATGGATTAACTTCCAGTGAGGATGCCTAAAGATCAGATCTGACCGGTAGGAGTGAATGGAGGTAGTTTTGATGCACCGTGTGTGTTGTCATCATAAACAGGCGTCGAAAATAAGTGTGTTTCTAGTTGAGAGACTTTGGCTGAGTTGCTCGTCGTTGTGTTTTGATTCACTTCAGTCCCCCTCCCCCAAGCTACAAGTTGCCCTAGTGGAAGTGCTCTTCCTCGCCCATGCACTCAGCCTGCACTCTGTGTGTCAGCTGTGTGAGCTGAAGTCTCCTGCCTGAGCTGCAACTGACTCCAAGGCTTCAGCTTTTTCACCCTCACAACCGGCCAATGTGATGGAACTGATGTTTGCAGAGTGGGAAGACGGAGAGAGGTTCTCCTTTGAGGACTCGGACCGCTTCGAGGAGGATTCCCTTTGCTCCTTCATCTCTGAGGCAGAGAGCCTGTGTCAGAACTGGAGAGGATGGAGAAAACAGTCCGCTGGTCCGAACTCCCCTACTGTTAAGATTAAAGGTAACAGAGTTCACCCTGATGTGTTATGAAACAGTCCGTGTTTGAGCAGTCATTGTCATCGTAATATGATCCCTGTCACTCCCCTGTGCCCTTGCTCTTACCTCTGACCTTAGAAGATATTTTCAGAATTGCCTGACAACCCTGTCACCTAATAAGTGGTCCTCTTAAAGTTAACAGCACCACAACGTGGGAGTTGTTTATGGAATAGGTTCTTCATCTGGGATCCCCAGGTATTCGTTAAGCATAGCCAGGGGATTAATTTTGTTTAAAAGTTACTCATTGTTCAACAAATAAGTTGTTCGAAGTGTTCAAGTTACTCTAGTTGAATATTTTGTATGGAACCAGGACAGGCTTAATCTAAACTTAAAAAGAGAACATGAGTAAACTTGCTGTTCATATAATGTTTTTGAATCTGCATTTTACTACAGTTAACACAGCTGGTTTTGGTTAGCCTGTGTGGGTGGAGAGGAATAAACAGCTCATCATATGAAAATTATCTCTCAGATTTATTTTAGTACTTGGATTATATCTATAAAATTAACCCGTGTATCTGAAACAGGACTGCGAGTTTGTTTTATACTGACCTTGGTTGCAGAAAGTTTTTGATAACTCCTGATTAAAAGTTTAAACAATCAACATGTAGAGGCAGTAGCTATAGCAAAGTGTCTGTAGGTTGCTTTAAAATTTCCCCCTTTCCTAAAGTAACACTTCATGTAGTCTCTATGAAGAAAAAAAAACAACGAGAAATTAGAGCTTATCAAGATTTACCAAGATAGGGCACACAGTTCCTTGGGGGCTTGAAAGCTCAACTAAAGTGTGTTCTGTGATACTGTGGTGGTGTGTGGGTTTTTTTTTTTTAAATAAAGGGGGGAAAAAGCTTCCTTCACCTTGACTTTTTTTTTTTTTTAAATTTATGCATTTTCTTTATTTGTATTTAAATCAAGTAGCGCTAGTATATGAACGTCTTGTTCATTAGCCAGACTCTCAGTTGTGTTATTGTTGTAGTTATTATTGAAGGTTTCTGGTGTGAGAGACACTCAGGCTTCTCGAACCCTGACATGGTAATGTGCATCAGCAGAGCAAATAAACATAGCATCTTTTTGGTTGTGAAAGCAAATCTGAGCATGCTTGAACTTTTTGTAATTGAAGGTGCGAGAGTAATATTTATTAAGCAAGTCACTCCGAGCCATTTTTCTAGACACAGGCCGTATGGTGTTTGGATTGAAGGAGCAGTGGGGGTTGGGTGTAGTAGAGCAGAGGGAAGGCTGTAAAAAGAGCTTTGTCTTGTGCAGGTCACTGCCTCAGAGCAGGGTATTGTGGTTAAGCAATAAACCCCCTATTTAATAATTCTGTATAATGCTGCTGAGCTTGTACGGTTCACTCGCTCTGCCGGCAAATCCTATCGTTTTTGGTTTAAGAAGTAAAGTCGAGGTATTTCGCATGCTCAAAGCTTTTCATGGTTCAGAAACTGAAGCAGTTTCATCACTTGGACATTATTTTATTTGGACTTGAGTGCTGACTGTCCTTGTGTTTTATTTATCAGCTTGAAGACAGGAGGGTGATGAGTAGTACGTTATCAGACGTGTATAAGAGACAAAGCCACAGATGTTTACTAGCCTCTTGTTCAGTGCCTTAGTCAGCTTATGACTGGCTGTGAGTGTACCACATGGTCTGGCGTAACTGAGTCAGTATTTGTTCCCTTTACGCTAACGTGCCATTTTACTCTGTTGCAATTTTGATTCTATAGCGTTGCGTGTCGTCTCTACTAGAAGTAGTCATTTTTTCCCTTCTTCCTGAGGGAAATTGAGGAATGTCATTGCACGCATGAGATTTTGACCTGACAAAGACTAAGAAACATGATCATATGATATAATATACAGGTCACATCTTTGTGGAAAAGAAAATGTTATTTTGCCATATTACTAACATAATAAACAGATGGCTTTGCCTCTATGGGGTCATCTGTCATCTTTTTGTGAACTGGGTTTTGCTTCCACTGGCTTTGCTGAACCGTTTCATCACACACACATGTTTTAAATTGGTCAAAGTCAAATCTTTTATTGTCTCAAGACAGAACACACTGACCTCACGGGCAACGATTGCGTGAAGTTTTGTTAATTAACGTTAGCCGTGTAAATCCCATTTATTTTGTTGTACTCACCAGTGAAACTATTTTCTTCACTGATGTACAGGTACGTTTAGAGTGTCAGGGTGACGTAGCGGGTAACGTCGCCACCTCACAGCTCCAGGATTTCGATCCTGATCTCGGGTTACTCTCTGGCTGGAGTTTTGCATGCGCTCCCTCTGTCCATGTAGGATTCCTTTGGTTTCTCCAGTTTCCTCTATGAACTGGGTACACTATATTGCTCTTGGGTATGAATGAGTGTCTCAATGTCTGTGCACAAGATGAAGATTCACAGTTACAATATAAAAGCATTGTCCGTTTTCAAAATCCCCTGCACTGTTCCTGTCTTATTTGAATGGGGAACATTTGTTATGGTGACACAATGACCCTGCCCTCAAGCCCCTGACACGAACAGTTATCAGTTCAAGGCGAGAAGTGTTTTGGTGCTGGAACCGAGTCAGTTTTGTTTTCTGACACTCTCTCTGTAACGTGGTGAAAAGGCAAGGAACCTTTCCAGGTTTGGAAAAAACGAATGTAACTGATAATCAGCTTTGTTTATAATAATAACGGTCAGAGAGTATATAACCAAAAACTAGAGAAGCGGCTCTTTGTTAATTATAAAGCTTTGGCAAGGCTCCTCTACATATGGTCACCAGAGTGGGCGAGCATAAACAAAGGCTATCTTCTCAGCCTAGCGGCTGTGGGTCAGTGCTTATTTCCCGTTTAGGCTGGAGTATTTAGGGGCAGTGCTTAGGGTTGCAGAAAAATGATACATGTAAGACTTGCATATTAATCAGTCACTGGACCCAGCATCTAAACTGTACTACCAGGTTGCTCCTACAGAATTTTGCAAACAAATGGGAGTCCATTCCTTTTCTGTTGGGCAGCCTGTTTGGATTTAGAGACTGTTTGTTTCTTCAGAACAGAATCATAGATTTGGTCCCTCCAATCTGACAAATGTGGAAATAATTTTTTTTTTTTTGTCCAAGTCTTAAAGCCCTGTCTTTACCCATGCCGTGTGGAAATGCGTGCACCCATCTGTTTTGCCATATTGCAGATGCAGGGAGTAGTGCTACATTAGTAGCATTCCATATTGAGCAGCGCTTATTGCTGGCAGTGTGCTCCATCTTTTTCTAACCAGGCGTATACTTTTTAGTTCTGAAACCGTGGAATCGGCTCAGAATTACAACGCCGTCAGTGGGTTTCACTTGCGCTTTGAAAATGAAGAGCTGAAGAAAGGATGCGTAGAGCATACGGTGCATTTTGGGTTCTCTTTATATATCGTCTGAACAGTGAACCTCTACTTCTCAATTAGAAACGATCATCAGTTTTACACTGTAAAGCTGCCTCCGAGCTGACTCTCTCCTTCTGTCCAGCAGTGATGTGAGAAAATTGACTGCATATGAGCAGTTCAATGTGGAGTTGTGACTTGCAGCCTTGCCTCAGCATCTGTTATGTCAGCTCTCGCTCAAAAGTAAAACAGGGTAGTGGATTACATCGCCTTAAGTTTGTTTCTTGTCATAACAGACCCCCTGACGTTAGTGAATGTTATCCCGATGTATGAAACCAAGCAATTTACCCCATTAAAGCTCAACTCGATGAACTTTCAATCACACATGGTTCTAATCACAATCATGACGCTTTTCCACACCACCAATACGTCTTTTTTTTTTTTTTTTCCCCATTTGACCCTTCGTTTCATTTTTGGCGAGAGATAAAATAATATCGAGTAAATATACCAACAGAATCCATGAACAATTGTAGACCATTATATGAATTAATGGTTAACATGGTTTGGACTGGTGTTCAGTGTGTGTAAGTCAAGCTAGTATCTTTGGGATTGTGGTTATGCATCAAGACTTATAAATGCCTGTTGCAAAAGTGTAGTTTTGACAGGGGCTCATGAGAACCGGCGTGCTAATGCCTAGACAAATTTAACGATTGTTATATTTCAGTACTAAATCCATTATAATGTGTGTTTCATCTCCGTAAACAAAGTTTACTCTCACTATTTTACTCTGAATGGAATGGAAGGGTGTTTTACAATCAGTCTTCAGGTTTTAAAGCAGTTGTAAGTTTATATGTCGCTCAAAGGGTCTTTTTAAAAAAAAAAAAAAAATTCAGTTGTGTTTTTGCAACCTACTTCCTTTTATTGGAGTTGGGACTCGAATGTTTTGGTAAGGGGATATTTTAGGACTGAACCTGTAACCTTTTTGGACTTTCCATGCCAGGACTTATTGGCAGTTGTCCTACCTACCTAAGGCTTGAACTATTCTCCACCTTTCATTTGTCTGAACTGCAGCCATCATCTGTGTCTGTGTTGTTTTTACAGTTTGGCTGTGATGCACGTGCTTGAAAGTGTATTGATAAATAAAATGGCTGCTCTCACTTTTTGTCACGGAGCCAGTGTGGTTTCTGTCCTCAAATGAGGTTATTCGGTCGTTTATTTCCCGTGTGTGTATGGTAGCCTGTGTTGCTACAGTAAGCAAATAATTTTGACAAAGTGTGGTGAAGAGTTCCTGTGATTAACAAAACCTTTTACTTTTCTTCAGGAAAATATCAAGGACTGCTAAATGGGATGAATTATTTTTATTATTTTGTATTGTGTTATGAGGGTTGTTCAACGGTCAGGCCTCAGATTCTTGCTGTTCTCTCAGATGGACAGGTCATCCCTCTGGTAGAGCTGTCAGCCAAGCAAGTGGCATTCCATATCCCATTTGAGGTGGTGGAAAAAGTTTATCCTCCCGTTCCCGAGCAGCTTCAGCTTCGCATCGCCTACTGGAGCTTTCCTGAGAATGAGGAGGATATCAGGTGAGAATGAGGAGGATCTCAGGTGAGAATGAGACACCCTAGTCTTTTAGGTTAGTATATATTGGTGAAGGCCTGACTGTGAACTCCAGATTTGTGGGGTTCGTTGCACTAAACGGTTTTCAGAAAGGTCCAGTAAGGGATGTCGATATCGAGTGAAAAGATAATGTCACTAATTGTGCCTTGGTTTTATTTATTCTGTCAGTAATGTGAGTAAAGTGTGTTTGTATTCAAGCACTGTTGAGCTGCATTGGACTGCTAATCACATGCACTTGCTGTTCAAAGATACTTGGATATGTTTTTTGAGGTTGTTACATAATTTCATATCAATGCCAAATACTTTTTACATTAAGTTTTATTCTATCCACATTCACTGGATATGAACAATCGTGCGCTCTGATTGGCTACTCTTCTACTAGGCTATCAGCTCATATAGAGAGCGTGCACGTGACGTCACGAGGTCACGTGATATTTGTTTATCTGCCATCTTGGACGGCATGGCCGCGCATAGAACTTGGACGAACCCGTTCTAGTTATCAAGTGTGTGGGAGTAGATCTTTCGAGAATGGTTATATCTTGTTCAGCATTTGGTTGAGGGCCTGTCATTTTTATAGATTCCCCGCAGACGAGGAGAGACGCGCAAAATGGGTGTCCGCTGTGCGAAGAGAAAACTGGTACCCCAGTTCTACCAGCCAAATTTGCACCACCTATCACCAAGTTGTGATCAAAAAAATATAACTGGTTTTCACATGGACGTGTAATATTAATGTTCTTAATAAAATATGTATACAAATGCGTAACTTGTTTATAAAGTTCTTCCTATCAGATTGTGTAAAGTACTGAAAGAGAATATGTATGTTATTTTAGGCACATAAAGGTGCAAGAAAATATATTTTTAATGTTTGAATATAGAAGCTGGACATATCTGTGACCCCTATACATTTATATCTGATATTGAATAATAATTCTGCACAGATAAAGATAGCGGTGATTTTGTGATTTTTTTTTTTTTTTTTTTTTTTTCAGACAAAAACATACATATTTACAACCCTGTCATTATCTGGAACTGAGTTTAGATTTCGAACATTCTTACGATAAAACGTCCTGCATAGTCTCTTTATGATAAACGTCTTAATGCCACTTACCCGTAAGGTTATCAAGTAGACGTTCTTCTTCGGAACCTTCCAGAGGTATAGTTGGGATACCCATCCCGCAACAAAATATTTATAAGCTTCCAGGCTCTTGTAAGCTTTGAGGGCTTTGCCAGTGTAACACGATTCACGATTAACAAGGAAATTGTAAATGTCGTGGTAGGCCAGATCGGGCAAATCGCCGGCACTGCAGCTCCGAATTTCCCTGAACAAGGATTGCGGCAAGTTGTACGGATCTGCAGTCCCCAACCTGGAACACTTTTCCACGTAATGCTGCCTCACGTCACCTTCAAGATGCTGAACAAACTTGGACAAGTTATCGCGCGATGTAGATGGGGTATTTTCCAAATTTTCTTGGGGATTACTCCCTGGATCCATTATGCTCGCGTAAGGTAAACAATCCTGAAGCCGTCCAATATGGTGGAGTAAACACGGATGGGTCGCATGACTGCACATCCTCTATACTGTGAGTAGAGAAAAACAAAATGGCGGAGTGTGTTGCTGAACCAACCAAGGACAAAATAAAAACTCGAAAATAAAACACCCAAAAATACCAAAAAAAAACCCCAAAAAATATGGAATTCAAGTGTTAAATGGGAAGAATGTATCTTTTTTTTTTTCCCCCACCCCCAAGAATATTATTATAGCATTTTTTACACATTGCTATTGTCATTTCACTGGTTTGTTTACATTCATCTTTAAGCAGTAAAATTTATTTTTGTTTGTTTGTTTATTTTATACTGGTTCAAAAGCTCAAAGTAGTTTTGAAAATTACAAAACTGAAATGTCCAAGGAAGAATTAAATAAATGTCTAAAGCTATTTTATACCTCGGCACGACAGCAAGATGGCACTTTCTAAAAAAAAAAAAACCCAAACCACTCCAGTCAATTTGTGCAGCCGTCAATAGGTTTTTAAGAAGTCCACCTAAGTGGAAATGATTTTATTGGACGTTTTGTATTAAGTTTTTATTTATTGGATTTGCAAAAAATAATGTTTCTCAAAATCCAGTGGGGGGGGGGCGCGGCACGGTGGTGTAGTGGTTAGCGCTGTCGCCTCACAGCAAGAAGGTCCGGGTTCGAGCCCCGTGGCCGGCGAGGGCCTTTCTGTGTGGAGTTTGCATGTTCTCCCCGTGTCCGCGTGGGTTTCCTCCGGGTGCTCCGGTTTCCCCCACAGTCCAAAGACATGCAGGTTAGGTTAACTGGTGATTCTAAATTGACCGTAGGTGTGAATGGTTGTCTGTGTCTGTGTGTCAGCCCTGTGATGACCTGGCGACTTGTCCAGGGTGTACCCCGCCTTTCGCCCGTAGTCAGCTGGGATAGGCTCCAGCTTGCCTGCGACCCTGTAGAAGGATAAAGCGGCTAGAGCTGATATGACATGAAAATCCAGTGGATGTGCGTAAAATAAATTATTCCACTCAATCTCGTCGTACATGGCTTATACGCTATGCGCCTCGTCGGCTGTCAGCTCATGTACGACTTGATTTCGTGGAATAACTGTTAAATAGTCTGCTTTTTGGCATTTGACTTCTTTCATATAAGAATTTTTTTTTGCGTTAGTCATCTTATGCTATACTATTTCAGTACCTTCTCATTCAGAACTGTGCAGGAAAATCAGAACTATGTGAATCAAACATAGCTATACATATAATGCACATAACCGCAGGTACGTGATCTCACACAACTGTGTGTGTGTCATAGTTGTGACTTTTTTAAAACATGTCTTTATTTTAAGCAGCTACACTAACGCACAGCTGTAATTCAGATTTACTGAAATGTACATTGTTCTTTAATTCATGGATGCTTTCTTTTTATTAGATCACTTTTGCAACCTCCACACAAATTAGGGCATATTTCCTGTAAATAGTATGTATATGGGAGTGAATTGGGGTGCGGTGGATGCATATGATGCGCAAAACAGGAACAAGTGGGTAGGGGCTTTCATCCACTCTGCTGAAGCTGATTCATTAGCGCTGAAATCACTGTACATTTTGATATCGTACGACAGTTTACTGAAGCAGAAGCATTTGTACGTCTTTCCGTTTCGTATCGATGCAGCTTTGATGAACAGAGACTATTGTCTTAGTCCCAGTAAGGCCCAGATTTTGAACACACATTGGTGTATGGGTCTATTTTTCTTTTCTTTATCTTTCATCCCAGCAGCTGCTTAGGTTTGCACAAACCCTGTTTTGTGTCCAGTTTTAAAGCCACCCGTTTTGTATGAATAGCACTGAAAAATATACTGGTAGGACTGGTCGCCTTTTTCTGCTTTTCCATTTCTTCTTTTCTCATCTTTCTTTGCACTCTCTGCAGGTTATATTCCTGCTTGGCCAATGGGAGCCCTGACGAGTTCCAGCGTGGAGAGCAGCTCTATCGGGTGAGAGCTGTGAAAGACCCCCTGCAGATAGGTGAGAAACTTCATACCTTACATGCTGTAAAACTAACAGCATTCAATACCAGGACAAATCCTAAATGTCCTTGAAAGTGTTTTTGTATTAATCTGCTTGTTGAGACACTTTTACCAAATAAAGTATTTAGCACTCCTAATGCAGAAAACACTCGGGTCGTTGCTGCTAAATCATCTCCACACTTCTTTTCACTTTCCTGAATCACTGGCTTGTGCCACTTCTTTCTATGTTGTCTGTGCCAAACCCGTAATTTACTCTGCCTTTTCCTTCAGACACACGACTGGAGAGCGTCTCTGGTTTCCTTATGTCACTGCTAAAATCAGTCCTCATCTAAACAGTGGGGTTGTTTCAGACTCAGTGTTTCTGGCAGAGCTAAATGTAAGTGTGGTTGGTTTGAACGGGGCCTGTGTAAATGAGTGTTATTGTTGGAGGTGGTGGACTGCACAGCAGCAGAGACTCATCCTCATGCAGCTGGCTTTCTGAGGAGACATGTTGGACAAAAGATGACCCCGCTCTCTCTCTAATACACACTTGGAGAGCAGGGGCAATGCATGTCTCCCTGTGTTCTTGATTGGGTATAGATTAGTGCAAATGAAATGGAAAAGGTAATTGAAAAGATAAGCATACACTCAATCCTACGACACTAAAGAATTCTTAGAAAGGAATGAAAGTCACTGCTAATGTGTGGCTGGAAATCAATAATCTTCATTGACTCAACCGAATCATCCAGAAGCTTAAGGTGGACGATAACTGAATGACGGACTGATTTCTAAAGTCTCTACTTTTTCCAATTCTAAAGAAGAAAATTATAGAAATGTGTTGGAGACACTATATATTTTAGGGCATTGAATGACCGATTGAAAAAAAGAGAATGCGCTGTTGAAAGACAAATGTCCTGGTTGATGCAATAACCGGTGCAGAATCTCTTGGGTGCTATTAAATTGTCTGTTATTAGCTCATTACCCAAATGCTGCTGTCATTTCACCTGGGAGCAGCTCAAGGCAGGGTAAACTGCTCTGTCTGCATCTCAATCTTCATGCTTAAAGCATACCTGAGTGCAGGACTAATTGTGCCAAAGGGAAGCATGGAAACTTGTTAGCCATATAGCCATGTTTTACTGTTGCACGACCATCACAATAAACTACAGTGTTTTTATACTGTATGCATACGTGTGTATCTAGACTGATCAGCCGTAACATTAATACCATTGATGGGTGAAGTGAATAACATTTGATTACCTCATTATAGTAGCATTTGTCAAAGGGTGGGATATTATTTCTTGAAGTTGATCTGTTGGACACAGGAAGAAAATATGGGCAAGTGAAAAAAGCATTACCATTACTGGGAAATTTCACATTTGCGTTTCCCTGGTTCGGTATCATTTCTCCAGTTTCAGTGGTTAAGGTTACTGGATTTCACTTCTCTTTTCACTATACTTTGAAATGCACCTTTAAGAGTTCACTCTTTCGTCCACCATTTAAGACTAGGTCAGCAGCTTGTGGGCATGATGCAAGTCCAACGCTCACAGCGAAAGAGCTCTCCCTCTGACCAGTGACCATGCCACACCACACCACTTTGAGTTATCTAGCTAGACTTGCAGACCAAGTACACCCCTTCGTGGCAATGGTATTCCCCAATGGCAGTGGCCTTTTTCAGCAGGACAGTGGTTTGAGGAACATGAGAAAGAGTTCAAGGTGTTGATTTGACCTCCCAGATCTCAAACCGATCAAGCATCTGTAGGATATGTTGGACGAATAAGTCCGATTCCATGGAGGCCCCGCTTTGCAACTTGGAGGGCTTAAAGGATCTGCTACTAAGGTCTTGATGCCAGATACCACGGCACGCCTTCAGTGTGTTGCCTGTGTTACACATCTTGATCCAAGAATGAAGAAATCAATCTTTGTAGATGTTAAGCATATATGTAGTCTCTTTTGCTACATAAGACTGTTCTTTGCAATGTTAGCATTGATGCTAACAAAAGTTTATTTCAAAGCTAGCATAGTGCTAAGCAAATTTAGACTTTGACACTCACCAGAATGAAAATGTCTGGAGCGCATTTTCAACAATCTTGCGATGCTGCTGGGGGGAAAAAAAAAACACCACCACAACCTGATGTCTGTACGTCTTGCAGCTGATTTCCAAGTCAGCTGTCTTCTTTGTTACATCAGATACATTGCTTCCTTGAGTCTGCGTCCAGGCAGGGAAACTACAGAAAGACAATCCGTTGTCTAATTAAATTTCCTTGTCAGTCTTGTGAATGGACGTTACAACCAACGACACAGCAAGACCTTCCTACTATGACTTAAACGTACTCCTAGAAGTATATCAATGTCAATAACGACGCTTTTTTACTGCTACACCACCTTCTACAAACAGTTACTTCACAGCATGTGCAGTATATTAGGATGAATTGTTGCTAGTTGTAGTCCGCACCCTCTCATTCGCAAACATCTTGTGGGGAGGGGAGAGCCAAGTTGGTGCAAAATGAGGTTAAGCACTTTTTTGATAGAAATGGATATGATATTTTTGAGCCCTCTTGCCTTGCTGCTGACCATATTAAGGAGGAAAGTGGGTCAGAAAGCGAATGCCTTTGGCAAACAGGTAGAGGAAGAGAGACTGGGAGTGCAGAGAAATGGATTTGATCTGGAGTTAGAGTTGAAGGAGGCCTGTTGAATCTGGAACAGCAGCTCCGAGTTGAAACCCCCCCCCCTTCTCTGTTTCTCTTTCTCTCTTTCTCTTAGCTGGCTAGAAGAAGGCTGGCTGCTCTCCAGTGGTAAAAAGCATTTATCCATCCCCCACTGCTTAACGTCCTTACATACACACACTCCCTGTCTCTCGCCATCTCGCTCAATTTCTCTCTGGGTCACAATGCAGAAAAAATAAATGTATTTTTCATTTTCAGTGTGGTTGCTGTGCTCAGTATGATAATGACTTAGTCTGAGCATCTCCAGATAGTCAGTAAATATCACAAATTGTAGCAAGTTTTACTTATTTGGGCAAAGATGGTACTACAGACTTGTTCCTAAGTATATTCTGTGGAATGCAAGCAAAGCATATTGTCAAACTCTTAAGCAGCTCCAGTTCAGTTATTCAGATTGAGCAGCTTTGAATCAGCTGTTTCTTAGCTTTACTTTTATTAGCGTCCTCTTTCGGAAATGTTTGGACTGGAATGTGTTAGATTTATCGTTACACTCAGTTTTCCTCCTTTTTCTCATTCATGTACAGGTTTCCATCTCAGTGCCACTGTCCTCTCACCTCAAGCTGGCCAGTCAAAGGGCGCCTACAATGTGGCAGTCATGTTTGACCGTTGCCGCATCACTTCCTGCAGCTGCACCTGTGGAGCTGGGGCCAAATGGTGCGCTCACGTGGTTGCGCTCTGCCTCTTTAGGATTCACAATGTGAGTGCATTTCCTCTCGAGGTGTGGACAGACGTTCCACACTAATCTGAGCTTAGTCATAAAGGGCTGACTTTCAGGACTCAGTAGACTGAGCAGTGATTTTCCTTTTTGGTCCGGAACCAAGTTAAATGAGTGATCAGGAAAATGCTAGCTCATTTTGATTTTAGATGGCAGAGGTTAGTAAAAACTGTTGGCAGTTTCAGTCCTTGAAATGACTACTCCAATCTGTCATGTGAAAGTATCCCTGTGACCTTTTTTTTTTTTTTTTTAAAATTGCTTAATTTCCTATTCGCTGGATGATTTTTGTTTATAAGCTTGGGCCATGGTACTAAATTTCTTTTTGCGCTGAAACTTTCTACAGACTGATTCAGAGAGCTGTACATGTCCTGGCATGTAAATCAGTAGAGAATGAGTGGAAATTTTTTCGTTGTTTTAGCACTTTTTAATTTCTGAGAGCTTCTGCTAGGTCATCTGTTCTCTATTTGATCTCCACTTGGAGCGCTTGAGTCAGTGTAAGGTTCACACTAGAGGTGTGCACAGGATAGATTTATTTTTTGTTGTTCTATAAATCCCCCTCCTACCCACTCTCAGTGGTATTCTGTTGAATCCTATCCACTTCACACTGGGCTGGGGGGAGGTTAAATGCCATCCCTCAAATATCATTGGCCACTCCAGAAATGATAGTTTGTTTAATCTGAAAGTGTGATTCAGACATAATACAGTTTCCCATGTGATTCGCAGAAACATGTTCATAGATGAGCCTTTTATTTTCATCTACAGCAAAAATAAAATAAAATGGAGGGTTCAAATGCTAGGGGATGCTGTCTCAGAGAAACAATGACAAATCTATTCTAATTCAATCCATATATAATATAAACATGCCATGTTGCCATATTTGTTTTGGTATTTCTTTTTGTCAAACCAATTAGGACTGGTATAAAGCATGCACGCATTTGTGGCAGTGATGGCCATTGAATTGATTGTTTAATCAAATCACGGTTAAAACTTTTCCAGCTGACTAGAAAACATTTTGAACTGTGGCCAAATCTAGAACGGCTTGGATCAGCACAATGTTCTTTCTTTCATTAGGTCCTGCAGAATCATGGTCTGTGTGTGTGTGTATTTATTTATTTTTAAATGTAGAATGCCACAGATAGTATCGTAGCATAAGCAGGTGGTGGAGTGGAAGATTTGGGGTTGGAAGGACAGAAGGTTGGTTCTAATTGGCATGTTCACGATTAATAATGGGTTCTTAATCTCTTTATGGGGTAAAGGTCTCTTTTGCAGCAGTTTCTTGGTCATTTAAAGGAATGTATCATACTTTGCAAAGGTCTTGGATGCCCAGTTTTCTTTTATTGCAAATTTTATTACAGATGTTTGACTTTTGCATTATTGAGTCAGTACAAAATCATTTTATATTTCTGAAGATTACTCTTCCAAGAAAAAATAAGATGTGACAGGAAAATGTTCAGTAAAACGCTCCAGCCAATTTCTTTATAACTATGCATAAATTGTACTTGATACTTTTAAATTTCAAAAACAAATGGTTGTCACATCAAATATTGACTTCAATTTATTACCATTTACAGCTCTTTATCAGTTGCAGAGATACTTACGAAAATCAACATTTTACACACCCACACACACACACCCACACACAAAAAAATATATATAAAATACACTTCTGAAAGTGTTTTAAATAAGGGGCATTTTCATTAATTAATGATGTCGCCACAGTTATCACTATTGTTGGCCTTTGGTGTTAACCTATTTTTGCCCTATTTTTTTTTTAAAGATATTTTTTTGGGCTTTTTCACCTTTATTGGATAGGACAGTGCAGAGACAGGAAATGAGCAGGAGAGAGAGAGAGAGAGATGGGGAGGGATCGGGAAATGACCTCGGGTCGGAATCAAACCTGGGTCCCCGGATTTATGGTATGGCGCCTTATCCACCTGAGCCATGACGCCCCCGCCCTATGTTTTATGGCTCGATTAATAAACATCTTTATTAGTTACTGAGCAAATATTCATGTTGAAACATTCAGGGTTATTAAATTGTTCTGTTTTAAGCACTGCTACTGGGTGTCAGCTAGTCTGGTTAACACCAGACCATATCACAAGTGAAATATGGTCTGGAATCCGCCTATTGAATTTCTTGTAGGGGAGGTGTGGTTTACGATTGTCAACGGCCGTTTATTGGACGTAGTGAATGTCTATCATTTGGCGTATACGTAGCCCATGGCCAATCATGGCAGTTGTACCCGGTGACGTAGTTAGAGCGACGAAGAAGACGAAGAGGTGAAGAAAGACTGTAACGCCAAACGCTGTTCTTTTTTTTTAAAACACTTTCGCTCTAAACTATTCAGAACAGTGTCTAAAGCTTGATCGAAAGTTTGGTTCGTATCGCTCGCCGCCATGTTAAATGTGATCCGTAAACAGTCCCAAATAAACTACAAGCTTTCATTTGTCGAGTAGTATGCGTCACCGTCTTTCCACCCCTCCCCACTCTCTGATTGGCTCCCTAACTCAGGTGAGCCTTTAGACCATAGTTTCCATGCTGTCTTTTCAGATCGGAACGATTGTGCAAAGCAGCATGGGATTTCCCAGGCTAGGGTGTCAGCTGCTTTTACCTGTTAATTGATTTAGTAGCTGACCATGGGGGGGAATACAAATATAAAATATCAGAATATATATTGTGGTGTCCTGTCAGAATCACAATGTCCTGAGTGTTGGTCATGAGGTATGGATTATTTATTTATTTATTTATTTATTTTTTTAAATTTATTTTAAAATGACTGTCCGGCACCACAGTATATTTGCCCATATCTGTGTCTGTGTGAACTTGATGTGGGTGTGAGAGTGCTGAGAGGCTTTTGATTAAAGTCTGAAGGCTCCCTGTGGAGCAAAGAGGGAGGAGGCAGGGGATCTGCTCTGTCCTGATATCCCCCTGCAGAAGGGCTCTGCTCAGCCCGATAGACCCAGCAGCCCAGCCCGTGGGTGGCTTTTAGCATTTGCATGTTTGTGAGTGGGCAGCTTTTCTTCTGCATGCTTCAGCATGGGGAAATTATGAAGCGCATAATCTGAATAATTTTTTTTTCACACTTGCATGCTTTGGGTCTTAATGTCTGATGCACAGCATTCTTTTGATATTTGCCAGTGTAGATGTGAAAAGAGGATTACTTGCACATTGCAGAAATGCACAGGCATGGTGCTCTGCATTTATGAGATGTGTAATTTTTGTTGAGCCTTCATTTTTGAGACCACCTCTTGCACAATGTCATACTGCCCTGAATTAATTCAATGATGTGTTTTTTGTATTCCCGTTAATCTTAATTTTTGTTCCTTTTTTTTTGTCCAAGAATAATAGTTATTTTAGTTCTTGCATTAGTGTTGCAGTCTCCTCTTCGTGACTTTCTATCAACCCCAATGTGCTTTATTAAGCAACATTAGACTGAATCTGGTGAGTGAGCTATGAACCCATTAATGGCTGACCGACCTGGAGGTGTGAAGTCCTTTTCTGTGGTGATCTGATGTGGGCTCAGTGGAGACAGTGAGACCCATTGTTCCATCTTCATAGAGCGTGTGATATTTTTTTTTACAACTGATGTGCTTGTACTATGTGTAGTTGGTGAAAAACTGAATTCTTTTTTTTTAATAGAATATAAACTTCAATTTTTAATGGATGTGAGTCAGAAAGTGTGTGTGTGTGTGTGTGTGTGTGTGTGTGTTCTGTATCATAGCTGCTGTGAGGTGGGCTTTGTGTGGCTTTTCACACTTTGTGGTGCATCTGTATTAATTTCATGCATTTGTTTTTGTGGTTTAGTGAGCTTTATTTTCTGACGTTATTTCATATACAAGTTTTATTCATTATATAACTTCATCTTGGTAAAAGAGTTCTTATAAGGAGCAGTGAATACTGAACCCACTAGACTCTTATGGATTTTAAAAAAATTAGATAAATAAAAGGTGGGGAAGCGTTTATTTGCTTTGGACCCATATATTTATAATAACAAGTTTACAGTATTATGTCATGGTTCTTTGCCTTTCCTCCCCCAATAAAATCCTGTCCAAATTTGTATTTCTGACACGCACACATTCACCTTTCTATGAGGTTTGACAGCTACATCAGTAACTTGGAATAAATTTTCTCTTTAATGACTTCATGGTGAACCAGAAAATGAGCTGCTTTCAGCTCATGCATCTGCCTGGGCCTTATTACACACTGTAATTCAAATGACCAGTTTTCTGCATGTCAGTAAAAATAATATGTGGAGGAAGACAGTCAGGAAGTGGTATTCAGCCCTGTAAAGTCGTCATATATTGTCATGCATCAGTACATCATGTACATGGTACTCGAGCTTTACTTTAAGAAATGTAGAGATAGCAGTGTAAGTTTAAGATTCAAACTCTGTCAGAAACCTTCAAAAATCTTTAATAATGAGTATTTAATTTCCTTGTGTGTGTGTGTGTGTGGGGACAATGTGAAACTATCACTTGACATTTCTATGAGGCAAGATATACATCATGGTGTGTGTGTGTGTGTGTGTGTGTGTGTGTGTGTGTGTGTGTGTGTTTATGCTAACAAAATGCCAACAAAACAGTAGTGCTGCATAGAGCAATGACTTCAATGATACATAATGTCTAGAAAAATAACTCCCAGAATAACCAAAAATAAATAAAATTAGTATAGGTAATCGTATGGGGCCGAGTAAAATATTAAGGATTAATTTCACGAGTGATTTCAAAGTTTTGAAAAGACTCGGGCAATTTCAAAACTTCGAAATCATGAGTGAAATTGATCCTTAATTTTACGAGGAACCATACGATTACTTGTTTATAATATACAGTGCTGAGCGTAAATGAGTACACCCCCTTTGAAAAGTAACATTTTAAACAATATCTCAGTGAACACAAATGATTTCCAAAATGTTGACAAGACAAAGTTTAATATAACATCTGTTTAACTTGTAACATGAAAGTAAGGTTAATAATATAACTTAGATTACACATTTTTTTCAGTTTTACTCAAATTAGGGTGGTGCAAAAATGAGTACACCCCACAACAAAAACTACTACATCTAGTACTTTGTATGGCCTCCATTATTTTTAATGACAGCACCAAGTCTTCTAGGCATGGAATGAACAAGTTGGCGACATTTTGTAACCTCAATCTTTTTCCATTCTTCAACAATGACCGCTTTTAGTGACTGGATGCTGGATGGAGAGTGATGCTCAACTTGTCTCTTCAGAATTCCCCAAAGAAAATAATTTCTTTACACCACAAAGGTGAAGGCTACAAGATGATCAGCAAAGCTTTACTTATCAGTCAGAATACTGTAGCAAAAGTGGTACAAAAATTTAAGAAAGATGGAACTGCAACCATCTCACAGAGACGTCCAGGTCGTCCACTGAAGTTAACACCTCGACAGGAGCGTCTTCTGATGAGAGAGCTTGAAGAAAATTAGCATGTAAGTTCACTGCAGTTATCTAAAGAAGTAGAAGACCAAACTAGGGTGACTATTTCCCATGACACAATATGGTGTACACTGCAGAGGAATGGCATGCGTGGATGCCGTCCACGAAAGAAGCCTCTCCTAAAGCCCAGGCACAAAAAAGCCTGCCTAGAGTTTGCCAGGGCCCATGCTGACAAAGATGAAGACTACTGGGGACTCTATACTCTGGAGGGATGAGACCAAGATAAATGTTTTTGGAACTGATGGCTTCAAAACTGTATGGCGTCGCAAAGGTGAGGAATACAAAGAAAAATGCATGGTGCCTACAGTGAAACATGGTGGTGGCAGTGTCCTTATGTGGGGCTGCATGAGTGCTGCTGGTGTCGGGGAGCTGCACTTCATTGATGGGATCATGAATTCACAGACGTATTGCTCTATACTGAAAGAGAAGATGCTACCATCACTCCGTGCCCTTGGTCGTCGTGCACTTTCCCAACGTGACAATGATCCTAAACACACATCTAAGGCCACTGTTGGATTTCTGAAGAACAGGGTGAAAGTGATTCAGTGGCCAAGTATGTCTCCTGATCTGAACCCAATCGAACACCTATGGGGAATTCTGAAGAGACAAGTTGAGCATCATTCTCCATCCAGCATCCAGTCACTAAAAGAGGTCATTGTTGAAGAATGGAAAAAGATTGATGTTGCAAAATGTCGCCAACTTGTTCATTCCATGCCTAGAAGACTTGGTGCTGTCATTAAAAATCATGGAGGCCATACAAAGCACTAGATGTAGTTTTTGTTGTGGGGTGTACTCATTTTTGCACCACCCTAATTTGAGTAAAACTGAAAAAATGTGTAATCTAAGTTATATTATTAACCTTACTTTCATGTTCTAAGTTAAACAGATGTTATATTAAACTTTGTCTTGTCAACATTTTGGAAATCATTCGTGTTCACTGAGATATTGTTTAAAATGTTACTTTTCAAAGGGGGTGTACTCATTTACGCTGAGCACTGTATAGGGCCAGATTCATGTTTTGGAAGCCATTCAAGTTCACAACATTAGTCATTCACGTTTTCTGAACCAATCAGGGCGCAAAACTATCTTGCACGTTTGAATCGGTTTCTAAAGCGTCTTTCATCATGACACGACACAAGGATTTTGAAAGTGGTTTACAAAATTTTATTGGCACTTCTTTACAAAAGCCATTTTGTTGACACAATTTGCTAATTTTTGTAACCGTAACCAAGCAATGAACTAGCCAGTAGCATTTCAGAAATACGGTCCCATGTTACGGAAGAAAGCCCTCCTTGATTGACCAATCAGAATTGAGTAATTTGGCCCCATGTATTATAAACACTGAAAAAGAGGGGGAAGATGCAGTCCAAAATTCTAACATAAAGTCGGGTAAGCTGCTGACAATCTGTTTGTAATTGTTTAAAAAAAAACTGTAAGGACAAATGTATTGTGACTGATTATTACAATATTAATGTTGATATCATATTGCCCTTCTCCTAAAATGTTACTAGACACTGTGTCCAGAGTTCAACAGTTCACTGAATGACCTTAATGCATATGCACGATTTTTATAACAGTTAAATAAGGTTACTCACTCAAAAGGTTTGAAAAAGCTTTAAGTAGTATAGTGTTTTGAATGGTAAATAATGTATGATTTTTTTTTTCTTTCTTGTATCGCGTGATCAGTTACTTGTTGGCAGAGTTCTGGAAAAAGTCAACTGCAAAGCACCTACGTGTTTTGGCTTATTTAAAAAAAAAAAAAATCAAGATTATTTTAAATATGCAAATTGGACACCCCCGCTTCCTTCTGCTAGTAAACTAGGGTTGCCTGGCTTGCATGTTGGTACATACACTACCGTTCAAAAGTTTGGGGTCACTTTGAAATTTCCTTATTTTTGAAAGAAAAGCCCTGTTCTTTTCAATGAAGATCACTTTAAACTAATCAGAAATCCACTCTATACATTGCTAATGTGGTAAATGACTATTGAGGTTTTTCACCCACGTGACCAAGTCATGTGATGCTGCCATTTTGGACGTCACGGCTCGAATCAGTTTGAATGCGAGGAAGGCAACAAACGAAAAACATAAAAGAAAAAGGAGCGAGATGCAGAAAACACCTTCACTATCCAGCGACGTAGGGCATTTACAGGGCGAGCAGAGGGAGAGGTATTTGCAAAAATTGAGGTTAGCAGGCTTAGAGAACGACGTTTACCTGCTTCCACCAGGATTGCTCACTGACGTACGGAAGTACACGAAGCCCTCGTCTTTACCTGACTTCGGCCCACATGATCTGTATGCCTGTGTCGTTAAAAACCCATCGCCATACACAGGTATTGATCTGAAAGTGTACAAGAGTTTGGATGCCTACAAATATTTTGTGTCAGGCTGGGTAACATGCCTACATCAGCGGGTCGTCCCTGGAGCTGGTGGTCGCCATCTTATTACAGCTAAGGTTTGTTCACATTTTCATTTACTTTCGGTCCTCAGGATAAACAAAATGTTTTTAAATGTCATTGAAATAACTTCTTAGTCTGTTGAGACATGGCCCGTTATAAATTTGCTGTTACCAGGCAATGACCAAGAACTGTATTATTAGGGTCGGTGTCTGTGTTGTAGCAGTGTACTAGCAGCTAGCTGTTAGCACTAGCTAATATCAACAACAGTAGCTAGTATGTTACTGTAGCAATGTTTACGTTCAGTCATTTGGATGACTGTTAAAACCTTTCAGTCTCTAGTTTTTCCTTTACTGTATTTACTAGTTTACTGTAATTATGATCCGGCAGCTATTTACACCGGATCCAGTGTAAATAGCTGCCGGAGCCGACGTCCGGGCAGGCTGGGAGCTAGCGCGCTCGGGCAGGCTGGGACGTTGGCTCTGGCAGCTATTTACACTGGATCCGGTGTAAATAGCTGCCGGATCATAATTACAGTAAACTAGTAAATACAGTAAAGGAAAAACTAGAGACTGAAAGGTTTTAACAGTCATCCAAATGACTGAACGTAAACATTGCTACAGTAACATACTAGCTACTGTTGTTGACATTAGCTAGCTTGACCTTCAAAATGGCGGACACCAGGGCATCACGTGACCCTGTGATGTCAGGTGAAAAACCTCAATTCTAGCTGCAAATGTCTGGGTTTTGGTGCAATATCTCCATAGGTGTATAGAGGCCCACTTCTAGCAACTCTCACTCCAGTGTTCTAATGGTACAATGTGTTTGCTCATTGCCTCAGAAGGCTAATGGATGATTAGAAAACCCTTGTACAATCATGTTAGCACAGCTGAAAACAGTTTAGCTCTTTAGAGAAGCTATAAAACTGACCTTCCTTTGAGCAGATTGAGTTTCTGGAGCATCACATTTGTGGGGTCGATTAAATGCTCAAAATGGCCAGAAAAATGTTTTGACTATATTTTCTATTCATTTTACAACTTATGGTGGTAAATAAAAGTGTGACTTTTAATGGAAAACACAAAATTGTCTGGGTGACCCCAAACTTTTGAACGGTAGTGTAAGTTGCATTAATTTTGTCTGCTCCATATAAAGTGTCATTCAGTAGTAGTAGTAGTAGTAATAATAATAATAACAACAACAACTTGTGTGAAAAATGTGACACAATCATGAAGATAATTTATCATTTTCACTCCTTTGCCAGTGTGCATATTCGGAACAGTTACACCATAAGGATTTAATTCTTGCAATCTCATAATGTCTTGTAAATTTTTAAGTAAGGTTTATAAATTTGTAATAAACATTATAGTACACTAGATAATGCTAGTCACATAGTTGGATATTTACTGTAGCAAAGAAACAGGGCTTCATTCACAGATTACCTGGAGACAATGGAGAACTTCATATCTGCAGACTTGTGATCACAGTGATGTATTTGAGAAGTTTGCCAAGCTTTAATGAAAGAGTTGAGTAAAGTAATATGCTTGTGCTCACTGTATTAATGGTTTTATTAATCTCTTCTCTGAAAGATTTTGTATAAATGATGAGCTTTCCACATTTTAAAAATATTAACTTTATATTTTGTGGAAGGTTCTTAGCTGTAGTTCTTGAGCATGTTCTCTGTTTGCAAAGCCAGAGGTAATTCTGCGTTTGCCTTGTGTTCTGCGTCCTGACAGGCGTCTGCTGTGTGCTTGCGAGCCCCCGTATCCGAGTCCCTGTCCAGACTGCAGAGGGACCAACTGCAGAAGTTTGCACAGTATCTCATTAGTGAGCTTCCGCAGCAGGTAAAATTTAAAGACGTTCCTTTTGGTTTGGTTTGGTAGCGGACTGGAGCCTTTCAGCTCTAATCTTTGTGTTTTCATTTCCTTGGCGTCATATAATGTAGTTATGGAGCTTTTTTTTTTTTTTTTTTTTTTTTTCTTGTGGTTCATATGTTTAAGAACACCATCTTCCAAAATGCAAGCTCAAGGTTTACTAGTACTCTGAGTATTAATACACCAGATGTGTAATTTCATGGTGCTTGAAATGATGCACTTAGGTTTGGATTCAGATCAGCGATTTTACGTGAACAGGAATTATACATATCATAATATGCAGATTTTGCAATGTATGCAGGACAAATGATTTATTAGTATTACTGGATGTGCATCCATCCTAAGACATTGTTCTTTGTTGCCAGATCTTACCCACAGCCCAGCGTCTCTTAGACGAACTTCTGTCGTCACAGTCCACTGCAATTAACACAGTATGTGGAGCTCCAGGTATGGACAACTGTTTCACTGTTAGCTTCGCGGGAGACTTCAAACCAATAAGATTTTTGCACTTCTTGTGCAATTTGTGGCAACTCCTACCACAGCATCCTGTTCTGAGATCTCCCCCAGTTTATGACTGGTCGAAATATTGCCCGTTTACTTGCATCACTGCACGTATCAGCAGTTTGACTTTTGGTCTGGTTTGTTTGTGTGTGTGTGTGTGTGTGTGTGTGTGTGTTTGCCATTGTAGAAGCAGCTGTACAAACATGTTTGAGGCAAAAACTCAAATATGCCACCTCCTTCTGTCTTTTTAGCAGTTGTTTTGCTTTGCAAGATAACACTTCTTTTTTTTTTTTTTTTTGGTTTAAGTTAGACAAGGTTGCCATATCTGCTTTAAAAAGCAACCCCAATTAAATACTCAAAATACACTCTTTTTTGCCAAAAGTTTGTGGACACCTGACCATCACACCCATAAACTACTATCACAAAGTTGGAAGCGGACAATTTTTTTGGATATCTCTGTATGCTGAAGCATTACAGTATCCCTTCACTGAAGCTAAGGGGTCCGAACATGTTCCAGTATGATACTGCTCTTGTGCACAAAGTGAGGTCCACGAAAACATGGTTTGCTAAGGTTGGAGTGGAAGAACTCGAGTGGCCTGCACAGAGCCCTGAAGTCAACCCCAATGAACACCTTTGGGATGAACTCGAACTCTCTCTGTGCCCTAAGCCTCCTTGCTTGACATGAGTACCTGACCTCACTATTGCTCTTCTGGTTGAATGAGCACAAATCCCCACAGCCACACTCCAAAATATAGTGGAAAGCCTTCCCAGAAGAGTGGAGGTGAGACTAAACCTGGAACACGTGGGTTTGATGGTTAAGTGTCCACAAACTTTTGGCCTTATAATGTATGTCCTTTACAAACCCAATACACAATTATTATTTTTTTTTAAAGGTGAACAGCATGGTTACTATTGCAAAATGCACTGTACTATTTAAAAGTAAGACCATGCAATACAAGAGGTTATTAATAATACGGAGTTTCCCTGTTCAAAAGCAGCGATTCAGAAGTAGGTCAGCACAACTGACCTGCCAACACTAATGTTATGAAGTCTGCTCAACTCAGCCTCTGAAAATCATTCTTTACCCCCCCAACACAGCAAAGGGCCTCAGAAAGACATACACGGAGTTCACTGTGTGTGTGT